>NC_051850.1:104967180-106177330 GCF_905115235.1 Hermetia illucens
AAACAAATCCGAAATAGTCTCCATACCGATATCCCTTCAAATAAAGTTAATAATAGTATATTACTAACATTTTCAATAATTGGCTGCAGACCCCCCTTAAGTTCATCCTAGTGCCCCGCAGCAATGTAGGCTCTAATATAGAGCTTGATCCTACCAAGTTCTGTGGAAATCGCACTATTACTAACAAAGTTATAATATGTCAAAGTTGTCACTTCTTTGGAAATTCAAAATTTTCAATGTCAATATCATCCGAAAAGGGATATTCTCACATAATATATGTGTATATTACGTGTTACGTACTAATGGGACAAATTCACACTCAAATGTCTTTATAAAAGCAAAACACAAAACCTTTCACACCTGAAGCGTCCAGCTTCTGGTTTTCCGACTTGTTTAAATTTTAAACTAAGGTAGATGAAGTAGTTTCTGTCTGAACTTTGCTCTCAACTCAAACTGAGATAGTTTCAAAATCTCCTCGACATTTTAAGGAGTTGTTTTGGATTCCATGTAAGCAGTTTTGATTTATTGCACAGATAATGAATGGCGAAGTTAAGTTTTTCACAAGTTATATGCGTGAACGCTGAATATTGGATATTATCAGGGTTAATTCCTTTAATCCTAAAGAGATGCCGGATAATATTTACCCAAGTGGGAAGACGTGAGGCAGCGTCTGATGAGATGCCTCAACCCTGGACGAAAGGTTAGCCATTTTTAAGGTTTTGTGTAAAAAAAACCTTATTAAAATCGGTTTACCATCTGTCTGTCAATGTCGGTTAATCGCGCGCATTTTGCTCGGAAACGGATATAGCGGTTGACATCAATTCGGTGGAAAAGTGGGAACCGCGAACGCTCATACATACAATCATTTTACGTCCAATTTAAAGGTCCCCATACATGCAAAAGGAGGGTATGATTTCTTTTTTCACCAAATAGAGTCATGTGAGGTATCAAATGTCTCGGTTAGTATTTTTCGAAACCGGTCTTAGTTTTGACATTTGTTGGAAAGGTGCGGAGTGCGGGGGGTCGTAAGTGATCATTTCGATCGCACACACATTATCAGAGACTACCCCAACGAAAAATCTTTAAAAAATCAAGAGGCTGCCACCACCAGAGTCAAGGATTGCAGCAATGTAGGCTACGATGTAGAGCATGATCCTACCAAGTTTGATGAAAATCGCATTATTACTAATAAAGTTATAATAAGTCAAGGCTTTGGATATTAGTATCACGCGAAAATGGATTTTCTTACATAATATACGCATATATTACGTGTCAGCTACTAATGGGATAAATGTGAACTCAAATGTTTTTATAAAAGAAATACACAAAACCTTTCATACCTGAAGCGTCCAGCTCCCGGTACTTCTTATAGATTATAGTGACACGAATTCGGCAGACATCTTTAATTTGATGACTGCCCCATGTCCTCCTCCTCCCTAACTGCCCGTGAAGCTCACATTAACAAAGGGCAATCCTCAATTTTTATTGCCTTAGGTCGCCGAGGCAGCGTGAGAGCCTAAAAGGCCGAACCTCATGAATCAGTTGAGGGGGGGGGGGGGAAGTTGTAGCAATAATCAGGGCGAGATATGACAGTGGAGTCCACCGAGATTGCATTTTGTCACTGATATATTCTCCGCGTTATCCATGACGTCCTTCCTGGACAATGTCATCTTTCTTCAAACACCTCAACTACGCTGTTGACATCTGCTTATTCTTCCACCAAGTTATGGAACTTGATCAGACGACTCTGAATTTGGGAAAGGATGCAAACTTAGTTGGGGGATAAAATGTAATAAACGCATTCAGCACTACAGTCTGTAGTGGCCCCGGCTTTGCAACATTGACAATATTTTCTTTGCCTTGTCCAGGGACAATCTGATGCGAGAATGCATTTAATAATATGCAATATTCCTTTGTTTTCTCCCGTGCCAGCACTCCTTAGCTTTCCCAATTTGTGCTGTGTTTTTGCAACACAACGTTCCTACATATCGAGGGGATCAGCGTGTTGTTGAGTGCATGGTCTAGCCGTTCGTTTGCTTCTCAACGGGGTAAGAGGTGTTGTTATTGTCGCTGAGCTAGCATGAACTTAGAAGTTCAAGGCGTACCAAAGCGGATCCAGTGAATATGCGCAGAAATTGAAAAAGGAACTGCATTAACTATATGCAGCTGTGCCCTAGCTTTGAAACAGGAAGTTGTTTCATTGAATATGAGTAGCCAGTTAAGTGGAGCTAAATTGATGTGGATACTGGACTTTAATCAAATTAATTGGAGTGATCAGAGCGAAAATGAAAGCACTTGCGTATTTCAGAAATTTATTTCAGCGAATTCAACTGGACCAAGGATAAAATTTCAATAACAATTTCCGATTTCGGTTAATCGAATTCGTTACTCTTTGGGGCTAAAAGACTGCGGCTACTCCCAACAGAATTTCGGAGAACGTTTTTTCCGTAGGAGGAGATTGGTCTCGCGGAGTTGTGCGTCTTGAAGGGAGTGAGAGGTTTTGGTAGCTGGGAAATCAGAAATTGCAGAGGTCGAATGAGGAGTTGAATTTCGGCTGGAAAATGAAGCAATGAACAGCAGACGCGTGGAGGTGAAAGTGTTGTGTGGTGAAACGGGCGGGCGGAGACGGCGACTCCATGGTAGACGTGAACTTGAGGTGACAGCGATAATTTGGAATGCAACTCTGTGCAATTAGAGGCAAGTTGGCGCTTTTGGAATTTATCTGCCGGAGGCCGCTCAGTTTACTTGAGACGAGTCATGGCGATCTAACTGCAAGTAATTCAGATGTTGGTGCAACGCGAGGACTCCGAAAAATTTGCCAAGTGAGGTGTTTGTCGTGTCATGAGTCTTCGAGAACAAAAGGAGCATCGTTAATCCGAAGGTAAATGAATGGTCGTTTGGTCACCAAAAAGAACTATTTAAAGACATTTTTTATATTTAAATATTTTTTTTCTATAAATTTTTCTTAAGAGCTTTTAGTTGTTCAAGTCTCAATCTCAGAATCAGTTCAAATTTCCGCGAGCAAAATAAAAGGAATTCGACCAATAAATCTAACAACATGCTATGATAAATGCACAGTTATTTAAAGCAGAAAGGAGAAAAACTATTGAAAAGATAGATGCTTGAAATATCAAATTAATAAAGTTAATATTTAGCTGCAGAAGTAAAGTGTCGGAACTACCGAGCTGTGTATAAAAAAACAAATAAAACGTGGAGTACGAAATTATAAAGAGAAATTGAATTAACGTTATTTTTTTTCTTAAGGACTTTATATTTTTTTTATTATTAATATTATTGAGTTGTAAAAAGAAAATAAGCAGTTTAGACGGTTTTTAGATTACCTTTTTTTTTCAAAATAAGGACAGAAAATATGAATGTTGCCAATTTCCATACGTTGTTTGTAATTGCAATCATCCACTATCTATGGGGAAACGAGAATTTCCACAGCTCTATTTTTTTTGTTTTAACTTTATTGGGAGTGATTCCATCTATTTTATTTATTTGTCTTTTCTTTCCTTTAACCCATTATTTAATTCTTTTTTTATATTTATTTTTCGAATTGTCATAATTTCGGCAGATGCCTGATTTTACTTAATACTAACATTAAATGCCAAGCATTTAGGCTCCGACGATCCTACCTACTTAAAAAATAAAGCGACCCTCTTGATGATGACCGGTGGCAGGTTAATTGGAGAATTCGTCGAGAACTCCCCGCAACATCGAGCACCTGTACGGAATGATATATTTCTGCATGGTTTGAACCAGACTGTGTGAGAGTCCCAGGACATCAAGAGAAGCCGTGAGGGATTTAGGTACAACATCGTAGCTGACAATATTATGGGAACTACAACCACTTTCTCGGGTCAACAAATTTCTTTGATTTCCCGAGACAGTGGTTCATTGTTGCTAATTAACAGCACGACATGCCTGTTGTGTAGAATGTCGCGATTAGTTGGAACTTGCCGGTCCAAATACATGCTGCAAACAGTATCAGTATCAAGTATTGATTGGGGCTCATATCGCTAAACCGGGCATGTTCCCGTGATTAGCTCAGGCTTGTATGCAAGGTTTTGATGAATCACCTTACATACAGCATTATGTCTGTTCGTGTATTGCACCGGTGCCATTACAGTGCGGCCAGAAATCAAATGGTTCAACATCGAACCACACATTCTGCACTGGTCGTTCTCCACCTGCTCTTTCACTATTGACTTTTTATAAGTTTGGGTGGTGATCACGCTATCCTGAATGGCATACATGGATCCCTCCGTCTTAGCAAAGAGCTCTCCAGCACACAACCATCTGCTCGACAAATGCAAATCAACAAAGGGCTGCCAAAGACAATTCACGTGTTTACCGTGCATTGCTTTCGGCTTCCATTCATCGATCCGTTCTTAACCCGATTTCACCCCACTCAGCGAATTGAAAGATCGATCCTTCAAGTTAAGTGGAGTCAGCCCACAATCTGCGGCAGAGTTTGGATGATGCATTCGGAATTTGGACATAGTAGTCCGTATCCGCCGCTGGACGTTTTCGAAATCGTCCACGGCAACATTCCGAATGCATAAGCCAGTGAAGGGATAGTGAATACATTCAATGCTCTTATTTTGTTCTTTCCCGAGAGATGGAATTTCAGTACGAACTTTACACGTTGCAGGAATTCGGACAGCAGAGCATCCTTCAGATCACCAACTCGAGCATGTTTTCCTTGCAGAATTCCCAGTATTTGTAGAAGCATAGATGTGGAGGTCACCAATGCTATGTCTGGCATGTGACTTGTGATGACGTTTGCGAATGGCTTGAATTCAACACTTGTCTAATCCAAATTCCAATCGAATATCACGGCTGAACATATCTACTACTCACAGAAGACTTCTGAGGTGATCGTCAGTACTAGCATAGAACTTGATATCATCTAAGTACATCAAGTGTGCCAGTCCGCACTTAGCACGTAAGCCATATTTTACTGCAAAGCTATGCTCCCTAGCATCATTCAGTAGCCATGAAAGGGAGTTCAGTGCCATACAAAACCAAAGGAGACTCAACGAATCCCCCTGGAAGATGCCTCCACGTATGTGGATAGGCTATGAAGTATTGGCACCCTCAGATGATCGCGCTGATAAGGTGGTATGCCACCCTTTAAACTTTATTAGTTTCGGATCAATGCAATACAGATGTAGGACATCGACTAGCCATGTATGCAGGACGCTGTCGAAGGCCTTGGTATAATCGATACAACAACAACAAAAGAGGATTCTTTGGCCTCTAGTTGCTTGTCCTACAACTACCGTGTAGGTAACGAGTTGTTGTTCACAACCGCATGATCAGAATCTTCTAGGTGTTTACGACTCATCGGACTTCCTCTTCGGTAACATCTGCAGAATTTATGGCATGCGTAGTGACATGTTGGGATTCGTTGAGTGTTCTGAAAAGACTCCGCTAGCTCCTGAGGTACGTTGCATTCTGGACACGTCTTGAGTGACTTTCGCCGTACCGTCGTAACCGACTACATATGAGAGTAAGTTTCTGCTTTAGTGTGTCCAGAATTTCAACTACCCGCGTTTCACGTAAAGTTCCTGTAAACCTTTTTCAGTTTAATTCTCACCCGTCTCCAAACGGAACGGAAGAATGCTGCATACCGAGTAATGCTGCATTCTCAAAGAACGCGGGCACGCGCAGAGACTTATCACGAACTCCGTGGAGCGGAGAAGCAACTCCACAGACGGCAAAAATGAAGCCTGGAAGAACCAACAGGTCTGTGAACTCGAAAAGTACAGGGAGAAACCGCACCAGGCGTGGAAGTTTTACCAACAAGTCTGCAGGAAGAAGCCTTTCACACATCGATGCTCATCTTGCCGAGACAAAGAGGGAAATCTGATTTCCGACAGAATGGGCACATTCAAGCGATGGGTTGGGTACTTTGATTAACTGCTGAACAACCAGAACATCGGTGAGTTGGAGATCCCGCCAACTGAAGACGACGGACAAATACGGCCATCGGCTTAAAAATCATAAGTGACCAGGAGCCGACGGAATTACAACCGAATTGGTTAAATATGGAGGCGACCAATTGCACCAAGTGTTGGAATATGAACATCAGTTGTACCATTTCTTCACCGACTTTAAAGCCGCATATGATAGCATAGCCAGGGTAAAATTATACACGGCATGAGAAAATTCGGTATCCCGACGAAATTGATAAGACTGATTAGGCTGACCCTGACCAATGTGCGAGGCCTGATAAAAGCGGCAGGATCACTCTCGAAACCATTCAACATCAACAACGGTCTACGACAAGGGAATGCCATATCATGCGTCCTCTTTAACCTGGCCCTGGAGAAAGTGATCCGTGATACTGAGGTAAATGCAAGAGGTACGATCCCCGTTAAGTCCACCCAACTACTGGCTTATGCTGACGATATTGACATCATGGGAAGAACCACCCGAGACGTACAAACTGCCTTCATCCAGATCGAGCAGGCGGCCCGAGATCTTGGGCTGAACACCAACGAAGGCAAGACGAAATACATGGTGGTAACGTCAACACCAGAAACCACCCAACCAGCAGCATCAAGCGCACTGGTCAAACGGGAAGAATAAAGATAGGGGACTATAACTTTGAGACCGTTGATAATTTCTCCTATCTAGGGTCGAAAATCACAACCGATAACAGTCACGATGATGAAATGGTTGTTGTCAGCCAACAGAGCCCATTTCAGATTACAAAAACTGTTCCGCTCGAAATGTCTCACTATAGAGTCAAAGCTCTTACTGTACAAGAAAATGATCTTGCCAGTCCTCATGTATTCCTCGGAAACTTGGGTTCTTAGCAAGAAAAACTCTTGGCCGCGTTCGAGAGAAGAATCCTTCGATGAATTTTTAGCCCCTTACATGAGGATGGACGATTTCGTAGCCTACATAACGACGAAATCTATGAGCGATACCATGACCGTCAAGTTGTGGATTAAATCCGGCTAAATAGGTTACGGTGGGCGGGTCACTTAATCCGTATGGATGGGGATGATCTAGCCCGAAGTCTATAAGGGCAATATGTATGGTAGAAAAAGAAGACGAGGCAGATCCTACCTGAGATGGAGAGATGGCGTAGGTCAGGACGCCAGACAGCTTTTAGGGATAGCGAATTGGTGGACCTCGGCGCAAAACCTGGATGTCTGGAGTTCCTGATTAGGGCAGGCCTAGATCGGATACCGGTTGTTGCGCCGTTGATAATGGTGATTTATCATTGCGCTTCCCTGCTTCGGCGAATCTACTCTTGATGACCAACCACGAACTAGTAACGGATCATATATCAGCTGTTGCCCAGTCTTTTCTAGCTTCATCTTGAGAACTGGACACCACTGCCTTGAACCGGCAACATGCGTATTGCTCCCACCAGTCGCGCCAGGATTCCCGCAGTGAATGTTCCCTTCTTTTTCATTGCAAGTCCTCTTGTAAGACTCGGTTGTAAATATATATTTATAGTCCTAACACCTGCAATACTTTATGGGTGTCGTTCGGACTCGTCTCCCAGATATTACCCAGCCAACTCTAACTATTGACTATTGTTCCACCACCATGAGCTTTTCGCTTTGAGAAATCCAGAGGTGATGTCTATTCTGCTTCTAGACATTAACACTAGGTTTTTTCTGAAGATTGTGGAGTGAGACTCAACAACGGGAAGGAAAACTATGAAAACGGAGTGCAGGAAAGAAATCGGTAACAAGAGGAAAATTACATTAATTTTGAAAATCTCGAACTTCTTGAAATTGTGTATTGAACATGGTAAAATTCGAAAAACATGTCATAAGCAACTATCATAGCAGTGCTTTCGAGTATCTGTGAGTGTATCTAAGGAGTCGTGAGTGAGAAGGAGTGTAAAATTAGTCGTGGCCAAGGCTAGAAGGTGTGTTTCTTCTGTTAAGAACCTATCACCTATCCTCCAATTACTGTTTGGTATCAATACACTAATCGTTCGCATGAAAAGCTATACTCTTTGGATGATAACAGTAGCAGTAACAACGGAACTGGTTATGTTACTAATCTCCAATTTACACATCCAGAAGATTCGATTAATCGACCTTTCTTAAAGAACTCCTGACGAGATAATCTGACTAGAAAGAATTCGACGTACATACATTCCGGTTAATAATCCACAGCAAAGAACAGAACTCAACTATTCCCAATACCGAAAGAATTGCTTTTATTTGTATGAAAAGTGGGAATTATAAGAGTTTCACACATCACATTCACTTTAAGTAAAAGGGACACCTTCGTATCCGGTGCTAAATCAAGGCACTTGCAATGGTGGCCAAGGTGAGCATACGACGAGTCACTGCAAACGTAAGGCTTCCAAGAATAGCATCTTGCAAATAAGACCCAGATTCCATTCGATGAAATGAATAAACTGAAGTAAATCACCCGAACAATTTATTCCGGTATATTTTGTCAATATGTATATTTTTTTATATTTCATGTTTTTGAGATAAAAATAATTTTAAATCCAAAGCAACATTTACGTGAAGTCAACATTCTCACCTCACGAAGAGCCTTCATACATCCAAAAGGGAGGTGTTTTCACCGAATATATCATAGTTATGCTGGGTATCAAATAAAAGGTCTTGATTAGTGCTTTTCGATGCCAGGCTGGTGTTTGACATTTACTGGAAAGACGGAGAGTGGGAGGAGTCGAAAGTCTTAATTTCTTAAAGGACCCATTCTTAGAAGCTGCTTCTATACGGTACCAGGTTTGGAGAAGCAAAGAATCAAGACTGGTCCGTCGTGGGTTGTCCCTCTTGACCGCAGCACTCGGGTCAGGAGAATTTACGGTTCCATGCGTGCGGTCGAGCCGTCGTTTCTTTAAGGGTTTTTGTGACACAGAACCTTACTAGAATCGAATCGATGTCCGCTTGTCTGTCACACCCGATTTATTCGGAAACGGCTAAACCGTTTTCACGAAAATTGGTGAGAACGTGTAATCTGTGTAATTTGTGTTAAGTTTAAGTGGTGGCTCCCCATACATGTGAATGGAGGATGCGAAATTTTCTTTCATAAAATGTGGTCATGTGGGGTATCATATGAAAGGGCTCAATTAGTACTTTTCGAAACTGGTTCCATATGTTATATCGGGTAGAACTTAGGGGAGTGAGCGCTCAGAATATGACCATCAAAGAGTGTAACAGGTCCCGTTCTCAGAACCTATCCAACCGAAAAATCTGAAAAAAAATCATCTCTACGAAATCTAGGCCTCAAAAGACATCCAGTTCCGATATCTGCACAAATAAAGTTAATAATAGTATATTAGAAATTTTAGAAATTTACCCGGCAACGCCCCTTATATCCATTGCAGAAGTACAAAATTTGGCAGGGGTGTAACGTATAATATAGTGCACAGTTTCGTCAAGTTTGAAGAAAATCCGGCTAACAAAGTTATAGGGGATGAAACTGCCGTTTCCGTGAATTTCGTGCATTCTACAACGTGTATGACGTCATCGTCATATATCATTTCGTCAATACCACACAACGAAGTGAGTTCATATGAATGGGTTCGGAAAGAATTATTTTGTTTTATTTTATTTTTTTGTATTTGTATATCAAAACCAATTACTGCAAAAAGACTTGTGTGTATGTAGGTATATAGTATATGCGTGCTAATGAAGTTTGCGGGTAGTGTCTAATTAGCTAGATATATTTGTACATTAAACCAGCCGTATTTGATATACATACTATATATGCACATATGTATGCTTTTGTGCGCGAAGTAAGTCGGAAATATGGGCGCGATCAATTTACATACGTGCATATACATAACATATATGTAGAATATTCGGAAATAGGCAGTTTGTTTGTTTAAGATGAGGATAATATCTATGGCTGTAATATTCCAACGTAGTTGGAAAAATATAAAGGAATATGTTGAATTTGTAGCTATATACGGATAGAAAAATGTGCGTTGAAGTTTCTTACATAAGATGAAGACAAAACCTTGTTTATTGTTATTTCCAGGTTTTAACTCGCATTTTGGTTTAACTCGTTGGGCTTACACTAATCCCTGTGTTCTAGGGCTAATTCTGTTGTTGTGCATGACATTTTTTCCGACTTGTTTTTAATAAGGAAAAAAAAAACAAATTTTCCTCAAGTGCAAATAAGAGTTTTTATTTGTCATATACCGATATTTCGAAGAGCTGTCTTTTTCCTCAGTGAGTTTTGCACTAAAACTAATCTACATATACATATACGAGCAGCGTACGTCAATCCCATCTAAATATTACTGAATACAACCAAAGAAAGTACAAAGGTTCACTTAAGGGGGTCATCCCGTGTGTTGGATCCGCGGGATCGATTTTTTTTGTATCAATTGCATGTAGATATAGTGTAGAATATATGGGCAAAGTGGTTTTTTGATATTCGGAGTCGTTCGGAAATTACAGTGTTAAACTGGTAAAATGTCGCATATCAGATTTATGTCGATCGGCGTAATAAAACACGCATTTATCGGTCCGAATAACGGTCGAATGACTTCGTTAAAATCATAAGAATTGAAGCCTTGTATTTTTTCGAGAAACCTAAGATTTATGGACTAGATATGGCAGATTAATGGTCAATTAACCTGTTATGGTTAAAAATCGCATTCTACTTTTTAAATGTGTTTTTCTCGAAAATGCAAGTTGAAAAAATTTAACAAGGCACCAAAAATTGAGATTTAATATATTTTAATAAATCTAGTTTGCGGACTGCGATTAAGTCCGCACGTTAAAATGCCGTTTACATTTTTCCCTTGAAGATGATCACATCGCCTCACTTCCCGGCAATTGGGGAGGCACACGACCTGCTGGTAGTTCACATTATATCTAACTGAAAAATGACAGTGCGTTAGTTTATATTGTGTAAGATTTCTTGCATTTTTTGCATCTACCCCGAGAGACTAGTAGCCTTCATTTCTCTCTGTATGGAAGCAGCCATCATGATTGAGCTCTCCTCTTTTCAATAAGCAGCTGGAATGTCCCCACTTGCTTTATGGCTACCACACGAGTATGTATGATCAAGTAAAAAGCGCAACGAAAAAACGCATAAACCGTCAATTCCTCCAACGTCTTCTCGTGAAAATTCGCAATCATTAATCCTCATTCTCGGAAACTTGAAGTTCTTTAAAGCTATGATTCAAATCGTTGGGCCCAACCCACAAGCAAAATCAACAAATTATCTCAAATGCCCTTAAACAGCAACAAATATATTTTTTCCACATCCTTTGGCTCTAAAATTGCAGTAACCTGTAGACGTGACGCACTTTCCAATTTGAATTTTTAATGGATTTTCCGTTGTAATATGGTAATCAAATTCTGCAAAGGATCCTAAGCATAAAGGGCAACCAAATGAATATTACCTGGGCGAATAAAAATTTGACTCTATGGCTATTCATTGCTTACGTGAGTGGATTTACATCATTTTCATTTTTTGCATTTTTAATGATATGTTGAAATTCATGCCATGAAAAGATAATAAACAAAATTCTGAAATGTATTACGACCCAATATCTCGAACACAGGCCAGACTAGAGCTGCTTCGTGGTTGCGTAATAGATTTCTTTCTTGTATCAAATATGTAATGAGAATTTCAGCTTAATATATATAACTGAATAATCCCTCTTTCATGGCAGAAAAGCAATATAAATTAGCTGCAGGTAGATTTGAGTTATAATGGATATATTTCTGGGAATATTACAATAGGTATGAGTGCATCGGACTGTACTAATGCATCAAGAAACTGTCCGACTTCTAAAACAGTTACACAAAAGAATATCCCTCCGGCCTAAGTCAAAGTTTCGTCTCATTGAATTTATGATAACGTGGAGGCAGGCGCATTTACAAAAAAAGAATATATTTTTATTTATTTCAGTCCTCGCCATTTCACATAAATTAGGAAAGAAAAATAACGTTCAAAGAAAATCAGGTTTGAATTTATTTGTATTTGTTTATCCTGGTTGCTCCGACTTCCCCGTCTAGAAGTATTCAGAGTCTTAGAGGGAAATCAACTATCAGTATTGATAAGCTGCAAGTGAACGACAAGTAGACTAAGATTCATGGCTGCCAATTTGATGCCGATCATGCAATACCATCCATATCCGCTTTGGAGTTATAATCAGGATTAAGCAGGTGCATCTTTAAACAGTGTCTTGTTACGGTACCAAATAAAAGCAAAACCAGGACGCATCTCTCATTCAAAGTTTTTTTTACACGTATTGTTTATTGAGGTCGAGCAGTGAATTCTAGGATAAACTGAGGCGAAAGATACCTCTTCCGAGACTAGTATATAACTCTCCACTCCGGTGGATAGTTTGTCTTTGTCGCACTCAGCATTCGAACGAAGCTTTGCTGATACCTTAAGTGAGTGCATAAACGTGCTCTCATTGTGCTAATATTGGTCTAGTTTCAGATGACTATAGAATGAAAACTGCTCAGTGAGGGGCGCTTAAGTCCTGAATCAGCCACAAGGACCAACATATACGAAGAGAAAGGGAAACGACACAAATTAATAACATTAGTAATTACAACAGCCTAACTGCGCTTTCGAACTGGTGGTTAAGGAGAAAGCCTCATTTTTTCGCAAAATTCAGTTACCTCAACACCATTTTCAAATTAGGGTTGTTCTGCACCAACGCCCTCTCTGTGCTGCTAGGTATGTAGGACACCACATGGAAAGTGGTGATCATTATTTTTTGAAAGCTCCAAGTCCTCATTAAGACCTATCTCTGCTATGTCACTGGGGTACTCTGGACGGACAGAATCTCGAACAAAGAACTGCGTCAGTCCATAGGGCGGATGCCAGTGGATGTGTCGGCTGGAAGGCGCAAACGGCAGTGGATAGATCATATATTAACGAAGGGGTTATGCCATCCCAAAGTGGCCAACGAGGGAATCGAAACACATTTCAGCAAACCAAGTCCAACATGCCTATACGCAGACATTTCCAGAAGTAAACATGTGTATTAATACGCATTCAGGAAGTACCTGTTATTGGGATGCGTCTGATGGGAACAATTCTGTATGCCAAACGAACTGTGTTTGTCAGCTCCATAAAGAACTGTTAGGAAAAGCAAAAGCTGGAAGCTTTGGATATGAATCATTTTGTGTTTTTCTTATATGAAGAATGGTTAATGAATGTTAAACAACTAAGACTTGCTTTTTCCTATTCGCCAGTGATATTTATTGGTCTTCCAAATACCGATATTACGGGAGCCACTAACAAGTCCTTGTTAGCGCTGATGAAGGGAACAAATGGTTCCCGAAATATCGGTATTTACAAGATTACACTTACATGAATGTATGTTTTTCCATTCCTAGAAAAAAATTCAAAATACTCCTTCATGTATTACAAAGCTCGAAGATATACATATGTATATGTTATTATGCTCATACCAAAAGTGTGCATTCATGCCTGAATGTGTGCATATATACATGTATGTGTACCCATCTAAAGTCATAAGCATCTGAATATTTCCTTTTAATTTGTACGCAAAAGCCGATATTGTCAGAATTGGACACTAGCCGTATACTTCGTATTCATATATAAGTCAGAAGGAACTAATTCTTATATGCAAATAATTAAATAACGAAAGTAAGCTATTTAATATATGTTCTATGTATGGTGTTTGTTAGAAGGCAATAAATAGAAAACTTTGACCTACTGTAACTTTCTTGTTTATAGCAGGAATTACATCAAATTTTCCATTAGGCGTCTAGGGCGCAACCCCGTATTATCCTTTATAATCGTGTATATTTCTAGGGCATGCTACTTCCGGAATGAATTTAAAGGGAGTTTGCGATAAATCTCTAAAATATAGTAACATACTTCATAGTGGTGCATTATCTTTGTTTTTTTTTTCCGAAACTTTCGGTTGGGCGGGTTCCGAGGCCTATAGGTCTTTACGGTGCTTACTTTTCGATTCCTAATCTCCCTTACCTTTCACCTGATATGGGAAGTTGATCCGATTCTGAGAAGTACTAATTGATTCCTTTTATTTGATACCCCGCATAAAATTACTTTGATAAAAGAAATCACACCCTTCTTCACATATATTGAGAGGCTCCCCTCAAACTCAAGACAAAATCACATCATGCATTCACAGATTACAGGTTCCCACCAAATTTCATGATAATATAGTTAGCCGCTTCCGAGAAAATTGAATGTGACAGACGAAAAGACAGCGTATGAGTAGCTGCCAGATCTCGCATCAGTCGCAGCCTCAGGTAGCAAATAGGGGCATAATACTGACACGTGAATATTTGGTCACGCACATTCCTTCAGGCTGAGTACGTAAACTGAAATGCCGATATATAGGATACCCAGAAAAAAACCAAAGATGAGAAAAGGAGAAACATTAAGACGCGGTACTCACAACCCTAGTACTGTCGGCTTTTGGGAGTGAGCTGTGCAGTGCATCTGTGATGAACAACTTGACTAGCGTGGCCTCTAGTGCTAAAAATGATTTAGACTCGAGAAATGAAGTGTTCAAACGAACCATAACTCTGCTAAATAGAACAATAATAGAGGAGAAGATTGACGGGCTGAAAGGTAATCGCTGTCCGACAAAGGCGATTTCGAACAGGTACAAGGAAAAGACGAAACCTGCTGTCCTTACGATGGCCCAGAGAATCCGAGTGCCACAAAATCTTACAGCCATCGGTTAAATAAAAGTGTGCGAAAAAAACGAGGGGAAAGTTCGAGGGTTGGACTCATATCGTGAAAAAAGGGCGAAGAAACCAAAGGTGTGAATTCATCCAGAAGCAACTGTCATCTCCAGCAGCCTAAACAGACGTATCTTATATCTGATCTAAAAAAAAAATCAACCTGGGAAAAATGGTGGTGTTCATAACCAAGTTTTAAAGTAGTTTGGGGAGAATGTCGTGGCACACTCCAACAAAACATGAAATCTATATTGATCTATCTGTAAGGATCTCGATGAGGTGACATCCAGAGAAGAAATTTACACTGCCTTCAAACCACAATTTAAATTTTGGAGAAGAATGCATCCCGAGTCTGAGAAAAGCCTATGAAGGTACTCAAGCATTACAAAAAGCAGCAATTTTTAGCAGTAGGAAAAGTTAGAATTGGATGGGTGATTTGCTATCTAAGAATAGAACTCATTTTCGGACACCTCGCTAAGGGATGCACCAGCGGCATTGGCCGATCCGATCGATGCAGAAGGTGTCGAAGAAAACACATGATGCCAAGGAGTGGACCCTCAAATACATTGTATATGAAGGAAAGGAGGGATCGAATCACCGGCATATTGCGGGAAGTGATAAATCAGACTTACGCAAATCTGGCGCAGTTAATTACAAGCATATGCCCGATATTGGCCAAATTAGGTGATGTAAACATCTTTCGGGAAGAGAGATCCGATATAATTATAGATCTGACTTTTTTGACCTCACGCTGGCGCGTAATATATCAGCAAAGGCTTCGCGTGCACGACCAGCAGGGGAACACTAAAACCAAAAGCAAAGAATAAGCAAACGTTAATTGAGGTTATGTTAGACTAGCTAGAGAGGAGCATCACCAAAACATGTTACGCGTCCATGTTCAGGAGCTGTACTTTTCCCAGTAGAAGACCTTACAACTGGTGGAACAGTAAACTAGGCAGCCTTCAATCAACTTGCCACCGAGGCAAGCGAACGGCTTAAAGAGCAGAAGATAGGATCGATCAGGGGCAACAGAACATGAAGAGAGCGTCAAGCTCAACCCCATCCACCGGAGCAAGAAGAAATCAACGGGCTATTCCCCTAGCAAGACAGGAGCACTGACTAGTGATCTTTGCATGTGACGGTTACCAGAGTTGATAGATATATGCAGCAGAATAGGAAGCAATGAATCCCGCTTTTAATGGCATACAGAATAAGGCCTTAAACCTCGCCTGGAAATCCTGACCGAACATGTTCAATGAGTTGTTCGAAGTGTGCACATCAGAGGGGATACTTTCTGCATTATAGAAGTGGCAGAAACTGTGTGCATAAGACTGGTAAACCTCCAGATGAAGCCAGTGGCTTCTAACACTATGGGAAAATGTTGGGCGACTATAACAGATTCCTCCTAGTTGTTGAAGCCAAGTAGGCCTTTCAGAACAACAGAATAGTTTCTGTAGATAGCATTGGTTATTGCCTTGGCTGAAAATGTCATTCACGGAAATGGGTAGTACTGACAAATAATGTGCGGTAGTAACGTTGAAGCCTTAAACGGAAATTTTTTCCCATCTAACTCGCTGCTCTTGACGATAGCTAACAAACTTGCAAGCACGGAGTCTCTGATATGATACCGATGATAGACCGAAGGAGTACGTTGCATTTGCGGGTGTCCCACAAGGCTTCGTACTGCGTCTACTGCTGTAAAACATAATGTATAATGCCGACGATATAGTACTAGCATCTCGAAGATTTATTCATGCGAAATAATCAGTAATGTTAACTGAACACTTGCGGGAGAAAATAGAAACAGAAGAACCATAGAAGAAATTACGTTCGTATTGAGAGTCCTATTACCACTTCCAAACAGGATATTAGATACTTCAGAGTGATGATAGACGCGAAACTCAACTTTAACCAGCACATAGAGTATACCACGAGTACGATTCGGTTGCGTATAGCCAGAGTGCTGAGTTCCATTTTGCTGTATGCACATAAAATTATATTATATTAAATTATATATATATATTCTGTCTTGAGGACCATTTCTAATGATAAAGTATGGGTCTTTTCGAAAACCATGCTGGTTGACTTCTTTGCAATTGAGATGGACGAAAAATATACCATCTAGGAATTAAAACGTAACACCGCCGCTAGTAGTGATTATTTTATTCAGCATATATCGATATTTCGGGAACAACTTTCTTCTTCTTTTTCTTCAGTGCATATACTGTAAATACCATCAAGTCTATCTCTAGTGTGGCCGTGGCTTCTTATATCCCCATCATTTCTTTTTTGACCTACGACGAACAAACGCGAAATTCATTTCGTTGTAACCAGTATATTTCTTATTCTCCTATTTAACTCCCTTCAACGCCTCCCATTATCCTTCTTTTAATTCTCTACTTACCAGACTGGTGTTATATTCAGGTATGTACGCACGATGTCCAACGTTTGCTTGTTTTTCGATGGACCTTCGATATTTGCCGGGGGACTTTTGCGCATCTCTCCTTTATCCAACATAAAAAAGACTGAAAGGGAGATATATATAACAGACGCCAATAAAAACGGATCGTTCGACACATAGTTTGATTCCTGCCATCAGGTAGTGGTTGGAACATTGGGAGATCAATTATAATCTCACCGATTTGGCCATGGAGGACATCGCCAGTATCTGTGTGGGTTTCAATTGGACACCTCTCCTGATTACGTAAACTGCGATGGGGTCCCGAAGGAGGGGTAAAAAACCCACACACTGCCGTCTTCAGGTCAATGTCTCTTAAAGCTTTTCACTTGGTTAAAAAATAAACAGACAGACAAACAGAAGGACAGGCAGGGAGACAACGAACCGATTTGAATAAGGTTTTGTTTTACAGTTTCAATAATTGTTCCGCTTCAAATGTTGTGTCGTAAAATGAAATGAAATGAAAGCTTCGTATCGTACAAGACAAATGGCTTGGTAGTCCACATGTACTCCACGGTTTGTGTTCTTAGCAAGAAAAAATTGCAATCCGTGGATAAAATCCGATTCAACAGGCTGTGATATGTGGGTAAGGATGATCCCGCCCAGAAAATCTGTAGTAGCAATATGATTATTGATGAAAAGAGAAACCGTGGCAGACCCTGCATCAGATGAAGCGATGGCATCGGCTAGACAACTGGCTAGAATTGGTGGACCTCGGCGGAAAAGTTGTTTGTTTAGAGTTCCTTATTAGGGCCGGGCTAGATCGGACACTGCTTGTTGCGCTGTTGGTGATGGTGGTTTGCAACACTCACAATGTCTGCCACCTACCTCAAAGTAATCTAAGCAAACTCTTAATTAGAGAAACGTAAGTGTTTTTGAGAATATTCTCCGGATAACTCACTGAAAACCGGGAATCGATAACCCATCTTGACAGTATGCTTTGTTTAAAACAAGTCGGAAAACCGAAAGCTGGACGCTTCAGGTATGAAAGGTTTTGTGTATTTCTTTCGTAAAGACATTTGCGTATGAATTTGTCCCATTAAGACGTAACACGTAATATACGCATATATTATGTGAGAATATCCACTTTCGAGTGATATTGACATTCAAAATCTAGAATTTCCAAAGAAGTGGCAACTTTGACCTATTTTAACTTTGTGCGATTTTCACCAAACTTGGTAGGGTCAAGCTCTATATTAACGCCTATATTGCTGAAAATTTCCTGGAGTTCTGCAACTAATTACTGAAAATGATAGTAATATACTATTATTAACTTTATTTGAAGGGATATCGGGATGGAGGGTATTTTGGAACCTAGCCACCATATAGTGGTATCCTCTTGATTTTTTTCTGATTTTTCGGTTGGGCAGTTTCTGAGAATGGCCCCGTTAAATAAATGATTACTTTCGACCCCCCGAACTCTCCGCCTTTTCAACAAATGTCAAAGCTAAGAGAAGTACTAACCTTTCATTTGATACTCCATATGAATATATTTGGTAAAAAAAAATGTACACGCCCCTTTTACATATATGGGGACCTCCCTTTAAATTCGACGTAAGAGACTGTATGCGTGAGCGTTCACAGTTCCGACCTTTCCACCAAATTTGGTGTCAATCGATGTTACAGTGTCCGAGAAAAAATGCGTGTGACGGACAGGCAGACGGAGAGACAAACAGACAGATGCCAGGCGCTACAATCCCAAAATAATTGCCGGCGATTTTAACTCATGGGCAGAAGAATGGGGAAGCAGAAAAACAAATCCAATGGGACAAATACTGCTAGAGACATTCTCGCGTTTAAATGTCCTACTTACGAGCTCTGGGGGAGCCAACATATCCCGGAGGGGAAATTACAATCAGTAGTAGAGCTCACTTTCGTCAGTGATACCCTCATCAAAGACTTGCATTGGCATGTCAACGAAGAGTACACACACAGCTCACACAGGGCTGTTGTCTTCCAAACCTCCCGAAGGAATTATATGAAGCCCCCAAAAGGAATAACGATGAGCTGGGTAACTAACAAATTCGATGAAGAAATGTTCAAGGAGGTACTTCTTTATGACACATTATTATCGGGAACCGCACAAGAAAAAGCTTTACAGGTCGCGGAAAAATCGCAGCGGGCATGCGATGTCTCTATGCCACGGCATAGCGCTTTCCGAAGACGAAATCCCCATTCTGATAGAATTCAGAAATTGAGAAATGTCGGAAGAACTGCCTCAAAACTAGGAGATGCTTCCAGCGCAGAAGAAATCAACCTGAATTCGTTGAGCTACACATGCAATACAAGAACGCGAGGAAAAAATTGCAAGTAGCTATCACGAAAAGCAAATCCGAACATTTCAAGCGGATGTGTACTGAAGCTAACTCTGATCTATAGAGTGGCACCTACAGGTCTGTAACGTCATCACTGAAAGGCAAGCGCCCCTCACCGATTACCTGTCATAAATTACTACAAAACGTAATGGACACTCTCTTTCCAGACGTCAACTACACAAATTTGCCTAAGGCCCATGTAAACTCCGACGAAATTCCTGTAGTGGTAGAAGAGGAAATTTTTGATGCAACAAGGAAATTCGCTGCAAATAAGATCCCAGGGCCAGATGAAATCCCGAATATCGCCCTGAAAGTGGTAGCCAGGACAGCACCAGGTTTTGTTTTACACAAAACCTTAAACATGTCGGGAAACCGGCAGCTGGGCGCTTCGGGTATCAAAGGTTTTGTTTGCGTCTTGTGTGAGTATATTTGAGTGCAGAGCTATCCAATTTGTACGTAGCCCGTTAAGAATATGCATTTAACATGTCAGATTTAGTACTTCGGGTTGTAAATTTACAGGGTAAAGACAACTTTGAGCTACTGTAACTTTGTTACTAATAGTATGATTTTGATCAAACTTGGAGATAATATGCTTCATATTATATTTTATACTACTACCAACTTATAACTCTGAGATAAACTCTGTAAACAAAACCTTAAAAAAGACATTATGTTGGATACTTAATAAAATTGTTGAAGCAAATTAGGCAGAAGTTTTTCAGGCTGCTGAATTACTAGAAACTACTTATTCAAACACCTCCCAAGGTTAAATAAGATCTTCTCAGCCTCAAAGAGGTTCCCCTCACATGGAACTAATCAGGTGGCACTGGCCCGTGAACAACAGTGAAGAATTCAAGCAGTTCCAAAGATGTTTTCAAAAAATTTACAAAATTTTGCATTGTTGTTGATTCTATATATGTAAGTTGTCCTTTTTTCCTATTTTGTTAAAATAAAGCGAATTATAATAAAACAAATCCTTACCTGCATTAAGGCCCTGCACCCAGCGTCAAAGTCTTCATCATCTACTAAAGAGTAGAATCCCTTGACCCGGTGTCGTTTGAACCATGAGTTAGCTCTGTCTTGAAGATAGTTGCGATATTTTTGGCTGCTTTGCCGTAGAACGTGTCCACAAACCAAAAGTGAAAGATTTTTCGTTAATAAGTAGGCAAAGTCCACTAGAACCGGCCGTGAATTTGGTAGACCGGAAAGCACCAAAATCTGAAACGTAAAGAAGAATTTATAAAGCAAGTAAACAATATTCTTAATCATGTATGTATGTATAAAGCCTACAGTTTTTCCAAACTTTTCCTTTGTACTAAAAATGTGAACCTGCATGCAATTATCGTGCTTAATGTACAAAATGAAAAGAATTCATTGTCTCCTTAGAGTCCCGGTTTCGGAAGGCGTGTTGAAGCTATGAACCTTGCCATGATCCTGGGGACAGATGTTGCTTCTGTCATTCATTCAATTGGCTACCAAATTTATGCGTCTATAAACGAAGAATATTAGAAAGGACAAAGCTGTATTTTATGTCCTCCATAAATTATTCGCTCGCTTCATTTCAATACCGTACGGACGTTGACTGGCTGCCTAAGAGTCATACTTCTCCGAAATTTATGCAAATAAAATAGCGTGAAATCACGTTATTCACTTTATGCCAAGCTCCTCTTGAATTTCCCTAGGACTTTGTGACATATGCCCAAGAAATTAACTTTTTACTGACAACATAACAATGGACGCTAAGCAGCTTTTGTGTCCGATCGAAAGACGCCCGAATTCCTCCTTGAGTTTTCATTTCATAGAACTGAAAATGCGTCCTTTACGAGTACTTAGAGCTCATTCATTAGACTTTGCTTTCATTACCGGCAATTGTATGAATATTTTTACGGAGCAGAAATAAAAAAATTGAATAAAATTTGTTGCGTGAACGTTGACTGCGTTTAAAATAATCAAAAGTGAGGAAAAACTTAACAAAGTATGATGGCAGAAAAAAGATATTATTAATGAGAGTACTTTGGGGAATGGCTTGTTTCCATACTCACATAACGTGTATCTTGCATGTAAAACTCTATCAGGACTCACCTGTGGCCTGTAATTTTTCACATGTTCTTCTACGTTGTTCAAGTGCTGTACAGACAAAAGAGCTTTCTTGTAGGTCTGGGCTTGTGTTGTTGATCCCCAGTTAACATCTTTGGGAAAAGAAAAAGGCGTAGAGTTCCCTCGCTAATCACCATACACATCTTGCTAATGCCAAGACGTTTCTTACCTGGTTTTCTATAAGCCACAATTAAGTACAATGCAAGCACAACTGCGAAAGTGATGAGAGCCGTGGCCTTGGAAGTGAGGAACATCACAGCTACACATAAAATGGCTCCCACCAAACTCAGCCACATATTGTAGTACTGAAATGGAGAAGAACATCATCATTAATCTTGCGATATCAAAAAAGCGTGGGTAGTTTTCCTACTGTAGTTCCCATAAAATCAATTACAATTCGACGCCTTTTATTTTTGTTTTTCTGAGTTGATCATTTAGGGACGAACTTTCCCTCGTATTACGTTTATATCTCATTTATTTATTTATTTATTTATATTCGCACCCCCGTAACCGAGACACATATTGATTTGAATGGAATAATCTCTCGATATCATTTATCATTGATCCGTCGTCGTAAAATAAGACGAAACAAGTGAAATGTGTCAGCGAATTAATCTACTTTATGAATCGATATATGTGAGTAAGACTTTCAGATTGACACCCCACAGCCAACGTTTCTCGTTTCCCCCAGAAAGCGGTCGAGCAAAATACCTTAAAAGTTGGTCTCCACCCGACAGGCTTGGCTAAACTAGCGTGGAATGTACTGAAATTAATCAACATATAAGCGGCCAAAAAGAAATTCGAAATTAATGGGGCAATCAAGTTGAGCTCGCCAATAAGGATAAACCTATAAAGACAAAGGAACGAAAATGATTAAGGATGTTCATTAAATGCTCTGGAAATAATATTGATTCTGCCATCTTGGCACTTATTACTTACCCAACGGCAATGAAGAACGTAAGCACGTAGCCCCGTATTGGTTCATTATTTTTTCCGTAGCCCTTGGCGAACCATTCAATCTTGGGATATAGTTGGTCCTTGCATAGAGCCTAATTTCAATAAAATTGTTATTTAATAGACACTTAAAAACCCCTAAAAAGTTCAGTCAAGTGAAAAATTTACCTGGAATACTTTCGGGGCCGACACCAAACTTGCAAGCGCCGAAGAGAGAGTGGCCGCAAAGCAGCCTGCATAAATTATAGGTCCGAATCCAGAGACAAGTTCGATAACTTGAAATGAATTCTGTAGTCCGTACTTGCAAACAGCTTAAATAATGGCAAAAGTTCAGAAACGGTCAAGTAATAAAAAAATGGTTTAGTAGGGATTCACAGGAGAACAACATTTCGAGAACGGATTGAATCCTTCTGTGAATCACGAACTAACTTCGCCCACAAAATTCACTTTCCGTAAATTAAATTGTATTTGCTTGAAACTGAATTGCGGGTTTGGTAGTCATTCTTACCGTGAGAACAATCGAGAAATGCATAAGAACCGTTCAATGTATCATTTACATTTCCAGTTGCGTCTCGTGCAACAGTCGCCCCAGCAATGAAAAGCATCACCAAGTACGTCACTGTTGTTATTAGAATAGCAAGGAGAGTGCCTTTTGGAATGGATTTTTGCGGATCCTAGAAGACAACAGAACTAAGCCAACTAGTGTAACTTAAATCACACCTGGTACTTACCTTTAGATCCCCGGAAATATTGGCACCAGCCAATATTCCCGTTGCTGCCGGGAAAAATATTGCAAAGACCGAGAAGAAGTTATGTTGAACACCACCCTCTTCTCTATAATCGGAGAAGAAATTGGAAGCAAATAATGTAGCTATGAATTATTTCATTAAAAACTCAAAATACTATAAACAAATTCATTCAAATTCACAAACAAACTCACAGTTGTAGCCCAGAAAGCCTTTAGCGACCTCCAGGTCAGATTTTGGACCGATTATTGAACCAATCAGAAAGTCTAAGATCGCCACCAGCAGAATAACCAGGAGACCAATTTGAGCCTAGGTAAAAAGATTGAAAAAGAAACTTGACATGAATGCAGAAACATCCTACCTTAGCTTCCCATTCCATTCCAATTACGACAATAAGCGTTAAAATTACAAGCGTAATACTTCCTATTATTCGAACATCCTGGACTCCATCGTCAATAATTTTTGCGTCGAACGAACGAAGTAGATCACGAACTGACTCACAAAAGCCCACCACGTACATGGCGCAAGCCACCGCGTTTGCCAGCGAGAAGATCAACCCTATGGACCCACCGAATTCCGGACCTAATGACCGCGATATCATATAGTACGTCCCTCCTTAAAGTAGGAATGAATTTATTAAATAAACAATTAGTATCCACATAAATAAATAAATAACAACATAAATAAAAAAATAAACAACAATTAATCTGGAGCAAATCTGAGTTCAGTTTCACTTCATTCATTCACTCCACTCTTAACGGAGCCTTACTTGGTTGCATTCAGGTTTTCTTACTCGGCCCAAGTAGGCCTAATAATCCAATCAGCAAAGTTTAAAACAAGTCGGAAACACCGCTTCAAGTATGAAAGGTTTTGTTGAACTTTTGCGCAAGAATACTTGAATACGCAATGGTTCCATTTATATATAGCTTGCACTGTATATACGTGAAATATACCTGGCATTCAATTCGATGTGATACTGACATTTTATTCCTTAAGGAGTGGTAATTTGACTCCAAAAGGGGTCAGATTTGACCTACTATAACTTTGTCAATAATAGAAGGATTCTGGTAGGAAATCATGCTACTTCTTAAAACCCTTTAAATCCCTGATCTGGGTGCAATCGCGAGGCTTCGATGTTCAGACTAATCTTGGCAACTGAATTCTCGTTGGTGCGAATTGCGTGACCATACCATCGAAGACGCCTCCCTCACAGTTTTTCCACGTTCGGTGCAACCCCATATCGATCGCGGATATCCTCATTCCGGATGTGATCAAAACGTATCACGCCACTAGTCCAATGCAACGTCTTCGTCCTTATCACCGCAAGACGCCGTTCATTGCCTTTTACATTCTTGAAAATATAATAATATACTACTATTAACAGAGCATAATGTAATTCACCGCATATGTGGGGGTGTCGATAGGTATAACCGTTTTTGAGAAAAGTGCGTGTGACAGACAGACAGGCAGTCTTGTGAGGAGTTGCTAAATCGACGTGACCCCCGGTGGTGGATAGAGGCATACCTATTGATGTGTAAATATGTGTTCATATACTTTTATTTTCTCACTGCGCATGAGCTTATCTCTGCTGCGTGGACCACAATGGCAATCGGATACCCAGAAAATAAAACCACCATGGAAGAAGTGGGAAGGTTCAGCGGTAGACTTAGAATCCATGTGCTCGGAACTCCAGCATAGGCAACCTTTGAGAGTGAACAATCGGGTTTCCGGCTATCGATATCCTTCCACTGCAGTGCCTCGCTGGTGGACAACTTAACCACCGTGGCATCAAATGTGACAAGTGATTCAGATTTGGAGAAAGAGGTGCTCAAGAGAAGCAAGACCTTGCAAAAACACTAATAATGAAGGCGATCTCTACACCAATCATATCTGTCTAAAAAGGACGACCGCAGGAGATACTCAAGATCAAGGTATTGGCCCATTCAATAGAAGTTCTTCAATTCGACGATCTTCCACTCACGAGTCTGAAATGGAAGTCGCCATCGTAAGGTAACCGAACAGGGGCGTATCGTTCACAGACTTATGCGATGTGGACTTGCGGTAGGCAAGCTATAAAATGTATCATGAGCCAGTCGGCCAGTGTCTTTGTGTGAGCAAAAACAAGCGGCTTGTATGTATACAGTTATTATGCCCCACCCAGTTTCACATTGTCTGAGTTTGAATATATGCTGGGCAAGGGGACGAAGTCCAAAGATGATTGGTTGTGATTTTAATGTGTGATCCTAGAATGGGGAAGCAAAGGGAACAACGGAAAGATGGTTTTACCCTACTAGATATTGTTCTGGCCAGTGAAGGTAAGGTAAGTACGTTTCGGAAAGGAGGGTCTGGTTCAGTCGTAGATTTGACCTTTGTTAGCCCTGCACCGACACGTTATATGGCCTGGCACGTTAGCGAAGACTACACCCACAGCGGTCCTCAGGCATTTATCTTCGAATTAAGGAGACTGCCACACGGTAGGCCAATAACATTCCCAAAGCAAAAAGGGATGATATACTGGTCTGCAAAAGTACAGGATGGGCCAACCTTCATAGAAATGTGGTGGGGCCACCCTACATACACACACCCTACAATCATGTCATACAATGAACCTCTAAAGCATGCAACGTTTCCATGCCTAAGAGTACATTCCCGAATACAAGACAAAACTACTGATGGAACTTAACTGGACGGTCATCGATCAGCCTCCCATTGAGCCAGACGAACGGCCCAGAGAACGAGAGGTAGGAGCGATCAGGTGCAAAAAGAAGATGCATACAAAGCCTGCAAAAATCTCAAGCTCTGCTCTAAGGCGGATGTAAACTCGTGGGGGAGCGCCTATAGAGAGATAAGCTTTTAGGGATTTGCAGCAGAATAGGTGAAAACAAAGCTTCGGCTCCGGACGGAATATCGAATATTGCCCTTAAGCTCACCGTGAAATCTAAGCCGGACATGTTCGCTAAGTTGCCGGAAACGTCCGAGGGGATATTCCCCAGAAGTTGATACTGTTGCCTAAGGAAAACCTCCAGCTGAGCTATCCTCCTATATTTCGTAGACTGTATAGGAAAAATTCTCGAGTGGGTAATCTATAATAGATTGATAGGCCTCTCAGGTCGACAGAACGAGTTCCGTAAAGCCAGATCAACCAAATGCAATTCATGGAAAAGGTAGTACCAGAAAATATTGCGTGGTAGTGTTCCTACCGGCTGTATACAGAGTGGATGTAAAGTATCTCGAAGATGCTGAATTGTACTCATTCGAAGCAATCAATGCTGTTAAGGTTTGGTTGGCTGGCGCTGGGCTAACACTCGTGGAGGCAAAGACTGAAGCCATCCTCATCACCAAGCACCAGAAGAGAAATTTCTCTCGCATCAGAATTGGGAGTCATATCATCACTTCGAAGTCTGCATTCAAGTACTTGTTATGATAGATGCAAAGCTCAGTTTTAAGCAGTACACGGAGTATATTTGCGAAAAAGCATTCAGCCCCCATATGGCTCTGGCAAGAATGATTTTGAATATAAGACGTCCGCGGCATACTTGCAGGCTGCTTGTAGCCAGGGTAGTGAGTTCCATCTTACTCTATGAAGTCCCAATTTGAGGATCAGCGCTGCACATCTTATCTAGCACATATAAACTGAGTGCGGTCTACAGAAGGGTGTGTTATGGCTTCCGAACCGCCTCAGATGATGTGGCGTCCTGAAATAACGGACGGAATGTTGCCGATTGACATCAACAAAACCCAAAAGAATACTTGAGCCTAGCGTATGAAACTGCCTGAATTGACAATACGTTGGTTCGATAGGATAATGACTGGAGGCTTCACCGAATTCAGTTCATGAGTGACCATTTCACGAAGAAATTTCAGGCAAACCTGTATTTAATCTCACGACTCAGTAAACCAGAAAGGAGAAGTTGCAACTTGGTGGCGCCATTACTATAACACTTTCAAAGACTGAACAAGAGACAAGAAGGAGACTGTAGATTAGATCTTCCTTGTCGGTATTTTTCTTTGCCTCTACATATTTGACAAGTGTAAAAATTGATGATGCGGAGACACCTGCTTTTCTAGTGGTATAGAAAAAACAAATTCATACGGATCGGACACTGTGAAGTTGGGAGGACCCCTTGTCAAGGCCAGAGAAATCCACTGAGAAAGAGTGTAAAATGTCTTACCCAAGACGAGAGTTAAATGTCCCCGACCAGGAGCTACTTTGTTCGACAGCGAAATAGATCACAATGAACTGGTCTCACTCATAAGAAAACTAACACAAAGACGGAAAGAATACTTCTTGTACACCTACGACGATGAAAAAAAATTTAGACCCTACTCAAGCGACTGTATGAATAAATGAGAGCCACACTAAACACAAGGTTGAATAATTAAGGTTTTCATAATGGGGTTCTCCCTTTCAGGGGCACTCATAATGTTGCCTTCAGGTGATTTCAATAGAAAAGCGGAAGTTTTGATAGTCGGCCTAAGCTCGCCATAGTGCAAAATTGAGCTGTGCAGGGCAAAATATGCTAGATGTTAAATTTCCACTGAAGGAAGACACGGCGCAGAAAATAGTGTATGCATCGAAGAACCCCTAAACGAGTGCTAGCATAGATAGAGAGGCTTCCGGCTAAATCAAACTTGGTACAACCTTCTGTAAAGCCTTCAAAGAATCGAAAAAAGCAGAGTTGATGATGAGAGTGGAACGGGCATGACGCCAGTATATGAGATCAGATTTGCGCAAACCGGTGCATCTTGGCTGACAACAGAGAAATGCAATTAAAACAGCAGGAATTCTCGAAAGGAAAACAATATACGATGATGAAGACTTGTGGGCAGTTTGTAAGGAAAAACCCGCACCCAAAGTAGCATATTTTCTATTTGTGGCATATCTAACATTACGCTTGCATCAAAACAACAAACAAAACCAAAAGGTTTTTGTCATTAAAACAAACGGTACGAAAACGGGTGTCCAGTCTGGGTCCGTCGAACTCAAAAGTCCCAGACGATAAGGCTAGTTCATTGCTTCCAACAAATTATTCACATCCTGGCATACGCCATCGCTGCTAATGGGCCCTGTGGCATCAATACCGGTGCCATCATCAGCAGAAGTAATGCTTCCTTTGGACATATAAATTGATTCATGCCTTTAATGAGCTACAGATTTCTCCGAGATTTTACAATGATACGTTATGTGACATTTCGCGCCATCATATGGAAGGAAATCAGGGAAACCCCCTAAAAGCTAATAAATTCAGAAGTGCACTGTGGGAAAACCATGCAGAGGAGCAGTGTCGGAATACACGCGAATCATCGTTCGCTCTATAGGGGAAATAATTGAGTTATCCAAATTCATAAAGGTCAAACACAATGTGTGCCAAACACATTCGTGTACTGTACAGCAGTGCCCACGACAAAAAAATGCGTGAAAAAGCAAACGGCACTCGGGCAACACAAGTGCCCTTCGAAATCCAAAACGCGAAAAATGTAGGGTAGAAATGGGCGTCGACTGTCGGCATGTCGTAGGCAGGGGCAGCTGCCTTAGTCTTAAATGCAACGCAGAAAACAGGTTGATCAAATCTATTTCACCCGAGGCAGCGCAAATCCTATTCTCACACACTATCTATGAGACGGAAATTGAAGCGGTCATAATCAGCGAGCTGAGTGGTTAGAGCGCAAGGCTGTCGTACGGAAGGTCGCGGTTCAAATCTCACTGGTGGCAGTGGAATTTGTATCGTGATTTGACGTCGGATACTAGTCGACTCAGCTGTGAATGAGTACCTGAGTCAAATCAGGGTAATAATCTCGGGCGAGCGCAATGCTGACCACATTGCCTCCTAGTGTACCGTTACGGTCTTGAATGAAGTGCTCTAACACACACAGCCCTGATCCAACATGGATTGTTGCGCCAACGATTATTATATAATCAGCGGGCCTTATCGCAGCAATAAGAGTTGTGCTAGGGCGACAATATCGTCGTGTGGAAATCAAGCCATCCAAGAAACGATAGAGTTAGGCAAAAATAGCTGACATCTAGATATATAGTTGTTATGCTTTATCAATTGCCACGCTAACAGAATTCGAGGAAGAGGTAGGTATGTTCGTCTCGAATGCAAGCAGTCGAAACCTCGAAATCATAACGGATAATTTCAACGGGTTGGCTCTGGATTGGGGAAGTTAAACTACGAACAACAGGGGCCGTATTTTCTTCGAGACTTTCGCGGAATATCGGAAATATATCCACTTTTCGTGGAACTTGATCGGGCTCAATAATCTATTTGACATTTGTTAAAATCGGTTTACTGTCTGTCCGCCTGTCTATTACACCCCTTTCCCCAAAAACAGTTGCCGGTTTTGATACGATTTTTGGTAGGAAGGTGGCGACTGTGATCCTCGTAAAGCTTTGCAGTAAAATAGATTTTAATAGGAAGTATCATGCTGGACAATATCAAATAGTATTGGTCAAATAAGAACCATAAAGAATGGAGATTACAATATAGTTTATTTAGGACCAAAAATCACAACCGATAACAAGTACTACAATGAAATCCGTGGAACGTTGTTGGCAGCCAATAGAGCCTATTTTAGTTTACAAAAACTGTTCCGTACGAAACGTCTCACTATAGGGTCAAAGCTCTTACTATACAACAGGAGTGATCTTGCCAGCCCTCATGTATTCCTCGGAGACCTGGGTTCTTAGTAAGAAGACTTTTTGGGCCCCTACATGAGAATGGACGGTTCCATAGCCTATATAACGACGGAATTTATAAGTGATACCGTCATTGTCTGGTTGTGAATAAAATTGAGCTCAATAAAAATGTGGGGATTACTTTATCCGTATGGATGAGGATGATCCAGCCTCGAAAGCCTACAGAGGCAATATGAATGATAGAAATGCAAGACGAGGTAGATCCTGCTTTAAATGGAGCGATGACGTAGGCCTGAACACCGGAAAGTTTTTACGCATGTCGAATGGGCGAACCTCGGTGCAAAAACAGGATATCTAGAGTTCCTTATTAAGGGAGCTTTAGATAGGATACTGGTTGTTGTACCGTTCATGATGATGATATTGCCGTAAACCGGAAATGATACTGCACATATCCAATTTATAGACTATGATTCACTTAGAGAATGTAGAGAAAAGAATGTAGTAGACTTTATGAAGTCTGCTACATTTAAAGATGGTAGTTCGCAAGTTGTAACCTTTTTTCTCCAAATATGACTGTATGGAACAAAAAATGGAAAGCCTTAATAAGTATTTAGTGGACCAGATTTAAATTTTTCACCTGAATTGCCAAAAATTGTAGCCAGGGGCCCAAAAAGTAGACTGAAAATGAGACAGAACTCATTCACAGAAACGAACCAACTGCGAGTTTGAAAAAAAAAGTGATATAAAAAATAAAAACTTTATTGGCACTTCACTTGCATTATTGCATTTTCAAAATCTACTGAAGAACTCCCTTCAATTTATGCCAAGTAAACAACAAGTTTATAACAAGGGTATGAAGATTGCCTAAGCCGCAGATAGGTACTTAGTTCTCTACTAAGTGAGGCTTACCATTCGTTTGATAGTCATAGGTTTGCAGCACAACACTTTTACCGCGACAGTAAGGCAGGTGAAGAAAGTTTTATATAAGCTCGGACTCCCCAAAACATGGAGAAACATAATATAAAAGCGGACATGTTTCAACATTTTGTTATATATAAGGGTGCTATAATGTCTCCCGGATTAGAGGTTCCTATCATATGATCTCCAAATCACCTGTGTCTTTGTATGCTAAGCTAGTTGAAAATTGTTTCACTTACCGCCTTTTATATCTCCATTTGTACTGATTGCCGACATGGACAGTGCTGTTATAGACGTTACTGCTGTTGTTGTTAAGATAAGAATGGAACCTTGTAGGATTCCTGCTTGTCCGACCACCCAACTCAAGCGCAGAAAGAGCATAACACCCCAAATATTCAGTAAACATCGTACTAGAACTCCCTTGATCCATCCGAACTTCACAAATCCACTGGGTATGGCAGCTTCTGGATCAATGCTTCGTCGGAGAGTGCTACTGAGCTGAAAAGTAAAGAAAAGAAATGTTTGTTAAGAAGGCAAGAGGGATAAGAAGACCTGAATGCTGCGGCTTAAGAATACACTCAAAGTCTTCACTATTAGTCGTAAAAGGCGACTAAAAGGGATAGACATTTGTGAGGTACTGAACTGCAAATTTACCAACTTTGCTGATACAAGACCATGAACAACGCTTCAGATAGAGGTTGCCCTCACGGTTACAAACTTTAGCTATCGAAAACGGACTATGATCAGTTTCTGTAATGTGTGAATTTCTCGGCAACGGTACCGAGGGTCACCAGAATGCTTGCTTTCTCCAACATGAGCGGAAATTCCAACGATATATGTTGGACATACTGAGCCTGAGCGAAGTAAAGTGATGGGAATCTGTAGGGTACCACTCTTTCTTTTGCGACAATGTGCTTTTGTACTCTGGAAAGCTAAGTGTTAGCAGACATGATTTTGGTGTCGGGCGCACTCTTTCGACCTGAGAGACGGGCTCTAACAGGATTCTGACTGCGAGATTCCAGTCTAGGTTAAGGAGCTCACAGTTGCAGAGTACTACACACCACTGCACATTTCAGATATAGTGGAGAAGGGCGCCTTCTGTGAGCGATTGTATGCAGTTTAGGAGAGGCTTCTCAAAACGTACACTGTAATCGTGATTGGTTATCTGAATTCCGAGGTGAGCTGTGCACACGCCTTGCTCGGATATATGATGTGGAAGCATGATCTTAGCGACCGTATCGGTAACAGTCGGAGCTTTGTGAGTTTCCACCCTTTTCCACCACCTCTTCATTGGCATATTGTTTCAACATAGAGGGTGCCGGAAAGTTAATAGAGTGCCAACTAACGGATACCATACGATTGATGACTTTCCGCCTTCTGGATGTGCGTAACCAGAGAGGTCTCGAAAGGGATCACCATCCTTCGCTTGTGCGTTGCCATCGTTACTTCTTGAAGGATTGGAAAGCTGATCCGTAAGTTCATCAAAGACCGACTATATGTTCAAGCTGTCACTCGACAGCGGGAGAACGATCAGCAATATTGCTGATTGGAAGGCAGATACCCTGAGTAACCCTCCCTAAACAACTAAAGACTTCTTTGGCGATAGGAGATGTATTGGAAACTCTCCATCGTACACCTGTTGAGTGCTTTGAAGCGGGTTGTCCAGTTTCCCGTGACAAAAGCGGTAAAACAGTTCCATGGCAGAACCGAAAACTGCAAAGACTCAGTAGATCAACCAAATGACTTCTGAATCATGCTTGTAAAATCAATAAGAATGAGGACTGGTTAAGCTTCTGGAACTTACAGCGTGAATATAAGGGACGAGACTCGATTAGAACATACTGCGAGGAAAAGAAAGGCAGGCTTCAAGGCTGTGTATGATTCATAAAAGGAATGATTCGGCCCAGTTGGATTCTCTTAGAAAACCGGATGGGACACAGACTCCAAAGTTGAGCCTATACAGACTCTCTTGGAAGTACACCATTTGGAAGAAGAGGTAATAGAAGGGAAAAAATTGCAGGTTCTGCGAAACCTTCAACATGAAAGTATTGCAGGGGGAATTAAAACACTGCGAGCGGTTGTTACCAATGAAAACGTGAAACCTGCGGTGCTATTCTTTAAAAATTAAAACACCTGGCGCGAATAGCCTCTGTCTCTCTCAACCGATGCCAAAAAAGGACATTGAGCACTTAGAGCAGCTCCTAAGAAATATGTTTCGAGGATGTCTTGCTCTTGATAGAAGGTTAAGGTAGTCTTTACACCTAAGCCTGGGAAAGATGGCTATTCAAATCCAAAGGACTTCAGAAAAATCAGCGTAACATCATTTTTGCTGCAATGTTTCGACGAACTGGTTAACCACCATATTCATTAGGAGGCGCTAAGGTTGCACTCACGCCAACCAGCGTGAAAAGTCGTGGAAGTCTGTTCTCCATTCTTTTGTTCGTGGACATTGACGAGGCATTTGGCTGTCCGCCGGCAGAAAGCCTGCGGTTGATGAAATTTTCATTAAGAGGATCTATATTATGCTAACGCAGAGATTTCTTAAGTAGATGTATTCGCTATCTGATAGTGGAAAGCATTAGAAAAGTTATTGGGAAAACTGAATACAGGGGGGTTGCGCAGCGCTTGAACCGTTTGAACTCTGTTTCTAAATTAAATACGGTGAAATCACTGTGGATACTCGGTCACTGTGGTGCAGAAGAAGATGAAATCTCGGAAATTTTCTCCATGCCTGGACTAGAACTAGCAATTAGAATGTCAGTGGCATTGACTAATATAATAATAATCGTTGGCGCAACAATCCATATTGGATCTAGGCCTTGAAGTGTGTTAGAGCACTTCATTCAAGACCGTAACGGTACACTACAGTAGACTGTAGGAGGCAATGTGGTCAGCATTGCGCTCGCCCGAGATTATTACCCTGATTTGACTCAGGTACTCATTCACAGCTGAGTCGACTGGTATCCGACGTCAAATCACGATACAAATTCCACTGTCACCAGTGAGATTTGAACCGCGACCTTCCGTACGGTAGCCTAGTGCTCTAACCACTCAGCTACCCGGACATTGACTAATGGTGCTATCAAAAACTGGTAAGCTTCCCACAATGGCAGGTGGCATAGCTTTAGTGCTGCTAAATACGCCAAACTTTTCCTGTCAGAACCAATCAAACATACTGCCAAGTTTATCCTATCCTAAAGCAGGCAAACTTTCAGGAATATTGTAGGCAATCTGACTGGCCACAGTTCATTCATACGTGTCCGTTCTGTAATGAGGAAGCGGAATCTACATTTTCTGTGTGAGGGCTCCGCCTATGGGCGCATCAGACACCAAATTTTTGGTGCTGATGTGCTCTAATTGCATTGGGTAGCCTCACAAACACTAGCGAAAACCTGCGGTACATAAACCAATCCGGGATATCCCGTGAGAGGGGAGAATCAAATATAAAGGACTGCTAGTGTTTGAGAACTCGGGGGCTCCTCTCCTACCTCACAAACATACAAACAATGGGCAGAGCATCGAAGGCGTTGACCAATTTCTAGGTTTAGGAAGCTTGGTTACTACCAATAGCCAACAGCGAACTCGATATCAGGAATGCATCTCAACACAAACGTCAGAAGTGAGATGGAATGGATGGAATTCTAGCAACCTGGTAGCGTTGGCATGTAGGCATGGTTGATGAACTATGGCCAATTTACAAATAAATTGCAACTGTATGTATGTTTCATTTGACATATTAGTCACCATTGAACCAGCTGAGTGTTTTATAATTACTCCATTCTACTAAACTAAGTGCTCGTGTTCATTTGATGGCAGCTAACTACACTTGGTATGTGCAGAACCAAAGGATCTTAATTAGTAGCAGTAGCAGTATTTGTCATCGTTATTCAAGCTCAAAGGCAATCACGATTGCTTGGAGAGTGGGTTAATACTGCTAAAAATTTCAGTGAATTCAAAGGTACCCAACCATACAGTGATGTAATCGAAAACAGTTGAAATCGTTGCCAAAATTGTTTCTAAATGTCACTGAACCCTTTAAGCTTGAGCTAAGTCATGTTCTATTTCCTACACTTCAAGCTGCCTACGGTTCTTCGATCAATGATTGATTAAATTACGTACATGATATTTTGTAAATAATTGAACATCTACGACGCCCACGCTTCGCTTTTGTTTGACGTTGTGTTAAGGAAATTTGAACTCCTACTTTGACGCTATTTTCTGCTGAAATTCCATTGCCTACTTCATTCTTTTCCTCAAAACTGACGGTTTTCCTTCGTCAACCAATTTTGTCATTTTTAATGTTCACGTGTCGGCATATTAAGACGTAGATACGAATGGGCTGGCTTTTTTAATACGAAGAAAATCCATAGGAATTCCTTTTCATTGTTGTCGTTTAGCAGAACAACCAGGATTTTCTTAACTGGCGTTCATGTCCTTGGTACTTGCACACAATGTACTGTGGTACAATACAAAATCGCATTAGCAACAATAGGCACAAAAGTTACCGTTTGACATCGTGAGAGCTTAGCAAAACGACACAAAAGCTCTAATCCCATCAGAATCATAAAATCATTCACAAAAGAAATCCGACAGTCATGGGGGTCATAGGGAACTATAGGGAGTTTCCTGCCGGAACCGAAGGATAATCACAACGATTTACGCAAGATCTGGAAGAAAGAACAATTGAGTAGAAATGAAAAGGTCAAGGCTATGTGCGAAAATATATTGCTTGCAGCAGATTCCAATCAAATATGTACGTTATCCATATCATCCCCAGGCAGGAGGAGCATTATTGGAGCAAAATAAATGATGTTTATTGTGCGATCTCCTTGAAATACAATTGTTTCTATTAATAGAAAATGATTGACAATTTCCCAACGTAGCGTCGTTTTCATGTGACTTAACTTTCTATAGTTTCAAGTAAAATAAATATAAAATGGTTTCCGAACCCTGCGAGTATACAAGCTATATAGGATTCGATACGTCAAACGCAGGGGTCTCATTCACGAATTTCTTAGCAGGAAAGTTTGTCCGATAACGTGCGGAAACGAAGCGCAATGCTGCTTGCAAGTAAATTTCGGAACTCACGAAAATGAAAGTGTCACTGGGGGTGAAATATTACACTATGATTGGCACAGTAATGAAATCGCATTCCACACCAATTAAGAATTTTCTAAGATGGCCGATTAAAGATACCATCGAAGAGCCACTACACCATTTGGGCAGCGAATATTTCAACGCTTTGGTTAGCTTGAACGACTTCTTACTCACCACTTACCTTTTCTGTGGCTAATTCACGGCTTTTATATGGTGAAACGAGTACCTGTGTGCCTGATTCAAGCTTCGATGTGTAAGGGAGACCTTCATTCGCTTCTAGAAGAGTATAAATCCAGGATATAATAGGCTTCCGGAAAATTCCTCTCTTCCATTTTAAGTCAGCTATTATAAAGACTAGATTATAGTATTTAGTTTAATAATCCGTTTTGTTTTCTTGTTTTTACCGATGGAATTGCAGCCGAATTGGTTAAATATGTATGTGGTTAACTACACCATCATCAACTTATCATCAAAGTTTGTAGCACTGAATCAATGCCCAAAACAACAAGTCGGAATACCGGAAGCTGAACGCTTCAAGCATAAAGGTTTTGTGTTCATCTTGTGTGAAAAATTTCCTGTGCACGTTTTTCCATTCATACATAGCTAAAAATTCTAATATTTCTTGATATATCCAACTCCGCCATTTATATTAGTTCCTTAGACTTCAAATAAATTTATGTGAAACCCCTGCCCTTGCCCCTTCTATAAATTTGTTAGTAATAGTTCGATTTCCATCAAACTTTTCAATATTGTGTACTGTATAACTGTACTTGTATTTTTAGGATGAATTTAAGGGGGGTAAATTTTTCATTTATTAACTTGATGTGAGCAGATATGGAAATGAGATATATTTTGAGGTCTAAATTTCATTGTGAAGTTTTTCAAATTTTCCGGTTGGATAGGGTCCGAGAACGAGACCTGGTACCTCTTTTTGGGGCTCACATTTGGATCCCCCACTCCCCTACGTTTCTTGCAATAGCAAAAATAAGATGAGTTTCGAAAAGTACTAATCCAGCCTATTCATTTGACATCCCACATGACCAGATTCTGTAAAAAAATCTACACCCCTCTTTCGCATGTATGGTAAACTCCCCTTAAACTCAACACAAAATGGCGCCACCAGCTATATGTAAAGGTATCCATAGAATGCACATTCTCACCAAATTTCGTAACAATGGCTTCGGCTATTTCCGAGAAAATTGGGTGTGGCAGACAGACAATCATTTCAGGTTGGATGATTCTCCCTATTGTCCTGAATGTGGTGGTGGCATGCAATGTTTTACTGTCCATGATTTTACACAGAGAAGAAGAATCTCTGAAAGGTCAGCATAAGTCCGCAGAACACCGTTGGGAAAATGCTGAAATCAGTGGTGTATGATGAACTCCGCCATCAAAAGTAAACAAAGAGGAACTTGGAAAAGCAGAGCGCGCAAGCAGGACGCGAAGAATCGATGGTTTGGTCGCTTAAAGTGCAGTCTTTTCCGCTTTGCGGTGATTCCACGGGGAAGGAAGAAGGATAAATTGGGAGTGGCTTTGGTGGGTGAGAATACTTAATACAATATCTTGCTAGGCCGGGACATCATCGGCTTATACCAATGAAGCTTCACTTGAAGCAAATCAGCAACAGATCAGATTTTCGGCAAGAAATGGAAAAATTGTTGGTATATGATCATAAGTTGAAGCTCTCAGCATATGGTATGCACCTCTGCAATGCATTCTGCCCGGATTTTTTTTGTTAATAGTAAAATATGCGAGTGCAATATTGGAAGATCCGACGGTCGAATGCCATGCACGGCATTTCCAACTATAATTTATTTAATATAATGGTATAATTTTTACAAGTGCGCACCGTGAAAATTCAGTCTTCCTAATAGGATCGATCAGGTAGGGCATCTAACCAAATACCCAATGATAATCACCATCTTCCGGAGAAGCAAGAAAAGTCGATGCTCTGTCGATTTATGTAGATAGGGGGAGTGCGATGACCCGTTAGAATGAGAACTGTGGTTTTGTTGGTGTTTATCTTCAGTCCAGATCTACCTGCTTCCTTTTCTAAATCCGGAACCATTTGACCAAGGTCCATGACCCGGTGAGAGAGCAAACAGATGTCAGCAGCGTAGTTCCTCCACGTCCTCCGGGCAAGGCACCATGAGGAACGGCACCGATAATAACAAAAAAATACTCACGGTGACAAGATGCACCCTGACGGAATACGCCTGGGGGGGCTCCTGTTCAGCATTTGGTGGAGTACAGGGCATCCACACCGATTGTGATTCAGTTTCACTATCATCACACTTAACGCTGTGCAAGTGATAAGCTCACAAGTGAGACAAACACAGAAACCCATGACGACTGAGATTCAAACCCAAAGCAACGAAATTGAGAAACTGACGTTCTACTCCTTCAACCTTCAACCGCCGTCAATCAACTTTCAACTTAAGAATCTCCTGAGATTTGACCTTGGTATAGTACGTGATATTTTCTTTCTTCTTCTTCATTATATGTCTCACTGATAATAGCTATTAGTTTCTCTGGAGAGTCCCCCTCTCGTGGGTAGAGCACTCCAGATACACTCCTTGTTCACCCTAACGAAAGCTTTCTCGAAATCGATGAAGAGCAGGTGAAGCGAAGATCTAAAGTCCCCACACTGTTCACAAATGATCCGTAGGGCGTTGAAGTGGCCAATGCTCTCTGGTGAGGAAGCTTTCGAGATGTTCTTTGATGCGTTCCAGGATTATTGTAGCTATTATCTTTATAACGGCTGGGAACACGCAGATACTCCCCCAGCTGTCACGGGTCCCCACTCCCTAGAAAAGGTCTGGAATTCCCAAGATTTCCGTCGGAGTGGAAGCAGCAGGTCTGACGTAACTGCAGGTGCAGCGGTAAATAAGTCTGGCGGGAGATCGTAAAACCCACCGGTTTATGAGTGTAGTAATGGAAATGATTTCTCTTCTGCTTGGAGGAAGAGTGCGAATCCGCCTGTTACGGTGACTAGCCATTTCATCCACAAAAGAAGGAATCTCATCAAATGCGATACGGTTAAGAATCGAGGTGCGCTTCCCTGACCAGGGCAAATTCTCTATTATCTCTATTGGCGTACACTACGCTGAACTTCTCAGGAATTCGCTCGGTATGGGAGTCGACTACGTTACGTCCGCCAACACCCGCAGCGGTCATCGATCCACTTCCACGATTCCGCAGTCAAGCAGATCTTATGACGTCCCTTCCGGAAGTGGCCAACAACCTGTGTAGCACCCGAGAAAAAAACATTTTTGATGGCAGACCAATGCTCATCGATATTCCTAGGCGGGTTACTCAGTATGTTATATCTGCAGTTTTATTAGCAAAACAGCTCTCCCACTGTCGCGCGACGACTGGGTTGTACTAGCGATCGATGTTGAACTTAGGAGATCGCAGCTTTCCAACCCTGCGAGAAGTGGCTAACGTAACATGCAAGCAAATATAAGCGACCATCAGATGGTCATCTCTTTCGAGGTCGGTATCAGCACCTTCCTTTTTACGCACATCCAGTAGACAACTCCTAAATCCACTGCTGATCGCGAAGTGGTCGATCTGATTGCTCGTGCAGCATCAGTCGGTAGAAACCTAGCGGACCTTATGGCAGGCTCTTTCTTGAACAATGTGCCGCCAATGACGAGACAATGGAATTTTCAGAAATCCACGAACCTCCCACCATTACCGTTGCGGTCACCAAGATCGTGTTTCCCCATCACATATCTGATCAAGATGTTGTCAGATACCACGCTGGCATTCAGATCACCCATCAAGATCACAATGTCATCTCTAGGCAGCCTTAACTGCTCATAGCATTTAATTGCTCATAGAAAACATCCTTCTCCATCATATTCCTTTTTAACCTAGATCGGAATCTCGCAGTTAGAAATCAGTCAGAAACTGGTTCTCAAGTCGAGAGATCGCACCTTGCGGTAGAAGTCAAAAGCAACTCGATACAGAGTACAAAAGCGTATTGTCATTAGTATGGCAAGAGGGATAGGAGTAGTCCCAACTCTCTACCATTGTCGAAGAGCGTACGCACGTTCCAGAAACCAATCATAGTTTGCTTTCGATAGCCAAAGGTCATATTTCCAGGTTGTTAGCCCTCGAATTTCGCCTTTTACGACAAACACGGAATACTTTGGGTGCATTCTTAAGTCCCAACTCACAGGCCATTTTATGCCACGTAATTGAACCGAATATCCCAAGATGGCCGACAAATAGGTCGCCCTGTAACTATGTGTCATAGAGCAATGGAGCAAGACTGCAAGCTTCTCTCCATGGAAGGAGTTGAAGGATATTGCTAGGAATCGACAGCGATGGCGGACCAGACGGAATTACCATTACAAAGCAATTTCAATCACCAATTTCCAAAGCTCAATGCTGCTATTTAATTCAAACGTGAAATTAGAGGGAAGGGAAGAATCAAAAACTTGGGTTTAGACAAGGCTAAGCTAGATGCAACAGCAAAACGCGATGAGACATTTTCCATTTTTACAAAATCAATTTTATTCTCCAGATATTATATCACCAAGATTTTGCTATTACGAATCAATGCGTGGCTGAATAAGCTGAACGATAAAATTGACTCTCTTACAGTGAAACTAAAGTTGTGTCTGCATTTGCTGTATATGTATTTAGATAACTGGAAAATAATTGCAGAAACTAGTTAGGAATATCTAATTCATTAATAATAAATTTATCCTACAATTTAGCTTTAATTATCATATTATATATATTTACGGCTAATTAACCTGGGTTCTACTTTTAAATCGAATTCGAACTAATGGATTCATCCAATTATTAGTTGATTTAGTAATTTATTTTATTCTTAGCTATGGATTGATTGAAAATGATAAAATACGTAATAACAGCCGATTAGTAGAGCCAAACCAACTTGTTAAAGTGGTTTACATTGGCATATTTAAAGTATTTTTAAGAATTTGATACACAGTGGCGGAAAAAAAATGCCCAATGTTTTTGAAGAAGTTTTCCGTTAAAAAACGAATGTATTTTTAATCTTTATGTTATACGAGTATATTATATATGATTTGGTAGCATATGTTATATAAAGTTAGATGTGTTATTTCAATTTTTGAAAGAAGTTATCACAAAGTAACTGCTTTCATTATTATAATACATTCCCATAAATTTTTTAGGCGAAAAAAAAACTTGTGCAATTTATCTTGTCAATTTATGATTTATTTATTGAAAAAAAGGAAAAGAAAATTTCTTAGTTTAATGTTGATTTATTGTGATGTTTGAAAACAATTCCGTGAGAAGCTGAAGCCCCTTATTGTTAAAGTGATACAAAAAAACTCTAGTCAGAGAGTATTTGTTAAGGAACTCAGCATCTCGCAGTCCGGTTTCGTATCACGAACCCCCTTGCAAGAAAAAGGGGTAACGGACATCCGGGGAAATAATCGGGGCGGGAACCCATCTGCGTGTTCGTATTGTGTGAAAAAATCCGTTTAAAATGGTGTCTTCATGTCTCAGAATAGGAGTACAACTCATGGAAATTGGGAGTCACGGCAGGTGCGGCTGGAATTATTTTGCCGGTGGACAATGAAATTTGTTATATTTGTTATATATAAAAATTACAGTAATCTATTATTTGAACAGATATAGAGGGTATTTCGGAGCCTAAGCACTCTATAATGGGCGCGTCATGATTTTTTTCAGATTTTTCAGTTGATCACTTTCGACCCCCACACTCGACCTTTCATTTGATACCCCACATGACTATATTCAGTGAAAAAAAATTACACCACCCTTTTTCATATATGGGGACCACCCTTAAATTTGACATAGAAGGATGTAACTCGCTGTATGCGTGAGCGTTCACAATTTCCACCTTTTCACTGAGGTTGGTGTCAATCGCTGTAACCGTCTTCGAGAAAATCGCATGTGACAGACAGTAAACAGATTTTAATAAGGTTTTTTTGACTTAAAAATGTGTCCGGTTGGTGGTCTACACAGGGTTGTATTTGATGTTGAAATTGCTCTTTTCTAAGACTTGATTCAGCTTTTCCTCCTGCTTTGATCAAAACAAATAGAAAGTAGAAAGTGTAAATGCAGTTTTGTTAGGAACACATGGAGTTATGGCCCAAGTAGAACCAACAGGATCCGTTACAAAGTAGACTTTTGGTGACTTTAAAAAAATTAAATTTCGAAACCAGCCTCATTTTTAGGGTTTCGTGTGAAACATCATAGGGGAATAACGGCTCAAAAGGAATGCCCCGAAAAATGTAACAGGTCTCGTTCTCAGAACCTATTCAACCGGAAAAATTTAAGAAACTGCACGATGGGTCTATACAAAATCTCTCAAAATACATCGCTTTTCCATACTTCCTCAGTTCAAATTAATACCAGCATAATACTATTTTAGAAATTTACCCGAGAACTCCCTTAAGTTCATTCGGTAAGTACAAAATGGTAGTATTATAAGTAACAATATAATACAAGGCTGTCGTATGAAAGGTCACGGTTCAAATCTCACTGGTGGCAGTGGAATTTGTAACGTGATTTGACGTCGGATACCAGTCGACTCAGCTGTGAATGAGTACCTGAGTCAAATCAGGGTAATAAATCTGGGGTGAGCGCAATGCTGACCACATTGCCTCCTACAGTATACTGTTATATACCATTACGGTCTTGAATGAAGTGCTCTAACACACTTCAATGACTTGATACAATATGGATTGTTGCACCAACAATTATTATTATTATTATTAGTATAATACGAAATTATTATTAATAAAGTTGAAGGTCAAAATTTCATATTTAAACGTATATGCCGTCATCGTCATATACAGTAAATTTATATGAACGACAGAGTTGGGTATATCAAGGAATATTGTGAATTTTTAGCTACGTACGAATGGAAAAACGTGCAGTTAAGCCCATGGTGTTTAACGTAGATACCTGTCGTGGAGACTTAATCCTACGGTCCTCTTCAGACACGGATTGATTTTGTAACCACAATCAGAGCCCCGCTGAGACAAGCAACAACGGTACCAGTCTATACCAAGTGCATGACTTAGCATTCATACTGGTGGATGCAAGAATTACCTAAATCTCTACCGAACTATGGAGTACGGCACCCGTGTTGAAGCGCAACACCACGCCGAGGCCCGAAGGTTTCTTCTCGCTTGAGCACAACCACAACCCCCATGAAACTCCCACTAGGGGGGCCAACCGCAAATAACCGAGCTGTACTCACATACAACGGGAGTTCACCCGAATTATGAGAGTCCAGGGGCTTTCTCAGTTCCCATGATACCAGTATACCCCTGGTAAGGTTTCGTGACCAATTTGCCACTTCAGATGAGTCCTCGTGCAGACTCGGGTCTGATGGCCCTAATTAGGCCTTTGGAGCATTCGCCTACTGCATCAAGGCCGGCAAACCAAAGTGAATACAGCGTCTCCCGGTGCCACCACTATGTAGGTTCTCCTCGGCCACTTGGTTATGGTTTGGCCGACAGGGTTGCCGCCCCGTCTTCCTCACCGCCACCTCTGAGCATCTGGAAAAACGTGCAAAAGGAATTTATCACAGGGGATGAACACAAGACCTTTGTAATGACAAAACAGAATTTTCGATGCTCGAAAATTTATCCCGAGTGTCCGGAGACGACCAACAGGGGAGGTCTATCCCAACAACCTAAAAAGTTGGCGAAATTGATGACGAAGGTCTGCCCGCAAATATTGAATATTAATCGTGAGCTAAACCTGAAATTGAGATAAAAAACCGCATGCATGGCACCGAACCCCTTTTCATGGTTACTGAACTTAAAGTACTTAGATGACATCAAGCTGTCTGTTGGTGCTGATGACCAACTTAGAAGTCTGTTACGAACAGTAGACATGTTCAGTCGTGATATTCGGATGGAATTTGAATTAGACAAGTGTCGATGAACCTGCCTCGTGTCATCAGAGGTAGAGGAGTGGTTGGCATGGCGGCACAACATCACCGCCAAGCCGAATCGCTGCTCGCTTAGTTTTCCAGCAAAGAGCAGACAAGTCCCTTGCATACAGCTGTCTGTAAGGCGGACTGTGGGCTGACTCCACTTAACTTGAAGGATCGATCTTCCCCGAATAGCCGAGTGATTAGAGCACAAGGGTATCATACAGAAGGTCGCGGTTCAAATCTCACTAGTGGCAGTGGAATTTGCATCGTGATTTGACGTCGGATACCAGTCGACTCAGCTGTGAATGAGTACCTAAGTCAAATCAGGGTAATAAATCTGGGGTGAGCGCAATGCTGACCACATTGCCTCCTACAGTGTACTGTGGTGTACTGTTACGGCCTTGAATGAAGTGCTATAATACACTTCAAGGCCCTGATCCAATTGGATTGTTGCGCCAACGATTATTATTATCGATCTTTCAATTCTCTGAGTGGGGTAAAGTCGGTTCAAGAGTGGATCGATGAATGGAAGTCGATGGCAATGCACAATAAACACGTAAATTATCTTTGGCAGCCATTTATCGACCATATGGCTGTGTGTTGGGAAGCTCTTTGCTGAGGAGGGATTCATGTGTGCCATTTGGGACAGCGTAGTCGCCACCCGAGCTTATAAAAAGATCATCTTGAAAGAACGGGTGGAGAAAGACCAGTACATAATGTGTGGTTAAGCGTTAGAGACGTTGGACCATCTCACTTCTGGCTGCATTGTTATGGTACCGGTGCAATACACCACCGGACATAATGCTGTGTGTAAGGTGATTCATCAAAACCTTGCATACAAGCACACAAGCTGATCACGGGAACACGTCTAGTTTACTGATATGAGCCGCAAGCAGTACTTGATAGTTTGGCTCACAGCATGTATTGGGACCGGCAAGTTCTAACTGATTGCCACCTACCACGTAACGAGCCGGACGGGCTGTTAGTTGACAAGTATATATTATTGATGTTGCTATCCCCCATAATAGCAACGGAAATACGTGGAGAAGAAGGTGAACTATCAGCCTTTGGCGAGAGGCGAGAGGGTGCTTGTAGTTCCCATAATATTGTCAACTTCAGGTATTGCACCTATATCTCCCACGGCTTCCCTTGATGTCCTGAGACACAGTCGGGTTCAACCCATGCACACCATTCTGCATATGTGCACGATGCTGCTGGGAGTTCTCGACGGTTTCTCCCACTAACCACTACCACCGGCCACCAAAGCCAGCTTTCCTTTAACTTTTAAGTAAGTAGGATCATCCGAGTCTAAATGCTTGGCGCTTCGTGTTAATATTAGGTGAAATCCGGCATCTGCCGAGATGGTGACCACTCGGAAAAAAATGAAATAATGGTTAAAGGAAAGGAAAGAAAAATAAATAACTAAAAAAAATAGACGAAATCAGTTCGACTAAAATTATAAAAATAAAGACCTCACTCTAACCTCTTTGAGATATTTGCTAATTTCATAGCCTAAACACCATGGCCAATGCTGACTTTAATTTTATACTTCAAACATGACCGGCATCCGCGCGTAGATATAGAGTTCATAGGACTGATAGTGCAAGACATAAGTATGCACATATCCGTAGTTGTATATCTCTTTGAAATAGAGTTAGTTGTGCGCAATTCCGATTGCTTTGTTTAGGTCTACATAGGCACTGAACTCTTTTGATAATTAGAGCTAACCATGACGGTTACTTTTGATTCTCTATGTTGGCTGTTATAAATATCACATAAAAACAGTTAAAGATTTTTTATTCTCCAACCTGGATATAATCGTTGGCACTTTCTTATGGAATTCCTTCAAAATGTGAATTCAGCACGAAAAACGGTCAAAACCCAATTTTCAGTATTTGATCGGAAAAAGGGTGTAATCCCGGATCTTGGCGGACGCGAAACAACTCCACTAGCCACACTGTTGCATGCCTCTCTTGGATCTCATTTGATGTTCACGAATCATAGGCAATCAAATGAAACCGAAATGAAACTTAACGAACTGAGAATTATTGTTCATTTATATAGCACAAACCCCCGTTCTACGAATTTCTTTTTGTCCTTTGCCAATCTACCACTCCCCACGACGCACTAACCTCAAATCCCGTGTCCTGAAGCAGATGTCGTAGAGAGCCTCGTTATTGAAACAAGCAGTACGTCCCGTCTGTGTCCTCGACCAATTAATGTACGGACAATATGGCCTTGTGTTTGTATTCTCCAACGGTATCTGATACTTTTGGCTGTAGTATAACGGAATATGTGTTCATTATCCTATCTGTGTATTCTTCACAGATCTGGAAAATAAGTAAAGTTCCCTTACCTGCCCCGATACCACTCAATGACTGGATAAGTTGGAATCCTTGTAGATAATCACAAGATTCTGCTTATTTTCGCACAACATCCACACACTAAGTATTCTTAACTTAAACATAAAACAAGTCGGGAAACCGGAAGCTTCAGGTACGAAAGGTTTTGTGTATTTCGTACCACGTAATATATCCAAATATTATGTGAGAGTATCCACTTTCCGGTGATATTGACATTCATAGTCTTCAATTTTCCAAGAAGCTACAGCTTTGACGTATTATAACTTTGTTAGTAATAGGGCGATTTCACCAAATTTGGTAAGATCATGCTCCACATTATAGGCTACAACACAGCAAAATTTCGTGGTGCTAGGATGAACCTAAGGGGGGTTTTACTAAAAATGATAGTAACGCACTATTATTAACTTTATTTGTACAGATATCAGTATGCAAGGTATTTCAGAGCCCAGGCACCATATAGTGGCAGCTCCCTGATTTTTTTCAGATTTTTCGGTTGGGTAGTTTCTGAGAATAGCCCCCTTAAAAAATGATCACTTTCAACTCCCCGCACTCCTCACCTTCCCAACAAATGTCAAAACTAAGACCGGTTTCGAAAAGTACTAACCTCCTCCTAATCCTTTTGCATGTATGGGGACCCCCCTTAAATTCAACGTAAAAGGATGTAACTCACTGCATGCGTGAGCGTTCAAGTTCCCACCTTTCTACTAAATTTGGTGTCAACCGCTATAACCGTCTCTAAGAAAAATGCGGGTGACGGACAGACAGACAGTACACCGATTTTAGTAAGGCTTTGTGTTAACACAAAACCTTAAAAATGGGACTTAATGTCAACTAATTTTGGAACTTATAATTCGAGCCATAAAAGCGAGTCCAGTAGTTCCTGGTAAAACGGAGAAGTTTTGAAAAACACGTTTTTGAGATAAACGCGTTCAAAGCTTCAGAAGATGTTTGCGACCATATGGAATGTAAAAACTTGTTAACTTTAAATGCAGACTTATTCTTATATTCTTATGCCTAGAGAATAAGACAACAAGTCGGAATACGGGAAGCTGGGCGTTTCAGGTATAAAGGTTTTGTGTTCATCCTATTTGAGGAACTTTCTAGGCACGTTTTCTTTTCACATTTGATGTATACTCAGAAAAAAATTTCGGAGAGCGTGCCGGCCATTCCAAATCGCCTCTAATTGAGATAAGGCGCTCTGGAAAGTGTTTCCTCAAAACAGTCTTGTTGGAACCAAGTGTCCCCCCAAATCCAAATTTTCTAGCCGTGGGAAAAAAAAAATTCTGTAGCATGTTTACATACCGGTCCGAATTCACTGTCACTGTAACCTCATTTTCCTCAAAAAACCAGGGACCTATAATTCCAGCTGAGGAAATTGCACACCACACTGTGACTTTGGCTGAATGCAAAGGCTTTTGATGCAATTCTCGAGGGTTGGTGTCAACCCAGTAGCGCATGTTTTGTTAACCGACCCACACAAATGAAAATGGGCTTCATCCAAAAAAAAAACAATAGCACCCTCGGGAACGACATCAAGAAGAAGCTCACACGCGTTCATCCGAGAATTGAAGTCACGTTCTGAAAGTTCCTGCACTATCGCCATCTTATAGGGATGAAAATGAAGATCATCACGAAGAATTCTTCTCACAGAACGATCGGATAGTCCAAGGGCAGATGCGTGTTTGCGCGCAGAACGCCGTGGCGATCGCAACATTGACGGTCTCACTGCTTCAATGTTCTCAGGTGATCTAACGGGCCGAGGGACTCCAGTTCTTCCTTTTGTCGCACTTGCAGTTTGTCTGAATGTAGTGACCCATGTGACAATTGATTTGCGGTCTGGGACGGGAGCCAACGGGGCTAAATTAAAGCGATTCCGAAATACACGCTGTGTTGCAATAACCGAACATCCGCTTGAAAAGTACACCTCAACGGCAAAGGCGCGCTCCTCACTATTCCAACGCATGATGGCGACTGAACCGTGTCGGGACAAAACTTTACATTATCCCCTCTTGAACGAGACCACTAGCGCTCCGTTATGACATCAACTAACTGAGTGGCGCGCATTTTAAAAAAGGAAGTTATGCTGCCGCACCCTGTAGATTGGAAGGGGGAATTTCACGTGTGCGAGGGATAGCTCGCAGATTAAAGAGAAATGAGTCGACTGTGCGATCTTTCCTTAAACTGGGTACCACAAATTGAAAGAGAGTTAGAGGAATCGACCACATGCAAGATAAACCTGCGAACGCCTGAATGAGCTTGGACTTTTTTCCCGAAAGCCTGCTAAAAAGCCTCTTCTGGTAAAAGTCATGAGGAAAAGGTGACTCGGCCGTACGAACGAGAGGTGAAACTGGATCATGGATGACTGAAAAGAGTCATTTTTTCTGATAAGTCCAAATATAATTTGATTGGACCAAATTTTACCTAGTTCGCCGGAGAAAGAAAGAGCGGTATAGCGATGAATGCATATTATGAACTGTAAAATATAATCTGTATGTCATGGTCTGGGGGCGCATAACAGGGCACAGACGCTGGGCGTCCAAATATAAAAAAAAATCTGCAAGATGGTTTGATTTCCACAATTGAAGTGTTAAATGAAAAGATCGATAATGTCATTTTCCAGGACGATTCACCCCTGCACATCGCACCCAATCTGTAAGTAGCATTAACGATTATTTCAAATATTTTCTTCATTGATTAACAATAGCCCACTAATCTGATTTCCACAAGTAGTGAATTTTAAAGAAAATTTGGGTGTATAGTCTCTACTCTGGCCCGCGAACAGTCCAGGCTTCAATCTGATTGAGAACGTATGGAAAATAATCTCCTCGAAATCGCAGGAGAAAAAGCCAACAAGTCTTGCAGAATTGCGACTTTTCCCCTGATATCCTAAATTCGCTTTACGAATCGATGCCAAAGCGATTGGCAGCTGTGATTACGGCTAAAGGAGGTACAACTTGATTTTGTTGGAATACAATTCAAGCAATGTCTTTTGTCGTCCTTTTAAAAGTTTTGTGTGAAACAAAGCCGTAATAAAGCGCGTATTTATAGTTCCGAATGACGTTCGAATGACTTCGCTAAAATCATAAGAATTGAAGCCAAGTCTTTGCAAGTGTTTCTTCAAGAAACCTAAGGTTTATGGACTAGGTATAACAGATTAATGGTCAGTTAGGATTCCATGGCTAAAAATCACATTCTAATCTTTAAATACTCTTTTCTTGAAACTGCATATTGAAAATCTGCTGCCACCATAGCCCAAAATCTATTCAACGAAATTCTTTTGAAATTTCCACGACTTATTCAAAACATATTTCTACGGTCCATAAACCAGGATAATTGTGATTCATTCGGTAGTTTTTATTTATTCATTAAATAAGCTGTGAAAGAACACCAAAATTTACAAGAGAAAGTTTAGCAAGACACCAAAAATGTAGCTTTCAATATTTTGTAATAATCCTAGTTTACAGACTGTGGTAAAGTCCGCACGTTGAAATGCCGGCTACATTTTGTCTTTAAGATGATCACAGCAGATGGGTGTGTTGGTTGCTCTGTATTTCAATAATGAACTATGATATTGGCATCGAAAAACTACTACGCATGTTCAAGACATTAATAAACATATGGTATAAAAGTTAGATACCCCTGGTACTAACGTAACTATACATCCGTTTGGATGGAACACTACCCGCAAAAAATTTTTGTGGCTGGTCGGTTTCGATCCTAGCTAGAGGCGCGCGCTTCCACCTTGAGGAACACTATGACCGAAACCCGCTGCAGATGGCATTTGCTCTACTTTTTTTATTTCAAAACTCAAGGGCAAGGATATGAATTATTGTTCCAAAGCCCAGGTTTGTACCTAGACTGGTTTGAGCTCACGCCGACTACTGAAAAGCAGAAGGAGTTGCTATTCAAATTAGTGCGACCGCCATTCAGCAGATACCGTGTGATGTGAGTTCAGTTTAAATGATGACGACGTCACACATATCGAAGTAGAATGAATTCACGTAGAATACACAACTTCCACCTTCCGTAACTTTGTTAGCACTAGTAGGATTGGCTTCAAAACTTTCCAAAAGTGTGTCTTAAATCTTTTATGCTGATGTCAAATTTCGTACTTCTAGAATGAACTTAAGAGTGGTTGAACAGATATCGGAATGGGATGCGCTTTGAGGCCCAGAATTTGTATAGTTGTATCACGATGGTTTGTTCAGATTGTTCGATTGGATAGGTTCTGAGAGCGGGGCCTGTTTCACTTTCTAGCGCACATATTTACAGTTCTCACTCGACTGCGTTTCACCCAATGTCAGAAATAAGAGAAGTGCTAATTGAGCCCTTTCATTTGATACCTTACATGGCCTATTCTGTGAAAAAAATGTTGCCCTCTCTCCCCTGTAACTGGACACACAGACCATATGATCTCATCAAATTTCGCGACAATCGGTTTAGCTTTTTTGAAGTAAATCGAGTGTGACAGGGACAGATTTTGTTTCATACAAAACCTTAAATAAGTAGAGATACGAGAAGCTACAAGCTTCAGGTAGGAAAGGTCTTGTGTACTTCTTTTGTAAAAGCATTTGAGTGGTGGTGTTGATCAAAGGGTAGTATAGGTCCCAGGGCGAAACGTGGATTGGTACTCACGATGGAGCATAAAACCTGGGAAATGCCTGCCGAACCAACACCAACAACTCTACTACCACACCCTATCTCCACCGCCACGTGGTGACCGCTGGGAGCTCTGTTGTAACGAAAAGCTGCAGACGGAGAAGGATGAAGGCGAGCCTCCCGCGCCTGAAAACGGGAGAAATGGTACCAACTGGTCCTCCAGGTTGGGGGTTGGGGAGGACTAACAACCCTACACGGAAAACAACTTGTTACGAAGCCACAACAGGAGCCTCGGACTGGACGGATTATACAACGACGAACCCGGCAACGACAACGGAATAACGATTTGCGCGGACGAACCGTGAGAAAGGTTCGTCCGCTCCCTGTACAGAGATGAAGCAAATAAGCAGCTAGCCGATACCCTGTCCCAATATAGGGCTGATGTAACAGCGTTACAGGAGATGCGTTGGACAGGGACCGGTTTCCTGGAGAAGAGCCACTACACCATATATTATAGTGGCCATCCAGTAAACCATGTGCTCGGAGTAGGTTTCTTAATCAGCCAAAAAATGAAACCTGTTGTTATCGGCTTTGAAAACATAAGAGAACGGCTATGCACTCTTGCGCTTGCGAGGCAATTTTAGAAATATAAGCTTCATTAACATTCACGCCCCTACAGAGGAGACTGCAGAGTCGGAGAAGGATACCTTCTACCAGGCAGTAGAACGAACCCACGAAGCCTATCCCAGATATGATATCAAAATCGTACTTCGGGATTGTAACAGGCAAGTAGGGAAGGAGCGATGCGATACGTTGACTCCCATAGCTTACACGAAAATACAAACGACAACGGACTGCGGATTATTCAATTAGCAGGGTCACACGAAATGGTTGTTGGAAGTACCTGGTTTGCGCGGAAAGCGGTCTACAAACATACGTGGGCCCCTCCAGACGGGACCACTTTCAACCAAATTGACCACGTGTTGATCGAACGCCGCCACCTCTCAGCCTTCATGAATGTCAGAACATATAGGAGGGCCAATATAGACTCGGATCACTATCTCGTTGGCATGGTGCTCCGAGCTCGAATAACAATACCACCTAGAATCCACTCTGACAATCAGGTGAGAGTTAACACTGAAGCCATCCACAACACAGCCCTCCGCGACACCTATAAGAGGGAAATGGATGCCGCAATAACTGCAGTCAACAGAGGACCTAGAGAGGAAGAATCAACAAATGATCTTCACAACCACCTGAAGAACGTTATAGATACGGCCACCAACATATTTTGCCCCAGCCGCAATTGGAACGGCTGGTTTGACGAAGAATGTAAGCTGGCAACGGAACGGGAGAATGCCGCATACCGAGTAATGTTGCATTCTCAAAGAACGCGGGCACGCGCCGAGACTTATCACGAACTCCGTCGAGCGGAGAAGCGACTTCACAGACGGAAAAAGGAAGCCTGGGAGAACCAACAAGTCTGTGAACTAGAAAAGTACAGGGAGTAACCGCACCAGGCGCGCAAGTTTTACCAACAAGTCAGCAGGATGAAGCCTTATACACTTCGATGCTCATCCTGCCGAGACAAAGAGGGAAATCTGATTTTCGACAGAATGGGTATATTGGAGCGATGGCTTGAGTACTTTGATGAGCTACTGAACAACCAGAACATCGGTGAGTTGGAGGTCCCGTCAACTGGAGACGACGGACAAATACTGCCACCACCAAGTTTAGGAGAAACAGTCCGTGCAATTCATCGGCTAAAAAATCATAAGTCGCCAGGAGCCGATGGAGTTACAGCCGAATTGGTTAAATATGGAGGCGACCAGTTACACCAAGTGGTTCATCAGCTTGTGCTCAAAGTATGGGACAGCGAATCAATGCCTGACGATTGGCAACGAGGAATTATCTGTCTCATACAGAAACAAGTCGGGAAACCGGAAGCTCAGCGCTCCAGGTATGAAAGGTTTTGTGTATTTCCTTTATAAAGAGATTTGAGTGTGCATTTGTCTCATTAGCATGTAGCACGTAAAATATGCATATATTATGTGAAAATTTACACTTTCAAGTAATATTTATCATACATTCATAGTCTTGCATTTGCAGAGAAGCGACAGTTTTGACCTAGTATTACTTTGTTAGTAATAGTGTGATTTTCACCAAATTTGGCAGAATCATGCTCTATGCTGTAGCCTACATTGCTGCAATTTTGTGATTCTAGATTGAACTTAAGGGGGGTTTCCCTGTTAATTACTAAAAATTCTAGTAATGTATCATTATTAACTTTATTTTGACAGGTATCGGTATGGAGGGTATTTCGGAGCGTAGGCACGATATAGTGGCAGCCCCCTGATTTTTTTCAGATTTTTCGGTTGTGTAGTTTCTGAGAATGGGTTCGTTAAAAAAATGACCAGTTTCAACCCGCCGCACTCCCCACCTTTTCAACAAATGTCAAAACTAAGACCGGCTTCGAAAAGTACTAACCTTTAATTTGATACCCCACATGACTATATTTGATGAAAAAAAAATTTACACCCCCCCCTTTTGCTTGTTTGGGGCCTCCCCCCCCCGTAAATTCAACTTAAAAGGATGTAACTCACTATATGCGTGAGCGTTCACAGTTCCCACCTTTCTACCAAATTTCGTGCCAATCACTATAACCGTCTCCGAGAAAAATGCGTGTGACGGACGTTGCTGAGTACCATCTATAAAATATTCTCCTCTAACTTGCTAGGCCGGATAGCCCCATACGCCCAGAACATCATTGGCCCATACCAAAGAGGCTTCACTCCAGGCAAATCAGCAACAGATCAGATTTTCCCTGTGCGGCAAGCGATGGAAAAACTGTTGTAATATGGACAACAGTTGCACCATCTATTCATCGACTTTAAAGCCAGGGTAAACTGTACATGGCCATGAGAGAATTCGGTATCCCGACGAAACTAATAAAACTGACTAGGCTGACCCTGATCAATGTGCGAGGCCAGATAAAAGCAGCAGGATCACTCTCAAGACCATTCGACATCAACAACGGTCTACGACAAGGGGATGCCCCATCATGCGTCCTATTTAACCTGGCCCTCGAGAAAGTGATCCGTGATGCTGATGTAAATGCAAGAGGTGCGATCCTCTTTAAGTCCATCTAACTACTGGCCTATGCTGACGATATCGACATCATGGAAAGAACCACCCCAGACGTACAAACTGCCTTCATCCAGATCGAGCAGGAGGCGCGACATCTTGGGGTGCACATCAATAAAGGCAAGACAAAGATGGAGCAATGGCGTAGGCCAGGACGGCAGATAGCTTTTAGGTTTATCGAATTGGTGGACCTCGGCGCAAAACCGGGATGTCTGGAGTTCCTTATTAAGGCAGGCCTAGACCGGATACCGGTTGTGTCTTAAATTTGCAGGGAAACGAAAACTTTGCTTTATTATAACTTTGTTCGTGCTGGTGCAATTTCCACCGAACTTAGTAGGATCCTGCTCTGTATTATAACCTATATTGCTGCAATATATTCTAGGATAAAACTCAAGGGGGGTTTTCAGTCAATTACTAAAAATTGCAGTAATATACTATTATTAACTTTATTTGATTTTCGGAACCTAGGCATATAGTGGCAGCCTCTCAATAAAAATTTAAAAAAAAAAAAAAAGTCGAGTTTCGACTTGAAATTTTGAGGGATAATACTTGAGACTGTATTCCATTGAATTTGTAAATAAAAAATGTTTGCGAAAAATGCTAACTGTGAAAAGCCCCTTCAATAGGGTAACATATTTTTTACGAGGAAATTTTTCCACACAACGACGGACTTGTTTATCCTTTGCAAACCAGTTTTTCCGGTGTACCGTTCGCTTTCACAATGCCTGATAGACATATATCAAGTGTAAGTCCAGAGAGAAGCGCATATTCACTTTCAACAACCCCTCTGAGGAATTCAGTGCATTTGGAACGCGCATCGCTTCGAATACGGACAAAGTTTGGTAGAAAGTACCCCTCACAAATTCCTAGTAATTGCTAATGATAATGACAACTGGGCTTACTCTACTCTTACTAAAGTCGCGCATTGTCAGGGTCATACGTACATAAGTATGTACGAAAAAATTTTCTTGAATAAATTTCTTACCTAATTTGCTGTGTTACATTTTCACATTCAGGTTTAGTAATTTTGAAGTTCCTTGAATTTAATTAAAAACGTGTTTTAATGAGACCTTCATGTACACAGTTTTCTGTACTCATTACATTTTAACTCTTTCCAATGGGACCGATTTATTCCGCACCAAGGACATTCAAGGCAATAACAAAGTTTGTGAAGCCTGGAAAATTTAACCCCAATAAAAAAGTTACAATCCTCAAATCTTTTCAATCATTCACGGGAAAAGCAACAAATAAGGCCATAAAAAGTCTATTGAAAAATTGTTATCTGAAAGAGGGATAATCACCTGGATTTGCGAAAGGTATCACAAGAGCAAATCAGGCGGTAGAAAGGTCGAAATTCTGTTATGCGGAAATATGTATATGAGATGAAAGGATCCAAGTTCAAAATGGATATCTTTGAAAAAAATTTCATTTTTAAGGCAATAATTACCAAGATTGGTGAAGGACTTTTTGTCTTTTGATTTCAATATTGGTACTGTGATGGGGATAGCATATTTGATCTGTGTTGATAAGTATAGTGTTATTTGATGATGGTCCAGTTTAAGTTCAGTTAAGTCCAACTACTGCCACTTGTCATATTAGTTACGAATTTAGGCGGCGGTGGCTGACCTGTCAGTTTGGATTGTACAGGCGATCGAATGGAAAACAAAAAACCATTCGGCCATCCAACCGGAAGGAAAGGAAGTAAAGCGAACCGTTACGTATGTACGCTGATACTCCATGTCAACGGTCGTTGAACACAGGCTGTTTAGGGTGTGTTCCATAATTTCATGAGTGTTTAGACTGTGAACGAGAATTTTATGCGCATCTTCATCGACGGTACATAAACAGCGTTAATAAATGCTCAAACACAAAAAGTATCTCTGATTTGCGCCTCAACGCTTTTTACGGCCAGAAATGAACACATATGTCGTCCGGTTTGCCGATACGTGGATGGTGTTTTGACAACAAGCGCCCGGATGGACTGCGGACTTACCAGGCGTGACTGAGACATCCTACATGACCGCGAATGGCCGACTTAAGCAAGTAGTACCAGCTACTGTCCCTGTAAATACTTATTAAATGCTCCATTTACAAAACTGATTCAGGATGAAGTGGAATGCAGATTTTTCTCGAGAAAAGTAACTACTGAACTAAATAAACAACAAATCTTGGGGAGAATGGAATAATGAAACTACTGCATTACGCCGCGATTACCGCATGCAACTACAGAAATCTGGTGTACAGAACCACTCCCAATCCATAGAGGCACAGGAAGTCTGCGCTTAAGATGGATCAACGATGAATTTGCTGAGTTTTAAAGATTGTCCTGTTAGAAATGCGGGGAGAACTGAAACTTCTGCATCTATATCGATTAGGTGGTGGCGTCGGCTTAAAGGATCATAAATTCTTAGGCAACATGGTGCTCTATTTCGCCAGAGCTCTTGGCGAAAAGGTACAGGGGCTGGGATATAGTATTTAGTGGACTTTTCCGCGAACTGTCGGTGGAGGCAAAGCAACAACCGTCTTCGCTAACTTAGAAATGGTAATTGTTAGCGCTACCACCGTTGGATACTGGGGCACCTGATCTGATGTGTCACGGCCCAGCGTGATTCCCACGTATCTTATCGATGATGGGAGCAAAGTGTACAGAAACCTCGAAATCACACATAGCAGAGTTGCCTGTGTGCATTCCGGAAGTCTCTGCACCCACCACACCACTTGCATGGCATAAGGTCACCCAACGTTACCAGTCATAAGTGATTTAGCATGACCATTTCACTTTCTTGCAGCCGATTATTGAGCAACTTTTTCAATAGTTCAACAGAACCGTGCGCTTTTCAATCTTTCACTCCGCAGAACTGCCGTTAGGTATTACTTCGCGGAGCTGGATATTCCTGTACGACTATCGCTCGTCTTACCCTTTCCGTCATACAGAGCACTTTCTGGATGTTTCTTATAAATTCCATCACTTTCTGCCATCTTTCCTTTGATCGTTGCATGACTTCACCAGGAGGCACATGTTCCGGATATTGTTCGTTCACGCTGTGATGCAACTCGAAAAGACCATTGCTTGGTCTACATCTTCATCCTGGCCTGGCAATATCGAATTGTCCAGATTATAATGGCTAGCTACAGTCTCTGTGGTGACGTTTAACCCACCAACCCACCCCATAACGAACATTGGATTTAGTTCATGTGTCTATTAGTTTTTCGTTAAGCCATCCCATCGTGGTTCTTAACAATTTTTGCACCGTGTTGAGTTGTCGTTCTGTATGACCGCGACAAACTTCTTCTAATTTTTCTGGTCATTAGCGCTACTACCCATACAAAAAACGCACTATGCCATCCTCGTAACACATCGTTTGTTTACTGGATAGTATGGTAGATTTTCTCAGAATTTATTGCGCACACAAGGCATTTTTTGCATTCATATATTATTTTCATGGTAACTATCAATTTTCCGGGAAGCACTTCGAACTTATTTTAGATATATTCGGTGGCGATATTGTTGAAACGTTTCTGAAAATTGAAGAGCAAGGAAATTCAAACACAGGGGCCAAATGGGCTGAACAGAGAGGACAAAGTTACTAGATGGCAACGGGTTTTGTTATTTTCGAATCAAGTTGACACACACCCTCAATTGGTAGTTTCGGATAACCACCAGTTAGCTTGGTGAACTAATGTAAGCAGCGATGATGTAGTTTACCCATTATGGTATGGACTTATTATTTGGTTTTGGCATTCTGTTACTTTACTACACCAGAGTAACATCTCGTGGAAACTGTTTTCAGGTTAATGTTACAGCTGCCTCAGGCCTGCTAGTAATCTTATGACAATATTGAGATGACAAGGAAGGCTCAGCTGAGATGAACTCCTGATTAGCGCCTGATCCCGGCGCTGAATTCAAATTGTCACAAGGATTTGTGTCATCCCACAAGTGACCCCTCCTGCTCGTGTAGACAATGACGCGCATAATTTAAGGGGAGTACACTGTCTAGCGGAAATAGCGAGTTGCAGTTCGAGTCCAAAATGCAATGACAACATCAATAATAATTACGGCTGTGTGAAGTAATGGTCGATATTTTTAGAAGAACTGGCAATGCCCCACACTCATCGCTTCTGGCAGAAAAAAGGAGATATTCTACTATAAATCCCCTTAGAAGAAACGCCAAGCTAAAACATCATTAATAAAGTAGAAAGGCCCACTATTCCAGCGGAGAAGGCGACTACTAGTGAAAAAGCGGGTGACACCGAGGAAAAAATTGCAAGCTCCGAAATGCGTGACACTTAATTTTCGGGAAAAGGATCGGCGAGCTCACCTCCCAGGCGGAAAAGCAAATCATTTCAAGGGAGGGGATGGACCACATCCGAGAGACAAGAGTACTCAAGAAATCAGAGTCTTCTAACGGAAAATAAAGGCTGCTATCATCGTCTAGCGAAACAATCCCATAGATATCAAAAATGGCGTAATGAAGATGGAGAAATCCTTGATTCTTATTACATACCAGCGAAGACCGGAAGCCGAAGACGAGCTGAGGAAGAAACACATCGAAAGGGAAGCCCGTAGCTGGGCTCAGTCGGCCAGAAGGGAAACAAACTATTGATGAAGGAAGACGAGGGTAAAACAGTGTAGACATACCGCCAAGAACGCAGCCGGACCAAGCAGCGTCAAAAAAAGCTGAAAATTCAACAACGATAATATAATCTGAATAGCAACGGAAGAAATTCCACTGTAGCCAAGTCGACGTCAACTACGATGATAATATCAGCGCCAAAAGAAAGAGAAGGGGCAAACCACGTTTAGAGGCCATTCTTATCAAGCCGAACGATAGGAGATCTTTTGTGGAAGTCCATAGAGAAGTCCGGAACAACGTCGAACCACAAGACCTGAGTTAGACATATGCTTGTCGAAAGTGGGTAGGAGCCTGAAAAAGTCCTTTTTGTAAAACAGTTCAGGACATCCTAGGCGCGAAAGCAGCGGTTTCCAGCCTAGAACCCATGTGAACCTCGAACTAAGGTATCTGGATAGTTTCGCAAAAACGAAAGAGGCGGACAAGGGGATCACCCAGATGTGAGCAAGCCCGAGGTGCGAGTTATATGTCACTGAGAAGACACCGAACCAAACTCTTGATTACAACAAAATAAAGATCGGGTACATCATTTACAGGATAAGGCAGGAGTTGCAACTCGCTGCTTCAGATCCTGGCTACAGGACAGGGGTTTGCAGAGGGCAGGACAGAAGCGAAAACTTGCGAGTCGAAGAAATGAAAGCAGAGGTCAGCATAAATAAAATGTGAGAGCCATTAGGCCTCAGACATAAGCTGCTTACCAAGAAACTCGATGCCCATCGGCGACCCTGTACCCTGAAAATGGAAGAAATCAAGTAGGTACTTTTTCCTATCCCATCCAAGCTGACGCTATCGATGAGAGGGAGAGTATCTTTACTGTGAAGGAATTGGAAGAGGCAGTCCTTTCCATGACGCACCAAAAAGCATCAGTTACGGATGTTATTGCCAGTGAAGTGCTGAAACTTATATCCAAGTATCAGCCGGAATTACTACTCAGTGCATTCAACGCTTGCTTGATAGCGGGTATTTTTGCCTCCCGCTGCGGCGCTGCGAGGCTCGTGTTGATAAGGAAAGGCAAAGGCGATCCGAAGTTTCGTCAGAATACCGTCCTCTTAGTATTTTAGAAATAATGAAAAGTTCATCAAGTCAAGGCTGACTGATGCAATGCGCGCTCTGGTACACTACTCACCAAAACAATACGGTTTTAGAGCGTGGCGATCTATGCGTTTGAGGAACTGGTCCAAAAGATGAAAATGGAAAATGCTAGAGGCACTGGAAAATAGTTTCCATGTTTCAAGCTACTTTTTGAGAATATTCAGAAACTATTCAAAGGACCACACCCTCATTCTTGATGAATTAGATACGCTCATGATGTGCCACAACAGGCGGTTGAACAAGCTCAGCGCACACTGGAAATGGTAATGCGGTGAGTCAGCAAGTCAGTGGCGGTGCATGGATTCTCTGGCCTGGATAAAATGGAAGTGGTTACCCTGGCCAAGGAAAATATTTCCCCAATTCACTAATTCAGCGCCAGGACACAAAGATAAGCTTCTTCTAGCAATGTTATTTCTTCAGTTATGAATGTCGTTTTTCGACTTATCTTATTATGGAAATAAAAAGACAAATATTTTTTTAATTTTATTTTCGAGCTTGGTATTTCGCGGACGAGTTATTTTCTTCCTCAGTGAATTGTAGATAAGAACTCACTGAGTACAACTGGTCCCTAAAATATCAGTATATGAGCCGTAAAAACTCATTATTCGACGTTTAAAAAATATAAAAAAATGTCCTTTTATTTCTATTCTTCGAGCAGTTTTCCAACCTCGCAGACAAGGCTGGAGTTGGACAGTTTGGGATTTGTCGGCTGTCGCGGGTCTCCTACCCGACGAGGGACGAGGGATCTTCCGAGGTGTAATGGTGGTAGTAGGAATTATTCTGATCGCTCATCATGTTGCTGAACGAAGGTTTCTATATCTCAGAATAGGTGAGGGAAATAAGGAAGCCGTCACTTGTGTAGAGAGACTCCGCACTTTCGTGGGGAAGAGAATCGAAGCGTAGATGGACCGCACATTTCATCAAAGACATGCGATCGTGGTTCAATTGAAACCACGGTGGAGTTGGCTATTACCTAACCCAACTACTCAGCTGATATGCCTATTTTCAGTCTTACCCGCCCACATCACGGTCGTTTGACTGACTGCATTTAAGCACCATTTTTTCTTCTGCATAATGTGGAAGTGCCATCGCCTGTCGATGGAAGGGAACTATTCCGCTTTTTGCCGGTCAAGCCACCAAGCCATTCCTTGATACTTTCCGAAATTATTTCGACTCGCTCAAGGGCGATTTCCGCCCCATCAATTTCGAGGACCATCCACTTCTGCTATTTCTTTGAAAAGATTTCAGATTTCTACATCTTATGAATAAGACGAAATAGCATTCTGTATAAATACAGTATACGTTCGGCTACTGTAAGCGCTTCACAGGTAAAGCCATTTTTAATGGCTACCTTCCTCAAGATTCCCGGACGGTTGTTCAAGGTTTCTGAATTCAACTCAGCAAAGTTTCCACTGCGACAACGACCGGATCAGTGAAAAGGACCATATTGGATTTGAAAAGTCGACGATCCGTTTTGCTGGAAACAGACACAATGGTGACACGTAAGCGATAATAAGCAACCTTCAAATGAGGTCCTTTTCGAGATCAATGTCAGAAGCTTGTTTGTTGTATATACACATTCAAGAGACAGTTGCGAAATCGAATAGTGATCGTGAAGGGTCGAGTATGGTAACAAGATAGATTTGAAATTAAGACGGTGCTAGTCCGCAAATTTCCATACCTTTTAGTCGCCTTTTACAAGAAAAAGAAAATACTTTGAGTGAATTCTTATACCCAACTCAATGAGTAGAGGTAGGGATAACGCAGACAAATTCTTGGCAACACCTGGAAGAAAGAGCATTGTTACGTTGGGTATATTTTCAAAAACCAAAAACTTTTCTTTCAAACTTTTTCGTTTTCAGAAAATTTTAGTTTGAATAGTTGATTGGGACAAATTTTTACGATGCTGAAGGCAAGGAATAACTGATCACATTTATAATATAACAAACACTTTCGCCTTGACATTTGACGGTTATATTTTTTTAATAAAAAACCTTCTATAAGGATCATTGGACTGATACCTAATACAAGACGATGTGAACTGCATCTACATAGAAGCGGGTCAAATGGGTGAATATTTGCTTGGCGTTAAATAGACGAAACAGGGTTGAGCATTGGAGAAATGCAACCTACTAGCCCCTTTGCCTCCTCTTCACCCCTTTCACAATGACCAAGCAACCCCATCGAGGATTATTGCTATTCCCATGTTTAATATATGTAAATCTGATTTGGTGACTGATTGTTAGGTGACTTTAGAGCTCAATCTCATCACAAAGGGAGGCACAGAAAGAATGAATCTTATTTCATTCTTGTAATCGAATGGTGAGAATGTCTGCCTCGTACTTAACGCACTTTCTGAATCCAAGATGTGATGGAAGATATAACAGTGCACATCTTTACTCTGTATTTGAAGCACCGCAAATACAATTTTACACGTTTTAAATATGTCAAGCTGGCAAGCTCACCCAACTAGAAATTAATTTGCACCTTCTCATTATTGATTAAAGGGACATAATTTGAGTAATCACGCTTTCACGATCTGAGCTAAGTGCAGTAATAACTTACCCCGTCCCGCAGAACGAATAAAATTGCTTTTGTAATTGAAAACAGAAAATATATTATATGTTTGAAGCGCAATTCCATTAAGTGGAAATGCAGTAGCAGGATTGTCTCAGGCTATTACATTTATATTATATACGAGTATTGAAATCAGTAACCGTTTTTTATTGTCAGCTTCAAGTACAGTAACTCATTTAATTCCTAACTAAGTTTCATATTTTATTCTCTGCATGTCAAACTGTGTTATTACGTCTAAGATCCACCTTCACAATTCTCTTTGAAGTTCAGGATTGGAAAACAGAAAATTACTGTCTACGGCAATTTATTGAACCTTCAAGTGAGTTTCTCCACTTCTTCAAATGTTGCGAACGACACATACGAGACAGAATTGTTTTCGATATTTCATCGACAGCAAACCAATAACCAAAATGTGTACATATTCCGTCATATTCTGAGGACTCTCATTACCAACTTCCGGATACATATATCCAATAATAAAACCTTATCGATTATCCAGTACAAACCCCTTTTAAGTCGGTATCAATTATAAGCATTATCAAATGAAAATGATGCCAAATTTTGTACTTCCAAAACAGACTTGAGCAGGTTTTTCAGCAAATTTCTAAAACATGGTAATGTGCTACTTTATTGGAGCGGATATTGGAGTGGGATGTATTTCTAGATTTCCTATAGGGGCATCTTTATCATTTTTTTTTTCAAATTTTTCAGTTGGATAGGCTCGGATAAAGAGATCAGTTTTTTTGGGGCTCACATTTTGAGCCCACACTCACCTATGTTCTGCCCAATAACCAGTCTGGAAAGCCCCTTCATTTGATATGTCACACAGTCATATTCAATGAAAAAAATTTTGCACCCTCTTCGCATGTATGGGGTGCCCCCTTTAAACTCAATAAACACTCGCATGTTCGGTTCTGGCAGAAATAGTTTGGTGTGTCGAGCAGCACTTAGGCTCTGCCACCTGTCATTGTGGGGAACTTGTGCCCAGTTTTTGAAAACAGACTTAGTCAATGCTACTGATACTCCAGTTGCTGGTTCCGGTCCCGGCATAGGGGAGATTGACCCCTCTTTCGCTTAAGCATCCAAGATTTCATTTCCCTCTACGCCACAATGACCAGGTACCCAGAGCAATTCCACAGTATTGAATCTAGAGGTTTTTGCATTCTTGAACGATTTTCGAGGTGATCAAAGGACTACTCAACGCCCTCAATGCAGCCCTTCAACCACTCGTCAATCACCCAGTTTGCCGCCCTTAGGATCGCATAAACTTCGGCTTGAAAAACCGTTGCATATTGTCCCAAAGGAAAAGCCCACATCTAGGGCTAGTATATGCAAAGGGATTTACAGAGCACACGGTCTCAACAAAATTTCGTGGCAACAGTCTCAGCCGTTTCGGAGTAAATCATATGTGACAGACAAACAGATAGACAGATAGACATTGAATCGATCTTAACAAGGTTTCGTTTCACACAACATCTTCAAAAGCACAAGGAACAGGAAGAGGGCCGGAAAGTAGAAATGAGGTTTTCAAAGATGGTCGCTATTAATATAATTGTTATTAGAAAATTTAAATATGGACCAGCTGGAAATTGTTTGACCACCCCATGCAATACGAAACAAAGAACTTTTCTCCAAAAGGACCTCAAATGTACAGGCAATAGAATTCAATGAGTTATTCTGAAATTCATCCTAACAAGTAAGCTTCTCCAACATTTATCCGGAATTTAGTAGGAAAACCGTTTGAAACGGTGAGAATTATTTACTTTTATTTTAATTATGTAATTTAGCAGTGTCTAATTGTGACGAAATATGATTCGCTCGTCAGCTGGCGCTCATCATGAATCACGCATTCGCCAGAAGCTCCTTAGTAGGGAGTAAACACAATCATGCAGTTCCAGGTAATAAAGACGCCCTAGCAATGTGCATCAGGTTACATAACGTTTCGACGTTGCTCGTTTCGAGGAGCACGTTCAATCTGATCACCGAGCGGCAAAGCGGGAAAAGAAAAATTAGAAAACCAATAGATGCAAACTTCGCTGATTATCCGAAAAAGGCCGCTAATCGCCCAGAAGATACTTGCTGGACTAGAGTACAAACTATGAAAGGCTTTGTAGACTTTTTTTTATAAGAATATTCGTACCAACTGGCCTTCCAGATTGGGGGCTGGGTTGGATGGTCATCTTACACGGAAAACAATTATTATGAAACCACGAAACTAGTTTCGGACGGGATGGACCTTATCACGACGGACCTCCCAACGAAAGCGAATTAACGATTTGCGCACTTTCTCATGAAACATGCGCTCGCTGCTAAATAGCTAGCCTGTCCCCTGTCCCAATAAAAGGCTGAGGTTGCAGCGCTACAAGATACACGGTGCGCTTGTACCAATTTTCTGGAGAAGAGCCACTACACTATACAGGAGTAGCTTTCACAGTCAACAAAAAACTAAAGCCTACTGTTATCGGCTTTGAAAACATACGCAAACGGCTATACGTTCACACCCCTACAGAGGAGAATGCAAAGTGGCAGAAGGATACCTTCTACGAGGGAGTAGAACACCCCCTCAAAATTCGCCCCAGGTATGATATCAAAATCACACTTGGAGTTTTAACAACTAAGTAGGGATGCAGCCCGTATTCAGGCGGTACTTCCCCAAAGCTTACATAAAAATAACCATGACAACAGAGAGCGGATTATTGAACTGGCAGTATCACACGAAATGGTTGTTGGGAGTACTTAGTTTCCATAACATCTATAAGGAAAGCGAGTTGGTGGTTGCGCTAATTCAAGACCACGTACAAATTCAACCACCACCAAGCATGGCAGAAACAGTACACAGACTTTAAGGGGGCTTTACACGCAACGATAACTCGTAACAATTCATTGAACGATTTATCGCTCCAACAAATCGAAAGAGTAGAGCACTGTTTACACACTACGCTAAATTGTAACGATTTCTTGTCAAATGTCACCCTACATCGACCCCCCAGTCTTTATAAAAGCTTTAACCATGGAGGAAGTAGTGTTGCTGTCGCTGTACATCGGTTGTTTGGTGAGAAAGGTGAAGAATCGTTACGATTCCCAGAAATTGATGCCGGCCGGCATCAACCATCCACTCCAACTCCAATCCCAATAAATCGCTACAATCTCCCGTTTACACACAACGATAAATTGTAACAATCTGATCGTTACGATAAATTGCTACAATGTATCGTTGCGTGTAAAGCCCCCTTTAGAATCATAAGTCCCCAGATCCAAATATGATAGAATAACAGCGGAATTGGTTAAATATGGAGGCAACCAAAAAGCGGTTCACCCACTTATGCTCGAGGTGTGGGGCAGCGAATTAATGGTTGATGGCTAGCAGCGAGGCATTATTTGTCCCATACATAAAAAGTGATATATAACGCAGTGTAGCAATTATAGACGTATCACGTTGTTGAGTACCATCTATAAGCATACTCCGTTATCTTGCTAAGTCGAATAGCTCCATACGCCCAGGACATAATAGACCCATATCAAAGGGGCTTCACTCCAGGCAAATCAGCAACAGATCAGATTTCCTTTCTGTCGCTAGGAATGGACAAAATGGTTGCTATACAGCTGTCAATTACGTCATCCTTTTATGGGCTTCAAGGCCGCCTATGATAACATAGCCACGGTAAAATTGTACGCGGTCATGAGCAAATTCGGTATCCCGATGAAATTTATAAGACTGACTAGGCTGACCCTGACCAATGTGAGAGCCCAGATAAAAGCGGCAGGATCTCTCTCAAGGCCATTCAACATCAACAACGGTCTAAGACATTAAATGCGAAAGGCATCATCCTCTTCAAATACAGCCAAATACTGGCCGTTGCTGATGAAATCGACATCATGGGAAGAACAGATACAATCCGATTTCACCCAGAGATCTTCGACTGCACAGAAACAAAGGCAGGACGAAGTACAATGAAAACAAAAGATATCCAATAAGTCTGGTCAACTGACGAATGTAAAGATAGGAGAATACAGCTTTGAAACTATGATGATTTCTTTCGTCTATCCGCGGACATTAAACCGGCCTGATCAAACAGGAAGAATAAAGATAGGAGACTATAACTTTGAGATCGTTGATAATGTCTCCTATCTAGGGTCGAAAATCACAGCCGATAGCAGCTACGATGATGAAATCCGCACACGGTTGTTGTCAGCCAACAGAGCCTATTTCAGCTTCCAAAAACTGTTTCGCTCGAAACGTCTCACCATAGGGTCAAAGCTCTTATTGTATAAGACAATGATCTTCCCAGTCCTCTTGTATTCCTCGGAGACTTGGGTCCATAGCAAGAAAAATTGCGAACTCTTGGCCGCGTTCGAAAGAATAATCCTCCGAAGAATTTTTGGCCCCCTATATGAGGATGGACGATTTCGTATGCTACATAACGACGAAATCTATGAGTCATACTACGACCATGGTAATGGATAAAATCCGGCTCAATAGGTTGCGGTGGGCGGGTCACTTAATTTGTATTGATGAGGATGATCCTACCCGAAAAGTCTATACGGGCAATACCTATGGTAGAAAAAGAAGACGAGGCAGACCCTGCCTAAAATGGAGCGATGGCGTAGGTCAGGACGCCTTTTAGGGACATCGAATTGGTGGACCTCGGCGCAAAACCGGAATGTTTGGAGTTCCTTATTAAGGCAGCCGTAGACCTAATACCGGTTTTTGCGCCGTTGATGATGATGATCTTCGGACTGTTAATGGCAGTCAACAGAGTCAATTTCAGCTTACAAAAACCGTTCTGCTCAAAATGTGCCACCATAAGATCAAAGCTTTTACTTTACTGTAGACAATGATCTTGCCAATCTTTAGAGACTTGCGTTGTTACCGATTCCGGAGGCTATATAACGATGAAATTTTCGAGCGATACCACGACCATAGGTTGCAGTGGGTTGGTCATTTAATCCGAAGGGGTGAGGGTGATCTAGTCCGGAAAGTCTGTAAAGGCAGGAAAGTAGAAAAAGACGTGGTAAACCCTGTCTGAGATGAAGCGATGACATAGGCTGGAGTTCCCTACTGAAGGAGGCCTAGATCGGATATCGGTAGTTACCCCATTGATGATGATGATTCGCTAGAAAAAAGGGGCACTGACACTTTTCGGAGATCTCCAAATGTGACATCACAGAAAGGATAATAACAGCATATTTTGAAGAGAGAGAGAGAGAAATGCGTACGATTCGCCAATTGGAACCTAATGCGGGGACGATTTGTATTCCCAACTATTTCCTTACTGTTATCGACAACTATTTGGAAGGGTTGCATAAGGCCTCGACGCACGACGTTTCAACGTCGATGTTTCGACGCTGAACGTTTTGTTGCCAGCTATGAATTTTTCCCTAATATTTATTTTTTAAATTGTATTCGTTATGAGAGTTCAAATTATTTTGATGGCGGCCATTCAACCAGCTTAATGCTGGAGGTGTATTTTAATGATAAAGAACGACGAAACAGGTAAGCTGTGCTATAAAAGATTGTTATGATAAAGAATTCCAGTTATCTGTAAATTTAAGGACTCTTATCTCGTGGGTGTAACGTCAGGAAGGCAGCCCTAAGACTGTATTCTGCCGGGGGAAACATTTACCATTTAAAAAATGAAGCCGATTGACATTTTGGCACAGAAGATTACCAGCATATATGTACAAGGTGAAGTCAATTTCAACTTTATCGTAGATCAAAAACTTCGGAAGAAAGAGATATGTAAATAGATGGCAAGAGAGCTGATTCCTACTATCAAGGAATAATTGGAGAAACAAAACAATTTTAACCAGTTTATCGTAGAGCATGCGGATGTTGCCGGTACCTCTTTAGGTTTGGATTGTCTAGATTTCGGACACACTGCGAAAAATTGCAACAGTCCGAGCATACAAATCCGATGAAATACCAGGGGTAAGCGACGAAGAGGTATTGGAAGCGGCCAAGAATATGAAAGTCAATGAGGCTCCCGGCTGCCACTCGCCAAGGACAAATAGAATTAGCGCTGATAAGCACAGGAACAATACGTCTATAAAGAGTAAAGTCGGAAACCAAATTATACATTCCCAGTTTGCTCTCAAATATCTTGAAATAGGCAGCAATATCTGAAATATGCAGCTACAAAACTGTCTGATATAAAAACGTTGATCGCTAGAATGTTACCGAATATAGGGGGCCAAGACAAAGCAGTCTACAACTTTTTCCAAGAGTGGTTACTTCGGTGTCATTGTATGCAGCACCCGCGTGCGCAACCGCACTAGGCAACATCAACAACAGAAGAAAAATAGCAGCGGCTTATTAACTTAGTGTCCGACGACGCAGCAGGTATAATAGCTTGGACGATGCCTATCAATATCTTGGCGATTGAATATGTTGAGTTTGATTGCGGTATAGGAAGTGGTGGAGCAACAAAGAATATCGGCGTAATACTATGCCAGGAGGAGTTTAAAAGGAAGAAAGAGAGGGAGAGGATCATCACCACGAATAACAAACAAATACTGATCAAGCCCCGCGACGTAATACCATATTCCTTCTTAAAAAATCGGAAGGCTCTTGCTCCAGGAGGACGGTGAATCAGAAACTCGCTTGAAAGGTATGCAGCTCAATTCGGGTGAGACAATCAAATCGGTAATTACCGAGAATGACAACAGTTTTTCTATCTAGAAGGAACGAGACAGCATAATGTCAATATGACCACAAGAATAGCATGAAAAAGAGAAATCATTTCAACCATCAGTTCAATCAAACGGAGTAAAGCCACTGGGCTTCACAGTCTCCCCGCAGTTACTTCAGGTGTGCTTTCCCTTTCCCAATGAAAGAAGGCCATGATCGTCAAGATCGCAAAGAAGGGGACTCGTTTTGAGAGTGACAATTCGGGGGGTATCATTTTCAAAGCTTTATCGACAGAGAGCAGGCTGCTTTCCGCTCTGAAGCCTCTTGCATAAACCACATCAACACTATGGGTTATCTTGGAACAGTGCGCGGAGTTTAGATCTTCATTGCACCTACTCTTCATCGATTTCAAAAAAGTTTTCGGTACTGTGAACAGGGAGTATATTTTGGGTGCTCTATGCAGTAGTTGCATTCCGGGGAAGCAAATAGTCACGTGCTGTGAAATCGCGGACGATTTGAAGGTCCAAAGCGGAATGTGCCAGGGTTGCATCTTTTCACCGATATTATTTCTTCTTGTTACTGATGACGTTCTTCATGCTGCCTTGTCCGGAGGACTCAAATACCTCGAATGCGCAAATGATACTCGTTGCGTCTCATACCAGGTTATGGACTTTGACCAGAGTTGGACTGAAAATAAACACTAACAAAACTAAAGTTCTCAATCCGACGGGTCATCGCACTCCCCCTAACTGCACCCATACCTAGGGAGCCTGGTTGGTGGGCGTTGAGACCGAGCTGGATTTTGGCCGACGCATTAACAGCACTAGATCTGCTTTCGCTGCCCTGTCATAAATCAGGAAATGCAGTTATCTCAACACCAAGATCAGGTTGAGAATGTTATATGCTAGCGTTCTTTCTGTATTGCTATATGAGAATAGCACATTCAAAGGGAACTGAATGCATTGCAGGCTACACCATGCAGTCGAATTCACTCTCCTAAGATGACCGACGAATGGGTCGCCCCAAGGGAACTTGCCGCAGAACAGTAGAGAAGGAGTGCGGGCGTCTCGGAGAGTCGTGGAGAGAACTGAAGCACATTTCATTCCCGCAAACGATGGCGCGTTGGTGTGGCTGGCGCGCTATACTCCACTAATGGGTAAATGCCACCTTATGTACATGTAAATGTTATAAAAATATAGAGAAATCGATGTTAGTAAATTGTTATGCCGGGAAAGTGAATATCGCAAAGGTTGCAAGAAAATCAGGTTATTTTTTGAATCAAGCAAGAAACTTTTACTTGATCTCACATTGGCAATAAACACCATTCTTTTAAAGTCTTAATTCGACTTTCAGGTAAATATCTGAATAAGCACCCATCAGGTGTGAAATACATATATGAAGGTGGCAGTGGGTCTTTGGAGCCAATTTATTCCGTAACTTCCATCACCTAAACTTATTTATATTTCTATATATATAAGTATTCCATATGTATAGACTAAAATATACAAATTATTGAATATTTTCGTCACCATCGTCATTGACATTCGGTTAAGTACAGAAGTAGCAAAAATAAATATACTAGCACCTATGTATGGATACCATCAAAAAGATATTAAAATTCTGTATGGTGAGGTGTTGGAATCGTGGTGGGAAATTTATAGGGTCTCGGATCTAATCTTCGAAGCAATAAATGATGTGATATATACTGGCATGAATTCGGGATCTGCAAGCAGACAGATTAGTGTACTTCTAAAAGATTATGCGTGCACATTAAGGCTGCAAAAAAGTTGAGGGCGCTTATCCTCATCAGCGAAAGGAGCGGATGTACTTGAGATAAATCGATTGTGCTAAAGTCGAGTTACTTTCGCCTCGTAAATTTCTCTGTGGTGGACGATAAGCTGTCTTGAGGCTAACATTTATTTAGCAGAATAATCGTGAATCAAGAAGTGTTCTGACTACGTATTATTCTCATCTTTTATTCTCCGTTGATCCCTGCTATATCGCCGAAGAAAATGCAATGACAGGGATGTCATTGTTAGCTATTAATTACTCGCCCCAGACTAAGATTTATTCAGCTTTTCCAGAAAAGCTGCTCAGGGTGGCTGCCTAGTTTTGACGTTGTGCAAATGATGCTTCGCGTCATCTCCTCACTTTGAAGCATTTCAGTTTCTAATATCCCAATGCAGAAAAAATTGCGGTCTTACCTTCAGGCTATAATGGATTACAATGAAAATGCATACTCAAATGGATGGTGTTACCTGCAAAAAAATAGAGATTTCAGTTTAGTTCTTTTTACACAAATCGGCAGGATAGACATATAAAGTATTTAAATTTGCATTTGAATCTTTCGCGCCCTTCCATAAATTTAATAAGAGTACAAGGCTAAAAAAATTGAGCAAATTATGATATATTCTGCAAAAAAGTACGAAGGAGAAAATTTAGCTAGTCTGACCAATCAAACTTTTCGAATATTTAGGAGTTATGCAGTTTGTTTTGATGCTGTAGGACTACGATAAATAACACTTGGCTTTCGACATCCTGGGCTCATTGGACTTATACCTCTTTAAGGCAGCACATTGTGTTGTATGCATACAAACTAGCTATCATGTGTCATTAATAAAAATTTCACATGCCCTTTAGTCGAGTTGGGACCGCATTGGAACGTGAAATACCATGTCGCGGGAACGTATCGAAAAATATTCATGAAACTAAAAATGGAAAATAAACAAAATATCGCCGCGAATGTGCACGTGGAATTGTAAAACTCGAGATCCAATTGATGTTTCCCTTACCTCAAATTTTTAAGAGACGTGGCATTTGAGATTCCCTCCCCCTCCCTCCCAACAACATCGACAGGCTATAAAAATAGAGGACGCCTCTTGTATTCTCTGTGTGAATGGTGACATCATAGGTGAGACTCAAAGCCCTTTTTAGTTTTGCTTGGTTTTAAATCCGCTATTTCAAATAACATTGAACATGGCATATTGTCGAAGAGCGCATTTTGTCATTAAATATATATGGACGATATCGAATTGTATACTAAAGACGAAAAACAACTTCGATCCTTCCTGGGCATTCAGTAGGGATATCGGCATATTGTAATCAACAACATCTGCGGTAGTAATCACTAAATCCAAGTTGCTAGGCTCATTTGAGCGGGGTATGGATCTTGTCCTGAAAACATAGTTGTACATGACAATCTAAAGACCTTCGGTGTGACATAGTCGAGTAACACTAGGGATAGTTCTTGCAAACAACATCGATAACAGAGCTGTCGAAAATCGAGGATCACTATTCTGGGCGCCAGCCTCTCAACCTCGTTGTCCTTGGTTCGAATCTCCGTCCCCATGAATGTTTGTGGTTGTCTTGCGTTTGCTTCGCTGTTGTTAGCCAAACAATTCCCCAGCATTAACTGTGGTGACAACGAAACTGAAGCATAGGTAAAAACAATAACAATGACTGGGTGGATGTCCTGTTCTCCACAAAGGAATGAATAGAAGACAAATAAAGCGACCCCCAGGCTGAGTGCACAATTTTGGGTACATCATTACATCAGCCCGTTCAGGAAAAAAATGCTTTCCGCAGTGAGAAGAGTGTAGCGATAGGAAACCAAAAGAAGGGAGTTCTGACGACTAACCACTGAAGCGTCGGCTGATGCTACGACCTATCGGGAACTGCATTTACCGCCCTGAATAAGAGTTTAATAAGGAATGCATGTGAAGCTGGCCCAAGACAAAAAAGACGTGAAAGTGTCGAGAAAAAAGTGAACTAGGCAACACAAGAAATTCCTATTCAAAATATAAGACAGGAGACGCCGGAGGGGAGGTTACGTGAACTGTTGCACAAGTCATGGAAAAGATGAGGAGAACTACGGAAATTGTTGATGAAACGCGGTTGAAGGGAAGCTGATTTGCGGTTGCCACCGCAATTGTGAAAATATAGGACGGCCTGCTGAAGGAGGTGAGGAAAAAAAAGCTTAACGAGTCAATAGTACGAGGGTGTAATAATTAAAAAGTGGTGCCGCGAGGAACTGGAGAGACCGGAGTAATTTTTACCGGGTGTAAATTACATACGCTGTCGCTTTCGCTCCGGCGTTCACGCTCCTGAGCTGGACCGAATTTTCACTCCCCCGCATACAAACAAAACAATATACCATAGGTGTCAAGAAATGGAAATAACTCATTGATAATAATTAAATAGAATAAATTTTTTGATTTATTTTTTGCATTTTGGAACTGTTAATGATTGAAGTCCTGAGAAAAGTGATCCGTGATGATGAAGTAAATGCGAGGCGCCATCCTCGTTAAGTCCATCCAACTGCTGGCACATGCTGGCCATATTGACATCATAGGAGAAACTGCGCGAAATGTACGAACTGCATCCATCCAGATTGAGCATTCGACGCGAGATTTTGGGCTGCATGTCAATGAAGGTAAGACGAAATACATGGTGGTTGCCACCATGTTAGCACCAAAAACCAAACGACCCACAACATCAAATCTCACTGATCAAACGAGAACAAGTCGGGAAACCGGAGGCGGAACGCTTCAGATATGGAAGGTTTTGCATATTTCTTTTATAAAGACATTTGAGTGTGAATTTGTCCAATTAGTACCAAGCACGTTATATATATTAAGTGAGAATATCCACTTTTGGTTGATAAATCACTTGAGAACACTTCGTTATCAAACACCTAAAATAAAGGCAATAAATACTAAATATAGGGATTGTTTCCATTTTTTGACCCCCTGGATTTTTGACTAGGTTTAGAAAAACAGTGGAGCATTTTTTTTTATGAATTTTGAGTCCTCATTCCCTTGTGTTTCACCCAATGTAGTAATCGAGCTTTTTAAGGTTTTGTGTAAAACAAAACCTTATTAGAATCGAGACGGTGTCTGTCTGTCCGTCTGTCCGTCCGTCTGTCTGTCTGTCTGTCTGTCTGTCTGTCACACTCGATTTATTCGGAAACGACTAGACCGATTGTCACGAAAATTGGTGAGAGTATGTAATCTGGTGATCCCTTTACATGCAGTAAGTGGCGCCATCTTGTGTTAAGTTTAAGGGGGGCTCCCCGTACATGTGAATGGAGGGTGCAAATTTTTTTTTCACAGAATGTAGCCATGTAGGGTATCAGATGAAAGGTCTCAATTAGTACTTTTCGAATCTAGTTCAATATTTGATATTAGATGAAACATAGGGGAGTGAGGGTTCAAAATATGACCCACAAAAAGTGTAACAGGTCTCGTTCTCAGAACCTATACAACCGAAAAATCTGAAAAAAATCACAGTGGTGCATCTCTACGAAATCTAGGCCTCAAAATATATCCGGTTCCGATATCTGCACAAATAAAGTTAATAATAGTATATTTCCACATTTTAGAAATTTACCCGGCACCCCCCCTTATGTTCATCCCAGAAGTACAAAATTTGGCATGTGTGTAATGAAGAATATAATGCACAGTTTGGTCAAGTTTGAATAAAATCCAACTATTATTAACAAAGTTATAGGGGGTGAAACTTTACAATTTTTTGTGAATTTCGTGCACTCTACAACCCGCATGACGTCATCATCACATATCAATTCGTCAATACCACAACGAAATGAATTCTTATGAATTGGGTCGCAGACAATTATTTTGTTTTAGTTTTTTAGTTATTTGTCAACCAGACATGTGTGTATATAGGTATATAATATATGCGTGCTAATGAACTTTGCGGGTAGTGCCTAATTCAGATAGATATAAGACGTAAATCGGAAATATGGGTACGATAAATTTAGATACGTGCATATATGTGTGCAGTAGGTAATAGGCAGTTTGTTTGTTTAGGGTGAGCGTGATATCTATGGCTCTAATATGTACGTATGTGTCGTAGTTTGGAAAAATATGAAGGATTATGTTGGATTTGTAACTATATACGGACAGAAAAATGTGCGTCTCTTACATAAGATGAACACAAAACCTTTATACCCGAAGCGCGAGCTTCCGGTATTCCGACTTGTTTATTTGATGCTCCATATGAAAACATTTTGGGAAAAAAATACACCTCCCTTTCGCATATATGGAAAACTCCCCTCCCCCCTTAATCTCCACGCAAAATAATGTCACTATTTGTATAACTTGCAGATCACATGTTTTCATTAAATTTCGTAACAATCCGTTCAGCCGTTTCTGAATAAATCGAGTGTGACAGATAGACTGGCATTGAATTGATTCTAATAAGGTTTTGTTTCACCCATAACTTTGAAAATGGAACACAAAAAATGCACATACTATCCTTTCATAAGTATTTGATTTGATATTAGTCAGCTGTTTCCTTTTTTTTATTCCTGCTGTATACATTTATATATAGGGGTGCGGAAAAAGAAATGTCATATTTTGTCAATAGATGGCGACACTTAAACATATCATGTGTTGTACTTATCGCATCGGATCATACTATACGGCGATTTGAAGACGACAATTTGTGCTCAAAGTGTCTCTCTGAGAGTGTTGTGATCGTATGTTTCAGTCTTAAGTTATAGCGCATTTGTCATATTTTACGTTTTTACTACCTGAGAGGTAAAAATGCAGCGAAGGCGGCCGAAAAAATTAGTGAAGTTTATGGGCCCGATACTGTAACGATTCGCACAACACAGCGTTGGTTCGATCGATTTCGTTCTTGTGTAGTGGATGTCGAAAATACACCCCGTACTGGTAGGCCAATCGTCGTAGAAACCGATAAAATCGTCGAAATCATCCAAGTAGATCGGCATGTGAGCATTCGCTCGATTGGCCAGGAACTGGGTATAGACAATAAAACCGTTTGGAACCATTTGTCGATTTGGATTCCAAAAATGTTTGGGTGCCACACGAGTTGACGTAAAAAAAGCTCTTGGATCGAATCAACACCTGCAATGTACTGCTAAAACGGAACGAACGACCCATTTTTGAAGCGGATAGTGACTGGTGATGAAAAAGGGATCATGTAGGACAACCTGAAGCGAAAAAGATCGTGGTCGAAGCGCGGCGAGCCGGCCCAACCTATCGCCAAGCCCGGATTGACGGTCAGGAAGGTTTTACTGTGTGTTTGGTGGGATTGGAAGGGAATCCACTATGAGCTGCTCCACTATAGGCAGACCCTCAATTCGGTCCTCTACTGTGAGCAACTTGATTGTATGAAGTAGGCGATTGACCAGAAGCGGCCAGAATTGGTGAATAGGAATGGTATTGTGGTATTGTGACATTACTTTTTCCCCAACCCACTATATCCTGTTCAGTTGTTTTTAGGGCATATGCCAGTAACATGTTCTGATAATTCTAATTGGTCAACGTTGCGTTCGTTCGAAATTATAACGCTTATTTGAATCAAGTACTTATTGACAGGTGATTGATCATGCATCCATGAAAATGCCTCAATGAAGTTTGGAACGGCAAGTTTTGTTGCGAAAGCTTAGAGCTCTAACGACTGATCCATGCAGAAAAACAACAACAAACACAAACATCCACAATCGGGACCACCGATAGGTTGACTTTCAATCAGTCTGGCAATCGTCCTTTTACTCCTAAGGTAGGTATTACCAATTTACGCTTATATTTTGCTCACATTGTCCTAGCAGAATTGAACTTGCCACCAGCGAATCATTCCGGTAATTTATGATTTATAACCATCCTTCCAACTCAGATTGTGTGACCAAACTCGCAGCGGATCTAGACTGTTTCCTCTACTGATTTCATGAACAACCACCAAGGAGTGAACAGGAAACACTAACCACGGAAAATGTTGTCAAAATAAGGTCGGAACAAAGGAAGCTGGACGCCTCGGGTATAAAGGTTTTGTATTCAAACATTTCCTAAGCACGTTTTCTCGTTTGTCCATAGCAAAAAATTCAAAATATTTTTTGATATATTCAACTGACTTCATATGACTTCTATAACTTTGTCAATAATAGTTGCATTTTTTCAAACATTTTAAAATTGCATATTGTATTATTGCGCTTTCACATGTATGAGGAGCCCTTCGCTCAACCTCAACGCAAAATAACGCCACTTGCCGTACGTAAAGAAATTCACACACTACACACTCGCCAACATTGAATCGATTCTAATAAGGTTTTGTTTTACACAAAACCGTCGGGAAACATGCAAGGTATTAAAGGTTTTGTGAATTTCATTTATAAAAATATTTGAGTGCACATTTGTCCCATTAATACCTAGAACATAATATATGCATATATTATGTGAGAACATCCACTTGCGGGTAATACTGACATTTACAGTCTAGAATTTGCACAGAAGCGATAACTTTGGCCTATTATACCTTTGTTAGTAATAGTGCGAGTTCCACCAAACTTGGTGTGATAATGCTCTACATTATACTCTACATTGCTGCACGGTTTCATGATTCTAGAACGAACTTTAGAAGGGTTTCGCCGTCAATTACTAAAAATTATAGTAATTTACTATTATTAACTTTATTTGAACAAAAAACAATATGGAACTACTTCGGAGCTTAGCCACCATTGAGTGGCAACTTCTTGATTTTTTTTCAGATTTTTAGGTTGGGTAGTTTCTGAGAATGCGTCCGTGAAAGAAACGTTCACTTTCAATCCCCCCACTCCTCAGCCTTCCAACAAGTGTCAAAACTAAGACCGGCTTCGGAAAGCACTAGCCAAAATTTTCCATTTGACTATATGTAGTGAAAAAAATATACACCTCGTTTTGCATGTATGGGGACCCTCCTTAAATTCAACGTAGAATGATGTAACTATATGCATGAGCATTCACAGTTCCCACCCTTCCACTAAATTTCGTGTGGATGGTTATAGCGGTTTCCGAGAAAAACGCGTGTGACAGACAGACAGACAGTGAACCGATTTTAAGAAGGTTTTGTTTTACACTAAACCTTAAAAATAAAAGAAGGACACTTTGGTAGCCGGAGGAGGTTGTTGTTGAAGTTTCAAACGAGATGAAGATTTAGCTTATTTTATAGGGTTGTATAATAATTTGTTCGTTTTACTGATTTTGTTGAATAAGAAAATACCTTGGATAAGATAAGGCAGAAGGACGTGACCGATAAGCCCTCCCTGCAAATAATAATAATAACCATAATCCGAAAACTGATTACTCTTTTTAACAACGTAATAACCGCTCCCATCATCAACAAGCACCTAATTGTACCGGAATGGAAATCAATATAATTTCAACGGCGCAACAAACTGGAGAGAATATGAACCATTGGTCAAACTTTTATTCTGCTCAACATAACGCGACACATGCTGCACTGAAAGTCTTTCATTTTTAGATCCTTTTATTCTTGGATCCTTCTATGGCAATAACCATAAATAAATGTTTTATGATTGCCACAATTCTGGTCGACGGCATCGGATATTATGTCAACTATTTTCACACATGGCGCATTTTTGTATCAAACAAACTTACACGGAAGAAACTGCTTCAACCTTGAAAGTTATTTTCCAGATAATTCAATAACTTTAGGGTCTTCCTGAAGGTTAGAATCACTTTTCGAATCTCTGTCACTTCACATCAGGAGATGAGCTGGAAACCACTTCGAAGGAAATTGTAAAAAGTTGAGGTTTATCTTCGGTATACATTAGAACCGCTACGGTGATTGTGTGACGAAAAAGGGTTACTTGAAAACATTACTGCCAATAACATTATGCTTATCTCTCAGATATGGTACCAGGAATGGTCACAATCGATGTCCAAGAATCCATATATGGCAGTACGTAAACGAATGCGAATAGGAGAATGTGGCGATGGAAGGTTTCAGCAGCTTCGAGGGATAAGTGATTCAGACATCCACGATCTTCCTATTCAAAATATGATATCGACCCAGCATAAAATTTAAACCCAAAAGTAGCTTGTGATAATCCGCAATTCATCCTGTGGGACAACCCAATTATCATAATAAGTGACACTCGTCAGGTGGCATTTCATTACGGTGCACTCTACTTCCTTGAAATTTAAGCAAGAACGAGTAAATCAAGCAAAATTTACGTTTCTCAGTTGAATAACAAATCAATCGTATTAGCTCCCGCAGATGGATACTCACCTCATAATCTCCGTAGTTCCAATACTGACCAGCAGCGTATAATAAGAAGAAATTTCATTACTAAAGCGGTGAGTACATATGTAGGCGCACGATGAACTACTCAGTCAAACTTTTCTGCCACTACGCACTCGTAACTACGCCTCACATAAATTAAACATCAACAATTATATGGATGAACTTTTCATTAATGAGCTCTGACGCCTCCACTTCACCAAGAGGTCAATTAGTGGTTACACGTTGTAATTTCGATGTGCCGCCAACATCAACTCTCAATGTTTTGGATACTGTTTGGAAATGACAGCAAATTGATGCATTTATGATTAAAGCGAGATGAGAGCCAACAAACATATTTTTCAGATATAGAAAGAGTTAAAATTTATGAATTCTTGCTGTATCTAATGCGAATTTCATGAAAAGTAATACCCATAAGTACAGGAAGGTTAAGTGTGAAATAAACAGTAAGAAGGGAAGGAAAGTGCAAACCAGTCTCGAAAATGTAATAACAGCAGACCATCGGGTGGACATTTCTCCTGTTAGGAATTAGAGCGTAATATATGCATGTATTATGTGAGAATTTCGACTTTCGGCTGATACTGACAATGGAAGGCTTTGGTGACCAAAAAAATTTACACACCCCTTTTGCATGTACATGCCCCTTTAATTTGCCGTAGATGGATGTAGCTCACTGTATGCATGAGCGTTCACAGTTTCCATCTTTCCACCATATTTGGTGTCAATCGCTATAACCGTTTCCGCGAAAAATGCGTGTAACAGACAGGCAGACGGGTACACAGACCTAGACATCTGGAATAATGAAAGGTGGAACCATTTCTAGCCCTTTGGAGATTCGGAGGCGTATACGTAAAGCATCTTAGGTCCTGTCGTAGCCAAGATGGCAATACCCAACACAGCAATGCTTCTTTCACTTTGGAGATGAACAAGATGGCAATTCGGATTTTTCTTCTTCTATTTCAGCTTCTGTCTTATTCAGAAGAGGGGTCGGCTCATTTTGATCATCAACGGTGCAACAACCGGTATCCGGTTTAGGCCTGCCTTAATAAGGAACTCCAGACATTCCGGTTTTGCGCCGAGGTCCACCAATTCGATATCCCTAAAAGCTGTCTGGCATCCTGGCCTACGCCATCGCTCCATCTCAGGCAGGGTCTGCCTCGTCTTCTTTTCCTACCATAGATATTGCCCTTATAGACTTTTCCGGTAGGATCATCCTCATCCATACGGATTAAGTGACCCGCCCACCGTAACCTATTGAGCCGGATTTTATCCAGAACCTGACCGTCATGGTATCGCTCATAGATTTCGTCATTATATAGGGTACGGAATGGTCCATCCTCATGTAGGGGGCCAAACATTGTTCGAAGGATTCTTCTCTCGAACGCGACCAATTCTTCTTGCTAAGAACCTATGCCTCCGAGAAATACAAGAGGACTGGCAAGATCATTGTTTTGTACAGTAAAAGCTTTGACCCTATGGTGAGACGTTTCGAAAGGAACAGTTTTTGTAAACAGAAATAGGATCTGTTGGCTGCCAACAACCGTGCGCAGATTTCATCATCGTAGCTGTTATCGGTTGTGATTTTCGACCCTAGATAGGAGAAATTATCAACGGTCCCAAAGTTGTATTCTCCTATCCTTATTCTTCCCGTTTGACCAGTGCGGTTCGATGTTGTTGGTTGGTTGGTTTTCGGTACCTCTTGCGTTTACTTTTTGATCGGTTGTGCTATTTTCCGCGGTCGTAAATCACCACTTAGCGGGACAGGCCATCGTTGTTTCGACTGGCTTTTTGGTCATTTCTCACCAATTCATGGGAATCTTGGCGAGTGAATTTTTATCAAGGCGAATTACATGCCCATACCATAAAACACACGCCTCTCATATTGATCGTATTATTTCCACTCCATTACTACCAGGCGCCGTTCATTGTCCTTTATAATCGGCCTACTGTCAGGAACATATAGGGTAATAGGGCGAACGACACTGCGGTAAATTTTGAATTTGAGCCGTTTGTTAATACGTCGATCACAAAGAACGGCTGTGCTGGAAATGCACTTAATTCAAGTTGCTCTGATCTGTGAAGCAAATTCATAACGCAGTTACTCATTGGTTGGCGGGATATTTGAATAGCTCAGTTGTGACCGTCAATAGTCCGATTTAATCCAAATCCCGAATGCGGAAGTAGAGGATGAACAAGTTCTTGCGTTGAAATATTTTCGAAATATCTATCCGACAAGGCTCGCCAAACGGTAAAGAAAATACCGTTCTTGTCATCTACGCAACAGAAGTATTTGATACCTTGTATACGTTGGTGTCGGCATTTGACAAGATGATACAAATCTCTCTCGCCGTCCCGAGTGTCCAGTTTATCGTAAAGATCTTTGTAATGAACTGATCGGTTCCTTTGCTTCCCGGTTGACATTATTGTAAATTTGCAATTGATCAATGTTTTATCGAAGAGGTAGGGGCGATTCTTCTCACGGACCTTTATTTGGACATCGTCACTCCAAAGTCAAGTATTTTGGTTAATGAACCGCGCTGGCTTGGTGACCTCTAGGGTTGCATAGGCCGCTTTGTGGATAGTGCTTTTAGCTTGATCCCACGACTTTTCGACATTGGTTGACAATCGGGTAACTGAAATCACTTCTTTCCTTCTCTCACGAAATCGTCACCATTTAATTCACGGTAGGCCAGTGCGTTCTCACAATTTATCGGTGGATTGATTTGCAAGACAGCCGATGTTGAGGTGCAGACATTGACGGTGATAAAATACCGGCAACTTAAGAGTGGATTAGCATTAAACCATTCCTACTACAAAACATTGGAAGGTGTGAAAATCGTAAGGGGCTATCCCTAGATCGGAATAAGTCGAGGTATCAGAAGGTGGATTCCATCTCGAGTATAGCTACATCAAATACGAAAGCAAGTACGGACCAGATGAGCGCCCGACAACGCTGGATGAACATCCCAAATGCGTCAATTGCGAGCAAGTCACTATCCCATCAACTCCCGTAAGTGCCCTATAGCGACTCAAACACCGGCTAATCATACCATCTCAGATTTCCGTCAGTTTGCTTAGCAATTCCAACAATTGATGATGATATTTGACATGATGATCAAACTGATGTTATTCCTTCATTGACGTTTGGGTCATCGAATTGAGCATACACTTTTTAGTTGGTTGTATTTTTTTTTTGTGATCACAACGCACAAATAATGCCCTTGTCCGAAACGTGGTTAAATTCCCATCATATGACCTTATCTTCCAAATTTAACATCGCTCTCACGGCATAGCGGAGACATTGTAATATTAGGCTTCGACAAGTTCATTGCCACACAACTCCTCGTGTGCAATCTGCACCCCTTTGTCTTTCAGGAGATATCTTCTTCCTGCAAAAAACCGTATTCTCCTTCTCTTTCTACACAGCAGCCATTCCCGAGCCTGCCCTCAAGTTATCAAGATACTAAGCCGTTGAATTCAACAAATTCCCTACAGAAGGCCAAAGCCTAAGCAGATGACTCTCCGTGACATAAAGACATGTTGCATCTTAAGGAAAGAAAAATTACTGGCTCTACGTCTACATATTTAAAAACAACAATGATACAAGGTACAAATCCAATCAGCTCCTAAATAATTCTTCCTTCTCTTTTTGGGTTAACATCCCAAGCCCCTCGACTAAAAAGATGCGAGAAACTTTCTTTCCAATTTGTCTAGACCACCATCAAGTGGATGGCGGACCCAAGGCTTCCCGAATTCCAAATAAAAACTACTTCAACTCCAGCCGGGTAAGGCCAGAAATGGTAGACGGGTTTTCCTGTACATGCAGTGATTCACGTCCATGACATGTTTGTGGATTAATATAAAGGAGCGGACAACATCTAATAATCAATTCGGTCAGGATGCTCCAAGGGCAGAGGCGAGGCAGCGTGTGATTAGTTGCCTCCGCCCCGGGCGAAACCATAGATGTCTTTTTTTCTACTCAAAGTATTCCCTCTTTGTCGTAAAAGATGACTAAAAAGACTAGAGATTTATGGGCTAACTACTTGCGATTTTCCAAACTCTATTATTACTGAAACGTCAAAAACGCCTCAGTTAGAGACAGAATCATGGCTATGAGCTGCTATGTTAGCGCCGCGCTGAAAATCAGTTACCGTGAAAACGCATGCGTGAAAGCATGGCATTTCGAAGAAAGACACTCGTCTTAAGGGCGACAATTGGAAGGGTATTTTCCAGTGTCCTGTAGCCGCGAAAATACCATCTTGGAAATGATCAAAAAACATCTCGGAAGTTTCGCCGCCAAAGTTTCTTCTGTCTTACTATATGAGGGTAGTAAATGAAAAGTTTACAAGCCTTAATCTACTCATGGATGCCATTACATCGGACTATTCTGATTGGGAAAACTTCGCCGGCAAACGGGTCAGATGCGTGTGGATATACTCATTTGATGTCGGATGTGGGACTGACTATGTTGTACGATGGCATTCGCTATCCCAGGGTTGCCCGCGAATGGAACTATGGAGAGGAGTGCAAATTTCTCGGAAAACGGGGATGAAGTGCATTACCAAGAACCGACAGTGATAGCGTCTAGGTCCGGTTAAATCCTACCTCACATATGAGTTCATGGAAATCGTATACACATATTTATTTATGAATAAAAATGTTGGATGTTCGATGATTCAGATGTGAAAGGTTTGGTACATTTCTAATGTGATTATTATGATCTATATTATTTCAAAATTTTGTATTTCTAGGATCTAAAGAAAGACACAAATCCTATTATTAATTTTATTTGGGAATGGGATGTAATATACGGCTACTATTTTATATGGATCATGACAATGGTTTTTCGTGATTCTTAGGCCGGATAGCTTCTGAAAAAGGGACGTGTTTCACTGCATGATGCACACATTTTAAGTCCTGATTTCTCGACATTTTCGCCGATATTGAAACTTTGGCCAGTTTTCAAAAGTATTTTTGAGACTTTCGTTTGGTACTTCGCCTGAATTTAGTCTTAAAAATCACACCTTTCTTTCGTCTGTAGAGGTGAGTCCATTCTCTTAAAATCAATACGTTTTGCTTGTCAGGAATATCAGAGGCGCAAATTCAATCGAAACTGTAGTATTGGCAGCTTTTGACAGTGAATAAGTTGACTTTTAGCCGTCAAAATCCCAGGACTGCAGTACCTGATGGGCAGTTTGGCCACCACGGCATCTAATATTCCAACCAGCTACAAGCAGAAAATGAGGTGTTTCAGCTGCTCCCTAGACAACACATGGTAAAATTACAGAAGACTGTGCCCAGGGGAGAATGATGCATATTACTAACATTAACGACAGCTGACCGTAGGGGGCCACAGGAGGTTCCTCAGGTTCGAAAGCTGGGATCACTCAAAGAAAACTCAACGATAATCAGATTTGGGTGAAAGAGCTCCCTAAAAATCCCCATAAATTCCGGAAGGAGGGTTGGGACAGATGTTTTCTTCGGTATGGAAGCAATATAGATTTATATTCGAAACTTCCTGGTAAAGCACTCTTATACAAACCTGTAAGCCTACTGGATCAAGCGCTGGATTAGGGAATCTACAGTAAATTGCCCTATTGTGTGCTTATCAGGCTGCAAATCGACTCCAGTACAACCAGACAAACCATCGGCATCATTATACTGGGTAATTGCTTGGTTGAAATTCAATACAGGAAAGTGGACCCTCGGGATGGCGAGAGATTCCTATCTCCATCGACTCGGCCGAAGCCGACATCAGCGCATACAGGATATTGAAAAACTATACTGTACTGTGCTTAGTGATCGACGAACCGTAACAGGCAGGCGGTGGAAATACTTTGAGATTGGAAGTATACTGCCATTATCAAGTATCGCAGGCAGACCACTGTTTCCAAGTATAGTCATGTGGGCTATCTAACGTTAAAACTTTTAAAAACTGATCTCAGTTCTGACATTTAATGCCAAGAGGGGAATGCGGGGGTTGGAAGACGGTCATTTTTTCACTAGTCCATTCTCAGAATCCTGCCCCGGAAAATCTGGAAAAAATAACGAAGCTGCCGTTACACCCTGCCTAAGCTCCGGAATACTATCCATACCGATATTTACGCAAATAAAGTTAACGATAATAAATTGCAACTTTGTTAGTAGCAGTACGATTTGCACTGAATTTGGCAGGATGCTGCTCTATGTGATTCTGGGATGAACCTAAGGGGGGTTTTGTCGTCAATTGCTAAAAATTAAAGTAATACACTAATATTAACTTTATTTGAACAGATATGGAAGGCATTCCAGAGCCTACGCACCATACTGTGGCACCCTCTTGATTTTTTTTTTCAGATTTTTCGGTTGGGTAATTTCTGAGAATGAATCCGTGAAAGAAATTATCACTTTCAATCCTCCGCACTACCTTGCTTTTCACCAAATGTCAAAACTAAGTAGCTTCGGAAAGTACTAACCGAGACCTTTCATTTCATACCCCAAATGACTATATTTGGTGAAGAAAAAAATTTACACCCCGTCTTTTCATATATGGGGATCCCCCCCCCCTCCCCTTAAATTCGATGTAGAATGATGTAACTCATTGTATGCGCGAGCGTTCACAGTTCCTACCTTTCCATTAAATATGGTGCCATTTCAGAGAAAAATTCGTGTGACAGACCGACAGACAGTAAACTGATTTTAATAAGGTTTTGTTTTGACTGATTTTTAAAAATTATAACTCAAAATCGCATAATATTTTTCTCGATTTTTTTTATGCGCACAAAAAACCATTCAATATTTTTTTTAAATTATGGTTTCCACGATAGCCACCCTTGTAGTGAATCTTCCATTGAAATTCTATTTAAATTCACTGAACCGTGTTCGATAAATAATGGGCACCAATTAAAAAAATACAGTTTTGAGGAAAACGCGTTTGAAAGTTCACACGTAAATTACAACATGCAACTTGTTGTTGTTGTGGTTTCCACCTTTCTGCTATTCCTGCTGCATAGAGTCTCCCTTCCATTTCTTCTTGGAAATTTCGTAAGGCGGATTGCTCCTCTCTGACTTGCTCATGCGCCGCTCGGAACGGCTGATCCGGACCACAGTATGTCTAATAGGCAGTACCCACACTAAATGGATCAGACTAGCGAATATATTGGAGAAGTTTATCCGTACACATCATACGCCCTCAACATCTGACAGAGTCTACATGTCGTTTACTGCCTATGATGTGTACGGACAAACTTTTCCAATACATTCGCAAGTCCAGTTCATTTATTGTGGATGCTACTTATTTTATATACTGTGACCCGGACTCCGTCGACCGGTCAACTGCGTGCTTAAAGACCTTACATTCTCACTGCTGTAACTTTCTAAAGACTCCGATTTTCGGAAAATTACTTTGCCAGTATATTCCATGAATGCTTTATATTCGAACAAAAAATAAGTCCGGAAACCGAAAGCTGGACGCTTCAGGTATGAGCGGTTTTGTGTATTTCTTTTATAAAGATATTTGAGTGTGAATTTGTCCCATTAGTATGTAACACGTAATATACGCATATATTTTGTGAGAATATTCACTTTCGGGTGATATTAACATTCAAAATCTTGAATTTCCAAAGAAATGGCAACTTTGAACTATTATAACTTTGTTAGTAATATAGTAATGTGATTTCCACCAAACTTGGTAGGATCAAGCTCCATATTATAGCCTACATTGCTGCAATTTCGTGGTGCTAAGATGAACTTAGCCAACTGCAGCCAATTACTGAAAATTATTGAAATATACTATTATTAACTTTATTTGAAGGGATATCGGTATGAAAGGTATTTCGGAGCCTAGCCACCATATAGTGGCAGCCTTTTGATTTTTTTTCAGATTTTTCGGTTGGGCAGTTTCTGAGAATGGCCCCGTTAAATGAATGATCACCTTCGACCCCCCGAACTCCCCGCCTTTCCAACAAATGTCAAAACTAAGTCGGCTTCACATCAAAGCTAATATCAGATTCAGAAAGTCCTAATTGAAACCTTTCATTCGATACCCCACATGACTATATTCGATGAAAAAAATTTATGGAGTTTGTTCTACACAAAACCTTAAAAAATCGATTTCTTGAAGCCGTCGTACGGGATGACCAACAACAATTTCTCCCAGCCCATGACAGATACGCCAATACTTGTATAGGTTTAAACGGGACAGTTGACTTAACTATTCCAGTTTCGATGGTGTTCCGGTGAATCGGGATTCTCTTTTCCTACGTTTCCTAAATTCAGGCAGAAGAGGACGAATCTTAAGGAGGCAGATTTAGGAGGTGGTTCTAGCGGGGAAAAATTGCACAGTTTTATATTATATATGTACGAATGCCTGTTAAAGATTTCCATGTTTGAAAAAAAAGTAACCCCATGGACTACTATCACTTCAACACCAGGCTCGTAGTGAAATTGGTAACTCACTGATCTGGTTTGACGGCTTCTTTTACTACTTTTCATAGGAAATAGATCGAGCCCACATTGGGAGCCAGATTTTCAACAAAACATGGCACATAAGTCTTTTGTTTATTAATACCCAAAAAGGGCACCACCATATAAATGGGCTACGAAGAGTTATTTAACATATTATTGTTATGCCCATCGTTGCACAATATGTATCCGACCATGACTAATGTACATTTACAGTCATCCGTAGAGAATAAGCTTCTGCATACGATAATTCACCCATAATTGAGATGAATTGTTTGAAGCCCCGCAAGAGAACCTTTGACATGCCCTCAAGAGCATGTAGAAAAATTGATATCCATATGTGTAGTTTCCGCGCTCCTACGCATCAATCAACGTACGTTCGCGTTCATATCAAAAAGATAACTAATTAGATGAAGGTTACATCACGTGTATCAAAAGATCATCACCTCGGAACGGCCGAGTTACATGTTCTACTCTGACTTGTGACCCATAGTGAATTATCTACGACGAAAAGTCCGAACAGTGAATGCATATTACTACGAACGCATCCATATCCAATGATTTCTTGATTCTGTTCAACAATAGAGAAGTTTATTTAATTACCCCAATAAAGAACACCCGTCAAGCCTTTTTGCGTTTAAAATGTCTAATTTTATCGCCAATTAAGTCTTTGTAGATGACGAGCAATTCTTCCAATGAATGCATTCGTTTCAGGCATTCCTCAACGACGTGGACAAACAGGGGCTTTTCTGCAGAGGATGCTGTGTTATTATCTTTGGGATCATCAGAGAAACAGAATGAGATATTTGGTTCGAATTGTACTTTTTCCGGTGTTGTTCGGATGCTAATGTCTTTCGCTGAATAGAAGTAATTAGATGCGCTATTAGTGCAAATAGATTGCAAATCTTTTCTGCTGCTCTGGTTCCAGATTGCTTCTGCACAGGTACTGCATATTACTTATAGCAGTTAGGCTTAGTTTGAACACATTTGAACCACATCTACACACTCCATCCATTTTACAGACCACATAGTATGCGAAATGAGCCAACGATTGGAATTGATGGACATGGACAGTGTGAAGCAGAGAACCTGCAGGACAATTCGGATGAGATATCCCTCATATGAGACAATCTCTTTCAATACAATTTTTCACTTCCGGACTATGCCCCAGATATTGGATATTGGCAATTCAATAATTCTATTAGGTTCAATCATATAAAAGATTAGGTTATATTTTTGGGTCCTACGCGTTTGATGAAGCTACTATTCTGCATGCGAATCTTCGCAATTTTATATTTGAAAACGTTCACATACTGAAATTTTGGATAACAAAGGATAAACGGTAATAACACTTTTGCTTTTATTACTATACATATATGCATTCTATTCTTAGGGATAACAGTCATAGTGCGGTACATACGAATGTCAGGGAACGATTTTTTTCAGACTTGAAGTACGCAATCCTGTCCTAAGCAATATCATTTTCGAGTGTTGATGAGGGTCCTTCAACAAAATAGTTCTGTTCAGATATTTTTCTTGTGCAGAGAGTCATCTGAGATTTCGTTTATTCAATATATATACATATGTAGGTAAAATATGGCCGTAATATATGAGAACAATAACAACAGAACAAGTCGCAGCTTTCTATTGGCAGATCATACCCAATTTAAATTTATGTAAACATTCTCCGGACAATGTCTTTTTAATGAAATCACTTAAAGAAAAATTACAAAATATACACATCCTTAAGAGAATAATTTATACCCAGAACATAGTCTAGGATAGCCAATCGCCTCCAAAGAATAATAAGATGTCTTTTTGGGCTACTGCTGATGTTGTTGATGATCTTTTTTAGGAAGCACTTTTATGCTTTTTAGGACGAGCGGCATGTGATACTTTGTATGATTGAACATCTTGCGTAAAACTAATGAGGGGTGTTATATTACACTTAATATACACTCCTTTTCAAAATTATAACCGCATGATTACTGAGTAAATTTTTTTATTATGAAAAGATGTGAAAATAACCAAACTTAAATTAAATTCGAAAATGTATAAAAACAAACATAATGTAACAAAAATGAAACCTAAAAATACCAATTAAGCTTAAAAAATGTGTAAAAACATAACAAATTGAGAAAAAAAGTAAAATTGTCCGTTTTCATAATTATAACCGCATTAATTACCTCGTTACATAAAAAATAAATAAAACAATAATGGGCAGACCTAACTCATGGCTTAATAATCGATAGTGTTTCCTCCCTTTTTAATCACTTCGAAGATTCGATTAGGCATCGAATGAATGTATTTTGAGAGCATTTGTGGTGTCAACTCATGCCATGCTCTTTCAATGGCCCCTTTCAGCTCATTTCTGGAAGAATATTCTTTATCCTGGGAGTAAATCTGTCGGACTAGCCATCCCCAGACATTCTTTATAGGATTCAAGTCTGGTGAGCAGGCTGGCCATTCAAGTGTGGCTATGGAATTCGCTTCCAACCAGGCTTTAGTGGACCTACTTACGTGTACGCTGGCATTATCTTGCTGGAAAATTACTTCATTGCCCTCAAAAGAGTTTATAAAAGGAAGGAGATTATCCTGCAGAACATTCTGGTACTCCTGGCTATTCATTCTCGCCGATGTAAATGCTAGACGCACTGTACCTTTACTACAAATGGCTCCCCAGACCATAACTGTTCCACCTCCGAAATTCCTTCTGGACAGATAACGTGGTTCCTTACGTAAATCTCGCCAGTAGCCATCAAAACCATCCGGACCATCTAAGTTAAATTTTTTCTCATCAGAGAAAATTACCTAATCAAAAATAAAAGATAATTTTGCTGAAAACATCCGCCAACAAAAAGGTTCTACCTGATCCCAATGTCGTGACATGTTATTTCGGGCGAATTCCAGTCGAGCATCCTTATGATGCTGCTGTAATCGTGGTGCTTTCCTCATTTTTTCCCGTACGAGATTAGGATTTCGATTTATTTCCCGCCATATGGTCGGAATCGATACAGAAAGCTTACATTCGTTCCTTATGCCTCTTAAACTGTTCGTGGAATTTGAAGTCGCTTTGCTTATGGAACGTCGATCTCTATCGGAAAGCACTCTAGATCTTCCTTTTCGCTTTTTAGTACCGTAATTGTCCACATTATTTAAATAATTACGAACTACTCGATCCGATCTGCCTATTCTTGACGCTATTTCGCGTTTTGATATACCTTCTTTAAATAAGGCACTAATTTGCCCTTTTTCATAATCGGTAAGCTTAACCCCTCGTGGCATATTTAAAAAAAATTAATCAATGAGCAGAATCGATCAAAAGAAACTAACAATTTTACAAAAATATGTTTTTTCAGCAGCCTACAAACGGTATCAGTCGCGCGCGGTTATACTTTTGAAATAGCACAAAACCGGTTTTCTGTGAAATATTTCTGAACGGTTGCGACTAACACCGTTAGTCGATATATTTCGAACAACAGACTATTACACTAACTGCTGAAAAAATGAGACAGCTGCATCTATATCGAGAACTATAGAACTTAGAATTTTGCCGTGCGGTTATAATTTTGAAAAGGAGTGTATTAAATTAGTTTCATTGATGTATTGGGAAAAATTGAAGTCTTTAGTCAATCAATAATTATCAATTTTATTTTATTAGGCCAAGGCTTGGGTAAAAAATGTTTACTGTGTTAAATTTATATTCATATAAACGTACGTACACCACAAGTGGTCCTTTTTGAGATTCAAGACGGAAGAGACATCTAACAGCTTTGAATGCGAATGTGACTATGTTCGGCTCCCATAGCTTACATAACTGCGGATTCAGTTAGCAATATCACACGAAATGTTTGTTGGAAGTACCTGGTTTGCGCCGCAAGCGGTCTGCAAACATACATGGGCCTTTTCAGACGAAATTTTTATCAAAAAGTCAAGGATGAAGCCTTATGCACCTCGATGCTCATCCAGCCGACACAAAGAGAGAAATCTGATTTGAGACGGAATGGGGATATTGAAGCGATTAGTTGAGTACAATATGTTGATGAACTGCTCAACAACCAGAATATCGGCCGGTTTGAGGTCCCGCCAACTAAATACGACGGGCAAGTACTAGCATCACCAAGCATGGAAGAAACCGTCAACTCAATTGATCGGCTCAAAAATCATAAGTCGCCAGGAGCCGATTGAATTACAGCCGAATTGGTTAAATATTGAGGCAACCATCTACATCAAGCGGTTCATCAACTGATGCTCAAGGTATGAGACAGCGAATGAATGCTCGACGACAGGCAACGAGGCATTATCTGTCCCATACATAAAAAGGGAGATATCACGCAGTGCAGCAATTATAGAGGTATCATGTTGCTGAGTACCATCTATAAGATATTTTGCGCCATCTTACTAGATCGGACGCCCAGAACATCATCGGTACGTAACAAAAGGCCTCACTCCAAATCAGCAATTGCGGCAAGCGATAAAAAACTATTGGAATATCCCCCGCCATTAGTTGTACCATATTTTCATCGACTTTAAGGCCGCCTATGATAGCATAGACAGGGTAAAACTATTCATGGCCATGAGAGAATTCGGTATCTCGCCGAAACTGATAAGACTGAAAGCAAAACAAAGCAAAATAAATAAAGAATAATGGGATGGAATGAAGAGCCTGCTGGCGTGGATTATCGCTCAAAGTACCGACAACGTGATTATACCGGGCATGAATGCGAATGATACCGAAGAGGAGGTTCGACGAGCTATAAACAGATGGAAGAATGGAGGGGCCTCTGGATCAGGTGCAGAATTTTTGTAGAAAAAATTTTCCATATATATGTACCAGGCGTGCCAGGTTAGTCCTGACCTGAGTTGCAAACGCAGCGCTGCATGCGACCAGGCGCGTGTCATGGGTTGCGAATAATAACATGACCCACCGGGTCTGCTACGAATATCGCAAGATGATCTAATAAATAAGTAGCCGCGGACAAGCAGAACGTTTCCATTTGTGTTCGTCTTCCCTAACCTATTCTTCCTTTTTGGGGGAGTAAACCTCCTTAACAAATCAGCAATCCGGGGTGAAGAAATCGTCGCGCCTATCGGATGAACAAATTATCAACGAAGTTTCACTTAAGCTCGGTCTGGAGTCATCAAATTAACGGACTAGTCAAAAGAGCAATACAAGTACTCCACTTATAAAGTATTCCATGAACCCAGTAATCAGGAGAAGCTTAGTGACTGGGGATGTCCACCCAATCTATAATGACGCTTTGACCGCATTCCAGGTTGCCTTCGCAAAATATGCTGAGATTCTTCCAAACGCTAGGCCAAAGATCCTAAAACTAAAGTTTACTTCAGCAACTGTGAACATCATTGTTGCGTTGACAGAATTTTGGCTGATCGTTTGGCTAGTGAGATTACTGCGACAAAGCCTGGTCTACGTTGCAGCTGCCACCGTTATTCGTCTGCATAGTCAACAACTTAGAGCGAATATATTGACGACATCAAATTGTATGCCAAAGACGAAAACCAACTCCGCTCCTTCTTGGATATTCAGTTCAGCAGGGATATTGGCATGCTGTTGGGTTTGGAGAAATATCGCAAAAAAACAATTGTTCGGGGAAACACACCAACACCGAAGGATACAGCCACAATAACATCCGGATTGAAGGTGTGGCGCGGCAGGATTCGCGGCATTCGAAATTTATTTCGAATGTTGCGAATGCGAGCGGACAGATGACGCCACCGGCGCTATCCACTCAGGCGCCACAGGAGTGGAGAGCAGAGTGCCATGACTTGCCGGCAAGACGTCAAAGAAAAGAATAGAGAGTCTTCTGTCTTCGAGCTTGTCTATTGCGGAAATTAATATTAATTTAATTCATGTTATAATTAAGTGCTAAATATAATTTAATACCATAAAAAGATAAAGATAAAGATTCGGACGACGTCTACAAATACCTCGGCGTATTGCAAGCAACAACACCACTCTGGAAACCGTTAAATCGATGTTGCTGAGGGAATTTGAATAGCGTCTGGATCTTGTCCTTGAAACTGAGCTGTACGGGAAAAATAAAATCAAGGCGATCAACACCTTCGCCATTCCCGCGCTTCTATATACTTTCGATGTGATACAGTGGAGTATTACGGATTCAGAATCTGTCAATAGACGGGTAAGGATAGTTCTTACAAACAACAACTTACACAATAGAGCTGTCGAAAAATTGAGGATCGCTATCCCACGTCATCAGGGAGGAAGGGAGGTACTTGATTTAAAAACATTGCACTACAATCAAGGGCATTCCCTTCGTGAGTTTTTCTATGAAAAACAATCCTCCAGCCAAATACATCAGGCTACCGCCATGCCAGATAATAAATTATCTCCTTTGAACTTGAGAATCAGCGAATGGGATTCTATGTCGAATGTTACTTCAGTCCAACAGAAGGTCGACATGTGGAAAGAGAAACCCATTCACAGAGGTCATATCAAAAATTTGTTGTTGCCAAATGGTTGACTAATGGTGTACTTTTCTTTCTCCTAACTTCAATTCAGGATGCTTCGCTCCCAACAAAAAATTACAAACGGTACATCCTTCATTACTCCTCAAAAACCAACTCCAGCTGTAGGTTATGCAACCGTGAAGAGGAGACCATATAGCACATAACACTTGCGCGCAGGATGTTGAGCAGCACCAAGCACACCAATCGTTATAGCTCCGTCTGCAAGATTCTCCATCAAAACCTTGCGTTGAAGTATAACTTAGTGGCAACCTACCATCCTTATTATAAGTATACTCCTCAGAGAATCTTGGAAAATGATCGGATCAAACTACTGTGGGATTGCCACCGACCACAGTATTAATCACAACAGGCCCGACCTAGTTCTGCTTCTCAAGGAAGAACGAGTGTGCTTCATAATCGATGTAGCCGTACCGTTAGACCGGAACACTGTTGAAAAACAGCACGAAAAAAACCGGAACTACGGTCCCTTGGCAGACGAAATGCAGCAGACTTGAAGACTACGAAAGATCGAAGTAATCCCAGTGGTAATTTCAGCGACGGGATTAGTCCCGCAAAATTTGCATAAAGCGCTGAAAACGCTCGATCTTAGGGCTGGACTATACATGGAGATGCAAAAAGCGACTATCCTTGCAACCTGTGCTATAGTCCGAAGACTCTTGTCCGGTAACAATCTGACCTAGTGGGCTTCAGTCTTGATTCGTACTGTCTTCGATTTAAGATCCATGTCTCTGTAGTGTAGAACCACCGCGTCATTGCTTGAAGTGTTTGCGTCAATCGGGATGTAGGAGTACATTTTCGCATGGTCGCACACTTTTTGATGCGAGCCTTTGGATGTTGCCTTCAGCCCATCCTTAGGTTGGTCGCCCCTCGCTCTGGTTTGTGGTGGCTATTTTAAGTATATATATATATATATATAGTTAAAAAAGCCCACGGACCCTCTTCCCGCCCAACCGGACCGAGGGGCGACCAACCTAAGGATGGGCTGAAGGCAACATCCAAAGGCCCGCATCACAGCGATGATGCGTTTTAACGCAAAGTGTGTGCGACCATGCGAAAATGTATTTCTACATCCCGATTGTCGCAAACACTTCAAGCAATGACGCGGTGGTTCTTCACTACAGAGACATGGATCTCGTATCGAAGACAGTGACTGAAGCCCACTAGGTCAGATTGTTACCGGACAGGACTCTTCGGACTATAGCACAGGTTGCAAGAATAACCGTTTTTGCATCTCCATGTATAGTCCAGCCCTAAGATCGAGCGTTTTCAGCGCCTAATGTAAGTTCCGCGGGACTAATCCCGCTGACCCACTGACTACCGTGTTAATCATAACAGACCCGATCTAGTTCTGCTTCTGAAGGAAGAACGAGCGTGCTTTATAATCGATGTAGCCGTATCGTTGGACCGGAACACTGTTGAAAAACAGCACGAAAAAATCCGGAACTACGGCCCCTTAGCAGACGATATGAAGCAGACTTTGAGACTACAAAAGATCGAAGTAGTCCCAGTAGTAATTTCAGCGACGGGATTAGTTCCGCAGAACTTAACGTTCCGTCTTGTTTTCGGATGCGATATAATGGTGTGTTGGGTTTCATCTGCTTCCTGCTACGGAAAAGAAGGGGGGAATTGGGGTCTCCGAAGGGGATTAATTATTACAAGGATCCGTTCTCAGAAACTTCCGAACCGAAAAATCTGAAGAAATCATGGTGGTCCGTGTAAATGGGATTTAGGCCTCAAAATACTCCCCATTACTATATATGTTAACTTCAGCGGGATGTATCATTTTGGAAAGCTACTATTGTTAACAGAGTTACAGTAGGTCAAAGTTGCCCATTTCGCATGAAATTATTACTCCCCACGAGAGGTCCTCGTAGACGAAGTGACAACAACAATTCCTCAGTTTCATCAGGAGTTTGGTTTTCTCCTGGGAGACTCGATATTCGGTACATTCCACCCATTAGGATTGCTAATGAATATTTGAGAACTATAATTTCAATCATGGTCAATCATGACAATTGTACCTAGATGTGAACGGTACTGACTCTTTTATAAAATAAATTTTCGTCTGCGAGTCGCTTTTACCGCAGAGATATTATCTTTACGCGAGATTACATAATTTAACAATTTAAATTATGCACCAAGTTGACTGGAATCCGTTTTCAACTCATGAAGGGTTTCAAAGCAGAATCCATAGAGGGCACATTTTGGAAACAACTGTTTCAAGGAATATTTTTTTTGGCCCTGATCTTTCTATTGCTCACCAGTATTCTATTTTCGCGCTTCCAATTTCCAATTTGTCCTATTTCTGATAAAATTAAAACTACCATCGCGGGTATTTTTGACTAGTTGTTATCTTGAGGTGGTTCTATTTATTGCGGAGCTTTCCGACTTTCAACGTAGGCTCATATCTATGAGCGTATCTTGTCAAAGTGGTATGTTTTGATTGATGTTCAACTGCTCAGGCTCTAGAGCCTAACTAACACAATCTGCCTCTGCCTTACCGGCGGTATCCAATTTTAATATTGCATTTGGACAATAGGAATACGAGCTTATCTATTAATGGGGAGATTGGTTTCGATACACTAAGGACTTTCGAATGTACTTTCAGATGTACTTTTCTGTTCTTTTCATACTAATCCTTTTCCTCTATGTTAATTTGTTGATCATCAAGGTTTATTTGTTCAGTCCCTATCTAAGAAGGGTCTGAGATCCATGTTACTTCACAAGGTAGTCTATAACAAAGTCGTTACTTAAAACAATCCGATTGGATCTGGACGTTAAAGTGTGTTAGAGCGCTTCATTTAATAGTGTAATTGTACGCTACAAAGCTACGGTATCCTGAAGGAGGCAATGTGGTCAGCTTTGCACTTGTCGGTGACTTGACTCGGGTACTCATACACAGCTGCGTCGAGGGGTATCCGATTATCCCATCAGGATGCAAATCCCTCTGACATCAATGAGATTGGACCGCGACTTTTTTTGGGAACTGCTTACTTTTCTAAATACTAAGCCAGCCCCACGTGGAAAGTCCATAACATTGTATGACGGAGAAAATTTGAGTGGCAACCATGCGAAAATGTACTACTACATCTGTAGGTTCTACGGAACGATAAGATGTTGATCTAGACTGCACCACATTGACAGTTAAGGTCAAGGTGAGATTTCATATTGGGTTGCAAGATGTTTGGTCCATTCGTAATCGAAACTTATATTTTCAATTTTTTCTCTTTATGTTGCGGCCTAGCCTAGATACGAGGAATAGTTCGCTCTTCGTAATAGCCAACTCCGGTTAATCAGTTGATCTTGTGGTAACCATGTTTGTACATCTTCAAAAAGAATATGGTTAGAATACTAATTGCGTAAACAAACAGTTGATAAACATCATCTTGCAACTACATTGCAGGCTATTCTTGCAACCTTAACTATCCAGCTCGATTTGACAATACGTATTCCCTTGTAAGTGAAATGGAAGGATCCAATGTCCTCATCTTCAAGACTATACACAGTGCTAAACCATTCCTAGGGCAAATCCATTCGAAACAACGTCTGGCCTCGCTAAGTTCTCGAACATGAGGTTCGGGACTGGTTATACCTCTTCCCTTAAATGTACTTAGAACATAAACGAAACATTTCCATAATCGGATATACGATGATAAGCACGCAAAGCGACAGAGGGATATGCACTGTCAAATACTTCCTTATGGTGATTTCCAAATTTTTTTTTTCTCGCCTTGTTCTCCGTAGACTACATGTGGGAATTTGATATGAACAAAGTGAGCATGACACCGGCTGTCGACATGTGTATACATGCATGAATACCGAAGTGGTTATCTAGGACCAACGAGAACATAAGATGTTTATGAAATTTATCATGTGTGATTTATTTCAAACGTGCCTTTTTCCAGCGCTATCTGTCCCGAAAATGATGGCCAATGAACCAAAGGTCGCAAAGCCAGAGCAATTTCAGAGGGAGCGTAGTCAATGAATTAGGTGTCGTGTTTTTAGTGTTCATCGGGGACCAAAATTCTATTCTAAGTACGAAGGAACTCATGTAGTTATTGGAAGCGTTGAGGAGTTCCATAGGCGAAAGGAATTTCGTAATTTGATCTCAATGAGGATATGAATATGAATTTTTCTAAGAACGGAAATGTAATATAGAAGCACATTATGAAAGCCGTTAAAATTCACGCAATGAAAGCCTTTTGAAGTCGTCCTTTGTAAGGTCTTATGCTGGGAAAAATGGAAAACTCCTACCAATTTACAATTATATAATTTGCGGGAGATAAATTGAAGTGAATAAATAGCTGTTATAGATACTCATGAAAGGCTTTGATTTCTAGGATGAATGAAAGGTCCGAATTATCAGCACAATTGCTTGCCAGATTTGCTACCATTTGAGAATTAATCTTTTTTTTCTTTATTTCTTAACAGTATATAATTAACAAAAACTACGACAATGACTTCATTGCGGAAACCTAAAACCTCAACGATCCCGAATGCAATTTTATGGAGGTTAATCTAATACGTGTGATATTATCTTTATATCTAATCAGAATACTCTTTTTTAAGGAACAACTTGCCCTTGACAAATATAAGTTATCTTTCTTAAAAACTGTGCTGATTTTGGAATGGATGTGTTTGAACTTTATTTTGTCAGATAGTGTATGATCAGATAGAACAGCAATATACATGTATATAATACAAATAATAAAAATATATACAAGTATAGACATATTGAAAATGGTGGGGCATGTAAGGCATACAATGTCAGCTTTGAAGGCTCATTCCCTTTACGAGGGAAAGGCATATCATGTTCGATTAACTCCCTCACTGGTCTGATTTAAAAAGTTTTTTGTTCAGAAGAGACTCAAAATTTGGGGAGGAAAGGCCACAACAAATACTCATTCAATTCTTGTTCAATAACTCGGTTTGCTTGATTCCTCGAACCAAGCGAAAAGAACCCTTGGAAACCAGAAGCTCGGCCTTTCGAATGTATATTCCTTATGCAAAAACATTTTAGTTTGAACGGTTTTGTGTTCTATGAAGTTATAGTATATAAATTTCGAATATCAGAGCATTTACTTCTCGGTACAGTACTGAAACCTAGTTTTTAAAATTTTGAGCGTGAAACATGGCCAAGTCATCACCGTTCATTAACCATTCCCAAGCTTCTTATGGCTCTGGCCCCCACCAATATCTGATTCAGGTTGAAACTGTATCGCTTTCCTACCTCATTTCACCTAGAGGGCCTTTCTTCGTACATTACATTGACGTGCTAGGGCAGCTTGTTGTAATTGAGTATTACACTAAGAGTATCCATAATATGGAATATGGAAGTAACGGATTGCCTCTCGAAATAATCAATCGCCGCCAAAGGGTAGTATAGGTCCCAGGACGAAAGGGTGGATTAGTCCCCACGATAGAGCACACAACTTGGATCCCGAACCATCTTCACCTACACGTGGTGATATCTGGGGCTTCCCTCTGCCCGTAAAATTGTGTTCTACGCCTAAAAACAGAACAAACAGCAACCAACTAATCATCCAAGTTGAGGGTTGGGTAGGGCTGAAAACCCTACATCGGAAACAATTTTTATGAAGTCAGAAAGAAAACCTCTTACTGGAATGAATTTATAATGACAGGCCAGGCAAAAAAAAAGGACAAACAATTTGCCCATTTTCTCATGGAAGGTGCGCTCTCTACAATACAGTCCCTATATTATTAGATTAAAATCTAATATTATTATTATTAGACTAAATTTCCTGCTTAGAAAAACAACGAAACCTTCTGTTATCAGCTATGCACCCTGTGCTTACGTGGCAAATTTCATAATATAAGCCCCATTAACGTTCTGCAGAGTCGCAAAAGGATGCCTTTTACGAGGCAGAGGAATGATCCCCCATCCCCGGCAAGGAGAAAGGAATGCCACAATAACTGCAGCTTCAGCAGATGTTCCTAAAACGGGGAATTGTCAAATGAACTTTACTAGGAACAATCGTAAGCTAGCAACGGAACGGAAGAATGCTGTAACAATGTAACAGTCTCATAAAACGCGGGCAAGTCCAGAAACTTCCCACGAACTCCACCGAGTGGAGCAGCGACATCTGTAAACTTGAAAAATCCAGGGCTCGACCAACGAAAGAGAGAAATCTGATTTTCGACCGTTTCTACGAGGTGTGTTCGGAAAATAACGGGAATTATTCAATTTCGCGGTTTGGAGGGTCTGATTGTCAGTTTATTTTTTTATTATGTTGGTATACATGCCCTGTCGGCGTCCGAATAGCTGAGTGGTTAGAGCACAAGGCTATCGCACGGAAGGTCGCGGTTCAAATCTCGCTGGTGGCAGTGGGATTTGTATCGTCGACTTAGCTGTGAATGAGTACCTGAGTCAAATCTCGGGCGAGCGCAATGCTGACCACATTGCCTCCTACAGTCTACTGTAGTGTACTTTTACGGTCTTGAATGATGTGCTCTAACACATTTTAAGGCCCTGATCCAATATGGATTGTTGCGCCAGCGATTATTATATTCCGAGTTATCACAATCTCGGCAGATGCCGGATTTTACCTAATACTAGCACTAAGTGCCAAGCATTTAGGCTCGGACGATCCTACCTACTTAAAAACTAAAGGGGCGCTGGTGGTGGTGGCCGGTGGTAGGTCAGTGGGAGAATCCGTCGAGTACTCCCCGCAACATCGAGCACGTATGCAGAATGGTGTACTTCTGCATGGTTTGAACCAGACTGTGCGAAAATCCCAGGACATCAAGGGAAGCCGTCAGGGATTTAGGTACAATACCTGTAGCTGACAATATTATGGGAACTACAACCACCCGCTCGAGACGCCAAATTTTTTTGATTTGCCGAGCCAATGGCTCATAGTTCACCTTCTTCTCCACGTATTTCCGTTCAATGTTGCTATTATGGGGGATAGCAACATCAATAATATACGCGGAGCGACCCGTCTTGTCAACTAGCAGTACGTCAGGCTTATTGTGTGCGGTATGGCGATCAGTCAGAACTTGCCGGTCCCAATACATGCTGTAAGCAGAACTATCAAGTACTGCTTGCGGCTCATATCGGTAAACCGGACATGTTCCCGTAATCAGCCCATGCTTATATGCAAGGTTTTGATGGATAACCTTACATACAGCATTATGCCTGGTGATGTATTGCACCGGTGCCATAACAGTACAGCCAGAAATGAGATGGTCCAACGTCTCTAACGCCGAACCACACATTCTCCACTGGTCGTTCTCCACCCGTTCTTTCATGTTGAGCTTTTTATAAGCTCGGGTGGCGACCACGCCATCCTGAATGGCACACATGAACCCCTCCGTTTCAGCAAAGAGCTCCCCAGCACACAGCCATCTGTTCGACAGATGCAAATCGACAAATGGCTGCCAAAGACAATTCACGTGTTTACCGTGCATTGCCTTCGACTTCCATTCATCGATCCGCTCTTGGTCCGACTTCACCCCACTCAGAGGATTGAAGGATCGATCCTTCAAGTTAAGTGGAGTCAGTCCACAGTCTGCCTTAGAGACAGCCGTATGCAAGGGACTCGCCTGCTCTTTGCTGTAAAAATAAGCGCGCAGCGAGTCGACTTGGCGATGATGTTGTGCCGCCACGTCAACCACGCCTCTACCTCCGATGTCACGAGGCAGGTTCATCCGCTCCACGGCAGACTTTGGGTGATGCATTCGGAATTTGGACATAGTTGTCCGTATCCGCCGCTGGACGTTTTCCAGATCGGTCTTCGTCCGCGGCAATATTCCGAATGCATAAGCCAGTGAAGGGATGGCGAATACATTCAACGCGCTTATTTTATTCTTCCCCGAGAGATGCGATTTCAGCACCAGCTTTACACGTCGCAGGAATTCGGACAGCAGAGCTTCTTTCAGATCACCAACTCGAGCATGGGTTCCTTGCAGAATTCGTAGGTAGTTGTAGAAGTCTGTCTCGGCCATAGCTTCGATGTGGAGGTCACCAATGCTATGTCCGGCATGTGGCTCGTGATGACCTTTGCGGATGGCTTGAATTCGACATTTGTCTAATCCAAACTCCATCCGAATATCACGGCTGAACATGTCTATTATTCGCAACAGAATTCTAAGATGGTCGTCAGTACCAGCATACAGCTTGACGTCATCTAAGTACATCAAGTGTGTCAGTTCGCACTTAGCACGTAGGCCATATTATATTGCAAAACCATGCCCTCTAGCATCATTCAGTAGCCATGAAAGGGGATTCAGTGCCATACAAAACCAAAGGGGACTCAATGAATCCCCCTGGAAGATGCCCCGCCGTATACGGATGGGCTCTGAGGTATTAGCACCCTTAGATGTACGCACTGATAAGGTGGTATGCCACCCTTCCATGACTGTCGCCAAAAACTTTATTAGTTTCGGATCAATGTGATACAGAGTTAGGATGTCGATTAGCCAGGTGTGCGGAACGCTATCAAAAGCCTTGGCATAATCGATATAGCAACTCAAGAGGTTTCTTTGGCCTCTAGTTGCTTGTCCTACAACTACCGAGTCGATAATGAGTTGCTCTTTGCAACCCCTTGACCCAACTCGGCAGCCATTCTGCTCCTCGGACAGAATGTTGTTGGTCTCGAGGTGCGCATTGATCCTTCCACTAATAATGGACGTGATGAATTTGTAGAGGGTTGGTAAGCAAGTGATCGGTCTTGTCTCTGCGGGGTCCTGCACCGTGTCCTTCTTAGGGATAAGGTAGGTAATCCCCGCAGTGAGGAAAGGTGGAAATTCCTCCGGCCGACTCATGACCTCATTTATACTGCGTGCCAACCGACTGTGTACGCTGGTAAATTTCTTATACCAGAAATTCTGCACCCGATCCAGACCTGGGCCTCTCCAGTTCTTCGAGATGTTTATGGCTCGTCGAACTTCCTCTTCGGTAACATCCGCGAAATTCATGCCAGGTGTATTGGCATGGCGGGTGCCTTCGGCGGTGATCCACTCAGCATGCTGGGCAGGTAACCCCCAAAGTCCACCCCAATACTCTTTCGCTTCCGTCACCGAGAACTGTATTGTCTGGTCGCTCTGTTGGGATTCGTTGAGTGATCTGAAAAAGCTCCGCTGGTTCCTCGCGTATGTTGCATTCTGGACACGTCTGGAATAACTTTCGCCATACCGTCGTAACCGACTGCATATGACAGAAAGTTTCTGTTTTAGTGTGTCCAGAATTTCAACAACGGGTGTCTCACAGGGGATGGCATAGTTCCGGTAAACCCTCTGCACTTTATTTCTCACCCGTCGGCTGGCATTGCCAGTGCTGATCTGAATCAGTCTAGCAATGTCCTGCCTTAGTGAGTCCCGCCGACGTTCCAGACGAATTTTCCATGGTGGATCTCTTTTGTCACTCAAACCAATAACACGAAAGCGAATCTTCTGACCGTGCAATCTGATAGCCGCAACTGCACCACAATACACAAGTGATTGTAGTTGCAGCAGCGACATATCAGCACACAGTCGAGATGCAATCTCATCATTGATTTGAGATAGAATTCCCGGAGTTGCTGGAGATGCATAGAGCCTGAGAATACCTGGTCTATGCAAAGGATCCATATCCGAGAATTCCATACACGCTCTTTGGAATTCGTCCCGAACCTCAGCGGAAACCTCAGCTGGACGGTGGAGAAGAGTGCTTCGGCGAGTACTGAACCTGTTGCCTGCAGTGCGGCGTGGTGTTGTTGATGCCGCCGCCTCTGCCCCCATCGACTCTCGGTCACCAGTTTCCCCGATGACTTCAAGTCGAACACGTTCCCTGATGGTGGCTGGGATTGTGTCGCTGCGAGTAATAAATCGGTACTGGTCTGCGACTCGCTGCACAGTCACGTGCGCGAATTGCGGGAAACGCTCGACAAATCTCTGGTGCAACAAGGGGCGGTAAGATGTTGTACCCGCCCCCGCCGTTATTTCGTAGTAGGAGCGGATGATGAAGAGGTTCATTTCTTCAGTCCATTTCATCCGCTTCCTACGCGAACCTGCTGAAGTGGTCGCCACAGATTGTGGCGAAACAGCTGCAGCAGGCGGAGCTGTGCTCCTGGTCGTCGTGGCGCCTAGACGTCGAACCGCCCCACGACTAGCGGTTTCGACGCCGTGCTGTCCATTACGAGAGCCCGACCCAGTCACCAAGTCAGACGACTCCCGCCGGTTATCCGTACCGGACCTTAAATTTCTCCTTCTTCTCATTGTTGGTGGTGCATTTTATCCCTAGCTGCCAGGTATTGAGATAGCTTCCTCAGTGAGTAATCTGCAAGACTGCAAAGTTCCTGCACTTTCCTCACCTACCCCCTGAGACGCTGCGGTGGCGTACAGCCATTCAGACTGAAACTAGCTATCCCTCCTCCTTTCACAACCGGGCTTGGGACCGGCTTAATATTATTATTATTTTTATACATGCCCTGGAAGTATGACAGGATTTTCAGCTGTATTCATTGTTTACTTTGTCTACAGTAGACGTGTTTGTATGAGCTCGACGATTTATATAAATCTTTGTGTAAACAATGAAATTAATGTAGCAAAGTGTGTGAAATGTTAACAAAGGCCTATGGTGACTCTGCTATGAGTAAAACAAAAGTTTACCAGTGATATAAAAGGTTCCAAGAAGGCGCATCAGCAACCGGTGCAAACTTGGAAGAAATGATTATGAACAGTTGCCAAATCACAATCAGGGAGGTGGCTGACGAAGTTGGCTTATCGATTGGCCCATGTTATAAATTTTTTTCGAGTGGTTTGTGTATCAAACCTGTGGGAGCAAAATTGTTGAATTTTGATCAAAAGCGTCGGCGTATGGAAGTTGCTCAGGCTTCACTAAATGAAGTCAACGGTGCCCCAGGATTACTAAAACGTGTTATAACAAGTAACATGGGTTTACGGATATGACGTAAAAACTAGGGTTCAATAGCCCTAGTGGTGGTGTTTTGGATCGCCAAGACAAGAAAAGGCTCGACAAGTACGGTCGAAGGTGAAGGTGATGCTGACTGTGTTTTTCGATTTTAATGGCATAGTGCATCATAAATTCTTGCCATGAGGTCAAATGGTCAAAAAAAAATCAAAACCGTTCCCATGAAGCAATCCGAAAGAAACGCCGGGATTTGTGGCAAAATAGGTCATGGCTTATGCACCATGATAATGCACCTGCTCACACTTCATTGTTTATTCGTGAATTTTTGACCAAACACAATAATGTAATGATGTTATGACTTTTTTCTATATCCGAAAATAAAGAGAATCTTAAAAGGCCGTCATTATGGAAGCATTGACGGCATTAAATGGGCATCGCAGAAAAAGCTAAAGGCTATTCCAAAGATTGACTTTGAGAAGTGTTTTGATGATTGAAAGAAACGCTGGTACAACTGCATAATATCTAATGGGAACTATTTTGAAGGCGACAACATTAACAAATTAATAATAAATAAATATATTTGCCAAAAAAATGAAAATTTGTTATTTTCTGAACGCCCCTCGTACATGTTAGAATATTTTAACGAATTGCTCAGCAACACACCGACGAATTAGAGGTCCTGCCAACTGAAACCAACAAACAAATGTTGCTGGTGAACTGAATGTGGGAGATATTGTAGATAGGAAGCCTTTTGCAACAAAAATAAAAGGATCTCTCACAGCTTACGTGGACATGTGAACTCACGGGGTAATGTGAATATACGCTGCTATCATTAGGTCGATATTTGTCCATGCAGTTAGTGTTACTTCAAAGAATCGTATGTTCGGATATTATTGGACCGCGCAGCTCTAGATGCACTACTTCATTTGAAACATTTGAATATATATATTCATAGCACTACAGAGCAGCGGATAGGAGAAAGGGTACGGAGCCTCGGAAGGCAAATTGGAAGAAGTGAATACCGTTCTTGTAACGCGTTCGGAACAACGATATGTTTATTAGGTGAATCAAATTAACCTAAAGCGTAGAAAATTAGAACAGAATAGAAGAATGCGTGGCAAGGTATATTGAACTTTCTACAATGACAGCTAAAAGCCGGACACGGTGTTGGGATCAGGCGTCAAACTCTCAGATAAAACGAGAGGACATGTTGTCTTTAGGTGATTGCCAAGTAATAGCACAAGCATCGCAATCTCAAGTGATGACCAAACAACCCCCAAACAATCGTTCAGCAATGTAGAATTCTAAATCAGTAGGGGCCTAATTTAGGTACCTAGTCACTGTGGTGTAGAGTATGTCTTAGGAAGAGAGGGTTTAGTTTCTCCCATGCTTGAATCGGCATCTGCAAGTTAACATCAGTAGCACTGTCAAATTTTATTATTACCAACTCAGCACAGGCGTCCCGCAAGGTTAATTGGTAGAGCCTAAATAACGTTCGATATACATCACTTTTCCTGCAAAAACCAAACAGTCTGCAAAATTTATCCTGTTGAAAAACCCGAATACTTGCACTAGTATTGTTGGCATGCTGATTGGCTCTACCTCACTATTTGGACACACGTTCAAAAGACGAGTATTAGAAGATGATACGTGTCCATCTTGTAAGTAGAAACAGAGTCCATGGAACACTTCCTATTTAAGCGCGTTGCCTATGGTTTGCTGACTGAAGGATCTCTCCAAACATCAACAAACTCTTGTGCAAAACTGATTCCTTGCATCCAACTAGGCTTCAATAAATCTATTTGGTGCATTTTTTCTTATAATTTATTTATAATATATTTTCCTATTGATTTTTGTCTTACTTTTCAAAATACACAAATAAGTGTTTTTGTCAACAAAAGTTATGATAACAAATGGTATTTTATTTGAAATCAATGGTGTTTGTTAGGGAATTCCGATTTGTAGAAATACAGCTTGTATCCAAGATTTACATACTCCAGAAATTAGTTTTTAAAGTTTTACGCAAAACAAAACCCTATTTTTTATTCTTTGCTACAAAGCATCCTATTTTTGAACTGGCGTGGCGACCGTATGGACCTTCCCGATTATCATCTAACAAGCCGCTATTTGATCACGCTTCAATAAAATACATAGAAGCAATTTGCACTTCAATATATCTATACAATCATTGAGTTATAAACATTTCTAAACATAGTCGGCATTCCATGAAAAGAAAACCCTGAAAAATCTCTAACAATCACTTGATCTCATAACTTAGACACGCATATTTGCATTTTCGCTGATAATTTCTGAACGGTGAAGCTTTTCTAACAAAACTGAAATTAACAACCATGTGAGTAAATTTTCACACGTTTTAAGTGGCCAGAGTGCGTAAATTCGAGTCGCATCTATTCTCTAATTCACACATCGGAAATCCATTTTCAATTGGCAGGTTTGTAACGTCTATTTTTGGAGTTACATTGGTGTATTTTTAAATCAATTTTCTTCTTTGATTCATTGCTGAAATGAAAAATTCTAATTTTAACTGACATTCGTTCTACTGTCGCCAGGAATTTATGGAAAAGGGTTTAAAATTGTGCATATCCACATATGTTTTTGACTGCAAGGGATCGATATAAAAATGATGTATGTAATTAACCTCTTGTCCATTTGTTTTAAATAGGCAAATAATGAAAACAAGATCCATAGGTGGCCCATTAATTTTCTCTAGTTATTGCATGATTGCGAATAAATTTTGGAAAATTAGACATGTTTTAAAAGTAGAAAGACCTAACTTTTTGAAAGAATGACGGGATCCTCTCCTCTCGATCACATCGTCCGATAAATAGAGAAACTCTATTCTTTTGTACCTAGGCCAATATTTTCACCATCCCATTCGAGAATTTCACGTTTTCTCCAGGTGAGTATTCCTCTTTTCGACCCCGAATTGGTAAGTGAACAAAAATAAGAACCAATCACACAACACTTGGGTGCTTACAGGACAATTTTAGTAAGTTCTCCTTTGCCAACTTATCTTTTAACGGCATTTCGATATTAAGTCGAAAAGATTCAATCTAAAGCCTTTCATTACAGAGGAATCATTACCAAATCTCACCTCCCACGTTTAGCACCTATTAGCCATTTTATAGATAGCGAACATGTCTCCGATCTCTCTCAACTTGTAACGTAGCTAGGCGTATTTCTTTTATAAAAACATTCGAGTAGATATTCGTCCTATTAGTACCTAGGAGGGCTGGGTAGTGTCTAAGAATGTCACCGAAAGACATGACCCCTTTCGACCCCCGCACTCCTCAACAAATGTGAAAACCAAGAAAACACTAACCGAGACCTCTCGTGTGATACCCCACATGACCATATTTGGTGGAAAAAAATTTTCACCCCCGTTTTGTATGTATGGGGCCTTTTCTTAAGTTCTACCTAGAATGATGTAGCTCACTGTATACGTGAGCGTTCTCAGTTCCCACCTCTCCACTAAATTTGATGTCAATCGCTATAACTGTTTTCGAGAAAAAATCCGTGTGTCCGACAGACAGTAAACCGATTTTAATAAGGTTTTGTTTGACACAAAATCTTAAAAATGGATGTGTCCCTGGATTGAATCTCTCAAAATTCACCCGACAAAACTCAGTGGTTATACCTATTAGTACTTTCCAACAGAAAGCATTCCTTATCCAGCACGAGGCGTGTCAGACACGGCATCGCTAGAAGCCGGGAAAGCTGATTCCAGCTTGAAGAAATTTAATGCGCATGTACGCCGTTCTGCGTATCTACGATCCATGATCTATCACCGATTTTTTCAACGCAAACTAAACAAAAACTAAAAATGAATGCATGTTAACTTAGTATGGTTTTTATCAACATATGCAACTACCATTTTTTCTGCACGACATTGTAATCATTCGCTCATTTATCCAATCTAAGGATAAATTCACAGCTGTGAAAGGAACAAATTTATCGCAATACCTTTCCCGAAATTACAAATCAAATAAAAGTTTGCATTGCACTCTATACATGGAACCAGTTTATATTTGTGAAAATTATGCTTGAATTTTCGAAAGGTACATTTTGCTATAGATTGTCTCCGACGGAACAATTCCTAAAAATGCTCCCGCGCATGCTTACGCCTCTTCGATTTCAATGGCTTTTCAATTTCCCTAATTCGACGTGTTCCTGTCCGAAGAAAAATATTCCTTGTAAGAATTCTGATCTGTGCTCTGCGGTATCTGTTCAGATACGGAACGCCTGCTGCTGCATAATATTAATATTCTCCTAGTAAAAGTATGGGGCATTGCTTTTGTGTCAGAAAAGTTCGGTGCTGGACACGTTATCTACTGGATAGTATGAATTACATAGCTTTGAAAACTACTCTATTATGTTTATTTGCTCGATGAACTGCGATTTTATTTACTTTATTAATTTCAGAAAACCAAACTGTTAATATAAAGACAACTGCATTCGATCGCTCCACGGAATTATGGGAGTCCGAGTCCGCCATCCACTTAATAGAGGACTGGTCCACGCACTCCTTGTTTTGGGCCAGCACCTAATACACAAAATGTATGACTCGTTGTTTGTGGAGCCAACTAATCACATCCTGCTTGAGTGATAGCTCAAAACAGGGAGCCCGTGGACGACAAACATCGGAGATAGCATTTTCCCACTTAGAAGTTCCACAATTCAAAACATAAATTAGAGACAACCATGCTGAGACAATACTACGCATAGGACCGAATTGTGGTCATATTATAATACCAGGTTAAAGGCAGAAGGAGAAGCGTCATGCTTACTTACCCTATGTTTCTTTGTGTCCTTCACCGATGTAAGAATTAAGTGATCAAGTAGTGTATGTAGAATCAAGTGGTCTTGAACTGTTAGTAGGTTGGGACGCAAATGCTAAACATATTTATTGGCGCAGTACCAAATGTAGTACCAAAAGGGAGAAGCTATTCGATTTCCTCACTTCAGCTGGACTCATGACTGTTACGTTCGTAAGACCAAGAAAAAGTGAAGTAATTGACTTAACAATCTGGACTTCCAAAATGCTGGAGTTGATTACAGACGGTTGATAGACGAAGTTTCACCGTCAGATCACCGATACCTAGAATTCAGTGTGACTATTACAAGCAGAGTGATATGCAGGAGTTTCTCCCAGTTCCCGAGGCAAAAGCGGTAAAACGGTTCTTTGGTACAGACAGGAACTCCAAAATCTCAGGAAATCAACTGGACAACCTCTGAATCATGTTTGGAAAAGCAATAAGAATGAAGACTGAGTAAACTTTCGAGAATCACAGCGGAAATATAAGAGGCTCGTTTAGTGTTCGAAACGAGATTCTTTTCGGACGTACTGTGAGGAAGTGACAGGTGGAACAGAGACTTCAAGGCTGGGCAGAGTCGCTAAAAGGAATAAATCGGCCAGTTTGAACTCTCTCAGAGAACCCGATGTTTCTTTCACGAACTCTGAACTGGAAGCAGCACAGGACGTTTTGGAATTACACCATCTGGAAGAACTGGTGACAGAAGTGGGAGGAAGAGAGCTTCAGCAATGTAAATGTTGCAAGGGGAATTAGAGCAGGTTGTTGCCACTGAAAAAGTTAGAGCTCCAATACTGTCCTTTGAACACAGCAAAGCACTTGGCATGAATGGCATATATCCAGCAATGCCAAAGGAAGGTGTAGAGCACTTAGAGTGAAGGCTAGAAAGTATTTTTCGAGGACGTCTACGTCTACGTGGCTATGTATCTATCTCTTAACAGAAAGTTGAGGTAATCCGAAAAAAAGATAACTATTCAATCGCAGGGAACTTCATATACATCGGCTTGTCATTATTCTTGCTGGAATGTGTTATTGGGAGACTGGCTAAGGGTCTCATTCGTGGGAAGTCTCTAAGGTCGAAGCCACTAAATGAAAGTCGACATACTTGCAACCGTGGAAAGTCCTGCGAGTCTGATCTTCATTCTGTCGTTTCAAAGATAAAGGGTGTAAGCGGCGCTTGACTGAGCGCCTTTTCAAGAACTTTGTGATGCTGACAGATCTGTGGAGAAACATCGGGCGTGAGGGGTAGAGAGAGGTTAGAACTGAACCCAGTTTTTGCTGCGCCCTCTGGCTCTCCGATCCACACACATCTATTTGATAAAGAATGAAGTTACCCTCAATCGTGGGGAAAACTAGGTAGATTCAACTTTGTTTCTAGATCCTACTCGACCTCGTCACAGTCGTATAGAGGAAAATGAAATCCTGGAAGTCCTAGCATGCCCCATACCCGCTCCAGAACCGATAATTGGGGTCTCGGTAGCATTGGTTAAAGCTTTTATCAAAAACTGGGAATATTTACTAATGGCTCCTTTCTTGAGAACTATTTCAAATAGAGAGCTATAACCCCAGTTGACGCTGGCAATCCTTCCCCAAAGGTGATTTTTCAATTAAACGTTGAATTGAATTTTTCCAACCCCAGCTATTATCAAAACTGCGTAATATTCTTCATTGAAATTGAGACTTGCTAACCGCATAGTAAAAAAAATAGTACTCGAGATAGTGCCGATTTATTCAACATATTTTATGATTAGATATAGTAGCGTTTTGGTCTGTTATGATTGTTTTCCTAGTCTTTTTTTTTATTATTGTAAGCTATATTTTTCGTCAAATTAGTTACTTGCTGCCTCAAGCATTACATTTTTTATGGGCCATAAACCGTTACATTCAAATTATATGAAACAATCTTACTACATACTATTAACTAGCATCGTAAATTCATTTTCATTCAGGAAAAATGGACATTAGTCAAGCTTACTTTCAAGATTGTATTAAAAATAGATGTATAAATTATTCACAATAAAGGATTTTGTAAATTGAATTGGCTGAAGACTCCATTTATGAAATCACTCTTTGGAATAAGAGTTCGAAATCTTAAAGAAGACCAAGCTAAAATACTAGCCGCACTTTTTCGCCTTTGTACTGTTCAGAAACGGGGTCGGCTCATTTTGATCGGTTACGTAATTTTGCTCATCCAAAGACTTAATCTGAATCCAGAGTAGCAAGCCATCATTGGTTCGGCCGATGTTCAAACCAATCTTGGTAAGTGAATCCTCCTTAGCACGAATTTTCCGGCCATACCATCGAAGCCATCTCACATTTTTTGATTTGAGATATTCGCTGATGCATCGATAACAAAGAATCCCAGCTACGGGACGCCACGCGTAGGAGCAATTTCATAACGCAGGTGATAAACGACTGCATTCATCCGAAATATTTGATTCGCTCAGTTCTGGGCGGATCACTGCCATTCACAGTGGTAGCCCTAATTTCTTTGGGATCCGTCGTCAATAATTCTTCAGATTCAGTCTGAGACCGTGTTGTATGAGGTGATAACTCCATTTGCTAAGAGACACTAGGAAAACTTCATATGCATAGAGCAGTGTATACAGCGCTGAACGGTGTCCACAACAAGAACAAAGTGGAGAAAAGAGAGTTCCTTGAATAGCACCAATGGACACATGAAGCGGTTTTGATTTTACCGTCACCCTTCGCATTGCGATAGAGCAATTGAACCTCTGGCACAAGACGTTGCCGCAGAGCATATTAGATGAGTTTGTGCCGCACATGGTGAAATGGCTTCTCTAGATCCAGAAATGCAATTAAAAAGAAGGCGATGCTTCTCAGGGTGTTTCTCCATGAGAAAACGCATCTAATTTCGCAGTTCTTGACAAATCCGACTTGATTCACGGTTATTTGAACGAGAATACGGTCATCAAAAATAAGTTGAAAAATTTTCATGGTATGGGGTAGCAACCGAATTGGATGGTAATTTGAACATTCTGCTGGGCTACCTTTTTTTTTCCATATTGGAATGGTAGGCCTCTCTTACCAGTCAAATAGTGTGTTATCCTCCACAATTGGAAAACTCGCTGAGCCACAATGTTGCGTCCCAGCTCATCGCTTTCCAGAGCTCAGGTGCTATGTCATCAGTTCCTGCTGCTTCCCTAATTCCATTCGTTTGATTGCTCCCACGATTTCAGAGGCGCTGACAGGTGGTACTGCTCCACATGTCCGTAATGCTTGTGGAAGTGAAGGATGGACGAATACTTCGATCGGTAAGTAAAGTATCGTTCTTGTCATTAACGTAATAGAAGTGTTCGATATCGTATGGGTTGGTGTCGGCTTTTGATTAGTCGATACAGATCTCCCCCACCGTCCTGAGTGTTCGCTTTATCTCAGCGACCTTCATTTGAATATCGTCATTCCAAAGCTAAGTGTCTCGATTGGTGAACCGCTTACCAGGATTGACGACCCAGAGGGTTGCTTAGGCCGCTTTGTGGATCGTGTTTTTGACTCGATTCCATGATTCCTCGACATTCGTAATGGAATAATTTCTTTCGTTTTCTCACGAAGTCGCCACCATTTAGTCTGCAGCAAGTGCGTTCCTATCGCTGTTTTATTGATGGCTTGATTCGCAAGGCAGCAATCAACGGTCGTTGTTGAGAGTCGTTAGTCGGCTTTGTAGTTAGTGACGGTAATAAAATATATACCGTTCCCGTTGAAGCAATCGTTTGATTTATTGAGAAGTACAAGGTCATGAAGGTCCGTCAAATTGTCGTTACATTGAATTAGCGAGCGTATGCCACGCTCATTGCCCGTTACGAACCCTTTTCTCTCATCGCACTTGTCGCCGTCTGCCTTCTCGCACATACGATATAGGGATCGACAGGCACGTTGTTTCGCTCGAGCTAATTGACTTTCGTCCTGACTCCGCCCATGCGTCAAGAACCTTTGCTGATTTCTCGACAGAACTTTGAATTCAGCACGATAATTATGTGTTTTAACGACATTGATGGCATTTTCTTCGTCAGCTTGTCGCGAGTTCTGTCACCGAGCGAGATGGGGTAGGATTTAGCATAGTGGAGTAACTCCCACTACTTTGCTAAATCCATATAGATCTGTGGCTCAAAAGCACGAAAAGGCTCAACAGTAGAAGTCTACCTTTCGAACAGTAACGAAAAGTGGAGTTTCCCCTTGAGACAACATGAAACGGCCTTTTAGGATGAAGTGAATGCGATGCTAAGGGCATCAATCTGGGTATTTGACGAGCGGGTAAAGGACAGAAGCATCGCAGTCTGAATCGATAGTCAAACTCCACTGAGAGCGTTGAGTAGTACTTTGATAACTTTGAAAAGCGTTCAGGAATTTAGAAATCGATTTAACTTTATTTCTAGGTTCAATAGAGTGAAACTACTCTGGATAACTGATTATTGTGGTGCAGAGGGAAATAAAACCTTGGATACCCTAGCAAAAGAGGGTTAAATTTTCCCTACACTCGAATCGGAACCGACAATTGGAATCTCAGTTGCATTGGCTAAGGTCGCTTTAAAAAACTTGGAACACTTTCTAACGGCTCCTTTACTTTAGGAACTGTTAGCAATAAGAAGGTATACCGCTTGAGGTTGGCGAGCCATAACAAAAGATGATTTTTCAATTAGATATTAAATTACATTTTCCAACCCTAACTACTCCCAAAACTGTGTAACGTTCTTTATTGAAATTCAGAGTTGATAACCGCATAATAAAAAAAATATTGTACCCGCGATAGTGTCGATTAATTCAACATATATTATGATTAGATATAGCAATGAAGGTCTGCTATGATTGTTTTCTTAGTTTTTCTTTTTATTATTATAAGCTTTATTTTTACTGAAATTAGTGGCATATTGCCTCAAGCATTGCATTATTTATGTACCGTAAACCGTTACATTCAAATTAAGTGAGAGAATCTTACTACCTACTATTAACTAGCATCGCAAATAAATTTGTGTTCAAGAAACATTAAAATTAGTTAAGCTAACTTTCAAGATTGTGCTAAAAGTAGATGTTTAAATTATTCGCAATAATGGGTATTGTAGCTTGAAAATTCGGCTGAATTCTTGGCTTATGAGATTACTCCTCGGAATGGGGCTAGAAACCATAAAAAAGACTAAGTTGGGAAGTATGTCGCGACTCTCCTCTTTATATACTACCAGCACAATTTTCAGGGATAGAACAACTGTCCCTCAATGGTCATGGATGTTTATCTTTGTATTTTTTGTTGTGAGCTTATCAGCTGCACTGTGGTGATAAGTTAACTGAAGTACAAGCAACAATAACAATGAAAAGACTGGACGTGGAGGATTTGGCGATTAAGTTTAAAGAAGGGCTTATCCTACATTCGAAAGGGAGGTTGTTTTTCAAGAATATGGTCACGTGGAGTATCAAACGGAAAAGCTGTATAGGTACCCTACAGAACAGGCTTAACTTTTAGTATTAATTACAAAGCCGAGTAGTCAGAGCTGAGAATAGCAAATGACGATGCGTACATGTGTGAAGTGTAAGCTGGAATATTCTCAATTTAGAAACTTAAATATTTATATATGAATATTTCGCAAGTAGCAACTGTTTTCATTTACGCACTGTGAGACAATTTTTGACTTCAGACGGAACCACGCAGACATCTCTCTGCCAATTTTTCATACCCCGACATTTTGCGAAGGTCAAGACCGACACCTCGTTGACAGATCTAGATTAAAGTGTGAACCGTATAAGGCGAACACATAAAGGCGACTTACTGTTTGAATTTAATAATAATAGTCGTTGGCGCGAAAATCCAATTGCATCAGGGCCTTCAAGTGTGTTGGAGCACTTCATTCAAGACAGTAGCGGTGCACTACAGGATAACAGTTCCCTGTAGGAGGCAATGTGATCAGCATTGCGTTCGCCCGTAATTAGTACGCAGATTTGATTCCGGTACTCATTTACAGCTGAGTCCCCTAATGACCGATATCTACTAGGAAACAAATCCCTCTGCCATCAGTGAGATTTGAAACGCGACCTTTAGTGCGACACTCTAGTGCTCTAACCACCAAACTATCCGGAGAGTTGAATTTAAATCAGGCGAAAAGTCAGTCAAACTGAATAGAAATGAAGTAGTTATTGATTAAAAGGATTTAGGCGAGATTACTATGCAGGAGAAAACTCGCCAACCTTTACGGTCCCAGCTAAATAGACAGTTTATACAGGAGACTGGTATTCTACAACTATTTCGATACAGCGTCGATAAGTTTACCTCTTGAAGCGACGAGAGAGTTATCATTGCCAGCAAAGTCCGGATCGTCCCGCTTAGGACCTGCGTCTGCGAACAATACGAAGGCCAAACCAGTAAAATTTGAGTCGCGGATAAGAACGGAAAAATTGTGACATGGGCATACGGAAAATGAAACCATAGAAAGAACAATGAAGATGCTCGGAAGTGGCTTCACGCAAGCGAAACTAGGTGGTATATCCATCTACATGGATGCGGCACTATCTTACAAGAGAGGAGTTTCCAATCAATGGTGAAGAGACTATTGAGGGAGGGAAATGACCGTGACCCTAAAACCATAGCTGGCGATTTTAACACACGAATGCAAGAGGACGTGTAGTACTAGAAGCTCTCTCTGGTCTGAATCTTGTTCTAGCAAATACTGAATGCGTTAACACTTTTCGAAAAAGGGTAATGGGGTCGGTGATAGAAGTCATATTTGTTAGTGACACTTCAGCTAAACATCTCCAATGGCACATCAGTGAAAGTTACATATAGAGCGACCGTCTGACCACAATTTTTCAAATCAAACAATTTTCAAAAATGTATCGTTCCTGGAGAGACAGTTTGACAAAGAAAATTTGCTGCAAACCACAACGCTGGAAGAAAACGCAAATGATGACCCTTCCCAAAGTGGTCAAAACTTACGACAAGCATGCGATACGACCATGCCAAGGTGTACTAGTAACCAAATACGCGTACTAAACTTCTGGCGGAATTATGAAATTGAGGAATTCTGCAAGACTTGCATCAAGGCCGGAAGTCGAAGTAAATAGAACGGAAGCCGATCTGCATGTGACTATAGTAAAAAGTAAAAACGGGTAATTTAAGAGGCTGTGGAAGGAAGCTGATTCGGACCCTTAGGGTGGCGCCACCGATTACTTGACCTAGCCTGCTATATGAGATAGTAACGAATCTTTTCCCTCAAAATCTGAAAGCCTTTTAACTTTGTCTAAGTAGATTCAGTCGGAATTCCAATGGTAAACGAGGAAGTGGTCCTGGAAGATGCAAAGAAAATAGCAGAAAACAACGCTCTTGGCTTGGATAGTATCCCCAACGAGGCCCTTAAGGCAGCAGAGAATATAGCGCCACACATGTTTGCTGAGGCATTTACCGGAAGAAGCATTTCCCACAGAGTGGAAAAAGAATAGGCTAATTCTCACTTCCAGTCCGGACTACCCTCTCAGTGAACCTCCATCCTACAGACCGATGTGCCTTCTAAATAATACTGAAAATTATTTGAACGAATAATCTACAACAGATCATTTCCGACTGCCGAAAAGAATGGGATCCCTCTGGCTCTCGGATTTCGAAAGAAAAGATCTGCGACGATGCGGTTACCCTGGTGGCTAACGTGGCTATGGCCGCATTTGACGAGGATGCTGCTGCTGTGCAATGTGCGAATAACTGAGTGATTAGAGTAAAAGGCCGTACGGAAGACGGCGGTTCATATCTCACTGGTGGGAGTGGGATTTGGCGCCGGATTCTACTCGACCCATCTGTAAATGAATACCTGAGTCAAATCAGGGTAATAATCTCGAGCGCAATGCTGCCCACATTGTCTCCTACAGTGTACTGTAATGTACCGTAACGGTTTGGAATAAAGTGCTCTAACGCACTTCGAGGCCCTGATCCAACATGGATTGTTACGCGAACGATTATTATTATTAAATGCTGTGCAGTGATAGCATTTGACATGAAGAATTCTTTAAATCGATAGACTACTATACTACAATTTAGATTAAGGACATAACTTATCCTAAACAACATGCAGAGTTCCACAAGGGTTCGTCCTAGGACTACTTTTGTGGATAATTATGTATGACGGAGTACAGACCCTAACTCTCCCTACCCGGGTGACCATCATCGGCTTCGCGGACAGCATTGGACTTTTGCGCACCTCCTTGATGAGATCGAAATTTACGCCAATAAAAAAGCTTACGACATTAAGTCCTGGCTGGTGAATGCAGGCCTATCGCTAAGACGGAAGTAGAGCTTATCGTCAAGGGAAGGGAGAACAACAACGTAACACTGCTGGCAAGAATGCTACCGAATATAGGCGGTCCCAGTGAGGGCGGATGCACTGAAACAGTAAGTAAACCGGAGAAAAATGGGAACAGCAATCCGAACATGTTGCACCTACCGAACCGTATCCAACAAAGCGGCCTGCTTGGTAGTAGCGATCACCCCAATTGATATTCTGGTGAGAGAAGGACAGTGCCTTTATGATCGAGTATATATCACCAGGGAACCATCTCAACAGTAGTTCGCACGGAGTAAAACTATCGCCAAATGGCAGGAGAGGTGGAACGAGTCAGAGAAATTACGGTGGACCTACAAAATCGTATGGGATATTCGGAGATGGGTCGAGCAACTCCACGAGGAAGTAGATTTCGACGCAACACAAGTTTTTAACAGGCACAGAGGTTATTAAGCATACCTCCATCGATTTGGGCCTGAGGATTCGTCATATTATTAAAGTGTCCGAACATTACACAAGACGCAGAACACCTCTTATTTCAATACCTCCACTAGAAGTTATAATTGAGGAGCGCTTCACTCCAGCAAATACGATGAATTATTTGTTGAAGTCGAAGGGATATAGACTGCAGTCAAAAAGGTGATTGTGCATAAAATCCGGCTCAATAGGTTACGGTGGGCGGGTCACTTAATCCATATGGATGAGGATGATCCCACCCGGAAACTCTATAAGGACAATATCTATGGTAGAAAAAGAAGACGAGGCAGACCCTGGTTAAAATGGAGCGATGGCGTACGACCTCGGCGCAAAACCGGGATGTCTGGAGTTCCTGATTAAGGCAAGCCTAGACCGGATACCGGTTGTTGCGCCGTTGATGATGATGATGCTGATATGGTTAAAAACCCAATATATTCCTTTATACTTTTTGCGAACTAGAAGATATACCTACATATTACAGACGTAGATATCCTTCGCACCCTAAACAAAAAAAAATTGTTTGTTACAGAATACTATACTTATATATGAATGTATATAAAATGATCGTACACATATTTTCGATTTACTTCGTTCATAAAAGTATACATTTGTACATCTAAAGTACGTATATCGAATACCGCTTGTTTAATGTACACATATATCTATCTGAATAAGGCACCACCCCAAAGCTTTATTCATATCTACATAGAAAAATAAATACATCTGTCTCGAGTAATTAATACTGATATATAAATGATTAAAAAACTGAAACCAAATGTTTGTAGAAGTTTCACCTTCTATAACTTTGTTAATAATAGTTGGACTTCCTTCAAACTTCCTACGCCTTTTGTTATCCTTTATGCAAGTACCAGTTTTGTATTTCTAGCATGAACTTAAGGGGGGTTTCCGGCTAAATTTCTAAGATATGGCAATATACTATTACTAGCTTTATTTGTGCAGATAACGGAACGGGATGTATTTTGAGGCCTAGATTTCGTTCAGATTCACAACTATGGTTACACTTTTTGAGGGTCATATTTTGAGCCCTATCTACCGCTCAAATATGAGACCAGTTTCGGAAAGTACTAATTGAGCCCTTTCATTTGATACCCACATGGGTACATTCTGTGAAAAAAAAGTTGTACCCTCCATTTACAAGTATGGGGAGCCCCCCTTCAAACTTAACACAAAATGGCACTATTTGCTGCATGTAAAAGCAACAACAGACCACACGATCTCACCCTCCCACCCTAGTGACAATCGGTCCAGCCATTTCCGAATAAATCGGGTGTTGCAAACAGACAGACATCGAATCGATTCTAATTTGTGTGAAACAAAACCTTAAAAACAGCAATAAAATTCCGTTAAGTGATGATACTATATATGTAAGGCTGAATTTCAAGCAGGATCCTTGCACTAAGGCGCCTAATGTTAGAATGGGGCAAAAATGACCACGCTTTGTAGAAAAACCTCTTTAATAATGTGCTTTAGTTTTAGAACTATCCCAGGCGAAGCGACTTACGCGGTAACCGGAATATTTTCGAACAACACTTTGGCCTTTAAAATTGTCGAAAGGGAGCATCAGTTAAGCTGGTGGCAACAAGAATGGAAACATTTAGTGTATATTCTAAAATTATCAGATGTAGTTTCTCACGAGACATGATAGATACCGTAAATACCTTTATAGGTTTAAACTGGACAACTTACCCAACTGAGGAGAGGCCAGAGCCATGTGCAACTGGCGAAATACTTTATTGTAGTTCCGCGAAAAAGGAGTTAGGGGGTAGTTTTAGTGGGTCAAAATCCCCCACGCTGGAACATGTGTAGCAGTGTCTTTAGAAGGCTTCTATCTCCGGAAAAAACAAAGAGAGACAAACAGACAATCGGACAGACAGACAGAATCAATTCTATTATAAAAAGGTTTTATTTCACACAAAACCTTAATAAGGGATACCATCAACGCTTAATGATTCCGTCTAAAACTGCAGCTTAATAGCTACTTGATGATTTGGCAAGGCTACTGATAAAACGGGTCGTTCAGTGTATACGAGTATTTTAAAAACATGTATTTGTACTAGGATGAACGTGTAAAATTACCACGGAGATCAAACTTCAAATCACTGGCTAAGCAGAACTGCAAGCATTATGGGAAATGACGTCTGGGTTTCCTAGGCATCCTCAGTCTGGTTCAGACAATGGAACGTTAGACCATTCTGAAATCGTGCTCTACAATCTTTAGAGGAATTGGACTCTGTCTAAGAAGTAGTAGAAAGTATGTAAATAGAAATTTATTTTAATGGTAACGTAAGTTGTGGAGACTTTTACAACCTTGACTTCCAACAAAACAAAGAAATGTTATAACTCACTTCGCCATTGCGACTTTTGCTATTTGCAATTCGTGAATTCAAGCGAAAATAAAATGTAGGCATTAAGTATTTGATATGAATCGAGCATTCTAGTAAGAACGTGACTTTTGTCCAGAAAATGTCTTTATGCGTATTTTGCCAATTTGTATCACCAAGCATTAGTCCATGTCAATTGCCGATGCTTTTCATTCACTCACGTTCGACACACAAAAATAAATATATTTATTTTGAGTATAAACAAGACCCAATTCAATGTGGTTTCTGTCTAATTATATTACCATCAGTAATAAGCGCATAGCGGTGATAACAAAAAGCCCAGGACAGTATCTTTAAGGAGCAGAAAAACGATATAAAATAAACGAAAAATTCCCCCCAGGCAGAATAACCTGAATACCAATTTTGGGACTGGGACGCAATTGAATTATTGACGGATGGCGAACGGAGGTTCCCTTCTACATTCTAGCACAATTGAAAAATTCGTCTGGAATACAGAAATACTAAGAAAGCAACTCTTTCTTAAAATCTCCACCAAATATGCAAGCGCCATGTAAAGCGCCTTCCAGAACAGTTTATTGCATGCCAATAAAAAGTGCACTTACCTTGTGGGTCAATGTTGCGTTATGCAACTCATCAAGAGTTGGCCGGTAAGCAGCTTGGATCGACATAATGTTGCGGTAATTGTCGAGGCGGGGGAGTGCCTCTCTTGTGAAATGCCTGAATGGAATACAAATCAGATAATCGATTCCGTTGGATTTCAGCAAAAAATCATTCATACCGAAAGCTTTTTCCATATTTAGTGTCGTACTCGTTTTCCAGCAGGTTCTCTCTGTCCTCGTCGGATTCGTTTGAATCAGATTCATCCATTTGAGATTCATCAACTTGAAACCTTGTCGTTTGCAAGTCTTTGAAACGCGACGGCTTATCCTTATCACGAAAGCTGCTTTTGATTGATTGGATTCTGTTCGAATAGAAAATTATAAAACAAATGGAAATTATTAGTGAAGTGGATGATAAGACGATTAGATAGGAATTGTAAAAAATAGTTTTACTCCAATGCATTAATCTAAAGGAAAAACGAGTGAATTCCAAAGTAGTTTGATGGCATTCTATCGACTAATAATACTCAACACCATTATCTAATGTCGAATTTCATCCAGGTGTAAGGTGAGCACCTCCATTGTTCCTGTGCTAAATATAGTAACGAACACCTTAAGATATGTGGATAAATACTTCATTAGGTGCTTCTATTCTGCCATATGGGTAGTAGGGTGTTTATACACGTATGTGAAAACGAATAAGTCGATGACACTGTGGATTAGATAGTAAGAGTCCCACAAAAGAACCAAAGGTGAGCCAGACACATTTTTTTCAACTGTCGACGAATACTGATGGCTAATGCGTTGGGATACGGTTGACTATCAGTAGCAGCCATCATGATTGAACATACCAGCCAAGAGCTAAGATACATGTAGCATCTCCAATCAAGAAAACGAATATAAAGGACGAGCACCCGCTTCCCACAGTCCGTGTACAAACTCGGGACTGTAACATATGTATATATATATTATAATATACTATAATATAAATTCCTATTGTAGAAAATCAAACCAAAATTTCAAAAAGGCATTTTCAATTAAATGTTTTTCTCGGAAGAATAAGGAATATTTTGGTGCAAGATGGTTCCAGGTCTATTTAGCCTATAGTATATATACGTTAAATATACCCCATATTCAATTTAATGTGGTGCCGATATATAATCTCGCGGGGAGAGGTAATTATTTGTTAATAACAGCAGGAAAGTTTCTAATATGCTGTTAAAACCTATATTAGTGTAGAATGCGGATCTATGACGAACTTGAGGAAGATTTGCAGTACATTTTCAAAAAATAATAATTTATTAGAGTTAACTTTATTTAAGCATATATCGTAACCAAGAGTACTTTGGAGCCTAGATACCATGTGCATGGACCACCGTATTTTCTTCAGATTTTCTGGTTGGGTGCTTTCTGAGAATGGGTCCTTGAAGTAATTAACCATTTTGGGACTCTTGTGCTCCACCACTTTGCAACCCATTTAAAAACCAGTTGAAAGCAGATCGCTGAACAACAAAAACGGTAACAACACCCACCGCATGTGTTCAGGACCAAGAGCCCATTCAAAAGAAGCGCGTCAATCCTGAGATATCCGCCAATGCCACAAATCGTAAATGATAAAGCGGAAGGACGCACACAACTCACAGATCTTGGTGCAAAAATAGTTGATCTGTCTGAGTTTATCAACGTGATATACGCATATATTATGTGAGAATATTCACTTTCAGGTGATATTGACATTCAAAATCCTGAATTTCCAAAGAAGTGATAATTTTGACCTATTGTAACTTTGTTAGTAATAGTGCGATTTCCACCAAACTTGATAGGATCAAACTATATTATAGCCTACATCGTTGCAAAATTTCATGGTGCTAGGATGAACGTAAGGGGGGTTCTGCAGCCAATTATTGAAAATTATAGTAACGGTATGGAAGGTATTTCGAAGCCTAGCTACCATATAGTGGCAGCCTCTTGATTTTTTTTTCAATTTTTCGGTTGGGCTGTTTCTGAGAATAATAATAATAATAATCGTTGGCGCAACAATCCACACGGTACACTACAGAACACTGTAGGAGGCAATGTGGTAAGCATTACGCTCGCCCGAGATTATTCCCCTGATTTGACTCAGGTACTCATTCACAGCTGAGTCGACTGGTATCCGGCGTCAAATCACGATACAAATCCCAATGCCGCTAGCGAGATTTGAACCGCGACCTTCCGTATGACAGCCTTGTGCTCTAACCACACTTAAATAAATGATCCCTTTCGACCCCGTAAACTCCCCGCCTTTCCAACAAATGTCAAAGCTAAGGGTAGTACTAACCGAGACCTTTCATTTGATATCCCACATGACTATATTTGGAGAAAAAAAAATTTACACCCCCCTTAAATTCGACGTAAAAGGACCTAACTCACTGTATTTGTCTAACACAAAAACTTAAAAAGGGTGTGAAAAGCACATGAGCGAACCGATCCCCCAACCGTCAATTGAATCGACAGAATCTAAGGGGAACGAAAATGGTGGATGAACCAAAGAAGTTAAGAAAAAGGCGAAAAAGAAGTGCGAATTCGCCCAGAGGCAATTATGATCTCCGACAAGGGCAATTTGTCCCACTCGAAGACGTTGAGAAAGGTTGAAGCTAACCCCTGCCTAAAAGATCTATGTGGAAAACAGGATTCAAAAAACTCAAAAGCTGAAAAAATTCATCTTGGGAAAAACTGATGGCTTCCAAACCCAAGTTAAGAACTCACTTGGGGAGAATTTCACAGTACCGTCCCGAAAACATGAAGTCTACATACAGTGGAAGGATCTCGATGAAGTGACATGGAAAGGTGCACATTTCGCACTGTCTTGAAGGGACAGTTCAAGCTGGAGCAGCTTGCCGAGATGTCTAATGTGAGTTTGTAAAACGTCTACTCACTGGCCACATTGCGACTATCAGTAGAGTCAGCGCAAAAATTATTGTCCGGAAAGTTCGAAAAGGATGGACTTAAAGAGGTGCTTCAAGTGCCTCGCGTTTGGTCATTTCGGGAAGGCATGTACCAAAGGCATTGGTCGCTTCGATCGATGCTGAAGGTATGGGAAAAAAGGCCATATTGCCAGGGAGTGCAATAGAGACCCCAAATGTTCATTTTATGTAGGGAACGAAGCACGAGACAACCTGCATATTGCTGAAAGTGCTAAATGCTAGGACTTTAGGAAAACGTTGACTTCTGAGAAAATGAGGTTTATTCAAATAAACTTTATTCATTGCAGGGTCGCTCAGAATTTACTCTAGCAAACGACCTACAAATCTGAGTCGGAAATTGCATCATAAGTAAAGTATATAGAAACCGTCACAGTAGTGCGTGGATCACACATTTGGTCGACAAACTATACAATGTACTGCGAGTCAGCCCCTTTGTGGTGACGAAAATAAACGGGAAATATATGTACAGTTGCTTTCGCTTTGAAATTTCTACATCGTATTCTTGGATCGCCAAGTTTACGATCCATGCAATAAAAAAGAGTCGATTCTGAAAACCTCCTAATGTGGTTTCTCCCCTTAAGGGGGGCCTGCTCAACTAGACGTTGAGCAATGCAAATTCTAACAGCCGCAGGTAAGATTCCTTGGCCACCTAATTACCCCTGTAGGCATCCAACCGAACTCGGTTGTATACCAAGCGATTTCGAAATTTCCGCTTCCGAAAACAGTTAAGGATTTAAGAAGGTTTTTGGGCAAAGCCGCGCACCATCAATTGATCCTTCACGATTCCTAATATGGGGTGAGGATTAAAAACCCCCGCCTGATTGTGTGGCCTTCAGAGGTTGTCCAAGCATTTCAGACCATCAAGCACAAGCTGGTGGAAACTACAATTCCGGCATTTCCTCAGCAAGATGCTTTCATCGATGCCCCAGACATTGCCGTAAGTAGAAGAAGAAAGGGTAAACCAAATTTGGCAGCGGCTGAGCTTGTTTTCAAAAAATTGAACCTCTCTCAACGGAATTACAGCACCTACAGTCGTGAATTATTAGCTGCGAATCTTATAATCAAATACTACTGGTATTCCTTCGATGGCAGGTGATTTGCAGACGATAAACCACTCACTTTTGCTTTGAAGCTATCTACCGGCGCTGTCACATGTTGGAGTTACCAGGTAATGCCTCACCATCATTGACAGGTTCACGGAGTGGCCTGAGGCGATGCCCCTGAAAGATATTCCTACACAATCTTGGGCCAACACCCTCCATCGAGAGTAGATTCCATGCTTTGGCATGCCGGCAATCATAATCACCAATCAGAGAATGCAGTTCGAGCCCTCGCTTTTCTCGGATTTAGGTTAATTCCTCAGCTTCAAAGGCCACCAGACAACCGAGTATTACTTTCAGTCCGATGGAATGCCTGAAAGATGGCACAGGACGCTGAAAGCCGTTCGAGGCCACCCTCCTTGATCGCAAGACCTGCAGCTAATCCTACTTAACCTTCTTACAGCCAATCGTGAGGAGTTTGCTGCAAATGCCGCGGAACTGCGCTACCTGAGAATCCTCACCATCTCTTAAGGATGCAGTACGGAAACTATAACAATCACTACCCGCCAACCATGCAAACAAGTCGGGAAACCGGAAGCTGGATGCTCCAAGTGTGAAAGGTTTTGTGTATTTCTTATATAAAGACATATGAGTGTTCATTTGTCCCATTAGTACGTAGCACGTAATATATGCATATATTATGTGAGAGTATCCACTTTCGGATGATATTGACATTCATAGTCTTGAATTTGCAAAGAAGCCACAATATTGACCTATTATAACTTCATTAGTAAGAGTGCGATTTTCACCAAATTTGGTATGATCACGCTCTATGTTATAGTCTATATTAATGCATGGTGTTAAAATTAACTTAAGGGGGTTTTGCAGCCAATTACTAAAAATTATAGTAATAAACCATTATTAACTTTAGTTGAAGAGATATCGGTAAGGAAGATATTTCGGAGTCTAGGCACCATATTGTGGTAGCCCCCAGATTTTTTTCAGATTTTTCGGTTGCTTAGTTTCTGAGAATGGATCCTTCAAGGAGATGATCACTTTCGACCCCCCCGCACTTCCCACCTTTCGAACAAATCCAAATCGAGGTCTTTCATTTGATACCTCACACAAATGCAGTCATTTGGTACAAAAAAATAAGCACCATCCTTTTGCACGTATGGTGACCCCACCCCCACCCTTAAATTCGACATAAAAAGGTGTGACTCACTGTATGCGTGAGCGTTCACAATTCCCAGTTTCCACCAAATTTGGCGCCAATCGCTACAACCGTTTCCGAGAAAAATAGGCGTGATGGACAGACAGACAGACAAAGAGACAATAAACCGATTTTAACCTTAAAAACGAGCCGTTATGCTCAAAGATCACGACTGTTGCACGCACGTCCTAATTAGAACGGTAACAACACCCACCGCATGTGTTCAGGACCAAGAGCCCATTCAAGAGAAGCGCGTCATTCCTAAGATATCCGCCAATGCCACAGATCGTGAATGATCAAGCGGAAGGACGCACACAACTCACAGATCTTGGTGCAAAAATAGTTGAGCTGTCTGAGTTTATCAAGGATAAGCGACAGTGTTACAGGCGACCCAGGTGACACCTAATCATATCGCAATCAAGGTGCCACCAAACAAGAGGGCGGGAAAAAATTGTGGATCCTCTGGGAAATCAGCAGGCGCCTAAGAGGAGAAAAGGCACATTAATAATTCCAAATCAGATTTGGTTTTACATAAAACCTTAAACAAGTCGGGCAACCGGAAGCTGGACGCTTCAGGTATGAAAGGTTTTGTTTATTTCTTTTATAAAGACATTTGAGTGTGAATTTGAACGACCGCCTTTCAAAGACCACTTCAGTCATTTTACGAAGACCAGAAGGAGCAGCGTGCGTCGTGTCCGCTTTAACTTGCGGCCGAGCTGAGGGACCCGAGTGTCTGGTTCCTCGCTGGAACCCCTTTGGTTTCAACTGGGGTTGGAATATTGTGGCGGAGTGAAGAAATTGCGTAACAACCGCATTCGATTTTCAATGCACCGGAGAGAGCGAATGGCCAAGACTCCAGAATTTCATTACATTGTTAACTTATTACTAATTAAAAGAAAATGGAGATTTATTTCTAAGATAGTATGATTACACTTGGGCATGATACCCCGATCCGTTCAGGGAGGCCAGCATTTATTTCCTGCAACAGGTATTAGTAGTATTTAAATAATTAAACACTTAACAATTTTGGTATTTAGGGGATCTTCCTCTGCGATGGTGTCCAGAAGTCGATTTTTTATTTTATATATATTTTGAAAGCACTACACCGGGACTATACTGTAGAGATTTTAGAGCGAAATTCAAAATGTTTACCAATTTACGCGCCAGGTTAACGTGCATAAAAAACTAGCATTTTAAACGCGTTGTTTTTCCGAAACTATATTTTTTCAACTGGTGGGAAACGCAGCTAAAATTCTATTAAATCGATCAAAATGCAACTTTCACACATTCGCAGTTCTGGTCCGAACCACGATTATGTATTTCCGTTGATAATTTCCTATTTTTCTTTTGGATTTTCAATGAAAAGTAGACACGATTTTTGGACATTTTTCCGAATAATCATTTTAATGTTTAATAAGGTAAAATTATGATAATAGTTCGGACGTTCAACGTGTAAATCTTTGGTTTCAGATTACTAGCAAGCTGGGAAACCAGACACTGGATGCTAGTACCTAGCACGGATTGTATATGCATATATATATTATATCAGAATATTCGTTTTGGCGTGGCACTGACATTCATGATCTACTATCAATTTGTTAGTAAAGTGCGATTTATATTTATATTATGAACTTAAAGGTGGTTATCCAGTAAATTACATTACTAAGTACTATTAATACCTTTATTTGAACCGATATCTTATGGCGGGTATTTCGGAACCTAAACACCGTACCGTGGCAGCTTCTGGGTTTTTTTCAGAGTTCTTGGTTGGGTAGGTTCTGAGAACAGGTCCGTGAAAGAAATGACGCTCGCTCTCCCTCTTTTTGCATTAGATCTAAAAGCTAAGACCACCTTTGAAAAGTACTAATTGAGCCCAACATACTGAATTCGGTGAAAAAACAATTTTTCAGCCCCTTTTGCACATATGGAGACCTCCCTTTTTAATTTCCACGTAGAGCGATGTAACTCACTGTATGTATGGGTGAACAATTTCCACCACAGACAGACGGATAGACAGTAAGCCGATTTTAAATAGGTTTTGTTTTATAAAAAACCTTAAAAATAGAGGTGTTACACACGAGCCACCGACTTATTTTTAGAGAGGACTCTTCTTTATCCACTTTGATCGCAAAAAAACAAATACGAAGGATTACCAAAAAAAATTTTATATCACAATTCAAGACTCCAATAATACATATAAAAAGACATTTGCATTTTTTCCTGATGCCAGAAAAAAGAACACCCCCTTAAGGGGGTCATCCCATGTGTCGGGTTGGAGAAATCGATTTTTTTTGCATGAATAGTATCTATATGTAGTGGAGAATATGTTGCCAAAGCGATTTTCCGATATTCTGAGTCGTTCAGAAATTACAGTGTTAAACAGGTAAGGAGTTTGCAGCCGCGGCTGGAGTACTCGATGAGAAAGAGCATCGAATCTTTTTGTACCTGTTAGATTTTTACCTGAGCCTTATAAATTCGAACACAGATATAAATCTAAAAAGATGGCAAACCAATCAATTGTCTAAACTTGCTGTTTGGAATAAAAAGGATAATCCAGTCTAAAGTGGGCACTGAAAGGCGTTCAAGCTATACTCAGTTATATTTTGGTGTAAGTATTGTGCTGACGGGTGTTCAGTGATTTTTTTAAATGGATCGTACGAAGGGAGATCGCTTTAACGTTCAACGTCATGCTCACACTAAAAAACGAGTATTTCACGGGAATCGAAAAGAAGAAAAAGGACTTCGCATCAACATCAGCAATGAAACTTTTAGCAAGCATAAACATGGATGTTCCAATTGCGACAAGTGTTGTATATTGTATATTCGATTTTGCTGGAGTTTTCTCCGGTATTTCTTGAAATATCTGCAAATAATAAAATATCCGTAGTAGTAAAAAAGGAATGCGTAGGATATTTCGAGAAAAGAATGGGAACGCGGCTTAGAAATGCAAAGAAGAATCACAAAGGCATTGGTGGAAAAGGGACTGGAAAACTTACTGACAAGGTTGTTAACGACCTCACTACATTTTTTGGGCTAGCTATTCGCCGACACGCAAATTCGATAGAAGGAATGAAACAAGAAATTTGGGCAACTTTCTTCCATAAATGTTCTACAGACGAAAATCCTCAGCATCAAAATTGTCCAGCAGGCGAGGATAGTTGGTGCAAATGCCGCAAAGTGGAAGCTAAAGGAGAACTGGATAGTTTCCATCACGAGAAGGCACCTTTGACTGAAGAAGTTCAAACAGTCATCAAACCAATCTACGATGATTTGTCACGAGATGATCTCTTGAACAGATGTTTAGGAGCAGAGACTCAAAATAACAATGAGTCGTTAAATGCATTGATCTGGACTTTCGCTCCTAAACACCTTCATTCTGCGGCCAAGGTCGTAGAAATAGCCACTTTTCTGGCTGTAATTATTTTCAATCAAGGATTCAATGGCATTCTGAAAATCCTAGTGACAATGGGATGTCAAGTTGGTCACATATGTCAGGTTTATGTCGACCGCCGTAATGAAGCGCGAATTTGGCGGTCCGAACGACGATCGATTGACCTCGCTAAAAGAGCCAGAATTGAAACCAGAGAGCAACAATCGGCTTTACAAGACTTTTTTTTGAAGAAATGGAGGGTATTCTCTATGGATCAGGTATAGCAGATTAATGGTGAGTTAAAATTTTAGTGTTGATAATCACATTTAAATTTTCAAATGCGTTTTTCTCGAAACTGCATCTTGAAAATCGGCTGCCACCATAGCTCAAAATCTATCCAACCAAATTCTTTGAAATTTTCACGACTTCTATAATACATATCTCTCCGGTCCGCAAACCAGGATAATTGCTATCGGATGGGTCGTTTTTTTTTTATTCATAAAAAAAGCCGTTAAAAAAACACCAAAATCCAAAAAATTAAGTTTAAAAGCCAACCAAAAATTTACCTTTTAATATTTTCGAATTATCCTGGTTTGCGGACCGTGGAATATTGTCCACAATAAAATGCCGTTTAGTTTTTTTTCCCTCAGATGAACACAGCGCCCTCCAGCGTGGCAGCAGAAAAACACCTTTTTTTGGAGATGGGTGCATAAATTGACCCGTATTCCGAAAACTAGCTACGATATCAAGCTGAAATCACATATACTAGAGATATCAATAAACATATGGTGAAAAATCATGTTTCTATCTTTATGCAGTCCTCCAAAATAATTTTTCAAAAAGGCAAAAAAGCGGCCTTCACACGGAATGACCCCCTTAAAGAACAAGGAGAATATCAGCAAGTCAGAATAAAACTCACTGAGAAAGAGGACTGCTGCATTCCGAAATATAGGCATAAGAAAAATAAAAAAATCTTTCCCGACATTCTAGAAAAATCTAGTAATTTTCTGGTATTCTAACTATATCTGACTAGTCTTTCAATTTCGCGCAATATAAATAAATCCAAAATTAATGAGGTAAACGTGAAGGTGCAGGAAACAAAGGTCAAAAAAATAATTTCATAAAATTAATTCGTTCCTACTGGTGAAAACATAAGTAGTAGATCAAGAAAAAAACTCTTCAAACCCCTTGTAATCGGAATATTGTTAATCTGATCCTGTATTCGCCTGACCAGTTGAAATTTAACTAACTGTAAAGCTAGTTCTATGCTCTCTAGCGCCCACAGGAGTATGCTTTCTTATTCCACATTAAAGCAAGGTGCTATGCGAATTCACATTGTAATATTGTAATATCAAATTTAAGAAGCCTTCCCTGGACTACATTCACTGCAGAGCGGTAGACATTCTCAGGGACCCCAATGCCATAATCAAAGACACCTTTACACGGTACTCGAAGATCACTAACTTATTCAAGGCGTGGTTAACGCTTCATTTGTAATAAGGCACTTTCAAAATTTACAGGTTAAAAAAAATAATTCAATAGATTTCGTATTTATGACGCTAGAGCCCGCTCTGAATTAGAACCCATAACAGGGCCAGGAGACATGATCTTTATATTGTTCGTTTACAGCATTTATAAACAAAAACAAATAAAGATTTCACTCCTCGCATATACATATTCCTTTATCTTCTCCTATTCCTTCTCCACTCCACAACCCCCAACTCCTCCCCCGGACATCACGTTCAATCGTTTAAGAAAAACACTAAAAGACGGTTATTGAGAATATTTTTAAAAATAGATAGAACTAATCGGATGAAGTTGAGTCAACCCTTAATCCGAACGTTTATTAATTGTTTGCTTTTCATAATTAATACTCGTAGATCTTTAACGCCTGATAAGTATTACATAGATAACACGTTTACCTTCAATTGCAACGCAACTTAGACGTAGACACTTAAGCAGAAATTAATAGCAAATAGAATTAACTATTCTTACGCTCATATTTTCACTCTAGCGCCGTCTTACTACGAACTGAGGGATTATATCAATGTGGAAGTAAAGTTTTATTGGCTTAGAAAGAACGACGATAAGCACACTTCTTCGAGATTTTAACATATTGCGGTGATTATCAGAGTTTTGAGTCTTGTTGCCATATGAATCCTGCTAATGAATAATTCTACCACTGGACTATCCAAAAGTTTCATCTACAACATAAATAATGTTCCCATCAAGCAGTCAGCACATAACTCCGGCTCAATCCTTTCATGGCGATTCGGCCGGCAAGGGTATGTGAAGTGCATTTGGTTAGATATATCTGTATGCTGTTGCTGTTGGTCTCTATTCATCTTCTCTTCGAATATACCTTAATGGTTTCTTGAGAATGTTGCATTATTTTCCAAACCTTCGCCCGCGGACCTGGTTGAAATAATGGGTCGTAAACTATAGAAAGCCCACCAGAAGAAGAATGATGGATCTTTCGTTGTGTTAGAATTGTTATTATATTCAGTTAGATATCGCTCTCTACTTGTGATTGCGGTGTCAATGGTGTATAGATTTCAAGTAGTAGTGGTGCCATCTCCCTCAACTTAAAGGGTTTATTACTGAGCAGCATCAACATCACAATTACAAAAGGTTTTGCTTTCCAAAAATGTATCCATATGTACTTTGTTCAACACGTTTAACATTGGGGGCTACACTATGTGTCTGAATAAGGCTATGAAATGACCTTATTCCATAGAGCAGAGAAAAATACTTTCTATGGACGAAGTTGAAAGCTTTCTTCAAATCGATAACAAGGAACTGAAGTAGGATCAGCTCCCTAACTACTCATCAGATTAGCTATATATTGCCAAGCTGGTCACCTCAATTTGCTTCACTGGGTCTGGTAGCAAGAATTAAACCCTAAACAGGACAACTATCCCATTTGTACGTCGCCCGTTATGTATATGCATTTAGCATCTCTGACTACTCACTTTAGTGTAATATTGATATTTAGTTGCAGGAAATTCACACAGTAAAGTCAACTTTGAGCTACTGTAACTTTGTTACTAATATTATAGTATGATATTGATCAAACTTGGGGATAATATGCTTCAAATTATATTCCATACTACTATAAATTTTTATAACTCCGGAATAAACTTACGGGGGGTTTTACTCAATTTTCTCAAAAGTATGGTAATATACTATTATTAACTTAATTTGAACGGATATCGATATGCAGAGTATTTTGAGGCCTGGGCACCATATAGAGGCACCTTCATGAATTTTTTTAGATTTTTCGATTGGGTAGTTTCTGAGAATTGGTCCGTTAAAGAAATCATCAATTTTCACCCCTCCCACTCCCAGTCTTTCTAACAAATCTTAACACTAGGACCGGCTTCGAAAAGTACTAATCGAGACCTTTCATTTCATACCCCACATGACTATATTCTGTGAAACAAATTTTTATACCCTTCTTTTACATGTATGGGGACCCTCCCCCCCTTAATCTCAACGTAGAAGGATATCACTCACTGCATGTCTGAGCATTCACATTTCCCACCTTCTCACCAAATTTCGTGTCAATCGGTACAGCCATTTCTGAGGAAAGTGAGTGTGACAGATAGACAGACAGACGGACAGACATTGAACCGATTTTAATAAGGTTTTGTTTTGCAAACAAAGCCTTAAAAAGTCTTGGTCATAACAAGTCGGGAGACCGGAAGTGGGACGCTTCAGTTATGAAAGGGTTTATGTATTCCTAATATAAAAATATTTGAGAGGACATTTGTTCCATTTGTACTCAGCGCGTAATGTATATGCATATATTATGTCAGAATATCCACTTTAGGGCGGCCCGGTCTGATTATGCTTCAGGTTAAAGTTGCATAATTCGGCAAGTCCTCACACGACCTCCGCGTGGTGGCTGCTGGAAACCGTCTTCGGGCGGACCAAGAGTGTGACGAGGATCTGCTTGTCTGCTGGTCATGTGTTAGGAGCAAGTAGATTTGGCGAGGGGATGGACTGAAGCAACAGCCCGGGGATCGTCTTCCCTGCACCGGACAAGGTGCTAATAGGACCCCAAGCCAAGGTGGAACAGCATACGCCGAGGGCTGCGTGGCCAATGGGGAGCTTGGTCTTTAGTATGCGAACTCTGAATACCTTGGGCACCTTCAGTTTCAAATAAGACCCTTACCCTGGTGGCCCGGCCAGCCAGGGTGGACATTCTTCCCGGACTACTCGTGGGACCAAGACATGGACTCAATTAACAAAAAAACTAAAACGACGATAGAAGAGGAGGCGATGATGCCAGGCGCATCATGCTCAAGAGCCAGTACCAGAAGGCCATGAATATTCTCGGCAAGATTGCCAAGAATAAGGAGGTCGGTACTGTCGACGAGCGGGATGAAAAAGACCTCGCTAAATACCAGATGATTGTTAATGAATACAACAGGAAACGCCGGGCAGACGAGCAGAAGGCGAAGCCCATCGCTCTAAAACGCAACCGATCTCAAGACGAAGTCGAACAAGATAAGAAGCGGAGCAGAGTGGGCAAGAGCGCAGACGCCAAGCAACATCCGAAGGAAATTGTACAGCAACCGTCAGCCGGCGGGCCACGTACTGCGAAGCCCTTCAGGGACGTGGCCAGGAGTCACTTACGTGTGGCGCTGGTGGATGGCAATTCTGCTAGCGGCAAACTAACGCTGGAGGTGTGGATCAGTGTTGAGGCTAGGCTGTCGGGCATGGTCTATGAACATCTCCTGGAGACCGGAAGCAAACACCCGGGACTCACTCCCCATTCTGATTCCAGAGGGGCAGAGAACGTGTATATTTCCTCGGCGTACATGGCTCACGACCGATCAGCTCCACCAGAAGAACTACAACATCTGACGAACACCATAACAGCAAAGAAAGCCAACCTGCTGATAGGCTGCGACGCAAATGCAAGGCATACGCTATGGGGTAGCTCCGAAATCAACGAAAGAGGTGAGTCATTCTTTGATTTTATTATTACTTCAAATCTATCGGTGTGTAACAGGGGCAGTACACCAACCTTTCATTTCCCCTGCTCGGAGAACTGTGACGGTTGGGAGGAGGTCCTTGATATCACCCTAATAACCGACAACGGGATTCTTAGGGTGGAGGACTAGAGAGTGTCTGACCAGAGATCCTTCTCTGACCACAGTTGGATACTATCAGTCTAGATCTCGCCGCAGAGGTCTCCAAGCCCTTTAGGGAGCCCAGGAGGATCGACTGGAAAAAGTTTGGTCAGGTAATTAAGAACAAACTCTCCGGTACGCAAATTGGTAGGATTGGCACGACAGACGAACTGGAGACAAAGGTCGGGGCTCTGGAGAAGACATCTGATACCGCCTTCAAAGTCTCGTGCCCTGCTAAGTACAGCAAAAAGACCCTGCCACCGTGGTGGAACGAAGATCTCTCTAGTCTCAGGAAGCTGACCAGGGAAATCTTCAACATCTGCTACAGGCAAAAATACTGGCAGCCATACAAGGACTGTCTAAAGAAGTACAAGTCGGCCATCAGGACCGCCAAGAGGCGGTCTTGGCTAGACTATTGTCAGAACATTGAAAGCACTAGTGAATCCGCGAGGCTCAGTAAGATTCTGTCCAAGGAACATAAGAGTTCATCCTTCCTTAAAAAGTCGGAAGGCTCCTGGGCGGAATCTTCTAGCGAAACCTTGGAGCTGCTGGTGCAAACGCACTTTCCCTCCAGCGAGGAGGACTGCGAGTCAGAACCTCGCTTGGAGGGTTTGCGGCAACCCCAGCTGTGCGAGACTATCAAATCGGTAATTACCGGGGATAGGATCGGCTGGGCTATAAACAGCTTCGCCGCATACAAATCTCCAGGCCCAGATGGCATAATGCCAGTCATGCTGCAGAAGCAGCAGGAAAGGGTTGTGCCGTGGCTTGTTGAGATTTACCGGAGCTGCATCACTTTAGGATACGTACCGCAGTCCTGGAGGCGCGCACGGGTGGTTTTCATACCGAAAGCGGGCAGGCGCGGTCATGAGTCCGCGAAGGACTTTCGGCCAATCAGCCTGACCTCTTTCGTGCTGAAGACCCTACAACGCGTCCTGGACATTCACTTAAGGACGATTATGGAGAGAACTCCTTTCTCTAAGTCCCAGCATGCCTACCTCAAAGGAAAATCCACAGAAACCGCCCTCCACGAGGTAATTGGCACGGTTGAGTGGTCGCTGCAGTACAAGCAGTATACCCTTGCTGCCTTCTTGGATATAGAAGGAGCTTTCAACAACGTCAGTACCAACGCCATCAAGGAAGCCTTGACCGGTATTGGTTTGAAGGGGTATCTCACGCATTGGATTATGTCCATGCTGAGTACCACGATAATCCAGTCCGATCTGGGAGGCAACCACTTGACTAGAGCTGTGAACAGACGCACGCCCCAGGGAAGTGCCATCTTACCGGTGCTCTGGTTAATAGTAATGGACAAAATTTTACGTACATTGGACAGCAGCGGGGTGAACGTGGTGGCGTATGCCGACGACTTGGTGATATTAGTATCAGGGATGTTTCTGTCCATTATGAGCGACATCATGGAAGGAGCGTTGCGAAAGGTGTGCCTGTGGGCCGCAAGATGCGGACTCAGCACAAACCCAACCAAAACGCAACTGATGCTATTCACCAGCAAGACAAGGATACCTGAATTCCATCTACCACGGCTGAATGAACAAAGATTGGTTCTTTCCTCTAATGTAAAGTATCTGGGTGTAGTCCTGGATCTTAAGCTAAATTGGAGGTTGAACATAGAACTGAGGGTTAAGAAGGCCTGTATAGCCTTCTATGCCTGTAAGAGAACCATTGCAAAGAAGTGGGGTCTCCGGCCGAGGATGGTTCTCTGGATGTACACCGCTGTCGTGCGTCCGATCCTGACGAACGGCTCTATTGTATGGTTGCAGGCTTTGAAGAAGAAATAAAATAGAACGAAGCTTAATAGGATTGAAAGAACCGCGTGTGCAGGTGCTACGGGGGCTCTGCAGTCCTGCCCGGCAGATTCTCTCAATGTACTCCTGCATCTCCTCCCCCTAGACCTCCACATCAAATATGTTGCAGCGTGCAGTGCCGTCAGACTACGTGAGTCCGGATGCTGGGCAGCGAAGTCCCACGGCCATAGCAACATCCTAGATGAAATACCTCGAGAAATCTGGGCATCCCCCACGGACTATGTCACACGCAAGCTGAACTTCACGAGAAACTTTGCTGTGGACCTTCCAACCAGGGCAAAGTGGAAGACCGGCGGCGTGTTGCAAGACTATGACACGATATTCTTTACGGACGGATCAAAGATGGCCTGTGGAGTCGGCGCGGGGGTTTTCTCGAATACACACGGTGTATCCAAGTCGTATGGTCTCCCAGGTTTCACCAGTGTATTCCAGGCGGAAGTACTGGTGATATTGGAAGTCTGTCGATGGCTGGAGCGTGATTCCAGCCCCAAGCGTAACATAGCCATTCTGACCGAGAGCCAAGCGGCCATCAAGGCCTGTCGGGGGCCGAAATGACGAAGGCTTACAAGCTGTGCCAAGTCAAGGAGAATCTGGCCCGCTTATACCATAGCCCGATCACGAGAGCTCCTGTGCCAGACGCGTGCAAATGCATTCAAGATTACGGCGGTCTGCATGGGGCACTGGCCCATAGGGGACCATGCCGCTAGGCTCGGCTTACCCTAAAACTTGCATTGCCGAAGCTGCGGAGAAGGAAGGGAAACCCTCGTGCACTTTCTCTGCGATTGCCCAGCTCTGGCTCGAGTCAAGCTGCGGACACTGGGTAAACCATTCTTTGGGGACCTCAGAGAGATTTCTAGCTGCAGGGTCGGAGAGCTGCTTTCCTTCGTGAATGCTACTGGCTGGCTCTGAAGATCCGCGCCGGCTGGACTCTGCTTCCCTGTTCCTATAACAACAATCACGGTCTTAGGAGTTTGTGGCATCAAAACGGTGCACCAAAGCGCTAAATGAGATCCTCGGAGCGGCCACTGACACCTACCTACCTACCCCATACACTTTAGCATGAACTGACAGCTTTGAGCTATTATAACTTTCGTAGTAATAGTGCAATTTCCATCAAACTTGGTAGGAACATGCTCTATATCATAGCCAGGATTCTAGGGTGAATATAACGAGGGTTCTACATTCAATTGTTAAAAGCTATAGTAATATATAATTATATCATATATATTATACGATTATTAACCTGTGTGTCCGGATAGCTGAGTGGTTAGAGCACAAGGCTATCGTACGGAAAGTCGCAGTTCAAATCTCACTGGTGGCAGTGGAATTTGTATCGTAATTTGTCGTCGGATACCAGTCGATTTAGCTATGAAATGAGTACCTGAGTCAAATCAGGGTAATAATCTCGGGCAAGTGTAATGCTGACCACATTGCCTCCTACAGTATACTGTAGTGTACCGTTTCGATCTTGAATGAAGTGCTCTAACACACTTCAAGGCTCTGATCCAATATGGATTGTTGCGTCAACCATTATTATTATTATTATTAACCTGATTTAAATAGATGTAGATAGAGAGGGTAGGCCTAGGCATCATATAGTGGTGACTTCGGGTTTTTTTTTCAAATTTTGGTGTGGAAGATTTTGGCGTTCATAGCTCCCACCATTTCACCAAATTTGGTGTCAATCAATCAATTAATCGGAACAACCCTTTCTGAGGAAAGTGCATGTGATAGAGAGACAGACGTGTGAAGAGTTGCTAGATCTCCCATCAGGCGAGTCCCTTCGTGCGGATAAGGGAATGTTCGGCAGATGCGTGTATGAAAGTGCAGTTGTACGCATTCGGAGGTGTGCCGATCGTGGAAAACTGCGAGAGAGACGTATTAGATGGTATAGTTACGTAATTCGCGTTAACGAGAATTCACTTGCCAAGATTGGTCTGAACACCGATGTCGATGGTAAGCACCAAAAGGCCGGCCGAAACGGTGGCTTGATGCGCTGGAAGGAGATCTAAAAGCCTCGCGATTGAATCGATATCAAGCATTTGCTCAAACAAAATGGCGAAACCAATCACAACGAGCCGACTCCGCTTGTGAGCGGGAGAAAGGCTCAAGAAAAAGGAAACGAGATAAATGGAAGAAAAACAGAACAAAAAACCAATATGGAGGAAGAAAGTCGAGAAACACAGGGGTTCGCAAACCCCATACCGGCTCTCGACCGTCGATATCCTCCGAATGCTGTGCTTCGATGGTGGATTAGCTGGCCACAGTTGTATCGAATACTACAAGTAGCCGGGGGAAAGATTGATTTAAAAGGAGTACATCACTGTGAGAACACCTGTAATTTATCAGCTTTCATTGAGGGTGTTGCAGGAACTAGTGGTTGATCCACATAGGAGAAGCTCCTGGAAGGCCCGTATTTATTGGCCCTGTGCACAATGGGAAAATCATACAAAGGGGCAGTGTCAGAATACGGACGAATCATCCTTTACCCTATTCGGGGGGAGACTAGTTGAGTTGTCCGAAATCATAAAGAGCAAACACAGTGTGCACCAGACCATCAAAAACATGGTCCGAGCCATTCGTGTACTGTACAATAACGCCACAGACGAAAAAAATACCTTTAAGAAAGCAAGCGTCACTTAGGCGACACAAGTGACGCCCTCTAAAATCCAAAAAGCGGTAAGCTAGAAAAGACGAATAGAGAGGGAATGAACGATTCTTTCGGATCCTCGCAGAAGGCGAAACGACGAAAAGGCCTCTCACCGGCAAAAGAGAATGCTAATAAAGTGACCAACATCATGGAAGCAGCGGCGCTGGCTCCAATCGCTCCAAGGGAGGTAAAGTCCCAAAAAGGACCCAAGGAAGTATGAATCAAGGTTAGCGGAAATGAAAGTGCGACACGTACGCTCCGAATTGGTTACCATCTTCAAAAAAGTGATACGATATCCTCAGGAAGGTCAAACCCGATTCGGAGCTGATAGGTTGGATCGTTTGCCGACTCAGAGAACAGGTGTCCCTCAAGCGCTGCTTGAGCGGTGCTGTATAGCGGCGAAATGTACCGATGACTGCGATAAGTCAAAAAGGTGCAGAAGATGTGATGAAGGTCATATGTTCAAGGAGTGCAAAACTGATCCTAATGTAAGGGGAAAAAGGCGTCGACTGTCGGAACGTTGCAGGCAGCAGCAGATGCTTGGTGTTTAGGTGATGGAGTTTCGTCAGGGCAAAAATAGCTGGCATCGACATATACAGTTGCTACGCTCCACCAAGGGCGATATGCGAGCACTACATTATCGAGGAGAATCGTCTGGTTTGTCAGTGAGCATTATACTGAAAGTAACCACCAGGCAATTTTCTTCCAGATCAAATATGGGCCTTGCGGCGATATGCGTCCCCGCGCAGCTGAAAGTCAGGGCTGGTTTATGAAAACGTTTGAATACGATGCTTTCTGGGCAAAAATTCCTGTGATGCGATTTAAGAAAAAGTAGAGCAAATGATGAGACGCATAATGAGAGCATGCGACGCAAAAAAGTGATTAAAAAATTGGTTGAATGAGGAGATCGCGGAGTTGCGGGTTGCATTTTTTCGAGCTAGAATGATCTGTTAACGAACTAGAGGAAGACCAAACTTCGACGAGAAACGGCAAGTATATGCGAACCTTCGAAGCCGATTTAGGCTGGCTATCCGGGCCAGCAAGCGAGAATGTTTCACGGAACTTTGCGCGGCAGCAGACGAAAACCTCTGTTCAGGGTGACTATGAAGAAAATGAGAGAGGGGATACCATAACTAATCTGCCCGCATCTTCTGCTCGATACCGTGATGGAGGGCTCAACCCAAGCTCAAAGGCTCAAATTTCTCACTTTAAAGTACCAGTCTACATTATAAATTGGAAAGAAAAATCGATTTGCTCCTCCTTACACCTTCAAAAATGATTTTTTCAATTTTTTTTTTTTAAATTTTAAAATTTTTAAAGCTGTGTTAACCGGTTGTAAGTGCAAGCGCGTTTTGCCCTTTCCACTTACTATCGCACCCTCACTGCCTCGATTGTGTATCCATTCTTTCTGAAACACAGATTTCTTATATTTATTAGCTGACTTATTTATAAGGCTATAGCAAATTAATCAATTGTAAGTGATAAAACTCTATTCCAAGAAATTCAACAATTAAAGCAAGTCAGAAACCGGAAGCTCAGGACTTCAAGTATGAAACGTTCTCTTGATTCTTTATGTAAAAACATTCGGCTACACGGTGGTTGCACTTATATATAGCTCCTAGTGTACATACGGTGAATATATTCGATATTCAATTCGACGTTGTACTGACATTTCATCTCTTAGCGAGTACTTATTTAACGCTATTTCGGAACCACGCATTCCTCCACTTTCCAACTAACGTCAACTCTGAAATCTGTTTCGAACGCACTGCATGCGTGGAGGTTCATAATTCTACCTTTCCACCAAATTTTGTGTCAACTGGTTCAGTCGTTTCTTTGAAAAGTACGTGTTACAGACAGACAGACAATGGACCGATTTTGATAAGGTTTGTTTCCGACAAACGTAAACTTTAAATGCGTTTTTCTCGAAATGACCTTTTCCCAACTGGCCGAAAGTTAGTCTCAGGATCTACTCAGCCGACTTTAATAAATCTAAGTGTGTTTTATTCCTTAACATATTCTTCAGGACAATTCACCGCAACTGGAATAAAAGATCGGGAAAATTTTGGCGTGCAAAAACGACTGAAAAGAGGATCGATTTTTCTAGTTCCTTTTTCAAAGTTCCGCTATGTTGTTTTTTGAACTTTCCCATTAACTGTGGTGAATTATCACGTATAACAGTTTAAAAGCCATTTTGAATTTCTATTGTAGACTTCCCAAGTTTTAGATTAACTGTCTACCATGCGATGAAATACTTTTTGAGATGTCAACACTCTCTATGAATTAGATAAATAGGGAGTTGATAAGAAAAAGTTACATGATCATATTTAGTAAATATGCTGAAAAAAAAATGGGGGTAGACTAGCATCTTCAATTTGTATTTTTACCACTCATTCGACTGTCTTACAAATTATGTGAAATCAATGTTTTATAAAGTAATAATCAGACAAAAAAAATGTTTAAACCGTTCTCGTCTCAAGGGGGTCATCCCGTGTGAAGGCCGTTATTTCTGGCCTTTTTTTAGAAATTTTCGTGAAGAACGGGATAAAGATACAAACACGAATTCACCATAGATTTATTGATGTCTTGAGCGTGCATAGTAATTTGTCCGCCCCGTGGTGCCGTGTTAAACTTTTTTTTGTGAATGGTGGTGTTTTTTCACGGCATCTTCATTAAAAAAAAAAACTACTAAATGAATCGCAATTATCCTAGTTCGCGGACCGTAGAAATATGTTCTGAATAAGTCATACAAATTTCAAGAAATTTCATTGAATAGATTTTGGGCTATGGTGGCAGCCGATTTTCAACATGCAGTTTCGAGAAAAACGCATTTAAAAAGTAGAATGCGATTTTTAGCCATAAAACCTTAACTGACCACCATCTGTTATACCTAGTCCATAAACCTTAGGTTTCTTGGCTTCAATTCTTGTCCTTTTAGCGTCATAGTAGTCATTCGAACGTCATTCGGACTGATAAATAGGAATTTATTACGGCGATCGACATAAATCTGACATGTGACTTACCACGTGTTTAACACTATAATTTCTGAACGACTCCGAATATCAAAAAATTACTTTGCCGATTTATTCTACACTATATCTAGATACAATTGATGTCAAAAAAAATTCGATTCCTCGGATCCGACACACGGGATGACCCCCTTAAACTCCACCCAAAATAATGTCTTTACCCATGCATCAGATTGGTTGTGCCCAATAGGCACAGCCGTTACCGAAAGTGGGACAGAGAAGCGGGCAGTGAACCGATTTTATCATAATAAAGTTCGGCTTGTTCTGAAAAACCTGAAAGAAGAGTGCTCGCATGGCCTCATTTCATCTCACTTAACGATAACAAAACCTCTCCTTTACTTTACCCTGCTTCCAGTATTTACCACTTCGCTTGCGGTTTATGTTGGCCTTTTTGTAAAATTTATGTTTCCCCTTAGGGTAGGTAGCAAGAGGGCCAAACATTTTTTAAGGGAGAATGGAGAGCAAGTTTTCAAGGGTTCTTCTCACTCGTTCGTTATAACATGAGTTCGCACAACTGGTTTTGACGTATCTTTAATGAGCAAGAGTTACGGGTTTCTTCATATCGTTGCTTTCGTTGAAATTTAGATCCCTCGCATACATTTTGACATGGGAAAGCCTTACTTTCCATCGAAAAAGTAATTAATGACACTGGCCTTCAAATTGGGAAATTTCTACTTTAGTACATCATGGCTTCAGACAAATTACCAAAACCGTATGTGTACATCTTTGCAGTTCCGATTAAAAATGCTCGTTTGTCAGTACATATGGAAGCGTATAATACCCCAGAAATTGTGCACGGTAAAGTACATACTGCGTACAGCTCCCATGTCTGTAAATGTGCGGAAAAATTTAGATCAGAACAATTAACTATTTAATTAAAAGTACAAAGGGGTCGATTTGTAATGTGCTGCGACTCATGTCCAACTAATGCCATCAAGATATTTGCATAATTGGCGTTCTTCTACAAACTCGCTTGAGTGTATTCAACATCATTGGCATGCCCGAGTCAAGGCCAACTATATAGGAAACAGTTTACCTTATCACCTACATATCTATCTGCTTCGAATAACACTTGTGTATCTATTCACGTGAAGCAATGGATAAAATTAAATCCAGCAGCAAATATAAAAAATCCAATTTAAAACACCAAAAGTAAGAATAAACATTTTGGTACTTGAAGTATTATACGTGCATTGTACATGTTTATCGTAAAAGCATGCGTTTACGTAGATAAATAAAGAGCTAAATGGATATCATGTTCCATTTTCGCATTCTCTGCAGGGAACCAGAAGAAACTAGTTGCAAGGGCACCAACATAGTAACCAGGGATTATTGACCTAAAACTCCACCGTGGCATTGTGTATGAAACTCCCTTGAGAGAAGTACATATTTCAGTTTCATCGAACGAATACGCAGTTGAGCACACAACGTGCACATATGTCAGTAAACAATCTGGATCCAAACTGCATATGCATGTGGATCAAAATGAAAATATTTATTTGTGCTAAGACCTTTAAACGTATTAATTGAAAAATGGTAGTTTCAAAGCTTATTACTGACCTTCGTGGAGAGATGTGAGCGCATACGTGCCACACTGAACCAGAGGTAATTGAGCTGGTTTGGGTAATGGTTTTTTTCACCATGTAAGTTCCTACTGACAATAATAGCTTCACAATATCAAGTTACTAAGAATTGATTCATCACCGCCCTGAGTACCGATATTACCTTATTTTAATACTTATGTAGGGATTATAATTAACGTAAGCGTAGACCTACGACAACAATAAGTTGTGCCAGGGTTTCAAAGGGCATATTACTGTGCAGCGGGTTGCAGACCAGTATTGCTTTATTACTCGCAGCGACACAGTCCCAGCCGTTACCCAAGACATAGGTGATGATGATTTCCGCTTTAAAGATTTCAAAGAAGGAATTCTGCAAGTAACCCATGCTCGTGTTGGTAAGTTTCAGGGTGTTCTGCTGTCGAAATTTCCGCGAAGTGTGAAGTTGGCGTTGAAATGGCACCTCTCGGGGTAGAATAAATGAAACGCACTGAATATGTTCGCTAGCCCTTCACTAACATATGCGTTCGTAATATTGCCGTGAGTGGAAGCTAATGTGGAAAACGCCCAGCGACAGATACGGACTATTATGTCTTGAAGGGTCAACCAGGAGACAGCTTATTTCTCTCTGAGGGTTGGGAGCCAATCTATCTCTCTTTTTATATGATATGTGGCTCTCCAGGAACCAATCACTTCCTCAATCAAGACCATTGGGTAGTTGGTAATCGTGGTAGTTTTCCTTTTCAGTCCTTAGTCCAGTAAAGTGACGATGCGATGGTAGAGGGGATAGAGGGTCAGCCTCTCAATCTCGCTGTTATGAGTTCGAATCCTAGTCGTCATGGGTGTCTGAATTCGTCTTGTGTTTGTCTCGCTTCTGTGAGCTTATCACTAGCACAGCGCTAAATGTAATGATAGTGATACTGAAGCACCGTGAGATTACACCCAAAAAGGGAGAAGTTACGGAATCAAGCAGAGGAACCAAGGTCAAAATTAGTCTATTGCGAGAAACACAGCAACAAAGGCTCCTGTTAAAAAAAATAGGGGCAAGTAAAAGACGTCTCAGGTCAGTACATCAGACGTCAGGAAGGAGGCAGGCTTCAATGGCACTGGTACCTGCGTTATCTGAATGAAGGCCTGCAACTAGAAGAGGACCTTAAGAAGGCTCAGGACAAACCAAAGCCTTCATTATTGGAATTAAGAAAGCGGAGAGCAGCGAAGATTATCCTAAATGAGGGAAATGCTCCCAAAAACCCAAACCCGAACCCAAAAGCTGGGAAACTCCATGTACTTCAGGAGGACTCACGAGGGCCACCATTAGCTATGTTCGTCAAGAGAATTCAACTCACCATACTGCTGAAAATATTTTCAAAGCAAATACTCGCTCTTGAGGAGCAGGAAATTATCGAAGATCTTCTCGTTATGTCGATTGTCAAGGGATGGAGTGCGAAGCTTGTGTTCACCGGCATGCGGGATGACTTAGGATCATAGTTCCCAAATTATCACGCTTGAAAGGAGTAGAATTGTTGACATGTGCTGGGACGGTATATATATGGTGCCAATGTTTCTTTCCAAAGCCGCAGCGCTAGAGACGTAGGATGTTATGGGCTTAATAATTGTAATTAAAAGTCCGCATAAAAAAATTCAATGATAGATAGGTCGTTTGGAATAAAAAGTCAGTTGGGACAATGCAGGGAAACGTATATGCAACCAGAATTAATTTCATTTATAGTAACCTCTAGGGATTTAAGGACATTGGCGGAAAGAGAATGAATTGAGATAAGTTTGTCGTAAACGGTATTGCCGAGAGTCCAGCCAGATATGAAGGACTTTGGTTAAGATAGTGTCTGTCTATACGGAAAAGGTTGAAGTTTGGAAATGTCGATTTCTGTCTATTATGCAACCTAGTTTCACATAAGAGCAGGCGAACTGACAAAGGTCCGGGATGATTTCATTAGAAGGTACAAGTGGGGCCCGGATGAGCTTGAATGATCGGTGAGTTATACTTCCGCGAAATACAAAGATGATCGAATGAAAGGTAGGATAGAAATCACCACACTTTTTGAAAATTTTTCATGGCCATCACTCTTGTGAAGTTAAGTCACTTGCGATAGTTAGCGCGGTGCTCGCTTGCCCCACAGTTTATAATCTTGCAACATTAGTCCAGCGTCTTGGTACCCGCACTTTTGAGGCAACGATACTGCAGGCAATTCGAAGCCAAATAACTGACTCGATGATAATCTACTCGAAGCGATCCAAAGTGACGAAAGGCGAAGAACAGCACATGACAGCAGTCTTTGATTTTCAAATCCTCAGCTATCTCCTGCAAGTGTGTTCGATCCAGATAACAAGTAACGAATGATGTTATATTCTCCGAAGGAAAATATACATGAAGAATTTCGAAGGTTCTTCATTGCGATGTAGTCCTTTTTAGATTTTTGGAGTCTTTGGTGATTAGAGTTTTCTGATTTCTTCGCCGGAAAATTGGTTATGGTATTGGAGATGGTAGACCCTGAGATTCTCCGTGGGGTCAACGATAACAATAGAAAGAATGTTGGTACCTGTTTAAGCAATGCTAGCTGGGGTTTGTTGCTTGCTGCTAAGTTAGGCTGCAGGGGTAGCACAAGGTATCCGTTTATACGCCGTTGATGGCTACGAATACACTTAATAAGTGGAGTTCTCCATATTCGCAATAATACGATATTTTGGAGGAGACATTGGGTGGAAAACCCACCGAGTTCCCCGAAGAAATCTCGGAGCCCACAGAAAGACCAGGAATGAGCAGAGAAGTAGACCTGCTGCCCAGTATGTGGGTGACCTACACCTGAATCTTCTACACCTTAGGGTGGAGAGCGAAACACAGGAAAGCGCCATATCTGAAGAGAGGAGTGATACTTCGATAACTGAGAAAACCCCAAACATTTACAATTCCTTTCTGGTATTTGTCGGATTTGGTAGCGCGGCCCAACCGGTTATGTTGTCTCTCAATAAATCACTAAACCATCCCAGCCATCAATAATGCGGGCAAGACCAACATATCGGTGCTGGGCAAATATTTTATTGTGCCCGCACCAGGACCTACATCCCTACGCTTCCCGCAGGAACTAGAACCAGTAGTACAATCCCAGCATGGGAGATGATCAAGAGAGAAATATCAACGAAGCTGGTCGTTAACATAGAAATACGAACGTGAAAGTGGAAAAGAAGAGGATTTACGCGTAAGCTGCAGCCTGATTCTTGATAGATGGCGAAATGTCTGAGGATCAATTTACCGTCCTTCTGGAGCCTGGAACGACGCCAAGGTTTAATGCAGTCGCCCCAAGTTTACTATTGTAAATACCATGCTGTGCCGGACGCAATATGTCGGGTGCTAGATACCTGACTCTGAAAAAAGTTCAATCGCATGCTGATTGAACAGAAGCCGGGATTTCGGATATTTGAAAGTAAAATTCATGAATGCCCCAATTGCGTTCGAACTGGATCAAAAGAGTCTAAAGGTGCTCAAGGGCAATCACCTTATCATGCTTCACATTTTCCTGGAAAGATTGAAATCCAATCATATCAGGAAACTGAAGGAGATCATTTTTATTTTGAGAGTGAAGAACAATGATGATCTTCGGCTCAACTCACAACTTCGGTGCGCTTCTCCACAATGGAACTGCCGGTGGAGGATAGTGCATACAGTGGTGGAGACCCCGTATGGGGGCTGGCACTGGCGGAGCGACTACAGATAACTGTTCCTACATCTTTAACGGAACAAGCGGAAGAAAGGAAAGTTGGAGACGTGAGCGGAACTGGTTTGATGGCAGTTTGTAAAAAGACGTTTAATACATCTGTAGGACATCGATACTGCAGCATCTCCAAATGCGACAACTCTTAGAGAAATCGATCATGAGGAGATCGAGTCTTTGTACGGTATGAGCCAAACCTAATTATACAGCACCACAGCGTATGCATTTAACTGTCTTCAAGTACATATGGGAGCTTACGTTGAAAAACATAAAGAATGGTCACTTAACTTGCAGCATTGCAAAGCCTCCCCCCTCCTGATGGCGGCGAGGGACACTAAGCTTCAGAAATCCTTCTTAACAGGTTGTGATGCGAACCTTCATCAGATTTGTTGGGAGAGTAGAGAAGCTGTTTGATTTTATCAGTTCAACTGGCCTTATGATTACAAAATTAGGGTCTTAGGGTTGGCACCGAAATGCAAGTCTCAAGGCATCTAAGGACTCCTTTGACCACAAAAGATCAAGTGGGAACTCTGAAGTGCTCACTTTTACAGCCCTTTGAAGATTACCTCGGTGGAATTCAGGAAATCAACCAAATGAATTTTGAATCGTACTCATAGAAGTAATAAAAATGAAGATTCTCTTAAACTTTCATTAACCATAACATGAACATAGGAGGTGCTTGAAATGAGGCTCCTTTAGAACGTACTGTGAGGAATTGGAAGGCGAAAAAGAGAGTTCCAGGCTGTACAGAGCCCTTAAAAAGGATGAGTCTTTCAAGGACTGTCGTAGAAAACCGGGTGGAACTTTCACGTTTAATTAGCATAGACTCTCTTGCAAGCAGACAAATCATGGAAACATATGACAGAAGTGGGAGGAAAAGAGTTGGCAGTTTCTGTAAACCTTAGAAGTAAATGAGCGAAATATAATGAGGCTATGCCGGTCCTACAACGCCCTACAGCTTGGGTCCTTTAACTCTATCTCCTTCTCTGATTTTAAGCGTAAAATAAGCCATTCACTTGCTTCTCCCTCTGAGGACATTATGTAATAAGGAATTTGTTTTCTGTGTATTGTCCTCATTAAGTAAATAAATAAATAAACCTTAGAAGCAAATGAGCGAAATATAATAAGGCCTTCTAGACCGATGGCTCAAAAATAGAAAAAGATTCTGGAGCAGGAGCCTTATTCTCGAAGAAAAACGAGAAATATGCTTTTCCGTTGGGACAACATGCAACGCTTTTCCAAATGGTAGTGTTTGCAACCCCAAGGAGGACAGTCTGGGGAATTGATGAGCGGTTAAAGGACAGGCGTAATCTGCGGCGATAGCCAGGATGCAGTAAGGGCGTTGAGTAGTGCTTTGATCACCTCGAAAATCGCTCAGGAATGTAGAAACCGATTGGATGCAATTGGTAGATTCAGTACGGTGGGAACACTCTGGGTTCCTGGTCCTTGTCGTGTACAGGGAAATAAAATGTCGGAAGCTTTAGCTGAAGAGGGTGCAAACTCGCTCACGCCGGGGCCGGAACCAGCAAGTGTAAGTGTCACTAACATTGAAAGAGATTGATATAAAAAACTGGGAACATCATCATCATCACCAACGGCGCAACAACCGGTATCCCGTCTAGGTCTGCCTTAATAAGGAACTCCAGACATCTCGCTTTTGCGGAGCACGTGGAGTTAATAACATATGCCTTCATAAGACTATAAATACAGAACATCACTTTAAAACATTTGAATTTTGGAGTAGATGTAGTATAGTGCATGGTGGAACCAAATTGGAATCTTGCATCAACGTCATTCTATTCAGAAACAATACATAGCTGGGAATTGTATGAGCGATGTCTGTTTGTTCTTATTCATCCTTGAATTCATACAAATCAGTCTTCGGAGCAAAGTTTAAAAAAAAAACTATACATTCGGGATACCATATCTATACAGCTTGATCCCTATCTCAGAAGAGTGATGACATCGAGGGAAAAATTTCACTTGGATATTGCCGCGATACTATGTTACTTAACCGAGTTTAAAGTTTGAATGTTGATGCTAGAGCTCCAGAGAAATAGAACCAAAGCCGCAAAGGCCTTGAGAAAGGTAAACAAATACTTAATAATAACCAGTTCAGCTTTATGTTATACAAGTTTCCTTTTCGGGGCTTCTGCTAGCCTCCTAAAAGTGATTAACTATCGCGAAGCAAACCCCCGCAAATCGAATCAAAAAGATACAATGTTAGCACTCACCGTGAAGTCCGCCGAATAATATTCGCGGCATCCTCATTGAAGGTATCATCCTCAGACTCAGCGTCACGACAATTCACGTTGTTGTTATAGCGCTGCTGATCGCCTGTATCCACACTTTTACGGACCACGGGATTCACCTGGAAGCGGTTGGGACGATCCACTGAGTTGAGTTCCATAGTAGGGAAGTCGGACATGGTTAATCTAAATGAAGAGAATATCCACGCTCTTCAACACTCCTATGACGATGTGTCGGAATCACCTGGAAAGAATATCGACTTTTTTATTTGATTGCTTACACCGACAGCATGATAAGACATAGCGGACATGTTTTGTTAAATTTATCGTTCCACGAAGTGAAGATGATACCGCACGGGAGCTATTGAAGGCAGAAACTTGAGTCGATGGTTATCAGCGTAATTGAACCACTCGAAAGATAGTAGAACCCGCGGAAACCCATCGATTTCACACTATTGATACTTAACGACACTCGGCGAAGAATCTGTTTGTACTTACAAGGTAAGGAAATCAACTAAACACCCACACTTGTAGCCCACTGCCAAGGGTTGTCATTCGCAATTTCCAATTATCGATTATGGGATCGCAAACTCTGTGGAGAGCTTCAGTGCCACGCACCTTCCCTGCAGTCGACAATAGAATGTATCACTCTCGATGCTAGTAGAGTACTTGGGCGACTGGATCTAAAATTAACTGTCGCTAAGTGTTATAATATTATGGGTGCAAATCCGTTATTAAACTTTAAAATTAAATTGGTGGAAAAAAATATTCACGATATCCGTCAAATCATGTTTACTGTTCCTTTTATCTCACAATACGCATAGTAATGGAAGAATTGATTGCGACACGACGTACGACTGATGCTGTTCATTAGAGACGAAAAATGACGCTTATTTACCGACCGTTATAAATAAATTACCAATTTAGAACATTCCAAAAATAGCGATACTTTATGCCAAATCAGTGGATTTTTGGCAAATTATCAGTCTGTAAAGATGGACTTTAGACTTGTAAAATTGTAATGCCTTACGTAAGAGCACCACGTGAAAACAATCCGGTAATTTCTGCACATTCTTTAAAATTAGGGTTTAAGATATGCGCTTGATGTACGCTTGCCACAGGTATTTCACTCCAAAGTAATTGTAGGGATCGATACCAAGGACCAATTTCATCTGCTTAGCGATTGAAGACTAGAAAGTGGAAGACAACTTTTCAATATAGGTTGCTCAAAAAGCTCCAAAATTAAACTTAACGCGAGAACCACATTTTCGACAGGACTTTACAAAGAGCTAAAACTTCTTCTCAAAATGTTGTGATCATGTAAATTCTAATTGAAGAAATGGACTTCGTTTGTAAGTATATCCCTTCTTCAATCGTTCCTGGAGTATAAGGCATTCATACAGTTTATTTTTTATACATACCATTCCTTGTTTAATTGATTTTCAATGTGTTTCAGTTTCATTATCATCGCCAATAAGCTAACAACGGCGAGATAGCACAAAGACGAATACAAAGAACAGTGGGATTCGAACTTGAGACAGTGAGATCAAGAGACTAGCGCTAAACCAACTCAGCTATCGCACTGTTTCATGTGATATACTTTTCTTCAACTCGTTCTGATCAGTGATTGACTTATGTGAAGGGATAAGTAGACACGATCCGATTCGGAAAGGCGACAAATCGTACCGCCATGTGTCTATTAGGAAATCCGTTGGCAAAAATCAATAATCTCTGACGCTTGTGGGCGATATAATTCAAAAATGTGTCTAGAAGACGTATTTCGTCGTAATCACTGAGATACAATAATAACGGCCAAAGATTTTTTAGAAGTATGAATACAGTATTCTTCAGCAGTGATCTAGTCACAGAAATAGGAACAGTTGCAACTTTTGATTTTATTCCGACATTCCCTCTCAAGAAAAAAGGGGTTGGGTTTAAGGATAAGGATTTTAGTAGCATTTCTAATTAAATTTGCATGTTAAACCATCACCTCGGAGGCCAAGATGGACTGAATATTTTTTTTCTCTTTTTTGAGTAAATATTTATTATTTAATTTCAAACCATACCTGGGAAACTTGAAATATCTTTTAGTTCTTTAATCCAATGAATAATTAATAATATCTCATGCCATTACCAGAGATTTCTTCACTAGCGTTGATTTTTTTTGCTTTTTAAGATTTTGTGTGAAATAAAATCTTAAAATCCATTTAATATCTATCTTCGAGGGGGCTCCCCATATATGCGAAAGGGGAATGGACAAGTTTTTTCGGAGGATATGGCATGAAATATCCAATTAAATGGCTGAATTAATACTTTTGAAAACTGATCCTATTTGCAATCTTGGGTAAAATATAGGGAGTAAGGGCTCAAAATATAATCCCAAGCAAGTCTGGAAGCCGGAAGCTGGACCCTTCGGATATGAAAGGTTTTGTTTGCTTCTTCTGTAAGTATATTTGAGTGTAGAACTATCCCATTTGTACGTAGCCCGTTACGTATATGGAAAAAAATTTTTACACCCTGCTTTTACATGTAAAATCTTGAAAGATATAGCTCACTGCATGTCTGGGGGTCCACAGTTCCCACCTTCTCACCAAATTTCGTGTCAATCGGTATAGCCGTTTCTAAGAAAAGTGCTTGTGAGAGAGAGAGGCTTGGATAGCATTCCGAAGGCAGCAGTCAAAATAGCTCCGAATATGTTTTCCGAGGCGTACACCACATGCCTTAAAGAATGAGCATTTCCTACACAATGGAAGAAGCAGAAATTAATACTAGTCCCCGAGCCAAACGAACCTTTGGGTGAAGCTTCGTCCTACAGGCCGATATTCCTTCTAAATAATCCTGGTAAACTATTCGAACGAGGTTAATTCGAATCAGTCGGTTTTCGAAAGGGGAGGTATACAACGGATGCACTTGTCCTAGTAGCTAACACAGCTAAGACCGCATTTGACGAGGCCAAACGTTGTGACGTGATTACACTTGATGTGAAGAATGCCTTCAATTCCGCTAGATGGAGCAAGATAGTTGAGTCCCTAGTCAACTTAGGCGTGGCGAAGTATCTGGTGCGTATCGTTGCCGACTTCCTAATCGATAGGATTCTGTGCTGTGAATCACATGAAGAAATGAAATCATACCAAACGACATGCGGAGTTCCACAAGGGTCTGTCCTAGGGCCACTCTTGTGGATTATTGTGTATAATGGTGTACTGACCCTAGAATTTCCTACTGGTGTGCCCTCCATTGGTTTCGCAGACGAAGAAGTCAAGCTTTATGCAAATGAAGGAGTCTATGAGGTTAAATCCTGGTTAGAGAATGCTGGTCTACAGCTCGCAGAGCATAACACGGAAGTAGTACTTCTTAGCAAGCGGAGAAAGTACACTTCCGTGAAGATCAAAGTTGGAACGCAAACAATTCATTCCAAGCCTGTATTTAAGTTCTTAGGTGTAATGAGTGACCCGAGGTTAAATTTCAGATTGCTTGTGGAGGGTACAGCAAGCAATGCATATAACATCGGAGCGCTGGTTGCGAGAATGCTACCAAATATAGGTGGCCCAAGGCCGAGTCGTCGACTCCTTATTTCGAAAGTGGTCAGTTCGATCCTACTGTATGCAGCCCCAGTATGGACAGATGCACTGCAAAATATAGCAAATAAGAGAAAGATTTGAGCTGCATATCGCATAAGTGTACTCCGAACATATTGCGCTTGCAGAAAAATATCTAATGAAGCATCTTGCGTGATAGCAGGAATTTACGACCGAACGTACCTCACCGGGGAGTCTCCTGGTCGTCGGCGACAGTTCGCACGAACTGAAACTGTCGTGGAATGACAAGAGAAGTGGGACGACTCAGAAAAAGGCCGCTGGCCTCACAAAATCATATGGGATATCCGGAAATGGATCGAGCGACCCCACGGCGAAGTAGGTTTCGTCCTAATTCAATTCTTGAACGGACACGGAGACTATCGAGCATATGTGTATCGATTTGGGCGTGATGATTCGCAATATTGCCCAAAATGCCCAAATATTGCAGAGGACGCAGCCCAAAGGGCTACATTAGAAGCTACAACCGAGGAGCACTTTACACCCGAAAATATAATGGAACTTATGGTGAAAGCAAAGGCGATATGGACCGAAGTCGAAAAAGTGATTGCAACCATCGGAAACAAGCTTAGGCAGGAAGAAGTCATCCGAAAGAATAAATGCGAGAGGAACACGATTATTAACATGAGCGCAGAATAAATTCTGATCCAGTCCCGCGACATAACATCAAATGGGAGTCCCGCGGGAAGAGTGGAAGGAGGAGGTGGTTTTAGTGAGTAGGAGTCCCACATAACCGTGTGGAAGGTGCCTGCGGTAGCTTTTGAAGCTTTCCACCTTCCATCGAGGAAAATAAAAAACCAAAAAAAAAGACAGACAGACGGGCGGACAGACAGACAGACATTGAACCGATTTTAATAATGTTTCGTTTTGCAAACAAAACCTTAAAAAGCACGAAACCTACCCAACCGGCAAATCTGAAAAAAATCATGTACGAAATATAGATCTCAAAATACATCCCGTTCCCATATCTGCACAAATAAAGTTAATGTTTTCATTTCACCCATATTACTATATTTTAGAAATTTACTGGAAAACTCCCATGTGTGTTGCCATCCAGAAAAATCTACGTTGTTTACCACCCGATTACCCGGGTACCCAAGCACTGTTTTATAAGTAATACTATACTGTAGCTCATATAAGTTCATATATTAGATAGACATTGACTAAATTATGGTTCACGAAGGTATTTACTCTGAATAAGATAAGGCCTACAAATAAGTTCTGTCGGTTTTTTCTTTAAATTTGAAGCTTTATTGTGAAAAATTGGTTATACATTCATTATTCAAAGTATTGCCCATCGCTAGCCACAACTTTCTTCCATCTTTCAGACAATTCATAGATACCATCGCGCCAAAAATTGGCCTGCTTGGCCGCTATCCACTCATCGAGCCATTTTTTGAGTTCGTCGTAATTGGAGAAGTACTGGTCAGCCAAGTCATGTTGCATCGACCGGAACAAATGGTAATCAGAAGGAGCAATGTCTGGAGAGTACAGCGGGTGGGGTAGGACTTCCCATTTCAACGTTTCTAGATATGTTTTAACGGGCTGTGCAACATGTGGACGAGCATTGTCATGTTGCAAAATAACTTTATCATGCCTTTGCTGGTATTGCGGCCGTTTTTTCTTGAGTTCGCGGGTCAAACGCATCATTTGACGTCGGTAGAGTTTGCCCGTAACCGTTTCGTTTGGTTTTAGCAGCTCATAGTATACCACACCCAGCTGGTCCCACCATATACACAGCATGATCTTCTCACCATGAATATTCGCTTTGGCCGTCGATGATGAGGCATGGCCGGGGTATCCCCACGTTGCCCGACGCTTGAGATTATCGTAATGGACCCTCTTTTCATCGCCAGTAACTATTTGATGCAGAAAACCCTTCCTTTCTTGTCGTGGGAGCAGTTGTTCGCACGTGAAAAAACGGCGTTCGACGTCTCTTGGCTTCAGTTCATACGAAACCCAATTTCCGACCTTTCGGATCATTCCCATTGCTTTTAAACGGTGGGAAATGGCTTACTGAGTGACTCCAAGTGTTTTCCCAAGTTCTTCTTCCATTTGCGATGGATCTTGGTCGAGCAATGCCTCTAATTCTTCATCTTCAAAAATTGTTGGCCGTCCGGCGCGCTCTTTGTCTTCCAAGTCAAAATTGCCACTTTTAAACCGTCCAAACCACCTCTGACACGTTCGCTCAGATAGAGCATGGTCACCATAAACTTCAACCAAAATGCGATGCTTTTTTCTTCATATTGAAATAATGAAGTAAAACTCCCCGCAAAAACACATTATTTGGTACAAAATTGACCATTTCCGTTGATGAAAAAAGTATTGTTGTTTACACTTCAATTAAATAATTTATACTGACGTTTGTGCCTATTGACAGTAGCTTTCCGATGAATGTTTGAAAATGTGGAACAATGGAATAACAAACAAACAACAAATTTTGGTAACAAAAAAAAAATAATAATTTCATACTTTAACAAAAACAAAATTCGTATTGGAACACTAAAATGGATTACAAAAATTCATTTTCTTAAACACATCTAATATTTAGTTGGGTAGCCTTTTTGCTTTATAACAGCCCTTAGTCGTTTTGGCATCGACTGCACCAATTTTTCAGTCAAGTTTCTCGGAATTTTTTTCCATTCTTCCTGTAATGCAGTTTTCAGGTCACTGATGTTTCTTATGCTATGATATCTTAACCTCTGTTTAAAAATTGACCACAAATTTTCAATAGGGTTAATGTCTGGGCTCTGAGGAGGGGTTTTTAAATATTTTCTACAATTGTACAATAACCACAAGCGAGTATTTAAAGCGGTATGCTTGGGGTCATTGTCTTGCTGAAATATGTAGCGGTCCTCAATGCCCAAGTTTCTCGCACTTTTATGCAGATTTTTTTTAAAATGTCGATATACTGCGCGGCATTCATATTTCCTTCGATAAAGTGGAGCCCTCCAACGCCGGATGCAGCGAAACAACCCCAAACCATTAATGAGCGGTACCCATGTTTAAAGGTTGGTCTCAGATTTCTCGGATGGAGGCGAGTATTTCGTTCACGCCAAATTCGTATGCGACCATCCGACGACTTAACATTAAATTTACATTCGTCGGTAAAAATTACATTTTTCCAAAATCGGAAGTTTTTATTTAAATACCTTTTTGCGAATGTAATTCGCTTTTTCCGATTTACTGTATTTATAAAAGGTTTTCTTGCACTTACGTTGCTCCGAAATTGAAGCCGGCGAATGTAATTTCGAATCGTTTGAGCTGTTACACTTACTCCACAATATTTCTCTAGGAGGGCAGCTAGCTTTACAGCACTTACGGCATTATCCTTTCGAATTTGACGGAGAAGAAAGGACTGATGTCTGCGAGTCAGAAGCATTCGATTCGGATTATGCGATTTCTTATTGATCCTGCCGCTTGATTTGTATATTTTGATTATGTTGTAAACCGTCGTATGACTTCTTTGAACGATTGTTGCTATTTCTCGGAGCGATTTCCCATTTTCATGCAAATTAACGATTAATTTTCGAACATCGTTTGATAACTCTGTTGACTTCCGACCCATTTTGATAAATTTTGAATAGTATAACTAATTATGGAAAATAAATGTAATTTTTATACTTAAAACTATTCTCTAACTCGATACACAGCCGATCATTAACTAAAACATCACAATCTGTGCAAATTGTGCATTTCCTGGAAGCGTACAGTGTCGCACCATTAGTGTTCTAATACGAATTTTGCTTCGGCAATAATGATCTATAGCCCATTATGAAAAACCGGTTTTGTTATTTTAAAAACTTTTATGTGTTAAAAGTGTCTTAACTCAAATGCAAATAATTAGAAATATAATTGTACTAAAATCATTTAATTTTCTCGTAGAATAAACCATTTTTCTGTAAAATCATAGGTGTTCCAATACGAATTTTGCATACTGTATATTTTTCAAAGGACGACATTGCCGCATATTTTTATGTTTTATAGTAAAATTAAAACCGGCGTCGATACCACGGGTCAACTGTAGGTCAGGTATGCTCGAAAGGGAATGTGCAGATGGCGTTTCCCTCAACACCCTTGATGTTGCCTTTGTTGGTGCTTACATGGTTTATTATGAAAATAAAATTAAATTAACTTATTCCTAAAAAGAACAACCATCAGAAACTTTTAATACGACAACTCGCACGATTGAAGATGAAGCTTCAAATTAACAAATTAAGGGAAATCAAGCAATGAAATTGGTGATCAGAAGTTGAAACGATGATATTATAAAATATAATTAATATAATCATCGCACACACATATATATTTTATAAACAATTAACAAGTCGGGAAACCGGAAGCTCTGCACTTCAAGTATGAAAGGTTTTGTTTGCTTCTTCTGTGAGTATATTTGAGTGCAGACTATCCCATTTGTACGTAGCCCGTTGTATATGCATTTAACATTTCAAACTACCCACTTTGGTGGGATATTGATATTTAGTTGTAGTAAGTTTACATGGTAAAATTTAAGGGGGGTTTTTACTCAATTTCCCCAAAAATATGGTAATATGCTTTTATTAACTTAATTTTAGCAGATATCGATATGGAGAGTATTTGGAGGCCTGGACATCGTATAGAGACATCATCAGTGGTAACTTTGTGCTGGTCAGGGGTAAGTGGCTCCCAATATATATATCTACATTGAAAACTTAAAATTTGTACTTTGGAGGAAGCTAGTTGTCTATCAATTTTAGATAGATTGCACCATATGTACGTTTTTACCAACTATATTCAATTTACTTCCATAAAACCACCAGGCGGACTCAAATGTTCATAACCTACCATAGGAAAAAAAATGTTGATCAAATTTGATTTTATTATTCAATATAGCTGCCTTCGTAGGTGGGGCAACCATTATAGAGGTCATACAATTTTTCGATACCATTTTTTTGGTATGATTTGTCCTTGGACTCAACATAGGCCTCAGTTTTGGCAATTACCTGTTCATGTGCGCTAAATTTCTTTCCAGCGACCATTCTCTTGAGATCTGAGAACAGAAAAAAGTCGCTGGGGCCAGATGTAGAGAATACGGTGGATGCGGAAGCAGTTCGAAATCCAATTCGTATAATTTTGCCACCGTTTTCATTGATTTATGATGCCATGTATTGTCTTGATGAAACAGTACTTCCTTTTCCTTCAACTGGGATGGTTTCTCAGCGATTTCATCCTTCAAACGCTCCAATAACTCTAGACAATAGTCGCTGTTGATGGTTTTTCCCTGCTCAAGATAGTCGTTGAATATTATACCATAGGCATCCCAAAATACTGATGCCACAGCCATGCCAGCCGACTGTTGCGTCTTTCCGCGCTTTGGGGTCAGTTCACCAGGTGTAGTCTACTCAGAGGACCACCGCTTTAATTCTGGTGTGAAAGAATGGAGTCATGTTTCGTCCATCGTCACATATCCAAGCATAAATTCTGCTTTTTTACGGAGGAAGAGCTTCAAAACACTGCGCGCAGTACCCACTTTGAACAGAGCTTTTGCATACCCAAACATATGTTGTAGTCCGCATAAATAATTATTTATTATCGTACACAGCAGGAGCAACTGCAGCGGGAAAAGGCACAAATTCTCATTGTGCACCTTTCGGGTAGGGATGAAGCAGGTAAGCGGTATTGGTGTGTCGATGTCGGCTAGATGGTTTTCTCATTCTATACCAACAGGAAACGGACACATCAGAAAGGTTGATCTTGGATGCATCTACTTATTTCCTCCTAACTTCCAAGGAGAGCAAACATGGATATGTTACCGAACATGTTATGCGTGTTTGATTACACCAACCTTCTCATTCGCTGATTCCATTAAGATCCATTACCATTAATCCGAAATGAATCTTTAAAGAAGCTCTTCCTTTGGTTCCCTCCTTGAATGTATGAAGCCATAAACAGCTGTTCAATGTCTACAGTTATGAAAGATCGAGACAGCGCTCGCAGCAACTCCAGCCCTTATGCGTGGAATTATGCTCGCGCCACCTCCATTGCGAGCGGACGTGTATTTTCCGTCTCTATTAAATTTCAAACAATGTGTTGGGGGTTAAATGTCCTGTGTGTTGCTCCCATACAAGGAAGACTATCTATTCGTTTTAAAATTCCATCTCCACTTCCTTCTTCCTCCCTTCTTTTCAAAAGAGAACGCTTGTACTGCATTGACTCAATTTTGCAGGAAGCCGTTTTAAACTTTTTTTAAATTTTTTCTTTCATTTAATTTTCTGAGCGGAGAAGCTTTCAAGAATATTGCGTGAAAATTTGAGATGAATGAAAATAATAAATAGAATAGATGCAGCGGTTTAAGCAACCATTTCTCATACATGACTCAGAGCGGACTCGTGATGCGAATGACAAAAAGCTGCTGTATTGGATTCGTTCAAACACATGTATAGCGCTTTTTCCAAGGTTGTTTTGGATGCCATCTAGCCTATCTATGAAGATCTGAGCAAAGGTGCCCTCCTGGAGTGATGTGTCGAGGCTATACGTGGCTATTAATGGGCCCGATAAGCTGAGCGGAGCAGAGATCGGAAAAACAGACTGAAGAATGCAGGATTCGTAGCAGACAGGAGCAAAAAAGATGCTTGGGACATCATGAATGATAGCAACATCCTTTGTGGGCCTGGCATTAGCGATTCAGTGGGAGGAAAGCCGATAAAACTCGCTTATGGACGTTTCATTCCAAATTTTTTAGTGTCCATTTTCCCCATAACTCACGTTTTCCAAATCGGTGCCTCTGAGAACTGCAAAATTACTGCAAGGATCTTTTTGAATATTAACGCTGGATATTTCTTTTTTTTTTTTTAATTTGCTAATATTTTTGATTTTAAAATAATAAATTAGCGGATTTTTTTTTTAAAAAAATCCTGATTTTCACTTACTTCCACCTGAAAAGAGAAAAATTGAAATTTCCAAACAACCCTACCAGCGATACCTGCAAAAGGCGATCATTTAAAGAAAGAACTTTTATTTTTGTTTCCAGATGATCCAGCACCGAGTTATGGACAATTGCCTTATTTTCTAACATTTCTCCATGAAGATTGTATACAATATTCTTGGAATGCCATACCTTAATTTACCATTAGTTTTAATAAATAGCTTTTAACTATGTCTTAAACTTATGCTATATGTCATCAAGACCACCAGGAAGCGGTCTGGTTGGACATTGGAAGCACCACCAAATCCCCGTAACTCAGATAGATTTTGATCGTCCTTTCTTAAACAAGCTGGACGCTTCGGGTTGGAAAAGTTTTGTTGATTGCACTTATACAGTGTATGACTCGTAGTGTATATACATTGAATATACCAAATATTCGATTCGATGTGGCACTGACATTTTATCTCCTGGGAAGTAGTAATTTGACGCAAAGGGGGACCTTCACCCACTGTAACTTTATTAATAATAGTAAGATTCCAAAGAAATTTTCCAATATGATGATGGAGGATAAATTGAAAGGGGGTTCGCAGTAAGTTTCCAAAATAAAATAAGATACTACTATTAACTTTGGGGCAAATATCGTAATGAGAAAGATCTTTTTTAGATTTTTAGGTTTAGAAATTTCCGAGAACGGGACCTTGAAATAATTGACCCTAATCGAATCCCCGCACTGCTCCGGTTTCTAACAATGTCAACTAATATCTGCTTCAAAAAGTGCCAATCGAGATCTTTCATTTGATCACTCCCATGACTATATTCGGTGCCAAACAATTAATTAAAAGAGTTGAGTCGTCGCTGCACTACAAGCAATATAGCTGCCTTCCTGGATATAGAGGAAACATTCAACGACGTACCAAAGCCAATAAGAAAACTCTAACCAAAATAGGATTGAAGGAGTGCCTTGCGCATTGGATAGTAATAATAATAATAATCGTTGGCGCAACAATCCATGTTGGATCAGGGCCTTGAAGTGTGTTAGAGCACTTCATTCAAGACCGTAACGGTACACTAGGAGGCAATGTGGTCAGCATTGCGCTCGCCCGAGATTATTACCCTGATTTGACTCAGGTACTCATTCACAGCTGAGTCGACTGATATCCGACGTCAAATCACGATACAAATTCCACTGCCACCAGTGAGATTTGAAGCGCGACCTTCCGTACGACAGCCTTGCGCTCTAACCACTCAGCTATCCGGACACACACACATTGGATAGTATCTATGCTAAAACCAGAGTAATTCAATCTGATCTAGAAGGTATCCACTTGTCCAGATAGTGATGGATAAAATTCCACGCATATTGGACTGGAGCTTGGTGAAAGTGGGGCCTATGCTGACGATCCGGTGATACTAATGTCTGGGATGCTTCCTCCGTTCCGACTCGACTTGACACAAATTCTCCCCAAACTATCCACCACGAAGACAAGGGTACCTAATTCCACCTCTTGCTGTTAAATTAACAAAGATTGGTTCTTTTCTCTAAAATAAAATAGTAGACTGAACGTAGGGGGGTTAAGACGCCTGTATACCCTTCTACGCCTGGAAGAGGACCTTTATTAGGAAATAGGGTGGTTCTCTGAATCCGACTCGTCCCATCCTAATATACGTATCGTCGTAGATGTTGAGCATGAAATACAATAGAACTTAATGGGATTCAAACAACCATGTGTTCCGGTGCTACTGGGGCTTTGTAACCCTACTTGGCAGATGCCCTCAATCATAGTAGCCCTATGATCATAGTAACATCATAAACAAAGTATCTCGAGAACTTTGGACATTCCTAAAGGACAGCACCGCACGAAAACTGTGATTTAATTTTACCGTGGGCTTTCCAATCTGGGCCTAGTGAAGGATTGGCGACGGATCAAGGATGGATTTTTTCGATACATCCAGTGTAGCCGAGTCGTACAATCTCTCAAAATTTCCAGTGTACCCCAAGCTGAAGCACTGGCGATACTAGAAGCTTGTCGATAGCTGGGACATGATCCAGGCCCTGAGCGTAACATAGCAACTCTACCCGAGAACCAGACGACCATTAAGGCGTTGTATCACCTCATGGTGGGGCAATGCATGGACGCGCTGAACAGTCTGTCACCAGTTTTGACTTTTTGTACCAAAAGTACTAAATTTAGTACCTTCTAAGTACCCCACTACTTTTTCTTGGTTTTCAGAATTTTTTTATATAAGTATATACTTTGCAGTACTTTTCAGCAGAAACTGAAACCATATATTAAGTAAGTGTCGCGCTTTGCTGATTGACAAAATGACCAAAAACTTGAACTAGTAGCCTTTCAGGCAAAGAATTAGGTCAAAATTTCCATAAAATCGCAAAAACAATGTAGCGTTTTCGTGAATGCAGCCCATCAAATCGTAAAAGGAGTTAAATAATCCACAAAGTTGGATATAAAGGGAAACGATCCACTGCGGAAGCTAGTAATTTGAAAACAGCGCGACGTCATTCGCAATTCCCATAAAAGTCGGTTCAAAAGCGCTACATTAGAAGATATCGCAACAAACACGGGTGAACAGGTTCATATTTAGAGGATACGTAATGTATTGTGGGTGACGAAGTTCCATAGTGTCCCGGCCAAAGGAAAACTATTCATCTCGAAAAACAGCCTGTGGAAAAGAGTGCTATCAAAATTTTGAGTTTTAGCAATTCAGTTATGTGGACCTTAACGTGGTTGAATATCTATACCTTTTGCTCGAATCCCAGGTTCATACAGGACACATCTCCAAAAATGATTTCAGGGAAGCACTCTAAGAAGATGTGATTCAATACTTCTCCAACTTGATGCATTCTTGTTCTACAATTGTATTTGCGTACATAATATTAAAATTGAAGAATTCAAACTGCTTTTAATTTTCATTGTATTGTCCCATACTTTTCAACCTTCTCTCTCCTAAAACAATGTACCAAAAATATTGATAGTCACATACATGAGTGTGACACAAAACGCAATAACAGAGAGGAGAGGTGAAAATCTTTTCTGCCTGTGCCTAGGTACGATCACATGAGAGTACCATTTAGTATATTCTTGCCACATTTTTTAGTACTATAATTGTCTGGGTTTCAATAACACTGGAACCCCAGTTATAGATAAAGGGTAATGAGCGAACGGACGGACTCGACAGGTGAGGTTCCGCGGCTGTCCAGAGTGGAAACTACTTGCACTACTTAACAGCCTGCTCCTCTTGCCCTACCCACAATAGGCTTGTTCTTAAGAAGTCTTGATATGAAAACGGAACACCAGAACCCTGATTAAGCTCTTCGGAGCGACCATGAACACTTACCTACCTAAATGGTGACTTTTTAGCCTTTTTAGCCTTCCACGATCTATCCCTCGGGAAGCAATATTTTTTACGAATATTGGTATTTGGGGTACCAAAAGAACGGTGTTGGCTATTACTTTTTAAAATAGGCTTAAATTTTCATTTTAACTATCCCAATGAGCAAGACGCAAGAAGGTGGTCAAAGGGTAGTATAAGTCCCAGGGCGAAACATGGTTTGGTACCCACGATGGAGCATAAAACCTGGGAAATGCCTGCTGAACCAACACCAACAGCTCTACTACCAAACCCTATCTCCACCTCCACGTGGTGACCGCTGGAAGCTCTTTCTTAACGAAAAGCTGCAGACGGAGAAGGATGAAGGCGAGTCTCCCGCGCCTAAAAACGAGACGATTTGTACCAACTGGAAAACAACTTGTTACGAAGTCACAACAGGAGCCTCGCACTCGACGGATTACACAACGATGAACCCGGCAACGACAAAGGAATAACAATTTGCGCATTTTCTCATAGAACAGCTAGCCGATACCCTGTCCCAATATAGGGCTGATGTAACAGCGTTACAGGAGATGCGATGGACAGGGAGCAGTTTCCTGGAGGAGAACTGCTACACCATATATTATAGTGGCCATCCAGTAAACCATGTGCTCGGAGTAGGTTTCTTAGTAAGCCAAAAAATGAAACCTGCTGTTATCGGCTATGAAAATATAAGCGAGCAGCTACGTACTCTGCGCTTGCGAGGCAAGTTTAGAAATATAAGCCTCATTAACCTTCACGCCCCTACAGAGGAGACTGCAGAGACGGAGAAGGACACCTTCTACGAGGTAGTAGAACGAACGACGAAGCCTGTCCCAGATATGATATCAAAATCATACTTGGGAATTTTAACAGCCAAGTTGGGGCGGAACTCTTATTCGGCGATACGCTAGCTCCCGTAGCTTGCACGAAAACACAAATGATAACGGGCTGCGGATTATTCAATTAGCAGGGTCACACGAAATGGTTGTTGGAAGTACCTGGTTTGCGCGGAGAGCTGTCCACAAACATACATGGGCCTCTCCAGACAGGACTACTTTCAACCAAATTGACCACGCGTTGATTGAACGCCGCCAACTCTCAACTCTGATGAATGTCAGACCATATAGGGGAGCCAATATAGACTCGGATCACTATCTCATTGGCATGGTGCTCCGAGCTCCGAACAACACCACTCAGAATCCCCTCTGACAATCAGGTGAGAGTTAAAACTGAAACCATCCTCAACATAGCCCTCCGCAACATCTATAAGAGGGATATGGATGGCGCAATAACCGCAATCAACAAGGGCCGCAAAAGGAGTAGGAACGGCTGGTTTGACGATGAATGTAAGCTAGCAACGGAACGGAAGAATGCTGCATATCGAGTAATGTTGCATTCTCAAAGAACGCAGAAACGCGCAAAGAGTTATCAGGAACTCCGTCGAGCGGAGAAGCGACTCACAGACGGAAATTGGAAGCCTGGGAGAACTAACAAGTCTGTGAACTATAAAAGTACAGGGAGCAACCACACCAGCCGCGGAAGTTTTACCAACAAGTCAGCAGGATGAAGCCTTATACACCTCGATGCCCATTCTGCCTAGACAAATAGGCAAATTAGATTTCCGACAGAATGGGCATATTGGAGCGATGGGTTGAGTACTTTGGTGAGCCACTCAACAACCAGAACATCGGTGAGTTGGAGTTCCCGCCAACTGAAGACAGCGGACAAATACTGCCACCACCAAGTATAGGAAAAACAGTCCGTGCAATTCATCGGCAAAAAAATCATCAGTCGCCAGGAGCCGATAGAATTACAATTAATTGGTTAAATATGGAGGCGACCAGTTACACCAAGTGGTTCATCAACTGATGCTCAAGGTATGGGACAGCGAGCCAATGCCTGACGATTGGCAACGGGGCATTATCTGTCTCATGCATAAAAAGGGAGATATCACACAGTGCAGCAATTACAGAGGTCTCACGTTGCTGAGTACCATCTATAATATATTCTCCGCTATTTTGCTAGGCCGGATAGCCCCATACGCTCAGAACATCCTTGCCCCATAACAAAGAGGCTTCACTCCAGGCAAATCAGCAACAGATCAGATTTTCTCTCTGCGGCAATCGATGGAAAAACTGTTGGAATATGGACAACAGTTGCACCATCTGTTCATCGACTTTAAAGCCGCCTATGATAGCATAGCCAGGGTAAAACTGTACACGGCCATGAGAGCATTCGGTATCCCGGCGAAATTGATAAGACTGACTAGGCTGATCCTGACCAATGTGCGAGGCCAGATAAAAGCAGTAGGATCACTCTCAAGACCATTCTACATCAACAACAGTCTACGACAAGGGGATGCTCTATTATGCGTCCTCTTTAACCTGGCCATCGAGAAACTAATCCGTGATGCTGAGGTTAATACAAGAGGTACGATCCTCTTTAAGTTCACCCAACTACTGGCCTATGCTGACGATATCGATATCGTGGGAAAAATCACCCGAGACGTACGAACTGCCTTCATCCAGATTGAGCAGGCGGCGATTAACGCGTGATCTTGGGCTGCACATCAATGAAGGCAAGCCAAAGTATATGGTGGCAACGTCAGCACCGAAAACCAACCAATCAACAATATCAAACCGCACTGGTCAAACGGGAAGAATCAAGATAGGAGAATACAACTTTGAGACCGTTGAAAATTTCTCCTATCTAGGGTCGAAAATCACAACTGATAACAGCTACGATGATGAAATCCGCGCACGGTTGTTGTCAGCCAACAGAGCCTATTTTAGCTTACAAAAACTTTTCCGCTCGAAACGTCTCACCATAGGGTCAAAGCTCTTACTGTATAAGACAATGATCTTGCCAGTCTTCATGTATTCCCCGGAGACTTGGGTTCTTGGCAAGAAGAATTGCGAACACTTGGCCGCGTTCGAGAAAAGAATCCTCCGAAGAATTTTTGGCCCCCACCATGAGGATTGACGATTCCGTAGCCTACATAACGACGAAATCTATCAACGATACCATGACCGTCCGGTTGTGGATAAAATCCAGCTCAATAGGTTACGGTGGGCGGGTCACTTAATCCGTATGGATGAGGATGATCCAGCCCGGAAAGTCTATAGGGGCAATATCTATGGTAGAAAAAGAAGACGAGGTCTGCCTAAGATGGAGCGAAGGCGTAGGTCAGGACGCCAGACAGCTTTTAGGGATATCGAATTGGTGGACCTCGGCCCAAAACCGGGATGTCTGGATTTCCTTATTAAGGCAGGCCTAGACCGGATCCCGGTTGTTACACCGTTGATGATGATGAATGAGAAGGAAGCCACTGTCAATGGAAGTTCCTGAATGTAATGATAATGGAATCGAAACACACTTTTGTTGGGAATGGTATAATACAAAAGAAGAGGTTATGTGGAAGTCCAATATTCTGCGAAAAAGCGTATTAAATATCTGACGAACTTTTGATGGCAAATCATAATAATCATAACCAGATTCCAAAACTATTATTGGCAACATTGTGAGGAAGAGAACTATGAACAAGTCGGGAAACCGGAAGCTAGACGCTTCAGGTGTGAAAGGTTTTGTGTTTTATAAAGAGATTTGAGTGTGCATTTGTCCCATTAGCATGTAGCACGTAAAATATGCATATATTATGTGAAAATGTCCACTTTGAAGTGATATTCACATTCATAGTCTTGAATTTGCAGAGAAGCGACAGTTTTGACGTAGTATAACTTTATTAGTATAGTGCGATTTTTACCAAATTTGGCAGGATCATGCTCTATGCTGTAGCCTACATTGCTACATTTTGTGATTCTAGGGTGAACTTAAGGGGGGCTTTCCTGTCAATTACTAAAAATCATAGTAATGTACTATTATTAACTTTATTTGAACAGGTATCGGTATGGAGGGTATTTCGGAACCTAGGCACCATCTAGTGGCAGCCCCTTTTCGGATTTTTCAGTTGAGTAGTTTCTGAGAATGGGTTGGTTAGAAAAATGATCACTTTCAACCCGCCACACTCCCCACCTTTCCAATAAATGTCAAAACTAAGACCGGGTTCTAAAAGTACTAACCGAGACCTTTCATTTAATACACCACATGACCATAGTTGATGAAAAAAAAAATGTACACCCCCTTTCGCATGTATGGGGACCATCCCTTAAATTCGACATAAAAGGATGTAACTCACTATATGCGTGAGCGTCCACAGTTCCCACCTTTCTACCAAATTTTTTTGCCAATCGCTACAACCATCTCCGACAAAAATGTGTGTGACGGACAGACAGACAGACAGACAGACAGTAAACCGATTTTAATAAAAACGATGCAAAAGTTCAATTGATTATATCTTCGTTTTGCACTAAAAGGAGCGAGGAAGAATGGAATTGGCTAGACTGGGAGACTGATTTGCAATCGAAGATAAAAATAGACATCAACTCGTTGTTTAGCGCTATTAAAGTTCAATGATTTAAAAAAAAATGTAAATTAAGAACAATGGACTCCCTTACGGACTAGTAAATGGAACAATGGTTTATTATACAAAATAAAAACACATTGAGCCGAAATTAACGCTAATGGTCTTTTAGACTGACTTCAATTTAACACTCTGACCACATGAACAGTTCTTAATAAATTAATTATGAACAATGTTACGCTAAAAGCTTAGTCATAACGCTTAAGAAGGTAATGGATTAGTAAAATTACAAGGAAAAATAATTATATTTCTAGTAGAGGGTGTACGAGTACGGCGATGTTGCAATCAATACTTCCGAATAATATTCCCCTCATGCTTCCATGTAATGAGAGGTTAAGATTGAGAAACTGATTGCCGCGCATTTAGTACTCATCACATATTCACATGTATAATGTCGCCCAACTCCCCATGGGCAACACCTCAAGTTCACATTGTCACCTAACCCAACCGGAATTAGAGAACATTTTCTTCTACGTGCATATATGTATGTCATCACTATATGCACCGGACAAGTTGGTAACTACACGTTCTTACGAAGAACACAGTCCCCCTATACTGGACAAACAACCATGCATCCAAGATTACATTAAATGAAAATGCATTGCTAACAAATTGTTCGAATTAATGGATGCGACCTTATACTGCCTGCGCTGTAATGCAGACAAAGTATGCCTTGCATTTAGAAAGATAGATTAGAATTTGCAGATACAATAAGCAAGCAGAAACAAACCCAAGTTTTCTTGGTGCATCCAAATGAAATAAAAAAGCAGAATTAGTTAGGTCGTGACAATATTAAAAATATTCCGTTAATCAATCTGTATTTTATTTGTTCAAGTTTATAGCTACTTTCGCTATAGCAGCAAGAGAAGTGGCAACGGAATCTAGTTTTTAAGGTTTTGTGTGAAACAAAACCTTATTAGAATCGATTCGATGTCTGTCTGTCCGTCTGTCTGTCTGTCTGTCTGTCTGTCTGTCTGTCTGTCTGTCTGTCCGTCTGTCTGTCTGTCTGTCTGTCTGTCTGTCACAGCTGATTTATTCGGAAAGGGCCGGACCGATTGTCACGGAAATTGGTAAGAGTATGTGATCTGCCGTTCCCTTTACATGCAGCAATTAGCGCCATTTTGTGTTAAGTTTAAGGGGGGGCTCCCCATACATGTGAAAGGAGGCTGCAAAATTTTTTTTTACAGAATGTAGCCATGTGGGGTATCAAATTAAAGGTCTCAATTAGTACTTTTCGAAACTGGTTCAATATTTGAAATTGGGTGAAACATAGGAGAGTGAGGGCTCAAAATATGACCATCAAAAAGTGTAACAGGTCTCGTTCTCAGAACCTATCCAACCGAAAAATCTGAAAAAAATCACAGTGGTGTATCTCTACGAAATCTAGGCCTCAAAATATATCCGGTTCCGATATCTGCACAAATAAAGTTAATAATAGTATATTTCCGCATTTTAGAGATTTACCCGGCACCCCCCTTATGTTCATCCCAGAAGTACAAAATTTGGCATACGTATAGTGAAGAACATAATGCACAATTTGGTCAAGTTTGAAGAAAATCCAACTATTACTAACAAAGTTACAGGGGGTAAAACTTTACAATTTTTTATGAATTTCGTGCATTCTACAACCTGCATGACGACATCATCACATATCAATTTGTCAATACCACAACGAAGTAGGTTCGTATGAATTGGGTGGAAAAGAATTATTTTGTTTTAGTTCTTTAATCATTTGTGTATGAATATCAATTATTCCAACGAGACATGTGTGTATGTAGGTATATAGTATATGCGTGCTAATGGACTTTGCGGGTAGTGCCTAATTCAAATAGATATAAGAAGTAAATCGGAAATATGGGTACGATCAATTGATATACGTGCATATATGTGTACAGTATTCGGAAATAGGCAGTTTGTTTGTTTAGGGTGTGCGTAATATCTACGACTGTAATATGTACGTATGTCTCGTAGTTTGGAAAAATATGAAAGATTATGTTGGATTTGTAGCTATATACGGATAGAAAAATGTGCGTTGAAATTTCTTAGATAAGATGAACACAAAACCTTTATACCCGAAGTGCGAGCTTCCGGTATTCCGACTTGTTTATCTATGTCTAGCAAATATGCAAATGTGCCTTTTTCAAAATCGGAAATCTCAATAAACAAAATATCTTGGTTCACGGCTGTGTCATACTTCCAATTCAAATTCCTCACACAGAAATGAAAGGTATCGTTTAGAAAGACCCTAAGACCAGATACTTAAATTTGTGAAAAAGAGCAGAAGCAGAAGCGCTAAGAGCCAAAAAACATAACTAAAGACTCCATCGAGGAGAGACGAGGTTCCACCTATATCGCCACTAAAATTTTTTTTAACAACCTCGGATTGGCGTGGAAATGAAATAAAGCGACAGACGACATTATACATATGTAAGACATGTTTATCACATAACGTTATATTTTCCTGTAGAACATTCGACAAGCCTAATGTATTGTAACAATAAAGGCAGCTAGAATATTCTGCGTTTGTATACTAAATACCTTTCTTAAATAAGTTTTTGGGCTTTTATGCCACCGAATCGGGATTTTGAGTTTTAATTTATGGCATTAGATACCATATATTGCCTTAAGGGGTCATCCCGTGTGTCGGATCAATTGTATGTAGATATAGTGTAGAATATATAGGCAAACTGATTTTTTGATATTCGGAGTCGTTCGGCAATTATAGTGTTAAACACGTGATAAGTCAATGCTAGATTTATGCCGATCGCCGTAGTAAAGCGTGTATTTATCGGTCCGAATGCCATTCGAATGACTTCACTAAGAGGACAAGAATTGAAGCGAAGGCTGTACATGTGTTTCTTCAAGAAACCTAAGGTTTATGGACTAGGCATAGTAGATTAATGGTCAGTTAAGATTTTATGGCTGAAAATCGCTTTCTCCTTTTTAAATGCGTTTTTCGCGAAACCGCATGTTGAAAATCGACTGCCAGCATAGCCCAAAATCTACCCAACGAAATTCTTTGAAATTTTCACGACTTTTTAGAGATGGGTATATAAATTGCTCTGTATTTCAATAAAGAACTATGCTATCCGGCTGAAAAAAATACTACCCACGCTCAAGGCATTAATAAATCTGAAAAATTCGTATTTGTATCTTTATCCAGTTCTTCACAAAAAATTTCTAAAGAAAGCCAAAAAACCCACTTAACTTCTTAAAATGAAACCGATTGAAAAAGTTAGTTGAGGCTAGGCTGCGCCTTGGCAAAGGACTGAGTCGCGTTTTACCATTTATTCAAATTCTTTCACTATCGCTATCTAGTTGCGGACGCGGGTAAAAAACGACAAAATTGATTGCAACCTCAATTCGGAACTTTGTTTGCTTTGTTTGTTTTAAACAAGTCGGAATACCGGAAGCTGGCGCTTCGAGTATTAAGGTTTTGTGTTCATCTTATGCACCATTTTTCATTCGTACATGGCTAAAAACCCAAAATATTCCTTCATATTTTTTCAAACTACAAGAAATACGTACACACAACCAACGTAGATATTATGCTCGAATGCTGTATTCAATTTATATACATGCATAATATAAATTAATCGTACAGCTATTTCCGATTTACTTCGTGCATAATAGTATACATATGTACATATAAAGTACATCTAATAAGCGGTATTATTCAATGTACAAATTTCTGAACTAGGCAAAGCTTCATTTACATGTACATATAAACGCATACATATGCCAGCTCGAGTAATTGATATTGACATATAAATGTTTAAAAAATTAAAATGAAATATTTTCCTTGAAAGTCCCATTCACGTGAGAACACTTTGTTATGGTATTGTCGAATTGATATGTTATGATCATGTCATACACGTTTAAGAATGCACGAAATTCACACATAATGTAAAAGTTTCACCTTCTATAACTTTGTTAACAATAGTTGGATTTCCTTTAAACTTCCCAAAGTTATGCCCAATGTTATTCCTTATGCAAGTGCCAAAATAGTTGCAGAATGAATTTAAAGACGGTTTTCGGCTAAATTTATAAAATATGCTAACATGCTATTATTATGTACTAATTGGGCGCTTTAATTTGATACCCCATATGACCACATTCTGTCAGAAAAATTTTACAGCCTACATTCATATGTATGAGGAGCTTCCCCTTCCCCCTCCACTTACCACAAAATGGTGCCACTTGCTGTATGTGAAGGGAACAAAAGATCACAGGCTCTGACCAATTTTCGTGACAATCGGTCCAGCCGTTTTCGAATAAATCTGGTGTGACAGATAGACATCGGCTCGATTCTAATAAGGTTTGGTTTCGCACAACACCTTAAAAAGACGAGTTTGAGACAATGTACTTGAATAAGACACAGTCTTGTCAAGAAATGATCAGAAGTTTTTCGCGCATATAGTATTAGGTTGTTGCAAATGAAATTGCCGTTTTGGTACTAAAATTTGAAACGACAACACGACTTACAAAAATTTATTTATTTAATCAAAATAGGTGTCAGTCGATTCAAAACACTTCTCCCAGCGAGCTTCAAGAGCATGTATGCCAGTTTCATAGTAGTCCAACTATCGGGTATTGATAAATTCGTCGAAGGCAATTTTGACCGCCTCTTCGTTCCTAAAGTGTTTTTCCGCCAAAAAATGATTCAAATGCTTAAACAAGTCGGAATACCGGAAGCTCGCGCTTCGGGTATAAAGGTTTTGTGTTCATCTTATCTAAGAAATTTCAACGCACAATTTTCTATCCGTATACAGCTACAAAACTACGAGACATACGTACATATTACAGCCGGAGATGGTACACTCACCCTAAACAAACAAACTGCCTATTTCCGAATATTGTACATTTATATGCACGTATATAAATTGATCGTACCTATATTTCCGATTTACTTCTTATGTCTATCTGAATTAGGCACTACCCGGAAAGTTCATTAGTACGCATATACTATATACCTACATACACACATGTCTGTTTGAAGTCATTGATATTCATATATAAATGACTAAAAAACTAAAACAAAATAATTCTTTGTGACCCCATTCACAAGAACTCGTTTCGTTACGCTATTGATGACGCTATTGATGAATAGAAATGCGATGATGACGTCATACAGGTTTTAGAATGTACGAAATTCACAAAAAATGGTAAAGTTTCACCCCCTATAACTTTGTTAATAATAGTTGGATTTTCTTCAAACTTGACCAAATTGTGCATTATGTTCTTCATTATGCCAAATTTTGTACTTCTGGGATGAACATAAGGGGGGTACCGGGTAAATTTCTAAAATGTGGAAATATACTATTATTAACTTTATTTGTGCAGATTTCGGAACCGGATATATTTTGAGGCCTAGATTTCGTAGACATGCACTAGCGTGATTTTTTTCAGATTTTTCGGTTGGATAGGTTCTGAGAACGAGACCTGTTACACTTTTTGAGGGTCATATTTTGAGCCCTCACTCCCCTATGTTTCACCCAATATCAAATATTGAACCAGTTTCGGAAAGTACTAATTGAGACCTTTCATTTGATACCCCACATGGCTACATTCTGGGAAAAAAAAAATTGCACCCTCCATTCACATGTATGGGGAGCCCCCCCTTAAACTTAACACAAAATGGCGTCAGTTGTTGCATGTAAAGGGAACGGCAGATCACATACTCTTACCAATTTTGGTGACAATTGGTCCAGCCGTTTCCGAATAAATCGGCTGTGACAGACAGACAGACAGACAGACGGACAGACAGACAGACAGACAGACAGACAGACAGACAGACAGACAGACAGACAGACAGACAGACGGACAGACAGACATCGAATCGATTCTAATAAGGTTTTGTTTCACACAAAACCTTAAAAAGTGGTTGGCTGGTTGGCAAAAGGTCCGGTGATAATGGTGGAGGAGATTGAGTCTCATACTGCAATTCGTTCAACTTTTAAACCGTTGTTCTGGACGCATGAGGTCATGCATTGTCGAGAAGGACTATCATACCATCTCCGCTGACTAATCTCGGCCGTTGAATACTCAATTTTTGGTGCACATCCTCGAGTTGGGCACAGTATTTCTGTGCATTTATCGTTTCTCCAGGTGTCAAAAAGGAATAGCGGATAACTCCAGCTGTAGACTACCAAACAGTCGCCATTACTTTCTTCGAATGAAGGCTCGGTTTCGGCATATGCTTCGATGGCTCATCAGCATCTAGCCATTGTGCTGATCCGCGACAATTATCGTATAATATCCAGTTTTTATCACATGCATGTGCAAAAAGAGATCGCTTCTGTTGCGGGAAAGTAAAGAACCGCAAATTCCCATTCGAAGCGTTTTTCCGTAAGGGCATGCGGAACCCATTTGTCGAGCTTTTACACTTTTCCAAGTTTTCGCAAGTGCCGGGAAGCTATCGAATAATGTACGCCCAGTTTCTCTACAATGTCTCCCACAGATTGACGTGTGTCAGATTCGGCTAGCAAACGCAGCTCGCCGTTGTCAATCGATGGTCCTGGATGTCCATGTCGCTCACTTTGAAGGTTTACGTCGCCTGACCGGCATTTTTCGAACTACCGCCGTGTGGTTCGCTCACTTACCGTATCAACTCCAAATGCGCTGTTAATGTTCCTGGTCGCCGTACCTAATACTAGTACGAAATGCCAAGCATTTAGGCTAGAGTGGTAGGTTAATGGAAGAATCCGTCGAGAACTCCCGGCAACATCGAGCACGTATGCAGAGTGGTCTATTTTTGCATGGTTTGAACCAGACTGTGTGAGAGTCCCAGGCCACCAAGGCAAGCCACGAGGAAATAAGGTACAATACCTCGAAACGACAAATTTCTTTGATTTCCAGAGCCAGTGGCTCATAGTTTACGAACGACCCGTCTTGTCAACTAATAGCTCGTCAGGCTTGTTGTGTGGAATATGCCGATCAGTTAGAACTCGCCGGTCAAAATACATGCTGTAAGCAGAACTATTAAGTACGGCTCATATCGGCTTGTATGCAAGGTTTTGATGGTTCACCTTACATATAGCATTATGCCTGGTGATGTATTGCACCGGTGCCATAACAGTGCAGGCAGAAATGAGATGGTCCAACGTCTCGAACGCCGAACCACACATTCTGCAATGGTCGTTCTCTACCTGCTCTTTCATGATGAGCTTTTTATAAGCTCGAGTAGCGGACACGTTGTCCTGAATGGCACACATAAATTCCTCCGGCTCAACAAAGACCTCCCCAGCATCCAGCCATCTGTTCGACAAATACAAATCAACAAATGGCTGCCAAAGACAATTCACGTGTTTCCCGTGCATTGGTCCGACTTTACCCCACTCAAAGGATTGAAAGGTCGATCCTTCAAATTAAGTGAAGTCTGCTGTAAAAATAGGAGCGCAAGGAGTCAACTTGCCGATGATATTATGCCGCCACGTCAACCACGCCCCTACCTCGGATGTTACGAGGCAGGTCCAGGGGTTTTAATGATGCATTCGGAATTTGGACATAGTAGTCCGTATCCGCCGCTAGACGTTTTCCAGATCGGTCTTCGACCACGGCAATATTCCGAATGCATAAGCCAGTGAAGGGATAGCGAATACATTCAATGCGCTTATTTTATTCTTCCCCGAGAGATGCACGTAAGCTATGTTTTACTGCAAACTATGCCCCTAGCATGATTCAGTTCCCATGGAAGGGGCTCAGTGCCATGCAAAACCAAAGGGGACTCAAAGAATCCCCCTGGAAGATGCCTCTCCGTATAAGGATAGGCTCTGAGGTATTGCCACCCCCAAATGAAGGCACTGATAAGGTGGTATTCTTCCCTTCCTTGACTGTTGTCAAAAACTTCATAAGTTTCGGATCAATGCGATACAGATGTAAGACATCGTTTAGCCCCCCCCCTTCGTATATGGATGGGTTCTGAGGTAATAGCACCCTCAGATGTACGCACCGATAAGGTGGTATGCAACCCTGCCATGACTGACGCCAAAAACTTTATTAGTTTCGGTCAATACGATATAGATGTGGGACATCGATTAGCCAGGTATGCGGGACGCTGTCGAAAACCTTGGCATAATCGATATAGCAACTAAAGAGGTTTCTTTGGCCTCTAGTTGCTTGTCCTACAACTACCGAGTCGAGAATGAGTTGCTCTTTGCAACCCCTTGAACCGACTCGGCCGCCCTTCTGCTCCTCGGTCAGAATGTTGTTGATCTCGACGTGCGCATTGACCCTTCCACTAAATTATGAACTTCTAGAGAGTTTGCAAGCGAGTAATCGGTCCTGCGTCTCCGGGGTCATGTATCGTGTCCTTTTTTGGGATAAGGTAGGTAATCCAGGCAGTGAGGAAGGGTGGAAATTCCTCCGGCCGAGTCATGACTTGGTTTATGCTGTGTGCCAACCAACTATGTATACTGGTAAACTTGTTGTACCAGAAGTTCTGCACCCAATCCAGACATGGGCCCCTTCAGTTCTTCGAGCTGTTTATGGCTCGTCGAACTTCCGCTTCGGTAACATCCGCACAATTCATGGCATGGCGGGTGCCTTCGAATGTGATCCGCTCAGCATTTATATTTATTAATAATAAATTAAAATATTACTAAATTCATGTTATTTTTATCTCGAATTAAAGAATGATTGGCCGTGAGGAGTATTGCTCCTCCTCGTGTTAATCTCCCCTCGAGCTGACATTGAAAACAATTTTCGCTGTCACAAATTGTTTTTCGATGTCGTGGCCAACTCAATTCGCACTTGCATGCGACACACAAGTTGTTCGCTCCGCCATAGCTGTAGGCTAAATATTGGCACCCTCACTAGTAAAACGAAGAACTTACAAGAGCTCTTCGAAAGAAGCACATAAAAGCAAACAACTTACATTTTGTGGCAACAACAGCTGTAACATAGACTGTAAACGCGGTAATATTGTAATTACCTTAGATGTCCGGTGATTCGTTTCTTTATCGACCTTCCAACATACTTGTCAACACATGGTTTATTAACCGGTTGTCTAATGTTCTAACATTTTATCGTGGGAGCAATCAAACGCAAGTAACTTAAATCCTCATAAGGCCCCACCATTTTTTACCCTGACTGGTTACAATGCCCTTCCCTCTGAGACCATCGTGCTGTAACATCGACCATTGCTTGCTGCTGTGCAATTCAAGCCATCACTCGTCGCGAATTAAGGTACTGGTACCGTGAACATTTTTTGAGAAGTCGTTTTTTTCTTCTTGCATTTTTCGATTCTATATACCGTGGTCAAAGGGTAGTATAGGTCCCAAGGTGAAACGTGGATTGGTACGCACTATGGAGCATAAAACCTGGAAAATGCCTGCTGAACCAACACCAACAGCTCTACTACCAAACCCTTTCTCCACCTCCACGTGGTGACCGCTGTGAGCTCTCTCTTAACGAAAAGCTGCAAACGGAAAAGGATGAAGGCGAGTCTCCCGCGCCTAAAAACGGAACAAATTGTGCCAACTGGTCCTCCAGGTTGGGGGTTGGGTAGGGCTGACAACCCTACATGCAAAACAACTTGTTACGAAGCCACAACATGAGCTTCGGAGTGGCTGTATGTTACAACGACGAACCCGACAGCGTAAACAGAATAACGATTTGCGCTCCCTGTACAGAGATGGAAGTGTTAAGCAACTAGCCGATACCCTGTGGCTAGAGCGAACGACTATGCACTCTGCGCTTGTGAGGCAAATTTAGAAATATAAGCCCCATTAACGTTCACGCCCCTACAGAGGAGACTGCAGAGTCGGAGAAGGATATCTTCTACAAGGAAGTAGAACGAACCCCCGAAGCCTGTCCCAGGTATGATATCAAAATCGTACTTGGGGATTTTAACAGCCAGGTAGGGACGGAGTCCGTATTCGATACGTTGGCTCCCACAGCTTCATCAAAATACGCATGATAGCGGATTGCGGATTATTCAATTAACAATGTCACACGAAATGGTTGTTGGAAGTACCTAGTTTGCGTGGGCCTCTCCAGAGGGGACCATTTTCAACCAAACTGACACGTGTTGATCAAACGCCGCCACCTCTCAGCGTTGATGAATGTCAGAACATTTAGAGGGTCCAATATAGACTCGGATGACTATCTCATTAGCATGGTGCTCCGAAATTGAATAGGAGAGGAAATGGGCAAGTAACCGGATTGGACGGAAATTTGAACAATCTGCTGGACTACCTTTTTAAGGATTTCTGCAAACATAAAACCTTATTAAAATCGGTTTACTGTCTGTCTGTCTGTCGCACCCATTTTTCTCGGAGACGGTTGTAGCGATTGACACCAAATTTGGGTATCAAATTTAAGGTCTAGTAGTCTAGTACTTTTCGAAGTCACTCTTAGTTTTGACATTTGTTGGAAAATTGGGAAGTCATTTCTTTAACGATCCCATTCTCAGAACCTCGTCTCTCAACGTCTCACCATAGGGTCAAAGCTCTTACTGTAGAAGACTATGATCTTGCCAGTCCTCAAGTATTCTCGGAAACTTGGGTTCATAGCAAGAAAAATTTCGAACTCTGTGCCGCGTTCGAGAGAAGAATTCTCCGAACCATTTTTGGCCCCCTACGTGAGGATGGACGATTCCGTAGCCTACACAATGACGAAATCTATGAGCAATTCAATGACCGTCTGGTTGTGGATAAAATCCGGCTCAATAGGTTACGGTGGGCGGGTCACTTAATCCGTATGGATGTGGATGATCCCACCCGGAAAGTCTATAAGGCCAATATCTACGGTAGAAAAAGAAGACGAGGCAGACCCTGCCTAAGATGGAGCGAGGGCGTAGGTCAGGACGCCAGACAGCTTTTAGGGATATCGAATTGGTGGACCTCGGCGCAAAACCGAAATATCTGGAGTTCCTTATTAAGGCAGGCCTAGACCGGATACCGGTTGTTGCGCCGTTGATGATGATGATTCTCAGAACCTACTTAACGGAAAAATCTGAAAAATACCCTCCATACCGATACATGTTCAAATAAAGTTAATAATAGTACACTACTATAGTTCTTCGTAATCGGCAGGAAAACCCCCCTTAAGTTCACCCTAGAATCACGAAATTTTGCAGTAGCGTAGGCTGCAGCATAGAGCATAATCCTACTAAATTTGGTGAAAATCGCACTATTACAATTACAACAGATATTGAATGCTCCTTCATATAATTCGTGCGTTGGTATCCGATTTTGATAAGTCTAAACAGATCTCTCTCACCATTCCTAATGTCCAGTTTATCATAAAGATCTTTGTAATGGACCACTTGTGTACCAGCGAAGACTTTCTTTGCATTCCGGTTGGAGTACTTGTAAATTGGCCAGCGGTTTACCGTCGAGATACTTGTGGTAGAGGCGTTTCTTTTCACGGACCTTCATTTGAACATCGTCATTCTAAAATCAAGTATCTCGATTGATGAACCACTTAACTGGCTTGGTGATCCGGTGGTAGCATAAGCATTCATAATTTCATATACAAATAAATTTGTATCGTGATTTGCCGTCGGATACCAGTCGACTCTGCTAATAATCTCGGGCAATCGCAATGCTGACCACATTGCCTCCTATAGGGTACTGTAATCCTGTAGTGTACCGTTATGATCTTGAATGAAGTGATTTTACACACTTAAAGGCTCTGATGCAATTGGATTGTAGGATTGGACGTACATATGTCTGTCATGAGTAATTGAAACTAAACTACAGTCAGCTTAAAAGCCAAAAATAAAATGTTCCCATCCAATCCCACGTTCATATGACCTCACTTGATTGTGGTATTCATGTATTTGCGCATGATGATGGCGTCACCAACGTGTCGGAGTGCAATAAATGTCCGGAAAGAAATGAAACGGAAAGCTAACACTTACTATAATTTTGCGAATAATAGTTTTGTACTTCTAGGATGATTTAAAGGGAGTTTTCTGGAAAAATTTCTAAAATATGGTAATATACTTTATTTATTATATCGGAGCGGACATGCACTTTTTGGGTCCTATATTTTGAAACCCCACTCGTGGCACCCAATGTAACAAAAACAATTTAGAAAAGTACTAATTAAGTCCTTTTGCATGTATAGGAAGCCTCCCTGAAATTCAGCAGGAAATAGCGCCACAGGGAAGCACAGACCACACATTTCATTTCATGACAATCGGCTCAGCCGTTTCCGAGTATATCGGATGTGACAAACAGACAGACTGAAGGCAGACACTGAATTAATTTTAGTAAGGCTTTGTTTCACACAAAACCTTAAGAAATATTTTAGTAAACATAGCCAAGAACTTAGTTAAACCATATTTCATTTTTAAGGCTTTGTTGAAAAAACCTGATTAAAATCGGTTTACTGTCAGTCTGTCTGTCTCATGCACCTTTCTCAAAAACAGTTACACCTATTGACATGAAATTTGGTAGAAAAATTGAAACTGTGAACCCCACGTATGCGGTGAAAATTCATTGCTGAACGTAAGGTGCAAAATTTGTTTCGACGAATATAGCTATGGGGTATCAAAAATTAAAGGCCCTGAAAAGTACTTTTCGAGGCAGGTATTAGTTTTGACATTGATTGCAAAGACAAGACGTGAGAGGGTTCTGAAAGGATAAATTACATCATCGACCTGTTTTCGCAAAAAATCTGAAATAAATCATGGTTTTCCACGTACATGTTTTCTAGGCTCCGAAATATTCTACATTACGATATTAGCAATTGGGGTTTTATCAGAATGACAGCTGTGATATTTCTGCAGCGGCGAGGCTAAAGACGTTTCATGATCACAGGAGCGGTTATTATTGATTTGCAAAAATATGTTTTTAAATTCGTCTCACTGCTAAAATACAAATAGGATGTAGTGTAGTTCTTCGCCATAAAATGCATAGTTTAACTGAAAATTCTGGATAATTTCACCGCTAACTGTAGGAGTTGTTTCATATACATGCAATGTATACTTGTATAAACACTCTTAAAATCAGTGAGATATATTTGCAGCCGAACTGTATTACTTGTGATTTTGAACTAAAAGAATTTTGCCAGAGAATTGGAGTAATTAAAGAGGAGACTCCCACCAATTTGATTAGAAATTCTTCGTACAGCGCTCTCAGACGCTACGAATGGTACCAATGGTTACATGGGAGCACTGTTATGTACGCTCAAACATACGAGTTGAGACGCATACGGCTCGTATGCAATGGGAACTTAATACCAGGTCAATTCGAAGCACGGGTCAAAGATATATGTACATATAATGGGTATGGAAGATACAACATATGTTCACCAGCGTACATTACTTATTTTTCTGGAAAATGAATAAATTTTTACGAAAGTATATCACCAAGATCCATAAACTAAATAGAAATCTACTAAACTTGCTGATATGATAACCAAAATATTTACGGTAATCGGTCATTTGTGAGTGGATTTATGCGTACATATGTATAGCTCTGTGTGGATACATTTGTACGTAGCTAAGCCAGCTATTAATATCTTTTTCCAAGTCATTGATTCACCACTTCGATATAACCCATGTATTCCTCCTCTAGTCATCGTTTCAATGAAGGTATGCCATCTTCCAGAATTAACATTCTATTCAAACCGTACAAAAAGTTCTATAGATCGTACTAGCTGAGCTAGTCAGTCTGTTGGGCTTGCTTGTACTGGCAGCGATATTTGACGATAAAAAATTCGAGAAGCAGTGATATTGAAAATTAGAATACTATATGACGTTTGCACTTGAGAAACCCACAATGTATATGTATAAGATAAATTTTTCAGTCATTAAAATTTGGATGATTGGCTTAAAGTAGGAACTAAGTTTGGATACCGGGAGCTGGGCGCTGCGGGTATAAAGGTTTTGTGTTCATTTTATGTGACAAACTCTATGTATAATTTTCCATTCGTACATAGCTAAGAATACAAAACATTCCTTCATATCTTGCCAAACTCCACTGTGTTCCTTCGAAATAAACAAACATTGTCTATTACCGCATTAATAAATTGATCTAACGCATCCTACTTGGTTACTATCCACAAGCTTTATTACACGTGCATATACATACATATCTCCCTTGAGTAATTCACACCGATATGCAAATAAGTAAAAAAAGCCAACCTTCTATAACTTCGTTAAGAATTGTTGGGTTGCGTTCAAACTTTGCAGAATTATGTCCTATATTATCGCCCATGTACTTCTGGGATGAACTTGAGTGGGGTTTTCCGGTAAATTTCTAAAACATGGTAATATACTATTATTAACTTTATTTGTACAGATATCGGAACGGGAGGTATTTTAAGGCCTAGATTTCATATGGATGCATCAGATTTTTTTTCAGATCTTTCGGTTGGATAGGTTCAGAGAACGAGGCCTGTTGCGCTTCTTGGGGCGCACATTTGAGTCATATCTCCACTATGTTTCCTCCAATGTCAGAAATAAGACCTGCTGAACCCTTTCATTTGATACCCCATCATCACCATATTCTGAGAAAAAAAATGTGCACACTCTTTTTAACTCTTTTCTCTTCAAACTGCATGTAAAGGGGCACACAGACAATAAGTTCTACCCAAATTTCGTGGCTATCAGTTTAGTCGTTTCGTCTTAAATACAATGTGACAGACTGACAGACAGGCAGACATTGAATCGATTTTAATAAGGTTTTGAAGGTTTTCTTTCAAACAAAACCTTAAAAGGGGTCGTCAAAACTTCCGTAAATATTAGATCCCACAAATTTCAAAAATTCATCAAGCAATGGGAGAACAACAGGGTGATCGATAGCTGGAAATAATAACATTGTCAAGATACTCACACTAGACGATAGCAGCTACTCATTTTAGTGTGATATTGACATTTATAATTGTGGGTTGCAGTAAATTTACCCGGAAAAGATAACTGTGAACTACTGTTATTTTATCAGTAGTAGTGCGATTTTGTTCAAACTATCATGCTTCATACTATATTCTATAATATGTTACCACAAATTTTTATAACTATAGGGTAAACTTAAGGGGGATTTCTAATAAATTTCCCAAAAGCATAGAGATATACTATTAATTTAATCTGAGATACAGATATCGATATGCAGAGTATTTTGAGGCTTGGACATGGTGTAGAGATATCTTCATGATGTTTTTTAAATTTTTTGGTTGAGTAGTTTCTAAGAATGGGTCCGTCAAACAAATCATTACTTTCGGCCCCCGGTATTCCCCAACAAATGGCAAGACTAAGACTGCCCTCGAAAAGTTATAATCGGCATCTTCCATTTGATACCCTCCATATTGGGTGACCAAAAATGTACACCCCCCTTTTGCATGTATGAGGACTCCCTTTAAACCCAAAGTAGAAAAACGTAACTTACCGCAAGCGTGGGTGTTCACAGTTTCCACCTTCTCAACAAATTTTGTGCCAAACAATACAGTCGTTTCTGAGAAAAGTACATGTGACCGACGGACAGACATTGAACCAATTTTAATAAAAATCACATGTTCATTAGAACTAAACAATGAATATGTAGCAAAATGCAATTTGTATGACAGAACTGTTCTATATGTAACCAAGGAGGAATGTTTTACACACAGCATCCAAAACTAAACTCAGTTTCGCGAACTAAAACTCAAAGAAGGTGGAAACCGATAGCTGGAGGCTACAAGTATGAAAGGTTTCGTGTTTTCTTTTGTAAGACTTCTGTACTATCATTTTTACTTTTATAGCGTACGTTATATATATTTAATGGTTAACACTATTCACTTTTATGTAATATTAACAGTCTACATTTGATGTCTCAGGATGCAGTAAATCTAATCGCCGTCGTCATAGTGAAACTTTGTTACAAACCCTTTTATTATTCTGGATTACATATTGTATGATGCCAATATCATTAGGAGAAAGTTGGAGTCAATTCAGCGACTTTGCTCAAACATCAACACAAATGCTCTCTAAAGGGAGGAATCAGAGAACACGTCATTTAAAAAACTTATTATGTTAACAATCCTTTTCTCTGTCAAACTAGGATTATTAAAAAAATATTAAAAGCTAAATTTTTGGCGCCGTGTTAAACTTTTTTTTGTGAATTTTGGTGTTTTTTTCGGGGTTCTTTAATGAATAAAAAAAAACTACTGAATGAATCCCAATTATCCTAGTTTGCGGACCGTAGAAATATGTTCTGAATAAAATTTCAAAGATTTCGTTGGATAGATTTTGGGCTATGGTGGCAGCCGATTTTCAACATGCAGTTTCGAGAAAAACGCATTTAAAAAATAGAATGCGATTTTTAGCCATAAAACTTTAACTGACCATTAATCTGCTATACCTAGTCCATACACCTTAGGTTTCTTGAAGAATTATATGTACAGCCTTAACTTCAATTCTTGTCCTTTTAGCGAAGTCATTCGAACGTCATTCGGACTGATAAATACGAACTTTATTACGGCGATCGACATAAATCTGGCATGTAACTTATTACGTGTTTAGCGCTATAATTTCCGAATGACTTCGAATATCAAAAAATCACTTTGTCCATATATTCTACACTATATCTAGATATAATTGATGCAAAAAAAATCGATTCGTTAAGCAAAATTTTAAAAGATCGTCGAAAAATAAAAAAAAGATTTTAGAGCCTATGTGCGATAAAAGTTGAGCATGGAGGAACGATTGGATCAGGGCCATGAAGTGTATTAGAGCACTTCATTCAGGATCGTACAGTACAGTGAAGGAGGCAATGAGGGCAGCATTGCGCTCGCCGGAGATTATTACCCTAATTTAACTCAGGTACTCATTTAAAACTGAGTCGACTGGCATCAGATATCCAGTCACGATACCCTCTGCCACCAGTGCAATGCAATTGTGACAATGATTGTAAGCCTGGACAGGATGCCAACCAAATGAAAGCTTACCGGGTCGAAAAGTTCTTTGGCCTTCATATGATACCAATCATCTTCAATTCAGATTGGGGAAACAGCACAAGGCAATAGAGGAAGTTCGTAAATAATGATCGTGAAGGAAGAAAATATTGCGAAGAAGTTAAATGTTAGATGCGGAGCAAATAATCGATAAGATTTTTCACACGAGACTTATTAATGAAATCGAACTCCTGCTTTCCGGATTTTTTCTGCAAATCTTTAAAGGATTATATACAGTTGGGATTACTACAGAAAGCGACAAAAAAAGTATTTCAAGTTCTACAGGTACATTATCTTAAGAATATGCTACCAAAATTTTATAACAATCGGAGCATTAGCTCCGAAGTTATAATTATTTATAACGCGTTGCTTCGCTGCTCCAGTGTATTTGTGTATAGACTTTCGAACCTTCATTGCCGTATATACTGTTTGTAGTTGTAGCCACCCAAGAGAAGAATGGCTTGTAGGCAACGTCAAATCAATTTTCTGGAATCTGTAGAAGGAATACTTCATTTATGGCACTGGAATTGTCGATTCGATGTAAGTTCAAATAAGTTAAGTTTTAAGATGCAAGAATAAACTAGGAACTTTAAACGCGATTATTTCAGAATCGTATCGAAGGATTTCATATCGGTTTATATCTAGATAGAAAAGTCGAAAATTTAACACCTCAAAAATGTCAACATTTTGTTAAACCTAAATAGTGAGGGGTTTGTTCATTTCTCCAGGTACAGCCGTTTCGTCTAATTGGTGTTACGTTCGCCGGTTCTTTCAGCGTTCGCGGGCTTCGATCCGCCGCAACGGTCTAAGAAAAGGGGATACCCTATTATGCGTCCTCTTGGTATTGGAAAAGTGTTCCGTGAAGTAAATGCGAGACGCACGATCATCTATCCAACTACCCAACTACTTGCCTATGCTGACCATATCGACATTAGGGGAGGAAAGGCCGGACAGATACAAATCGAGCAGGCGGCGCGAAATCTTGGGCTGCACATCAACGAAGGCAAAACGAAATATACGGTAGCAACGTCAGCACCAAAAATCAACCAACCAACATCAAACTGCACCGTTGATAATTTTTCCTATCTAGGGTCGAAAATCACAACCGAAAACAGTTACGACGATGAAATCCGCGCACGGTTGTTGGCAGGCAATACCTATTTCAACTTACAAAAACTGTTTCGCTCGAAATGTCTCACCATAGGGTCAAAGCTCTTACTGTACAAGACAATGATCTTGTCAGTCCTCATGTATTCCTCGGAAACTTGGGTTTTTAGCAAGAAAAATTGCAAACTCTTGGCCGCGTTCGAGAGAAGAATGCTCCAAAGAATTTTTGGCCCCTTACATGAGGATGGACGATTCCGTAGTCTACATAACGACGAAATATATGAGCGGTACCATGACTGTCTGGTTGTGCATAAAATCCGTTTCAATAGGTTGCTATGGGCGGGTTACTTAATCCGTATGGATGGGGATGATCCAAATTTGGTTTACTACGGAATCATGGAAGCGGATCGATAAAACGGGCGAGCGTGATTCCGATACCGTGGCAAAACTAGAGAAATAGAGCGTAGTGTACGCCGTGACAAAAGGCAATTTATTCTTGCGCGCAAATCATGGTAGTAATCTCTGGTGAGCGCAATGCTGAATACGTTGCCTCCTACGAAGCGCTCTAACACACTTCAAGGACCTGATCCAATACAGATTGTAGTGCGGAAGATTATTATTTAAAATAACAACTTAAATCATTTTAAAACAGAGTGTGTGAATTCAGATGGTGAATCACCTTGACTGCATCTATTTGATTTTTCACCGAGTTGTGGGCCTTGGAAAAATGGGTTTCGATTTGAAAGACAGACAGGATGGGACTTAAAATTAAGATCAAATAGAAGTAAGGTTCTTAGTTTGACTGGTCATCGCACTCTACCTATCTGTATTAATGGGCAAAGAAGTGAAGGCGTTGTTTCTTTCGGCGGCGGCACTGATCTTGATGTCGCTCGACGCATTATCAGCGCCAGATTCGTCTTCGCTGCTTTGTCCAAAATCTGGAAATGCAATTATTTCAACACCAATCATAAAATTGAGACTGTTCCGTCCTAATATTCATTTTGTGCTGCTGTATGGAAGTAACACATGGGAACTGACCAACTCTGTTCCTTGGAACCTCTTAGCTTTCATCAACTCATGACTATGTTCGGGTCAGCGATAATTCGACCAGGAATGGAGGTATAAGCATTCTCCAAAATAAAAGTCCATCCTGTAATGAGAAAGCGGATATCTTTTTGGGCGAGCGCCCTGCCTATGGGCATACCAGGCATCAGATTTTTTGTGTTGATGTGCTCCATCTGCAGCCGGTAGCTTCACATTATTTTAGTGTGATTTCCCCCCTTAACGTAAACCCTGCCATAAATAGATGAATCCGGGATATTTCGTTAGACAGGGGAGTCGGGTACAATGGATCACTAAGGTTTGAGTGTTCAGAGGCTTTGTTCTATTCCATCTTACATACACAATCGCGATAGAAAGACCTATCAAGCAGAAAACTTGGTTTTGTTAAGATTATCTTCAGCGCGACTTTGTTTTTCTGCTTCTCTTATTCCAGAGCTAATTCGGTAAAAACCGTGACTAGGTAAGGGTTTCTCTTCTCCGAACAAAGCGGGACGAATGACTTCATCAAAAGAAACAGTATCGGTAGTAGAATGCAGCCTTATCGACTTCCGGTTTGGTCTTCAAAATTACGACATTTTGCACCTTTCTAAATTGCTCTGATAATAACTAAGGTACTCCGCAACCTACGACTCTCCCGTATTACGTTATTTCGCATTTAACCTAGGCACTCTTCATTCGTATATTCGCCTTACGTTGCCTTCTCTGTCTTTGCTCACTCTTGCTTTCAATATGACGATCTGAAATTTCAAGTTCATGTTTCTGAGGAAAGTGCGTGTGACAGACAGAGAGACAGAAGAACAAATAGCGAGACAGACAAACAGTAAAGACTTTGATAATAATCGTTGGCGCAACAACTCAATTGGGTCAGGGCCTTGAACTGTGTTAGAGGACTTCAGTCAGGACCGTAACAGTACGTTACAGGATTACAGTACCCTATAGGAGGCAATGTGTTCAGCACTGCACTCGCCCGAGATTATTACCCCGATTTGACTTAGGTACTCATTCACAGCTTAGTCGACTGGTATCCGACGTCAAATCGCGATACAAATTGCCATACCAATGTTTTGTTTTACAGAAAACGTTAAAATCCAGTAGTTCTCCCATTACAATTAATTTTATTACTGGCGGCAGTAGGATTTGTATCGTGATTTGACGTCGGGTACCAGTCGACTCAGCTGTGAATGAGTACCAGACATCAAATCGAAATTGATAAGGTTTAGTTTCACACCAAACCTTAAACAATGTATGGATGATATTAGTGGTTGGTGCCCGAAGAAGACAAGTGGTAACTAATGCTTTTTCAAACAATGTTTTGAGCTATCAAGAATTATTTATTGAAAATAACTCAACCGCGGTGAGTCAGCCTAGAGTTCAATCGTTTGCTCGGGCTAATCCAACCCAATAAGAGGAAATCTCTTACCATTCCTTTTCCTCCTTATTTCTTTTCCGATCCCCCGACAAACTTATGGGTCTGTGAAGATCACCTTTCTCCCTCCTCTTATCTGGCTGGCTTCCGCAAGGAAACACCTTGGTTAAAAATTGTGATAGAGGACCTCTAGTCTACTTGCATTCTTGAGACAGAATACCTGGACTTTTTTCCGAGCAAAAGCAAATGTACAACATGTGATATAACAAGATTATCAAGGTGTGACTAAAGCGGGAAACACAACCCGGAGTGAATGCGAACATGCCCAGTAAGAGAGCTGTCAAATGAAGTTGATTACCCGGACTTGTATGAAGCAATATACAGCAAGTGCGATTGCGCAATGCGGCAGATAAAAAAGTTGAAAGTTGAACTTTTGCCTTGGCTGAGGGATTAAAGTTTGTTAATACCTCACGTCATCTGCAATTTGACGGTGTGTTTCGTTTGTGGCTGTTACTTTTGAATGCAATTAATTTAAATGAATTCGTTTTGAGAATTGGGGAATTCACTATTTTCGTTGCAAGTGCTAATTCTTAATGTCACTTGCATTAGTCCCGAAGATTCCAAAATTGAATTTAAGCCGGAGATTTGTGCACTCTTAGTGGTATATAATTGCATGATTTTCATAACATAAAATATGCACGCAAGTCGATTGTCTGCGCACAAAATCGCGGCATTGCACATAATTTTCAAGTTTATGCAATTAGTGTATGCTTCTTCCTATATGTTTTGTTGTCAAATAAAGAAGAAAACCCTCAAAGTGATACGGCACCCGAGACGGAACTCATAGAGTACCACGCAGTACTGTTGTTCCGTAAAGAGGGATAGTGGGAAACACTGAAATTGAGCAGAATTGAGCAGCACTGCAAGCACCAGATGGATTCCAGATAACCCATTGAAGAGTGAACTGGGGACAAACGAAAGGAGAAATAGGCATCTGAGAGAGACTTCAACCAGGTAATGTCCAGGACTCAAAAGAAGAAGGTGGACAGGAACAAGCGGCAACAACACGCCATGTCGTCCGGGCACTAGACTCACAGGTCTGCCTTTCAAGTCGACGGAAGGCAAGACCTTTACAGAAGTCCTCCGTGAAATATTGTACGTTATAGGATCAAGCCCGAAGATAGCGAAACAGAAGTGTTTTCCACTCGGAAAGCGAAGAGTGGTGGGGTGCTCGTCGAATTAGGTCGAAAAGTGCATTCGTAGAAGTGGTCAACGGGATACTGGGGAAAGAAGCTTTGGTTTCTAGCCTAGAACCCACAGAAAAGAGCGAAGTAGAAGACGCCATCATCCGAATATCCGGAAGTAATCCATGCCGGATCGGTATTCCCTCTGTGGACTCTCGAGGCCAAAAGCTCGCCGTGGTGGAAGTTGCTAAATAATACAGGAGGATACTTGTTGTAGAATTGGTCGGGTAGTATGTAGGATACGAATTTTGACCGCCCCACCAAATGTTACAAATGTTTAGATCATGGGTACACGTCTGCAACTTGCCGCGGACCCGACAAGAGAACATTTTGCCGCACATAAGGCCAGGAATAGATAATACCTGTAGTGAAAAGGAGAGGTCCGTTCTAAGCAAGGATCGTGGCACGTTGAATGAGAGCGTTACGCAGACTGCGGATTTATGGCGGTATCCAGTCTTCAGAGCAGAACTGGGAGTCTTCAGAGCAGAAGTATCATATGATGCGGTTAACACCACCCGTACTCCATAGATCAACAGGAGTGCAACCGCGCATGAGTTGCTACCACAGTTGTTCAAAAAATAAAAGCTGATCTAGTGCTTATCAGTGAACAGTACCCAACAAGAACTCTGCTTCATGGCACCCCGACATATCAGGTACCGTTGCTATTTGGGTTCGGGACGTCACCCACCTTAAAGTTTCTGTCCAAAGTCGAGGGGATGGCTTTTTCGGATGCTGATCGGGGGTGACTTCAATGCAAGATACTTGAATAGGGAATGTCTCACTGCGACTCCAGAGAGAAACGAGTCCTTGAAATGGCGTCGTGAACAGGACTCAAAGTTTTAAACACCAGATCCTCCCCAATCTCGGTGTGCGTCATCCCGGCGATCTTTCTGTGCGCAGAACGTCTCGAAGGTGAACACCGGGAGATTTGTCGAAGCTCTTGGAGCAAGGGGCGCTCTGGGGGTATTCTTGGATGTGGTGACGCTACAGCTGACACTGCCGTGAATCTAGTTGTGAACCTGACAACGTTAGCTTGCTGAGCTTTCTCGCTCAGAAGGAGATCAAGACGTGGCAGACCTTCTACGTATTGGCGAACAGCGAAAGTCTCATATTGAACGGGTATTATTCCCTGCGCATCCTATACGTCGCCGTGGAAGGCACCGGGAAGTGCCAACTTTTTTCCATGAATGAGTTTGAAAGGGTCGAAGGTGGCCATGTCTTTTACGGACACATTCTCAGAAACTACCCAAACAAAACATCTGAACAAAAATCAAGTTGCTGCCACTAGGCTCTGAAATATTCTCCACACCGATATCTCTTCAAATAAACTTAATAACAGTATATTACTATAATTACGTGCTAGGTCCTAATGGGACAAATGTCCACTCAAATGTTTTTATAAACGAAATACACCTTCCATACCTGGAGCGTCCAGCTTTCGGCTTCCCGACTTGGTTTTTTATTTGATTCTTTTGAAATATAGCATTAATATACATTCGTCCCGAAAACCTTTGAATCTGCGTTCAAAAATGTTAAGGTCTTAGTAGAAATAGTCGGCCCCCTTGTTGCTACCGGCGTAAAAGCTGTCAGGGAAAAAATTCAGACCTGAATGGAGACAATGTATTTTATGATTTTTGTTGTTTGTTTGTTTTTGAATATTCCTTTTTGCACCCAGGCACTTTTTTCATAGAAGATAAAAATTTTTCTAGATCTTCTAAAATTTCCTCTTAAGTTTTCGCCTGAAATATTTAAAATAATTTGGTGTAAATTTCAACAGCAAGACCAATTTGAAGAAGACACTACATTTGAGGATGCATTAAAGATGCTTCTTTCAAATTCATTTTTAAGCTTTTGTGTAAAACAAAACCTTATTAAAATCGATTTACTATCTGTATGTCACACACACTTTTCTCAAAAACGATTTAAACTAAATTTGGTGAATAACATAAAATGAAGTTTAAAGGGCGGTTCCCATCCAAGCAAAGTATAATAGGATGTAGATTTTTTCCACCTTATGTACTCGGGTGCGGTTTCAAATGAATGATCTCAATTAGTACTTTCACAAACAGATTTTGGATTTTACTTAAATTGCAAAATGATTGAGTGAGAGGTCAAAATGTACAACCTTAAAGTGAGACAGGACCCATTTTCGGAAACTACCCAACCCGATGCGCTTATATGAAATGTATGCCTCAAACCATATTAAATTCCGATATCTGTCCAAATAAACTAAATAATAGTACATTATTAACTTTTTGAAGTTGACCGAAGAACCTCCCTTAAGTTCATCTTAGGAGAAAATATGGGAGGACGGAGAATAACATCGCGCAAAATACTGAAAAGTTTCGTGGAAATACGACTATCAGTACCAAAGTTATATTAGCTCAAACTTACTAATTTTGCACGAATTTCCTACGTATTACGCCATGGCGTCATAACTAATGAGAATAGTTGGCAGATGGGTGAACATCTAAATTTTCATATATGAAAAAAGCGACTTTTCTCGGTCGATATTTGAGGTTTTGTTTGTAAAGCAAATCTTATTAAAATCGATTCAATGTCTGTCTGCCTGGCGCACGTGTTTTTCTAAGAAATTGCTATCCTGATTGCCACGAAATTAGGTGAGAAGGTGGAAACTGAATATGCGTATTCGCCGAATAAAGTCATGTGGGGTAACAAATCAAAGGTCTCGAATACCACTTTTCGCAGCCACTGTTAGTTTTGATATTTATTGGAAAGCCGGGGAGTGCAGGCTGTCGAAACTGATGATTTCTTTAGCGGACTTATTCTCAGAAACTACCAAACCGAAGCTGACGGTGCCCGTGCCTCAAAATACATTCCATATCGTATATACTCAAATTATGTCATGTTACTGTTTTTTGGAAATTGACTACAAACCCCCCTAACTTTATCCTAGTGTTATAAAAATTTGCAGTAATATAGACTATGGTATGAGGTATAATATCCCCAAATTGAATTGTACTATTACTGATAAAGTTACAATAGGTCAAAGTTGTCTTTTCCGTGTGAATTTTCTGCAAGCCAAAAGACTAAATATCAATATCTCATTGAAGTGAGTAGTTTAACATATACGTATAAATAGAATAATTCTACAGTCAAATATACTAACATCAAAAACAACAATACCTGAAGCGCGAGCTTCCGGTTCCCAACTTGTTGTATCTGTTTTAGGTGGATTTCTCTACTGGCTCCTAGCGAAGTGGACTATTATCAATACTGCATTTTCCAGATCAAATTATTTGCCTAAATTGCTCTTTAAAAAATAGCGTGTTCTCTCGTTCCTCACACAAGGAAACAAAACCTTTCATATCTGAAGCGTCCAGCCTCCGGTTTCCCGAGTTGTTTCCAAAGTAAATTCATTTCGAACAGGTCAATTTTTCTAGCTCGAATCTCTCCAGCTTAATAGGTTTATTTTATGCATAGGTAAAAAATAGTTATTTCCATATTAAAAAATGCGATCCGATCAGCGGCTGGGAAGGGTTTTCTAACCTGGGAGCACCCTAGAAACTAACAAAAGTAATTTATAGACTTCGGCTGGGCTAGCTGCACATTGAATCTTAAAACTAAATATAGACTTGGTCGCCGGATTATAGCATCAAGAAACAGGAGAAACATGTCCCCAAGAAAGAAACGCCAACTTCCTTACCGCTATTGTGCAGAGATCCTATTCCACGATAACCGATATCATACACTTGACTGGAACACTCAGAACTTTAGAGCACACTATGGAATTTCTCACAGTATCGCCGGTAAATCACTGCAAACACTTCACCAGATTAGCAGTCTTCTTTACGCACGAAAGAGCACCACTCACACGCGTTAGTTTTGAAAATTCTGCAATTTTGGAGTTAGTCTAACCTCCTAGAAGTAAGTCGGATGAACTCTAGAATGCGCACCCAATATCTCACTATGCAACACAGAATCCCCCTGGCAAGACCACGACCGAGCTGCAGAAATGTGTAGGAAATACTGGATCCCAACTAGGCCAGCGTCGAGCTTTATTCGAGCTTATCGTGGAAAACGAAAATAAACCCAACCACTCCATTTTATGGAAAACTCGAGCGCCTCACATTTGTACATGTGTATGTATGTACATGAGTAGGGTCATCCAGATCCAATGTAACTCCAGATGCAGATACTTTAGTTTGAAAAGAGAGGGACCAAACCGGTAGGTGCGCTTCCAGCTCTACTGAGAACACTGTCGGCTGGTGCTATCAGTATGCCTCGCACATACTCGCCACCCATTTGATTCCCATGTGTGTTGGCCGCACCGCACATAGAACCAGTCGAGAGGAAATTTTCTACTCAGATACTCTACGCACTCCGAAGTTCTTGAAGAATGCAACGCGACCATGAGCTTGCGTTGACACGTGACGATCATGAAAGCCAGAGATACCCAAACCTCTGGGAAACAATGTACATACCTGAAGTTTGCGCATGGGTGAATTGCTGTAAATTATAGGAACCATATGTCATAACTCCTCCTCATTGAGTCTCGGTTGGGAGAAAAAAACTCTGGCTCATCCTTTTCTTTTCAGGTTGTATTCTCACCTCAATTACAGTTCGCTAGCACGGCCCAAACTCAGTATAAGTTAATGAAATCAACCCGACCAAGGCAGCAAAATATGTTAAATCCTGTCTGCAAAACCAGCTGAAATCTTCTGAAGATACTAACAAAATGGATATTTCGTACATTTGCAGGTATTCTACAGCAAACTAAAATCCAAAAGCAAATTTGCAATGAAAACTATTTGAGAATATTCACGACCTAATTTTTTGAGCAGCTACCGCAGAACTGATTCCTTGGCACGTAACGTGTAACGATTTACTCAGTGTCTTGGGTTGCGATAAATTTGATCAAAAAGGGCAATTTTGAATCAGAAAAAGGAGGATTTTCAACAAACATAATTTTATGTTTCTAGGATGAACTTAAAGTTGGTTTCAATCTAACTGCAGCTGATCCAACATAGATACTTTCCGAAGTTTCAGAAAATGTCTTCATGCTCCTCTCCCTCTCCTCTCTCCTAAGTTATCACGAATTTCGCTCATCTCCTTCAAAATCCTAATACAAAAGTAGATACAAACAAAAAGTTTTCCAAAAGATTTCTCCACTTTTCGGCCATTTTCCCGACAACCACAACCGCCATACCCTTATACCTATATACCACTGATCGGTCTAATTCGCCTCTATACTAGTGAACATTAAAGTCCTGGGGGTTTAAAGGGAGTACCTGCCGTGTGGGCAGAATCCCACGGTCCTCTTCGGACACTGGTTTATACTGAGTGCACGCTCAGCATTCATACCAGTGGATGTAAGGCCTATCTAACACCTCTGCCGCAACGAAGGGGTACGGCACCCGAATTGTACAGCACAACCCCACGCTTGAGCTCCGAGGAGCTCTGCCCGCGATGTAGGCATAACCATAACCACCATGAAACTCCACAACCACAAATAACCGGGCCGAGAACACATCCTCGAGGAAGTTCCCATGGTACCAAATAACCTCCGGTGAGCCACTTCAGATGAGTCCTTTGCAGACTCGGGTCTGATCGCCCTCCTCGAGTACGTGAGGACGGCACTCCCCAACGGGTTAACTGGAATCAATACTAGTGAACATGAACTTAGTTCCTTTTCCTCCTGTTTTTAAAAACATTCCTCCACTTTCTGGCCATTTTCCCAGCATCCAAAGACCTCGACCTACATACCATTTTCCGGGTCAAATTCTGCACTATACTAGCGATAATGAATCAAACCCGTCTTCCTGAAATTGTCAATATTAATGGAGATACGAGCATTTAAAATTTGTTAAAAGCTTTCGCCATTTTCCTGACTCCTGGACCCCCAAAAACATATAATTTCAAAGGTCTTTATCTCCTCTACACAACTGACCGCGAGTTACGCTATTTTCCCGAAATTATTATCGTTTTCCAAAAAATTCCTTCACCTTCCACGAATTAAGTAAATTTTCGCCTAATTTTGAATATTAACCCCGAAACGAGCGTTTAAAGCTCTTCAAAAGATTCCGCGACCCTGTGGGCTGCTAGACCCACCAACCGATATACCGTTTGAAAGCTCTAGCTCTCCTCCATACAAATGAGTTTTCTCGAAATGCTCAATTTTAACAGGGGTCCCCAGCCCTCATTTCAAAGAACCAACTCGCCGCTATACAAGTGATCACTAATTAAGCCCATTTGCTTGAAATTCTCAATATGAACGGAGACAGGAGCCTTAAAAGTTTTCCAAAAAAATCTCAATACCAATGGAGACACGAGCCAAAAAAATCTGCCACTTCCCGACCATTTCCCCGGCTCCTAGACCCCAAAACCTATATTCCATTCTATATTGGAAAGTCTAACTTTCCTCTACAAAAGTTATCACGAATTAAGCTTCTTTTCTGAAATTTTCAATATTAAGAAAGATTCGAGCGTTTAAAGTTTTTCAAATGATTTCCCCTTCTTTACGACCATTTTCCGGCCACTAGACCCCCCCCCCAAATTATATGCCATTCGAAAGGTCTAACTCTCCTTTACACAACTGATCACGAATTAAACTCTTTTTCTCGAAATTCTCAATATTAATGGTGATAATCTCTGTCGACGTCGATGGGGTGATGTGAGCGTAGCTCTGCTAAAGTTGGTGGTTGCGACGTTTATTACGAGCCAGCCCCTTCGGGACCCTGGTCGGGTAGTGCGCATTGCACCGGTGTTAGTAAACCGCGTTGCCCCGAGCGAGCGCTGATTCGTCCGTGAATTCCGGGATCAGCAAAGCGTAGGTCAGGGCTCAGGGAACTGGGATGGGGGCTGTCCTGACTATTGCGGGTCGCTCTCTTGCACACGATGAACTGGTTAGTTTTCCATGGAGAATAAATATAAATTAATAAAAAAAATCGCCGAAACAACAGGGAAGGAGGAACAGCTGAGTGCGTTTGGGTACAGCACGAAAATGCGTTGTTCACTGTAGCGATCAGCAAAAAAGGCAGCGAGGGCTGACTTGATGTGACACCGGGGCGCCCAAATAAAGAAGAAGCCTTATCAAGTGGTGCGACTGATCGCGCGAAGATGGCAACTCCAATACCTTGGAGTGCCCCTTTTCCAAAAGAAGGCTCAGTCAGGGTCGCTAATCCTGAGCAAATGGATTCGGACACAAACCGAGTGCAAGTGCAGTCGACCGTCCTAGCTAGAACCGAAGAGAAAAGGCTCATAAGGAAATGCGCAGCAGTGGTGAAGCGTATGCGGTCGGCAATATTCTTGCAGAGGAACGTCAGCAAAGGCGTCGAAAACGGACTGATGGAACTGGAGGAACTATCGGACCGCAGGAGAACGTGGGGAGCAGCGGAAGACGATTGGAGAGCAGAAACATCCGCACTCCCTGCTGAGAACGCTGCTTGCGTCAAACGGACCGCAGATAGCCCACTACAAAGCAAACTGGGGAAAAAGCGGAAAGCCTAAAGGACACTTTATCGTTTCCAGGGCCCAAAAAAATAAGGCGAAGAAAGAAAATAGGAAACAACTGACTGCGCTGCCAGAGACATGTCTGTCCAAAGGCAAGGAGGCTGCCAACCAAAAGCCAGGAGCAGAAAAGATGAGGAAACGAAGAAGGACTAGACCGTCGGCTCTGCTCATTAAACCGACAAAAGGCAGGACATTTGCGGAAGTCCTTAGTGAAATCTGCTACAGGATGAAACCCGAAGACAACGGAGCAGAGGTGTCTTCCATACCGAAAACGAGGAGTGACGGAGTTCTCGTCGAACTGGGCCCAAAGACGACTAACAAGGGTACGTTCTGCAAAGCGGTCAAGGGGTTATTGGAGGAGAAGGCTCTTCTTTTCAGCCGGACTGCCCCACTGAAAAAGTCGAAGTAGAGGAGGCGATAAAGCGCAAATGTCCAGAGCCAAAAAGCTCGCCGTGGTGGAAGTCCCCGAGCAATATGCGAGAAAACTCCTTAGCAGTGGAAGAATCAAAATTGGATAGGCAGTATGCAGGGTGCGAATGCGGATAGTCCCCACCAATTGCTATAGCTGTCTGGACTATGGACACACGTCAAGGGGCCGGACAGGAGGACAGCATGCCGGAGATGTGGCCAAATGGGTCATCAATCAAGCGTTGACGTACATTGGAAGCGAGAGTTGCATTCTCTGCAGGGATTGTGGCGCGTCTGGTGAGAGCGTCGCACACCTTGCGGGCTCGGGGCAGTCTCCAAACTTCAGGGCGGAATTTTACAAATTAACATGCACCGGAGTGCAACCGCTTACCAATTGATAGCACAGTTCGCTGCGGAAGTAAATGCTGATCTAGTGCTAATTAGCGAACAGGAAAGAGGGACCCGTCCTCATGCCATCTCGGCTTATCGGGCATCGCTGCCATCTGGGTTCGGGACGACGTTCGTCTTCGTGCTCTTGCCGAAGGCCGAGGGAACTGGTTTGTTTGGATGCAGTGTTTAGGGATAACGTTTTTTAGTGTTTACCTGACGCCGAACGAGACAATGCCGAACTTTCTGCGCCGGATTGATGCTCTGGAGGACGCTGTTTCGAGAACGGAGGGAGGAATCCTGGAAGGCGGTGATTTTAATGCTAGGGCTCTTGAATGGGACATGCTTCAGTCAGACTCCGGAGGTGAGCGAATTTTGGAAATGGCGGCGAGAGCCGGGCTCGTAGTTTTAAACACCGGATCCACGCCAACGTTTCGGCGCCCAGAAGGAAGCATTCCTGACATCACTTTCGCGTGGGAATCTCTGGTATCATCGGTGGACGGGTGGCGAGTCCTAGAAGACTTCTCGGCAAATGATCACCACCACGTTCCCCCTGCTTGTGGAATGTCGCGAGGGTGAACATCGGGAAGTTCATCGAAGCTCTTGAAGCACGCACGGTCGCGCTGGAGGGCGCTCCAGGGGGTGGTAGTGTCGCAGCTGACATCGTCGTAAATTCAGTGATGAACCTGATAACGACGGCGTGTGAGGCTTCCGGCGCCAGGCGCGTCAAACGGAAAGCGTCGAGGATTGCCCCTTTTCACAATGAGAGAACTCGAAGAAGCGGTTCTCACTATGAAAAATAAGAAGGCGCCAGGTCCTGATGGCATCCCGGCGGAAGTTTAAAAACTGGTGTTCCGTCAACAGGCAGAGACCCGGAGCTCCCGTCTGCATATTGACCGCTGTGGGTGCTTGACACGGCTGGAAAAGTGCTCGAGAAGCTCATCAGGAGTAGACTCCTTGAAGCGATACGCGCTGTCGAGGACTTATCCCCAAGGCAGTTCGGGTTCAGAACAGGGAGATCCACAGTGGATGCTATTATGGAGGTCGTAGATGTGGTTCATCGAGCTGAGGCACACAGCCGCCGGGCTCGACGAATAGTTCTCCTCATAACGTTGATGTCAGAAATGCCGTCAATTCCATAAGATGGACAGATATCCTAGGCACATTAGAAAACTCATTGCACTTGCCAAGCTACCTTTGGCGGATATTGAGAGATTATCTGAAAGACCGCTCCTTGATCTATGAGGCGCTAGAGGGCCAAAGGAGGATGGAAATCACGTCGAGAGTAGCACAGGGCTAGGGTCGGACCTCTGGAACGCTTCTTATAGTCTGCTGAGACTCGATATGCCGAAGAGTCGCGCCTGGTCGGTTGTGCAGACGACGTTGCGGCAGTTGTTGCCGGACGCAAAGCAGACTTGGTATATTGATGCGACGGGTAAGCGGATGGATGACTGGTCACGGTTTCAGCCTTGCGCTGGGAAAAACCGAAGAGGTCATTTTGACCAGAAGGAGAATCGCGACCTTGTGTCCCATATCGATCGGTGAGTTAACTATAGAGTAAAACCACTGGTTAAATACCTTGGTTTAATGCTCGACGCAAAGATGAGCCACTTCGAGCAAATTAAAGCAGCAGCGGACAGGGACCGGCGGCCTTGAGTCGGCTAATGGCGAATGCCGGGGGCCCTATATCTACTAGGAGATGTCTCCTTATGGGAGCAACGCAGTCGGTTTTGCTCTATGGCGCGGAGGTATGGGCTGATGCCCTTGACAAGGAGGTGCATCGTAAGCGAGTGGCGTCTGCTAATCGCACTGTCTCCGAACCGGCTGTAATGGTGATCGCGGGAGTGATCGACGTTGTCCTCCTTGCCAAGGGGCGCGAAGCTATCTACCGTCGTAAGGGCAAAAAATTAAGAGAGATGGTTGCCCGTGAAGAACGTCAACGCATCCTTACCGAGTAGCAACTTTATTGTCGAAAATTTAGACCCGTGGTTGAACACACGGTGAAATTAATTACTTCCTTACCCAACTTCTAAGCGGACATGGAGGGTTTCAGTCTTACCTGTGCAGGATTGGGAAGGCACCATCTCCCGATAGTGTGTACTACAATGGAGTGGCGGACGACGCTGAACACACCTTTTTCTCTTGCGGGAGGTGGGACGGCTCTCGTCAACAGCTTTACAGACACAGCGGAGCTCTCTCCGGCCAACATTGTCAGAGAGGTACTGAAGAACGCTGAAAGCTGGAATCGTATTGCGCATTATGTTAGGGTTCTTCTTATTGCGAACAAGATTGAACTCGATCACTGGAGGGATCGGACTATTTGAAAGGTCTTTGAACGGTCTAACTCGCCTCTATACAAGTGATCACGAAGTAAGCTCGTTTTCACGAAATTCTCAATATTAACGGACATATGAGTGCTTAGTTTTTCAAAATATTCTGCCGCGCTTCGGCCATTCTCTCGCTTCCCAGACCCCCAACCTTGGAAAGGTCTAACTCTCCTCAAAACAAGTGATCACGAGTTAGGCTCCTTTTCGCGAAATTCTCAATATTAACGAAGATATGAGCGTTTAAAGTTTTTCAAAACATTCCGTCACTTTCCGACAATTGTCCCGCCTTCCAGAGACCGCCTCACACTATATACCTTTTGAAAGGTGTAGCTTTTCTCTATACAAGTGATCACGAATTAAGTTGCTTTTCGCGAAATTTTCAGTATTAACGGTGATATGAACGTTTTCATGCCATTCCGGCTCTCTCCGGCCATTTTCTCGCCGCCCAGACCCCCCAACCTATATACAATTTGAAAGGTCTAACTCTCCTCTATAAAAGTGACTGCGAATTTGGCACCTTTTTGGGAAATTCCTAATATTAACGGAGACATTAGCGTTCAAAATTTTTCAAAATTGTCCGCCACTTTCTGCTCATTTTCCGGCCTCCATGACCCCCCAACCCCAACCTATATACCATTTGAAAGGCCTTACTCTCTTCTATACAAATGATCACGAATTGAGTCTGTTTCTCGAAATTCTCAATATTAACGGAGATATGAGCGTTTAAAGTTTTTCATAAATTCGGACGCTTTCCGGCCATTTTCCCACATCCCAGACCCCCTAATCTTTATACCGTTTGAATCACACACCTCCTCTATATTTGATCACGAATTAAGCTCCTTTACATAAAACCTTTCATACCGGAAGTGTCCAGCTTCCGGTTCCTCAACTTGTTTCTATTTCGCTCATCTTGAATAGTTCTCTTAGCGCAGCACAGATATCCTCTCGTGATGTGACCTCGTCTAGGTCTTTGCACTCGATTGCTGTTGCTTTCGAGCTTTCACGTCTGCTTGCTCACCTAGCGCCTTTTCCACCTGCCCGCGAAAACTATCCACTGTCTTCTCGCTAGGTTTGTTTAGCTCCAGCATCAGATCCCCCTTTTGCGTACGCCTGATATGACTCGTATTGTCGCCCAAGTCTGTCAATTCCTGATCGACCTTTACTTTCCAAAAGATAGCGGCGTAGGACGTAAATTGAAAATAATGATTATATCCGGACGAATCATTTTTTTGTCCTTCTTCCGCTTTCAGCCGGCCACATTGTCCATTCTTCGGGTTTGCCCTTCCCCCTTTTTAAGGTTTTGTGTGAAACAAAATCAATGTCTGTCTGTTCGTCTGTCCGTCTTTTTTTTTCAGGAGGTGGAAATCTTCAAAAGACACTAATCTAGACACAACACCTGTCTGCACGGCAGAATCACCATAAGGTATTACATTAGCGGCGGAGTCAGCTCATTCTAGCTTGGTCACCTTTCTTCTATACGCGGCGCATGTGACCGCGCTTTTCTCCTCTCCTCTGCCTTTCGCAGTTTGGTTTAGATAGATGCGATCATGGAGTTGACCTCATTCTAATTTTCTTCATGATTTTATGATACCAGCACCTTTCCTAGAGTCTCCTCTAAATTACTCCTTTCTTCCACAAATCTCGGACAGTAGAAGAATATATGCTCTGGGTCCTCTGGGACTTCATTACAATTTAGACAGTCGGGTGAGGTGTCCAATTTAAACTTGTGCAGGTATTGGCGATATCCTCCAAGCCCCGTGAGTCCCGTCTGTCCATCTATCCGTCTGTCCGGCGGTCCGTCTGTCCGTCTGTCCGTCTATCCGTCTGTCCGTCTGTCCGTCTGTCCGTCTGTCCGTCTGTCCGTCTGTCCGGCTGTCCGTCTGTCCGTCTGTCCGTCTGTCCGTCTGTCCGTCTGTCCGTCTGTCCGTCTGTCCGTCTGTCCGTCTGTCCGTCTGTCCGTCTGTCCGTCTGTCCGTCTGTCCGTCTGTCCGTCTGTCCGTCTGTCCGTCTGTCCGTCTGTCCGTCTGTCCGTCTGTCCGTCTGTCCGTCTGTCCGTCTGTCCGTCTGTCCGTCTGTCCGTCTGTCCGTCTGTCCGTCTGTCCGTCTGTCCGTCTGTCCGTCTGTCCGTCTGTCCGTCTGTCCGTCTGTCCGTCTGTCCGTCTGTCCGTCTGTCCGTCTGTCCGTCTGTCCATCTATCCGTCTGTCCGGCGGTCCGTCTGTCCGTCTGTCCGTCTATCCGTCTGTCCGTCTGTCCGTCTGTCCGTCTGTCCGTCTGTCCGTCTGTCCGTCTGTCCGTCTGTCCGGCTGTCCGTCTGTCCGTCTGTCCGTCTGTCCGTCTGTCCGTCTGTCCGTCTGTCCGTCTGTCCGTCTGCCCGTCTGTCCGTCTGTCCGTCTGTCCGTCTGTCCGTCTGTCCGTCTGTCCGTCTGTCCGTCTGTCCGTCTGTCCGTCTGTCCGTCTGTCCGTCTGTCCGTCTGTCCATCTATCCGTCTGTCCGTCTGTCCGTCTGTCCGTCTGTCCGTCTGTCCGTCTGTCCGTCTGTCCGTCTGTCCGTCTGTCCGTCTGTCCGTCTGTCCGTCTGTCCGTCTGTCCGTCTGTCCGTCTGTCCGTCTGTCCGTCTGTCCGTCTGTCCGTCTGTCCGTCTGTCCGTCTGTCCGTCTGTCCGTCTGTCCGTCTGTCCGTCTGTCCGTCTGTCCGTCTGTCCGTCTGTCCGTCTGTCCGTCTGTCCGTCTGTCCGTCTGTCCGTCTGTCCGTCTGTCCGTCCGTCTGTCTGTCTGTCCGTCTGTCCGTCTGTCCGTCTGTCCGTCTGTCCGTCTGTCCGTCTGTCCGTCTGTCCGTCTGTCCGTCTGTCCGTCTGTCCGTCTGTCCGTCTGTCCGTCTGTCCGTCTGCCCGTCTGCCCGTCTGCCAGTGGCGCCCGTTTGTATTGAGTTTGAAGGGGGCTCCGTATACATGTGAAAAGGGGGTGCACAATTTTTTTTCACAGAATATGGTCATGTGGGGTATCAAACGAAAAGCTCAATTTCTGACATTCTTCTTTTTCTTCAGCCTTTGTCCCGTTCACAAGTGGGGTCGACTCGACGTGATCGGTTTCGCTATTTGGCCCAATTTCTGACATTAGGTGAAAAATAGAAGAGTGAGGGCTTAAAATGTGTGGCCCAAAAAGTGGGAGGAGCCGTCACCAGCGTCTCCCGCGTGACTTTGCCACATAATACTGGGGCGTTTTTCTCCTCTACCAGACAACTTAATGTCACGTATCAAAGCCCTGACTTTTTGGTGGATTTTCTACCTCTCCCTAATTGACTCAGAGAGTTCATTTATGCGTTCCACCTGTAAAATAAACGCTGTAGTAGTTTGCGGCCTTTCACGTCTTTTATAGGATCGACAATTATTGTTCGGGGACTTTCCAAATTCCGTTCCGAGTTCCAAGACGAATCTCGACTACCTAGCGGTAATGTTGCCCTCAATGGTGACCTCTCAAGTGTAGATCCTGTGTAGATTTTTTTTCCACTTCACTAGGATCTCTTGTAGCCTTAAATGCCAAAGTAGCCAAGTTTCCTACTACTGAGAGACTGCGGTCGCCGGATATCGTCGGCCGGGAGCCCGCTTGCCCACTCCCCAAAAACGCCGGTACTGGCTTTCTGATGTCCTGCACCGTAAAAGAACTACCTTTCTCATCTTTCATATTTAATTTGATTTCTGGGTGTTCTTACCATGACGAATTTTTATCCACGGGTGGGCGTTTACTTCCCAACTACCCGGCCTGCGCAGAAGCATGCCCAAACATGCACATTTCCTGATGCGTACATGTGCATGCCCATAGCACATCCACCGAGCGTTCCCTTATCCGCACAAAGAGAAGCGCCTAATTGGAGATGTGGGAACTTCACGCAGGGGAACCCCCAAACTTTATAGCCATACATACTTATATACCACTTCAAAGGTCTAATTCTCCTTCATACAAGTGAACACGAATTAAGCTCCTTTTCTCGCAATTTTCAATATTAACGAAGATACGAACGCTTAAAATATTGCAAAAGATTCTTGCACTTTCCGGTCATTTTCCCGACACCTATACCTTCAATCTATAAACCATTCCAAAGGTTTAATTCTCCTCTATATAATTGATCACCAATTAAGCTCGATTTCTTGAACCTGTCAATATTAACGGAGATACAAGTGTTTAAAACTTTTCACAAGATTGCCCTGGTTCTAGGCCATTTTCCCCGTACCTAGGCCCCCAATCCTATATACTATTTCGAAGGCCTAATTCTCCTCTGTACAAGTGATGACGAGTTCAGTTGCGTTTCTCGAAATCCTCAATATTAATGGAGAGAGCAGCTTTTAAAGTTTTTCAGAAAATTCGCCTACTTTCCTACCTCCCAACTATATGCCATTCGAAAGCTCTAATGCTCCTCTATAGAAGTGATCACGAGTTAAACTCGTTTTCTTGAAATTCTTAATATTAACGGAGCTGTGAACGTTTCGCTAAGTTTTTCAGAAGATTGCCTCGCTTTCCGGTCCTTTTCCCGGCCTAACCTACGCTTAGCTGATCCCGGAATTCACGGACGGATCATCGCTCGCTCGGGGCAACGCGGTCTACTAACACCGGTTCAATGCACACTACCCGACCAGGGTCCCGAAGGGGCTGGCTCCTGATACACGCCACAACTACCACCTTGGCAGAGCTAGGCTCACATCACCCCATCGACGTTGACAGGGAGTTGTCGACGGCTCCGGGGGCTCCCAGTGTGTCCCAGCGTGTATCGGTCATTAGCAGTTCGCTCTTCACCGAGAAACTTTCTCGAGGCTACTACCTAGGACGCAAGTATTATGCCAGCTAGGGGGTCAGAACTACTTGCTCGGGCACCTCGGGGACGCCATTCCCCGTATCGCAAACGACCCATGAAGGATCGTTGACGATCCCTGAGGTAAACGAGTTAAACTCTTTTTCTCGAAATTCTTAATATTAACGGAGCTGTGAACGTTTCGCTAAGTTTTTCAGAAGATTGCCTCGCTTTCCGGTCCTTTTCCCGGCGGGTTCGAATTACAACAACGCCTACACTCCCTCCGCCAACCAAGTGAGAGTTAACATTGCGACACACCCCTCCATGACACCTATAGAGAGGACATGGATTCTATAATTTTTTTTTTTGCGGTAGGGTAGGTGAATGCATTTACGCACACAGTGTTGGACTCCCGATTCGGTACGTCGTCGGACTACCAACTAAACACCTTCCCATCGTCAGAGAGCTAGCCTGGAACCGTTTGTTACATTACTTCGGGCCAGCCCCCGAACTCTCCCGCCTTGCGAAGCCTTCAAATCAGGGAATTCCTTTCACCAACGGGAGGGGAGAGGAGGAAGGGAATTTCAGTTCAAGGAGCCCCCTGCCGTCCGGCTCCTCCACTGGTCGAGTTCTATCCTCTTAGCAACGAGAAGGGCCCGAATGTAATGGGCAACACGGTTCCACCTGTCAGCAGTCCTCAGCATCTCTTCCACAATGCTGTTTAAATAGAGCTGCTGACGAACCCCATCCCACATTCCACAAGAAAAAAAAGTGTGGTGGGCATCGTCCACAACTCCATTGCAAAACACACAATCCGGAGAACGTGCCTTTCCAATCTTGTGCAGGGTAAGACTGAAAACTTCCATGCCCACTTAAAAATTGGGTAAGGAAATAGTCAGTCTCACCATGCTTCCGATTCAGCCACGTACCTAAGTTGCCGATGAGCCGCGCAGTCCATCTGCCTCTAGTTTCATTTTGCCAAGAGAGCTGCCACTCGTCTAGAGTGTGTTGCCGTTCTTCGCGAGCAACACCTCCCTTGGCTCATCTCCCTTGCGCTTGTATATGGCCTGACGCTCCCTAGCAAGAAGGGCAACGGGGATAACTCCCGCGATCACCATCACGGCCGGTTCAGAGACTGTGCGGTACGCAGACGCCACCCGTAGCAGCCTTGTTCGCTGCTGCTTGGATTTGCTCAGAGAAGCTCATCTTTGAGTCAAGAGCCAACCCGAGGTACTTTATCGCTGATTTTGACTCGATTATCGACTCGCCGAACGATATGGGACGCAGGGTTGGAATTCTCTTTTTAGTCAGGATGACTACTTCGCTTTTTTCCAGTGCATGGTTGAAACCATGAGCTTACCCGTCGCATCAATATGCCGAGTCTGCTTTGCGCCTGTTCGACAGTGCGTCTAGCAACAAGCGCTGCGACATCATCTGCGTTGCCGACCAGGCGCGATTCTTCTGGCATGTCGAGTTTAAGCAGACTGTCATAGGTAGCGTTCTAGAGGTCCGGCCCTAGGATGGATCCCTGCGCTACCCCCGACGTGACCTCCGTCCACCTTTGACCCTCTAGTGTTTCATAGAGCAAGGAGCGGTTCCTCAGATAGTCTCTCAATATCCGTAAGAGATAGTTCGGCACGTTGAAGGTATTGTCTAGTGTGCCTAGAATGTCTTTCCATCTTACGGAATTGAAGGCGTTTCTGACGTCAAGCATTACGAGGAGCACCACCCGTCGAGTTCAGCTCGCGAACGGCGTCCACGACCTGCATGACAGCATCAATTGTCGATCTCCCTGCCCTAAAACCAAACTGCCGGGGAGATAAATCTCCGGCAGCGCGCATCGCTTCAGCGAGTCTACTTCTGATGAGCTTTTCGAGCACTTTTCCAGCAGTATCAAGCATACATAGTGGGCGGTATAAAGATGGCAATTCGGGATTGCCTTTCCCTTTAGGGATCAGCGCAAGCCTCGCAACTTTCCAACGTGCAGGGAAAATGCCCTCTTTCAGGCAAGCGTTGAATGCGCCGAGCAGTAGGTCTGGCCGGTGTTGGAATACCAGTTTGCATACCTCTGCTGGAATACCATCGGGTCCTGGCGCCTTCTTGTTTTTCATAGAGAGGACTGCCTGTTCCAACTCTTTTATAGAGAAAAGTGGACAGTCCTCTGCGCTCTCTGCGCCGACGTCACCATCCCATACGGGGTGTGCAGGGAAGAGAGCCCTCACAATGCGGTCCATCTGCTCGGGCTTAAGTGAACAGGGTTTTCGCAGGGCCCCGATTTTTCGGGTTACAAGTTTGTAACCGAGTCCCCACGGATCCCCATTCACCTCGTCGATCAGATCTTGCCAGCAGCAAACTTTGCTCTTGTTTATTGCGCTGCGGAGTCTCCTTTTGGCTGATTTTTACTCCATCATTATGGTACATGCCTCCTCCCGGTCGCCTAGACGTTGTGTTAAGCGGCGGAGCCTGTGACACTCCTTCCGGAGCTCTGCAATTTCCACTGTCCACCAATACATGGAAGGTTTGCCGCGCCTCGATGTCTTCCTGGGCATGGAGGCTCCGCAGACCGTCGTTATCAGGTTCATAACTGAATTTACGACAGTGTCAGCCGCGGCGCCACCGCCACCAGGAGTACCCTTCAGCGTGGCCCCACCTGTTCCCAGAGTTTCGACAAACTTCCCGGTGTTCACTTTCGCGACGTTCCATACACAGAAAGATCGCTGGGGTGGCGCACACCGAGAGTTTGTGTCCACCACTTCGAAAGCAATGTATTGGTGGTCACCTGCCGAAAAGTCTTCCAGAACTCGCCACCCGTCCACCAGCGACACCAGTGATTCCGACGCGAAGGTTACGTCTGGAATGCTTCCTTCACAGCCCGGGCGCCGCAACGTTGGGGTGGATCCGGTATTTAGAACTACCAGTCCTGTTCTTGCCGCCATTTCCGGAATTCGTTTCCCTCTGGAATCTGTGTGAGGCATGCCCCATTCAAGTGCCCTGGCATTGAAGTCACCCCCGACCAGGATCCGCCCATCCGTGCTTAAGATAGCGTCCTCCAAAGCATCAAGCCTCCGACGAAAGTCCGGCATCGTCTCGTTCGGCGTAAAATAGACACTAAAAAACGTTATCCCTGAACACCGAATCCAGACAAAGCCGTCCCCTCGGCCTTGGGCAAGAACCCCCAGGAGGGTGCCATGAAACTGGGCCCTTGTTTCGGTACTGCTCACTGATGAGTACTAAATCAGCATTGGTCTCCGCAGCGAACTGCGCTAGCAACTCGTGAGCGGTTGCACTCCGGTGCATATTGATTTGTAGGATGCGAATCATGTTGACCGTATCCTAGCTCTTTCCAGTTCTGCACTGAAAACTGGACACCGCCCCGATCCCGCAGTGTGCGCAATGTTCTCATCAGTCGCGCCACGGTCCCTGCATAGAACGCAGCTTTCCTTTTCATTGCAGCTGTTCGCTTTATGGCCTGCCTGACCGCATTTACGACATGTTGCCCTTCTGTCAGGTCCCCGACAGTTTGCAGATGTGTGCCCATAATCCAAACATCTGTAACATTTGGTTGGGGCGGCCCGAATTCGTATCCTACACACTACCCAACCAATTCTTATTTTCCCGCTGTTTAGAAGCTTCCTCGCGTATTGCTCGGCAACTTCCACCACAGCGAGTTTTTGGCCTCGGGAGTTTGCGGAGGTGATACCAATCCGGACATTAGTTACCTCCGGGCATTCGCGTTTGATGGCCTCTTCTACCTCGTTCTTTTCCGTGAGACAGTCAAGGTCTCGGATTTCTAAAGCACACGTGGGTTCCAGGCTAGAAACCAAAGCTTTTTCTCCTAGAAGCCCCTTGACTGCTTCACAGAACGTGACTTTATTTAAAGTCTTCGGGCCTAGTTCGACTAAGACTCCACCACCCTTCGTTTTACGTATGGAAGACACCTCCGCTTCGTTGTCTTCGGGTTTGATTTTGTAACGGATTTCGCTGAGGACTTTCGCAAAAGTCTTGCCTTTCGTCGGCTTAATAAGCAAAGTTGGCGGTCTAGTCCTCCTTCGTCTCCCCACCTTTTCTTTTGGCACTCCGTCCTTCGTGTCCGCCTTAGTTTTAGGCAGAGGTTTTTCTGATGGCGCGACGTGTTGTTGTCTTTTGATCCCCTTCGCCTTCTTCTTTTCAGCCCTGGAGAGTACCTGAGTGAAGTCTCCTTCAGATGTCCCTTCCTCCTTTCGTTTTTTACCAAGTTCGCTCTGCAATGGGCTGTCAGCGATCCGTTTGGTACTCGTGGTGTTCTCCTCGGGAAGCGCGGTTGTTTCTGCTTCCTGTGGATTTTGTCTTACTTTCCATGTTCGCCTATAGTATGAAATCCTGTCCAGGAGCTCTTCCAGTTCCATTAGCCCGTTTTTCACCCCCTTACCGACGTTTTTCCGGAGGAACGTCGAAGATCGCATGTGCTTCACAACTGCCGTGCATTTTGTAATAAGTCTTTCCTCTTCCGCTTGCGCCAGATTAATCGACAGTCCTCCCACTCGGCTTATATTCGAAACCATTTTATTAGTTTCGGCAGTTTCCACTGTGCCTCTTTCCCCAATTACAGCACTGTGCGGTATGGTCTGTCTGTCCTCTCTGTGTTGCAGGTGCCGCATCACTTTCCGAGTCTTTCTCTCCGTCTGCGCGTCCCGATGTCTCGTTGGGTATTTCAGCCCTTGTTGCGTCCTTCGCTGGGCGCTGGGGCGAACGGCACATTTTCGTGCTGCGAACAAACGCAGCCAGCTCACTCTCCATTTCCACTATCGTCTCGTTTCGTTCGTTTTTATTCTCCATTTGAGTTGTTTACCAGCGCATCGTGTGCAAGGGAGCGGGCCGCAATAGTCAGGACCGGGTATACCCTCGGGGGCACAGCCCCTACCCCAGTTCCCTGAGGCCTAACCTACGCTTAGCTGATCCCGGAATTCACGGACGGATCATCGCTCGCTCGGGGCAACGCGGTCTACTAACACCGGTTCAATGCACACTACCCGACCAGGGTCCCGAAGGGGCTGGCTCCTGATACACGCCACAACTACCACCTTGGCAGAGCTAGGCTCACATCACCCCATCGACGTTGACAGGGAGTTGTCGACGGCTCCGGGGGCTCCCAGTGTGTCCCAGCGTGTATCGGTCATTAGCAGTTCGCTCTTCACCGAGAAACTTTCTCGAGGCTACTACCTAGGACGCAAGTATTATGCCAGCTAGGGGGTCAGAACTACTTGCTCGGGCACCTCGGGGACGCCATTCCCCGTATCGCAAACGACCCATGAAGGATCGTTGACGATCCCTGAGGTAAACGAGTTAAACTCTTTTTCTCGAAATTCTTAATATTAACGGAGCTGTGAACGTTTCGCTAAGTTTTTCAGAAGATTGCCTCGCTTTCCGGTCCTTTTCCCGGCGGGTTCGAATTACAACAACGCCTACACTCCCTCCGCCAACCAAGTGAGAGTTAACATTGCGACACACCCCTCCATGACACCTATAGAGAGGACATGGATTCTATAATTTTTTTTTTTGCGGTAGGGTAGGTGAATGCATTTACGCACACAGTGTTGGACTCCCGATTCGGTACGTCGTCGGACTACCAACTAAACACCTTCCCATCGTCAGAGAGCTAGCCTGGAACCGTTTGTTACATTACTTCGGGCCAGCCCCCGAACTCTCCCGCCTTGCGAAGCCTTCAAATCAGGGAATTCCTTTCACCAACGGGAGGGGAGAGGAGGAAGGGAATTTCAGTTCAAGGAGCCCCCTGCCGTCCGGCTCCTCCACTGGTCGAGTTCTATCCTCTTAGCAACGAGAAGGGCCCGAATGTAATGGGCAACACGGTTCCACCTGTCAGCAGTCCTCAGCATCTCTTCCACAATGCTGTTTAAATAGAGCTGCTGACGAACCCCATCCCACATTCCACAAGAAAAAAAAGTGTGGTGGGCATCGTCCACAACTCCATTGCAAAACACACAATCCGGAGAACGTGCCTTTCCAATCTTGTGCAGGGTAAGACTGAAAACTTCCATGCCCACTTAAAAATTGGGTAAGGAAATAGTCAGTCTCACCATGCTTCCGATTCAGCCACGTACCTAAGTTGCCGATGAGCCGCGCAGTCCATCTGCCTCTAGTTTCATTTTGCCAAGAGAGCTGCCACTCGTCTAGAGTGTGTTGCCGTTCTTCGCGAGCAACACCTCCCTTGGCTCATCTCCCTTGCGCTTGTATATGGCCTGACGCTCCCTAGCAAGAAGGGCAACGGGGATAACTCCCGCGATCACCATCACGGCCGGTTCAGAGACTGTGCGGTACGCAGACGCCACCCGTAGCAGCCTTGTTCGCTGCTGCTTGGATTTGCTCAGAGAAGCTCATCTTTGAGTCAAGAGCCAACCCGAGGTACTTTATCGCTGATTTTGACTCGATTATCGACTCGCCGAACGATATGGGACGCAGGGTTGGAATTCTCTTTTTAGTCAGGATGACTACTTCGCTTTTTTCCAGTGCATGGTTGAAACCATGAGCTTACCCGTCGCATCAATATGCCGAGTCTGCTTTGCGCCTGTTCGACAGTGCGTCTAGCAACAAGCGCTGCGACATCATCTGCGTTGCCGACCAGGCGCGATTCTTCTGGCATGTCGAGTTTAAGCAGACTGTCATAGGTAGCGTTCTAGAGGTCCGGCCCTAGGATGGATCCCTGCGCTACCCCCGACGTGACCTCCGTCCACCTTTGACCCTCTAGTGTTTCATAGAGCAAGGAGCGGTTCCTCAGATAGTCTCTCAATATCCGTAAGAGATAGTTCGGCACGTTGAAGGTATTGTCTAGTGTGCCTAGAATGTCTTTCCATCTTACGGAATTGAAGGCGTTTCTGACGTCAAGCATTACGAGGAGCACCACCCGTCGAGTTCAGCTCGCGAACGGCGTCCACGACCTGCATGACAGCATCAATTGTCGATCTCCCTGCCCTAAAACCAAACTGCCGGGGAGATAAATCTCCGGCAGCGCGCATCGCTTCAGCGAGTCTACTTCTGATGAGCTTTTCGAGCACTTTTCCAGCAGTATCAAGCATACATAGTGGGCGGTATAAAGATGGCAATTCGGGATTGCCTTTCCCTTTAGGGATCAGCGCAAGCCTCGCAACTTTCCAACGTGCAGGGAAAATGCCCTCTTTCAGGCAAGCGTTGAATGCGCCGAGCAGTAGGTCTGGCCGGTGTTGGAATACCAGTTTGCATACCTCTGCTGGAATACCATCGGGTCCTGGCGCCTTCTTGTTTTTCATAGAGAGGACTGCCTGTTCCAACTCTTTTATAGAGAAAAGTGGACAGTCCTCTGCGCTCTCTGCGCCGACGTCACCATCCCATACGGGGTGTGCAGGGAAGAGTGCCCTCACAATGCGGTCCATCTGCTCGGGCTTAAGTGAACAGGGTTTTCGCAGGGCCCCGATTTTTCGGGTTACAAGTTTGTAACCGAGTCCCCACGGATCCCCATTCACCTCGTCGATCAGATCTTGCCAGCAGCAAACTTTGCTCTTGTTTATTGCGCTGCGGAGTCTCCTTTTGGCTGATTTTTACTCCATCATTATGGTACATGCCTCCTCCCGGTCGCCTAGACGTTGTGTTAAGCGGCGGAGCCTGTGACACTCCTTCCGGAGCTCTGCAATTTCCACTGTCCACCAATACATGGAAGGTTTGCCGCGCCTCGATGTCTTCCTGGGCATGGAGGCTCCGCAGACCGTCGTTATCAGGTTCATAACTGAATTTACGACAGTGTCAGCCGCGGCGCCACCGCCACCAGGAGTACCCTTCAGCGTGGCCCCACCTGTTCCCAGAGTTTCGACAAACTTCCCGGTGTTCACTTTCGCGACGTTCCATACACAGAAAGATCGCTGGGGTGGCGCACACCGAGAGTTTGTGTCCACCACTTCGAAAGCAATGTATTGGTGGTCACCTGCCGAAAAGTCTTCCAGAACTCGCCACCCGTCCACCAGCGACACCAGTGATTCCGACGCGAAGGTTACGTCTGGAATGCTTCCTTCACAGCCCGGGCGCCGCAACGTTGGGGTGGATCCGGTATTTAGAACTACCAGTCCTGTTCTTGCCGCCATTTCCGGAATTCGTTTCCCTCTGGAATCTGTGTGAGGCATGCCCCATTCAAGTGCCCTGGCATTGAAGTCACCCCCGACCAGGATCCGCCCATCCGTGCTTAAGATAGCGTCCTCCAAAGCATCAAGCCTCCGACGAAAGTCCGGCATCGTCTCGTTCGGCGTAAAATAGACACTAAAAAACGTTATCCCTGAACACCGAATCCAGACAAAGCCGTCCCCTCGGCCTTGGGCAAGAACCCCCAGGAGGGTGCCATGAAACTGGGCCCTTGTTTCGGTACTGCTCACTGATGAGTACTAAATCAGCATTGGTCTCCGCAGCGAACTGCGCTAGCAACTCGTGAGCGGTTGCACTCCGGTGCATATTGATTTGTAGGATGCGAATCATGTTGACCGTATCCTAGCTCTTTCCAGTTCTGCACTGAAAACTGGACACCGCCCCGATCCCGCAGTGTGCGCAATGTTCTCATCAGTCGCGCCACGGTCCCTGCATAGAACGCAGCTTTCCTTTTCATTGCAGCTGTTCGCTTTATGGCCTGCCTGACCGCATTTACGACATGTTGCCCTTCTGTCAGGTCCCCGACAGTTTGCAGATGTGTGCCCATAATCCAAACATCTGTAACATTTGGTTGGGGCGGCCCGAATTCGTATCCTACACACTACCCAACCAATTCTTATTTTCCCGCTGTTTAGAAGCTTCCTCGCGTATTGCTCGGCAACTTCCACCACAGCGAGTTTTTGGCCTCGGGAGTTTGCGGAGGTGATACCAATCCGGACATTAGTTACCTCCGGGCATTCGCGTTTGATGGCCTCTTCTACCTCGTTCTTTTCCGTGAGACAGTCAAGGTCTCGGATTTCTAAAGCACACGTGGGTTCCAGGCTAGAAACCAAAGCTTTTTCTCCTAGAAGCCCCTTGACTGCTTCACAGAACGTGACTTTATTTAAAGTCTTCGGGCCTAGTTCGACTAAGACTCCACCACCCTTCGTTTTACGTATGGAAGACACCTCCGCTTCGTTGTCTTCGGGTTTGATTTTGTAACGGATTTCGCTGAGGACTTTCGCAAAAGTCTTGCCTTTCGTCGGCTTAATAAGCAAAGTTGGCGGTCTAGTCCTCCTTCGTCTCCCCACCTTTTCTTTTGGCACTCCGTCCTTCGTGTCCGCCTTAGTTTTAGGCAGAGGTTTTTCTGATGGCGCGACGTGTTGTTGTCTTTTGATCCCCTTCGCCTTCTTCTTTTCAGCCCTGGAGAGTACCTGAGTGAAGTCTCCTTCAGATGTCCCTTCCTCCTTTCGTTTTTTACCAAGTTCGCTCTGCAATGGGCTGTCAGCGATCCGTTTGGTACTCGTGGTGTTCTCCTCGGGAAGCGCGGTTGTTTCTGCTTCCTGTGGATTTTGTCTTACTTTCCATGTTCGCCTATAGTATGAAATCCTGTCCAGGAGCTCTTCCAGTTCCATTAGCCCGTTTTTCACCCCCTTACCGACGTTTTTCCGGAGGAACGTCGAAGATCGCATGTGCTTCACAACTGCCGTGCATTTTGTAATAAGTCTTTCCTCTTCCGCTTGCGCCAGATTAATCGACAGTCCTCCCACTCGGCTTATATTCGAAACCATTTTATTAGTTTCGGCAGTTTCCACTGTGCCTCTTTCCCCAATTACAGCACTGTGCGGTATGGTCTGTCTGTCCTCTCTGTGTTGCAGGTGCCGCATCACTTTCCGAGTCTTTCTCTCCGTCTGCGCGTCCCGATGTCTCGTTGGGTATTTCAGCCCTTGTTGCGTCCTTCGCTGGGCGCTGGGGCGAACGGCACATTTTCGTGCTGCGAACAAACGCAGCCAGCTCACTCTCCATTTCCACTATCGTCTCGTTTCGTTCGTTTTTATTCTCCATTTGAGTTGTTTACCAGCGCATCGTGTGCAAGGGAGCGGGCCGCAATAGTCAGGACCGGGTATACCCTCGGGGGCACAGCCCCTACCCCAGTTCCCTGAGGCCTAACCTACGCTTAGCTGATCCCGGAATTCACGGACGGATCATCGCTCGCTCGGGGCAACGCGGTCTACTAACACCGGTTCAATGCACACTACCCGACCAGGGTCCCGAAGGGGCTGGCTCCTGATACACGCCACAACTACCACCTTGGCAGAGCTAGGCTCACATCACCCCATCGACGTTGACAGGGAGTTGTCGACGGCTCCGGGGGCTCCCAGTGTGTCCCAGCGTGTATCGGTCATTAGCAGTTCGCTCTTCACCGAGAAACTTTCTCGAGGCTACTACCTAGGACGCAAGTATTATGCCAGCTAGGGGGTCAGAACTACTTGCTCGGGCACCTCGGGGACGCCATTCCCCGTATCGCAAACGACCCATGAAGGATCGTTGACGATCCCTGAGGTAAACGAGTTAAACTCTTTTTCTCGAAATTCTTAATATTAACGGAGCTGTGAACGTTTCGCTAAGTTTTTCAGAAGATTGCCTCGCTTTCCGGTCCTTTTCCCGGCGGGTTCGAATTACAGCAACGCCTACACTCCCTCTGCCAACCAACTGAGAGTTAACACTGCGACACACCCTTCCATGACACCTATAGAGAGGACATGGATTCTATAATAGTACGGGTGATTATGATCATTCTCGGAAAGTCTGTAAAGCCAATATCTATTGCAGAAAAGAAGAAGCAAGCGTGGCAGACCCTGCCACAGATGGAACGATGGGGTAGGCCAGGACGCCAGACAACTTTTAGAGATATCGAATTGGTGGACCTCGGCGCAAAATCGGAATGTCCGGAGTTCCTTACTAAGGCAGACCTAGACCGGATGCCGGTTATTGCACCGTTGATGATGACGGTGTTATTAGTTCACTTGATATCATGATGGCATCGTGCACGTCTTAGAGTGTACATGAAATGCTGCTGATCACGAAATGAAATGTATTTTGAGGCCTAGATTTCATATACCATATTTTAAAATTCAAAAATAGAAAACCATACTTTTAATTCCTTTACGATATTGTACATTCATGAGCTACTTGTTTTGCGAGCATAGGAAGTAGGCGAAAATTACTGACGAGATTTTTTAAAGATTACTCACTTTTAATTTTATAGCATTCAAGACATGACGTTTTTTATTTTAAAATACAGAAAAAAGTTGTAAATTCCAAACAAAAGCTCAGTGAAAATTTATAGCGCATTCCTATTCCTAAAATGTCAGTGAAACCCAGAAAATCTGAGTTCAATAAAAAGGGAGTTGCTTTTGGCTTGGAACTCTACAAAAATGTTCGTGCAATTTCCAAACCGACAAATACTGTCCTATCTCCTGTTTCCATTCATTTGGCACTAGGATTGACCTATATGGGTGCTTCCGGAGAAACTCAGCGAGAGATGAAGCGGGTCCTTCGGCTTGAAGATGACAAAACATTGACTGGAAAGTCGTTTTATGGTGTTCTTTGCAAATACCAAAAAAATCCCAATATTGTAATTGCTAACAAGTTATACGTGCAGCAAGGCTTTGAGATCAAAGCAGAAATGAATCAGGTAGCGAAAAAATGGTTCAAATCGGAAATTGAAGCTGTCGACTTTTCCGAACAGGCTAGTGCCGCTGAAACTGTTAACAAATGGATTAAAGAGAAAACCGGCGGCAAAATAACAGACATAGTTAACCAGGATGCCTTCGAACCCAATACAGTGTTGATTTTATTAAATGCTCTGTACTTTAAGTGCAACTGGAAACATCCCTTTGATATGAATACGGAAGAGGGACATTTCTGGTTAAATGACGGGGAATCTATGAAAGTCACAATGATGAAGCAAAGAAGCATGAAAGCCAGTTACGCAGAATTCGGTGACTTGGATAGTATTGCAGTGCAATTACCCTTTGCGGACGAAGATCTGTCAATGCTTATTCTCTTGCCCAATAACAAAACTGGACTGGATGCCCTAGAAGCAAAGTTGGTTGGCCTCGATTTACCGCAGCGGAGAAAGCAAATGATGCAGGAGACTGTTAAGATTACAATGCCGCTATTTCGAGTTGAATTTGAACAAAACCTAAACGACGCTTTAAAAAAGGTAAGAAAATTAAAAGTCTTCCTTCTAACATGTGTTGTAGTAGTTGCAAGTTAGGGTGTTGGTTTCCAGCGAGCTATATGCGAAACCATAGGTAAAATTTGTTCATCCAGCCAATTGAACTTTTCTACCATGTCCGTTGCTTTTGCGGTTATTTTCAAGAGTGGACCTTCCAGCTCATTATGAGTGAGCTTGAACTCGCTACTCCGGATTCCAGGCGCGGATTTTCAGAGTTATTGAACTACATTAATGTGAAACAGTAACAAAAATGAGGGACAGTTCGTTAATATGAGAGACCTCGTTGGCTCTCAACGACCGGGAGCAATCAATTATAGATTAAACGCTCCAGCATTTCTCCCATAGTGCCTAGAAGGGATATGAGTCAATAGGAGGATGTCTCACCTAGAGCTTTGCCAGCCTTAGGCAGCACTACAACGTCTGCCACTTCGATGCTGTAGAGAATACCCCCTCGGGCATGCACGCTTTGAACAACTCGGTAAACATGTCCGGTCTAGATTTCAAGGCGAGCTTAACGGCTTATTCGGTATTCCATCCAGGGCCGGAGCTTTGTTTTCATCTATTCTGCTGTGGATCTCACACATCTAGGGTTCTCTGATGATTTTCAAGGCGAGAGTAGGACACGTGATCTGTGGAGAGGACCAGCCTCTGAATCATCTAATCAAGACGCTATAGGCACTCTTCCAAGAGTTTACCTCTGCTTCAAAGCAGAACTCCTTAAAAAATTACTTTTCCTGGACTTCCTTGTATGCATGTTTTTTTGCACTTGATCGATCTACCTACCGCTGTCTGGGCCGTTCTTCTCGCTCGGTGGCAGGCAGCTCAAAGGCCAGCAGCTCACCATTCCACGAGTAGTTTCGTCTTCTATTGGGAATGTGCATCTCCTAGGCGTAGACGTGTCACATACCATAAAGAAGCATTGTGTGACATGCAGAGCTTTTCCGAGGGGCCGCGAGCCACACTTCCATAAAGGTCTGCTCATCTAGTACTTTTACGAACCAGCCTTCGAGTATGTTATTTACCTATCGTGTGGCTATCTCCTTAATTTGAAGATAATTGCCTAGTGATCACTGTGCATGCGCCAGTGTATGGCTAATAAAGGTCAGGTCTATAATTGAAGTCAACGCCTTCATTAATTCCGTTCATTTGGTACCTCCGGCAATATGCGGGTTATCTTTCCCGTCTTTTCTTCGCACAATAGGCATTTGTCGTCCATATTGCATTTTTTCTCTGTGCACCTTCTGCACCGATCGGACCGATCGATACTGTCACCAAGTGAGTTTCTAACTTAGCTACGAAAGCCATCAGTTTTGCCCAAGCTAGATTTTTTCAGCTTAAACATGAGATCGCCTTTCTGAGGTCTGCGGATGTTGCTGACATTTCCGCCTAAATCTTTTATGTTGGGGTCAGTTTTGACCTTTTTTAGTATCTCCTCGTATGGCAGATTGCGCTTGCTGGAGGTAACCATAACTTCTGGGGGAATTCACACCTTCGATTTTTTCTTCGCCTTTTTATGAGTCACCTTGGTCCATCCATTATTTTCGGTTCCATTATGTTTCGCCTCGGTCGCCGATGATCGCACTCCTCCTTTCCGTACTTTTAGCTCCACTCTTCGGAACTACTAGTGTGCCTTTCATCCCCTTAAGCACATGCAGATTTCCTCAAGGATCACAATCTTTCTCCCGCACTCCTTTATTTGGTTGTAAGCCGATGACACTACGGTTAGGTGTTACTTGCGTCACCTGTCACACTGTCTGAACAACAATTTTCAGGTTTTTATTGGGCGCCCTTTTCTCCTCCTGCGAATTATTTTAATAATAATAATCGTTGACGCAACAATTCAATTGGACCAGGGCCTTCAAGTGTGTTAGAGCACCTCATTCATGACCACAACGGAACATTACGGTATACTGTAGGAGGCAATATGATCAGCATTACGCCTATCAAAGATTATTACCCTGATTTGACTCAAGTACTCATTCACAGCTGAGTCGACTGATATCCGTATAGAGGACTCTAATGACTCACACCATGTTTTTAATAGCTTGCTCTACATTGTGCTTGTCCTTGATGAACTCGACTAGCTCAACTATTTTTGTTCCAAGCTGCATAAGGGATTGTTCTTCCATGTCGGCGGTTTGCTCTTCATGAGTCTTGATCGAATCACCTTTTTAAATACTCCATCACCCTCAGCTTTTAATGTACTTTGCAAACTTTTTGCCTTTTTGGCATTGATAGAAAATCTGAATGGGTAAACCCCTTGATCTTGAAGGGTCTTCTGCGGTGGCCCTTCTTGGTCAAATAGTGGTCTTGGGTGTCGAAACCGCCTTCGTAGACCAGCGATTTCCATTCAGCCCACCATTTTGTTCGTTCGTTATTGGTATTCTTGCACGGTTTTGTTTCGCATGAACACTTCTTTCTCCAAATGTAAATCACGGTGGTCAAGTTGTCCACCACTTAGGCACTGCTCACTCCCAAATGGCGCCGGTACTGGGGTTCTGAGCCAGTGCAAAGTCTTTTTCATAGCCATTTTGGTCCATGCACCAGAGATGAACAAACATTAACCCATCCAAAGTCAGAAAAGAAAAGTGTATGAACACATATTTATATATCAAAACGTATGCCCCTATCCGCCCTTGGGGTCACACCTGATGAGAGATCTGGCAACTTCTCAAAGTGTATATAAGTGTATAAGTGTGTCACATGCACTTTTCGCAGAAGCGACTGTACCGATTGACACAAAATTTGGTGGGAAGATGGAAGCTGTGAATCCCCATACATGCTATACGTTGAAGTTAAGTCTCATACACGCAAATGATTGGTGAATGAATTTTTTTCACCGAATAAGCCCATGTGGGGTTTCAAATGAAAGGATTAGCACTTTTTGAAGCAGATATCAGCTTTGACATTGGTTACAAAGGAGTGGAGTGCGGGGTCCGCCCAAAATCAAAAATTTCCTACAATGTAGTCCACCCCATTGCCGTCTATTGTTCTGAATGTCAGACGACTATAAAAGGCAGTGGACAGCGTCTCGCAGAAATGTAGATGAAGGTGTTGTGTTGGATCAGGGGGGGGGACGGACCTGCGATTGGTATGCGATTGCACCGATTATGGAGAAGTTATGAGAGAACGGTCTTGGTCTGGGTATGTGATTCGTCCTTGTCAAGATTGCCAAGATAAGTCTGAACATCGAATCTAATTGGAAAGGGCCAAAATCTCAGCCGAAACACGGATGACTTATTACACTAGATGGTGGTTTGAGGGCGGACTGAGTAAACTGGCGCAACCGATTAAGATGAGCTGACCCCGCTTCCGAACGGAGCACAAGTTGAAGAAGAAAAAGAAGCAGATTAAGGCATCATAAGATGATTGACAAACGTCGGTTCTATTGTCATCGACTATCAATATTAGCGTCGGTTTCATCCCCGCATGAAGAGCTTTTCAACAATACTGACATCGACAACGAAAGACTGGCAACCATAGGTAACAACATATTATCAACTGATCCTGGTTGTTGATATTCCCAATATTTTCAATCAATGAAATGAAAGGTGGCAAGAAGTCCTCTGACAGATTGATTTTATCTGTTAATAATAAGAACCGTTGGCTTAACAATTCAGTTAGAACTTAACCTTGAAACGTATCAGAGTACTTTATTTAAGATCGTAACGGTATACTGTACGACTACCCAGTTGTAGGAGGCAATGTCGCCAGCTCACCCGGAATTATTGCCCAGATTTTGACTTAAACACTCATTCATAGCCGAGTCGACTGATACCTGACATCCAATTACGATACAAATCCCCCCACCAGTAGTGAAGTTTGAGCCACAACTTTTCGTGTGACAGCCTAGTGCCCCAACCACTAAACCATTCAGATGAACACAGAAAATTTCATTCTGGAAATAATAGGGGTGTTAGAATCTGTATTAATCAGCCCCTGCTTAGTAATAACAATTATGGCAGATGGGCCAGCGCTCCAGTTTGACCCTAATTTTTGGAGCGTGTTTAGCACTTCATTTCCAGACACGGTTCAATAACAACCATTAAGGTCAAATATCGCACTCACAACAGGAACCTGCTTGTGACTGGGCTGAGCTTAGAAGCTGTAGCAGAAGGCTCTGAATTGCAAAGAAATCTGCGAATGACGTTCGTACAAACAAGCGAAAGCGGAGCGGGGTGTTAAATTTAAAGAGGGAATATAGTTTATTAGTTTTATCGCGAGCTGCAGTGCCAAATCTGCGACCTCCAGGACACAAATTATTATCCTTCACTCCATAACTATGAAAGAAATAATATTTATTTTTCTTTTCAGATGGGATTGGCCTCTATGTTCAATACAAACGATGCCAACTTCTCCGAACTTATCGAAGATGGAGGTGATAACTTTTTCGTAAGCAAAGTTGTTCATAAAACATTCATTGACGTTAACACAGGAGGAGTGGAAGCAGCAGCAGCCACAAGTAAAGCACTTATTTAACTATTTCGTTTTATTTAAATGGCTTTCCACAGCGACCTAACATTTGCCCTGACAGTTCCTTCATATGCTTCTGAGATTCATAAATATCGAAACTTCGATACCATAAAAAAATTGAATACATTTAACTAGATAGATAGATAGAATTCTTCGAGTGGCAATGACAATTACGAATCACTTGCTTTGTGTATTATATCAAACGTTTTATATCGCAATGTTGCAAATTCCAAAACGAGTAGTCGGTTTTCAGTAAAAATCTTATTTTTTTTCGCCACTGACTGGCTCAGGCGAGTACAATGGGCCAACACGCCTGAGTGCTCAGAAGCTGTAGCTTCTCCCCCACCATACACACAAACGACTGGCTCAGAAGCGAAGGGGGCTTGTCTTGATCCATTACTATTATTACATTTTGCTCGGTCATAAACCTGATCTGGATAGAGTCAAGGGGTTCCCAAATCAATATCTAAGGTACCAAATCATCGTTGTTTCGGTGAGCCTTTTGGCCATTTATCAACAGCTGCCATTATCAATCTAATTTTGGCTAGTGAGTTCTCATGAGCGCGAAGTTATAATTTTCCAAAATCTGTACAACCTGATCTCAATTGCGGATGTCTTCATTTCAGATATGATCATGGCGTATTATGCGGCTGTTCTAACGCTATCTTCGCCTCTATTACCCCGAAGTGCCGTTCATTGTCTTTGAAATTCGGCCAACACTAAGAACCATAGAAAAGTGACAGCGCGGGCAGCGCTGCGATAGATTTTCCATTTGAGATGCATAACTATTAGACATTAGACTTCTTCCAACTGTCTGGATGGCGTACATAAATATCCACATAGAGTATATATCCTCTCCCTGTTCATCAACAACGATATAGGCAGCAGAGAAAATTTGTCTCTAAACCCTGGATATCGCACCCCAACCTATTCCGCCTCTTCTTAAACACCACTTACCCAAATACATACATAGATCAAGATCAACATCACACTTCCCCACAATATCCACCTCTTACCAGCCATTACCAGCGTTTCAACCAATTAACGCTGTGTCCACACCGCACGTGTACAGAGTGATAGCTACCCTTCATAATCTCCCTCGAGAGGCACGAGATAAGGTCCCGAATGAGATCAGTACGGCGTTAACGTACTCTCACCATAAATGAGTGAGAAGTACCGCTGATCCCCAGTACAACCTACACAGTTTTTTGCTCACAAAATTTATTTCCTCATATTGGTAACGGAGACTTTCCCTTCCGTTTCTGTAAATTTGACGTCATACACAAATCCATTTTTCCTTATCTACCCGAATTTACAAAGTTACTTGCAACAGTAACCACACATGGTTCACACTACCCAAACTTACAGCATTAGCATTTAATCTAGATACATGTATGGGTGTTATTGTGGCGCATAAAACCTGGAGGCTCAAGACCTGGATTTTTCTAAAAACCGTCATTCGTCCTATGACAGATAGCTGCACAACATGGTGATTCAGATGTGTAACTCTACACGAGTGTATGATTAAACAATATGAAATAACCTGGATATAAGTCTTGATGAGGAGGGATAAGGTCGCCAAAGGAAAGCTCCGACAACATTCATCATCATTATTATCAACGGCGCAACAACCGGTATCCGGTCTAGGCCTGCCTTAATAAGGAACTCTAGATATCCCGGTTTTGCGCCGAGGTCCACCAATTCGATATCCCTAAAAGCTGTCTGGCGTCCTGACCTACGCCATTGCTCCATCTTAGGCAGGGTCTGCCTCGTCTTCTTTTTGTACCATAGATATTGCCCTTATAGACTTTCCGGGCTGGATCATCCTCATCCATACGGATTAAGTGACCCGCCCACCGTAACCTATTGAGCCGGATTTCCGACAACAATCCACCACTAAATCATTCCTGCCACCTCTCCGTTTTTGTCGTCGATCGGTAAGCAATATACTATCTTGTCACTAGCTTAATTCGCTTCTCTGAAAAATGGCTTTCACGGGCAGTTCCGGATTGGTCGTCCTTATGTCTTCTCAAATATCGGTATAGTTTTTTGATCTGACTATTCGACAACCGAACTTATCACGAAAGCAAATCGGGAATACGAAGCTCGGCGCTTCAGGTATGAAAGGTTTTGTCGATCTTTTGTGTACGATGATTCCATTTATATATAGTTGGTAGGGTTTATACGTTGAATGTACCCGATACACAATTCGAATGGGATTTACTTCTTAGAGAGCAGTAATTTGGTGTGAAAGAGACACCTTTGATCTACTGTAATTTTTTTAATAATATTGCGTTGAAGAATGATACTTAATACTAAGAGCTAAACTATTGCAAAATTTTACGAATTATGAATTTAAGGAACCCTCCCTTCCTTCGATGTTAATTTTCAAAATCTAACAATTCGGAAAATTTTGAAGCCTACATGCCATGGGTATGGACCACAAGATTTTTTTTCAACTTTTTCAGTTCAGTAGTTTCCGAAAACATGTCCTTAAAGTAATTAACTTAATATTTTCTTCGAAAAGTACTAATCGATACCTTCACATTACTATACTCATTGAAAAAAAGCATTGCACCCATCTTTTGCTTTTATGGGGGAACCTCCCCTCTCTTGAGCTCAACGTGGAACAATATAAACCAGTAAATGTGGGGACATTTACAGTTCCACCCTTTCTACCGAATTTCATGATAGTAGGTGTAATTATTTTTGTGAAAAGTGTGCATGACAGACAGACAGGCAGACAGACGGACAGACTTTCAACAAAACCTTAAAAAGTTCAAATTTGGAGGGCTAGCCAGCCATAAATCTTATATATAAAAATCAATTGCTGTTCGTTAGTCTCGCTAAAACTCGAGAACGGCTGGACGGATTTATCTTATCTTGGTTTTGAAATGTCCGTGGAGGTCTAGGGAAGGTTTAAAAGGTGGGAAAAATTCGAATAATTGCCGTTAAAACCCTAAAAACAGCACTTTGCTTCTTCCCATATAAACGTTTTTTTCTAAATAAAATTCAGAGTCAATTTGAACTTTATTGATATTCAAGAAAGTTCAATCACTCACTGTGTTCATCGGACCTCATATTACAACCAAGTGACAATCTTTTCTTTCTAAAAAGACAAAAGACATCAAATGTTTCACAGCTCAGAACATGTATTGGAAAATAGAATTTCTGTTTTTAGTATTTTTGTTTCTCACCGTTTAAACCTTCTCTGAATTTCCATAAATATTTCAAGACCAAACTAGACTACTTAGACCTAGACTGGATATTAAGTTTTGTTACAAATTAAATTTCTAAACGCAACGATAATATTTGATATTAGATTTGACAACCAACTAATATGTCAATCCATCCTGTTGCACTTTAGAACACGGAAAAAAGTATTACGATATATTGTGTTACGATATCTATCAGTGCGCGAGAACTTTCTTTGCTTTGGCGATCCTTTGTGATAGTGACATTCCAGGAAATGTGCTCTTTTTTTTGATATTTTGCGATTGTGACACTTTACTGCTAAGTGAGCGAAAAATTTTCTCACTTTGATTATTTACAATTTACGATGCCAAGGAGAAGACGACCTGACTTAGGTCGTCGCAGTCATTCAAATGTGCGCAGAGCTTCCTCACGTCGTATTGCTATGTCAGAATTGCGTTATTTAGTGAGTGATAATCAAGTAGATAGGCTTAGAATGCAACGAGTTCCTGCACATTAAACGCAACAACAGCAACCTCGACATAATGAAATTGATCGAATCCGCAGAATGCTCCTGTGATTCTTGAACGAGCTGCATTCCACTATGATCCGGCAATTGATTATAGTGCCGACAAATCGGTAACAATTGGGGAAATGAAAATAATTTGTAAATATTGTAAGGCGTTAAAATACACTCATGAATCTACTGGATTATGTTGTGCTGGAGGCAAAGTAAAATTGCCACAATTGCTCCCACCACCAGATCCTTTACGATCTTTAGTTTCTGGGATTGGAAATGATTCTAAGCACTTCTTGGCCAACATTCAGAAATATAACAGCTGTTTCCAGATGACATCATTTGGCGCTGCACATATTATACAGGACAATTTCATGACCACTTTCAAGGTATTATATACCAGAATATTTTTTTATAATATTCAATATGTACTAAAATGTATGTATCGGAAATAATTAGTCGACAAATTTTTAAAAATTACAGAAGGCAGTACGAAGTCTGCCGGGTCAGCTAGTTTAGAATATATTCTGCTACCAAAACGCCAATTGTACCTGAAATATGAACTGAGTTATTGGCTATGAACTTTGGCTATAGAAAAAGTATAGCCCTCTCAGTCAGATGCTTTCCATCCGACCAGCGAAGAGCATCCAATTAGATTAACTACGTCACAATCAGCAGTAGATTCAGTGGGTTTAGGCACATCAGAAAAAGCCATTGGCAATAGCGAGTCAATATGTGCATTGTGTTGTATGTGACGAACAGGAGAGCCTCGCCAACACTCACACTGAAGTAGTCCATTGAAGTTGATGCGCCCTTCCTACAATAATGTATTGCCGAATTCCCGATAGTGTGAATATGATCCTGCCCGTTACAGTTGGACCGCATCAGCACCAGAGCATATCATCAACATCAGAGTCCAAAGTATGATGCGCCCATTGCCGCGTCATTCACATAGAAAGTGTTTCGTGGATCTCGTTTTCTCGCTGTACAATTAGAGAATTCAATACTTCTCCATATCTTCCCAGTATTCCACATGGTAAACTGCAGTATGCTCGTTTGGTTGCAACAGGAAAAGTTTCGTGCATTTAGTGACATCTGCCTCGGTACACGTTGCCCCCACATAGTTTGTCTTGCCTTCGTTGATGTGCGGCCCAAGATCTCGCGCGAATGCTCGGTCTGGATGAAGGCAGGTCATTCTTCCCATGATGTCGATATCGTCAGCATAGGCCAGTAGATGGGTGGATTTAAAGAGGATCGTACCCCTCGCATTTACCTCAGCATCACGGATCACTTTCTCCAGGGCCAGGTTAAAGAGGACGTATGATAGGGAATCCCGTTGTCGTAGACCGTTGTTGATGTCGAATAGTCTTGAGAGCGAACCTGCTGCTTTTATCTGGCCTCGCACATTGATCAGGGTCAGCCTAGTCAGTCTAATTCGTCGGGATACCGAATTCTCTCATGGCCGTGTACAGTTTTACCCTGGCTATGCTATCATAGGCGGCTTTAAAGTCGATGAATAGATGGTGCAACTGGTATCCATATTCTTTTGCTGATTTGCCTGTAGTGAAGCCTCTTTGGCATGGGCCAATGATGTTCTCAACATATTGGGCTATCCGGCCTAGCAAGATAGCGGAGAATATCTTATAGATGGTACTCAGCAACGTGATACCTCTATAATTGCTGCACTGCGTGATATCTCCCTTTTTATGAGAGTATGCGTCAGATAATGCCTCTTTGCCAGTCGTCAGGCATTGATTCGCTGTCCCACACTTTGAGCACAAGTTGATGAACTACTTGGTGTTTGGTCGCGCCATATTTAACCAATTGGGTGACTAATGATTTTCATGATTGGTGGTGGCAGTATTTATATGTCGTCTTCAGTTGGCGGGACCTCCAACTCGCCGATGTTTTGGTTGTTCAGTAGGTCCATTCTGTCCATTCTGTCGGAAATCAGATTTCCCTCTTTGTCTCGGCAGGATGAGCATCGAGATGTATAATGCTTCATCCTGCTGACTTGTTGGTAAAACTTCCGCGCCTTGTGCGGTTGCTCCCTGTACTTTTCTAGTTCACACACTTGTTGATTCTCCCAGGCTTCCTTTTTTGTCTGTGAAGTCGCTTCTCCGCTCGACTAAGTTCGTGACAAGTCTCTGTGCGTGTCCGCGTTCTTTGAGAATGCAACACTCGATATGCGGCATTCTTCCGTTTCGTAGCTAGCTCACATTCATCGTGAAACCAGACGTTCCGACTTTTCTTGCGGCTGGGCCAAGTATGTTTGTGGCCGTATCAATGTTAACGTTCTTCAGATGGTTGTGAAGATCATTTGTTGATATTTCATCTCCCGGATCTCTGTTGGTTGCGGTTATTGCGGCACCCATTTCACCTTTATAGATGTTGTGGAGGGCTGTGTTGTGAATGGCTTCAGTACTCACTCTCACCTAATTGTCAGAGGGGATTGTAATTCGAGCTCGGAGCACTAGGACAACGAGATAGCGGTCCGAGTCTATATTGGGCCCCCTATATGTTCTGACCTTCATCAAGGCTGAGAGGTCCGGTCTGGAGAGGCCCACATATGTTTGTGGACCGCTTTCTGCGCAAACCAGGTTCTTCGAACAATTATTTCGTGCGATACTGCTAACTGAATAATGCGCAGTCCGTTATCATTGATATCCATATGTAAGCTATGGGAGCCGACGTATCGCCTGAATACGGGCTCCCTCACTACTTGACTGTTGAAATCTCCAAGTATGATCTTGATATCATACTTGGGACAGGCTTCGAGGGTCCGGTCAACTTTCTCGTAGAATGTATTCTTCTCCGAATCTGCAGTCTCCTCTCTAGAGGCGTGAACGTTTATGAGGATTTCATTTGTAAATTTGCATAGCCTTCCGCTAATATTTTCAAGGCGGATAACAGCAGGTTTCATTTTATATCTACAGCCGCTACGAAGCCTTCGCAGAGCCGGGCAAAGTAGTAGCCAACGTGGGATGCGTGCCCACTTTCCGTGGCAGAGGGTTAGGCTCGATCGTAGATTTGACTTGCCTCTGTACCTTCTTGACGAGAGGGATGGTCTAGCAGGATATAATGAGCATGGGTCGTGGGACGCTGAATGTCAAGAATGCCTTTCGCTTGGACAACTGGGGTTAGACCGCACCCTGGCTAAACTGGGCACTTAGCTCCGATAATTGAGAGTTACCTCTCAGAGAGACTCTTTGGTTACCTGCCGGATGATAGGTAGAAAGTTTCTGTAATTACAGTAAGTGCTCTCCAAGGCTCCTACTGTAGAATATAATGTTAGGTGGAGTATTTGTCCTTCGCATGAACGAGGAAGCAAAATTGTTTGGTTTTGCAGATTACCTGGCTGTGTAGGGGTTGTGAAGCACGCTGAGGAGATGAAACTTTATAATGAATAACGACATAACATACGGTACATGGTCTACGCCATCGCTTCATTTGAGTCAGGGTCTGCAACGCCTTCTTTTTCTACCGGAGATATTGCTGCTCACCGCAGCCTATTCAGACGGATTTTGTCCACAACCAGGTGGTCGTGGTATCGCTCGTTAAGTTTGTCGTTATGTAGGCTACAGAATCGTCCATCCTCAAGTACGGGGCCAACAAATCTTCGCTGGATTCATCTTTCGAACGCCGCCAAAAGTTTTCCTTGCTGAGACCACTATGGTGAGACATTCCGAGCCGAAAATTTTTGTAACTTGAAGTATACTCAGTTGGTAGTCCCCCGTGTGCGGATTTCGTTGTCATAACGGTTATCGGTTGTGATTTTAGACCCTAGATAAAATAAATTATCAACGGTGGTTTGGTTCTGACGCCGCCACCATGCATCTAATCTTGCCTTCATTAATGTGGAGCCGTAGATCTCGCGCCGTCTGCTCGATCCTGGATGAAGGCAGTTTGTACATCTCGGGTTGCCCTTTCCATAATGTCAATGTCGTCAGCATAAGCCAGCATTTGGATGGACCTAAATAGGATGGTGCCTTTTGTATTAACATCTGACCTTGAGTTTTCATCACCAATTATAAGTGAAGCTGATTTTTCTACATAAAGTTCGACAGAATAATAACACAAAAAAAAAAATGTTTCAGCCGTGGAAATAATCCCCAGAGCGTCTCCTGAATTACCAAAAGATATATTGGTAGACCATCCATTCCTCTTTGCTTTATTTTCAAAGAAACATCGGCTTTTCTTCGTTGGAAGCATACGAAACCCTCAAGATAAGGTAAATGCAATAAAATATTAATCTATTCTATTCAAGACAGGAGAATATTTTAATATTCAATGCTGATTACATCGTCTATCTAATCCTTCGATCTTGTTGAATTTTTTTTCAGATGTAGCATTCAATCAACAGTTCATGGTTGGGTAACATTCTTTTTTCTTTAGTTCGAGGAGTTAAACCACAATTGCAAATGAATCTTATTAAGGCCATAAATGTAAATGGAAAGGAGATTCCTCAGGTCAAGGGATTTCTAATTTGCGACATCAACTACTACTTTTGCAGGGTAGATTGCAAGATTAAACTATGAACCGATACGAAAGATTTTAAAGCGCTAACGTCATATTGAATACCATGTTTCAGATCAGTTCAATCAATAATATTTTATTTTATATTAATATTTTACCAATTATGCTTGTATTTCAAAATTTCTTTCATTCCAAAATAAATACCTTTTTAACGTTTTATACTGATTTCGCATATGAATATACCCAAAAAGATAATTAATTTGTTAATTAATTTGATTCCAACGAATAAAATGATGATGGTAGATGTGTGGCAAAGGTCAGGACTCAAGTAGATTTAGCCCCAACAGGTTAGAAGACCCAACCACCGCAGCCTATTCTGAAGCATTTTATCCATGATCAAAGGGTCGCTATATCGCCCATAAATTTCTTAGTTATATAGCCTACAGGGCGAAAACGTGGGTTGGTACCCACGATAGATCATAAAACCTGTTAAACCTAAACCAATCGCGCTACTAGCGAACCCATCTCCACTTCCTACCTGATTCTGATCGCTACCAGCTCTTTTTTAATGAAACTTAATAGAATAATGGAAGGAGGCCTTTTGCGAACCAGTGGAAGCAACCCTCGAAGTCTGCCCCAAATATGGTATGAAAATTACACTTGGAGATTTTAACAGCCAAGCAGAAAAGAGCTCGTGCTCAGACGATACACCGACTTCCATACTTTGCATAAAATTACCAATGATAACGGACTACTGGCTGTGTTGGACGAAATGGTTAGTGGAAGAACCAAGTATGCCTGAAAAATCATCCCCAAAAAATGTGAGTCCCCCCAGACAAGACCACTTTCAACCAAACCGAACGTCGCTTTTTACCAGATGTAATAAAAGTCGGAGAATTAAGGGGGAGAGTATGTAGATTCGGATCACTACCCCGTTGACATGGTAAACAAATGTCGAATAACAACACCACTTCGTATCCAGGGGTGAGTGAACACTGAGGCCCCTCTATAGGGGAATAGATACCACAATACCGCACGCAGCTAACGGAGATGAAGCATTATCATTAGTACAGCCTAAACATCTTCGCAAAAAAAGTCGGAATGGCTGGTTGGTTGATGTGTTGGCCACCAACAATCATGCGCAGATTTCATCGTCGTCTCAAGGGTGCCGAAATTGTTGTCTGCTATCTTCAAGTTCATTGGCCAGCGCCATTTGATGCAGTTGCTTCTTTGGTTTTAGGGCTAAAGTTGCCACAATGCATTTCGTCTTGCTTTTATTGATGTCCTGCCCATGATCTTGCGCCGCCAGCCCGATTTGAACAAAGGTAGACTGTGCATCTCTGGTAGTTCTCCTTATAACATCAATATCGACAACATTCGCCAGTAGTCGGGTAGTTGGGTGGACTTTGAAAAGGATGGTGCTTCTTGCATCAACATCAGCATCGCAGATTAGTTTTTACAAGTCTTGTCTTATAGCGTTGTTGGTGTTAAATTATCTCGAGAGTGATCTAGCTGCTTTTATCTTGCCCCCCCCCCCACATTGGTTAAGGTCAGCCAAGCCAACTTAGCAATTTAATCACGAGACTAAATTCTCACTTGACCGTGCATAGCTTTACCCTGGCTATGATAGGTCAAAGGGTAATATAGGCCCCAGGGCGAAACGTGGATTGGTACCCACGATGGAGCAAAAAACCTGGGAAACGCCTGCTGGACCAACACCAACAGCTCTACTACCAAACCCTATCTCCATCTCCACGTGGTGATCGCTGGGAGTTCTTTCTTTATGAAAAACTGTAGCCGAAGAAGGATGAAGGCGAGTCTCCCGCGTCTAAAAACGGGACAAAATGTACCAACTGCTCCTCCAGGTTGGGGGTTGGGTAGGGCTGACAACCTTACACGGAAAACCGATGTTACGAAGCCACGAAAGGAGCCTCGGGCAGGATGGATTTTACAACGACGAACCCGGCAACGACAACGGATTAATGTTTTGCCCATTTTCTCATGGAACGTGCGCTCCCTGTAGAGACCGAATGCTGCTGAGCAGCTAGCCGATACCCTGTCCCAATATAAGGCTGGCGTAACAGCGTTACAATAGATGCGATGGACAGGGACCGGTTTCGTGAAGAAGAGCTGTTACACCATATATTATAGCGGTCATCTAGTAAACCATGTGCTCGGAGTAGGTTTCTTAGTCAACCAAAAATGAAACTTGCTGTTATCGGCTTTGAAAATATAAGCGAAAGGCTATGCACTCTGCGTTTGCGAGGCAACTTTAGAAATATAAGCCTCATAAACGTTCACGCTCCTGCAAAATCGGAGAAGAATAACTTCTACGAGACAGTTGAGCGGACCCTCGAAGCCTGTCCCAAGTATGATGTTAAAATCATACTTGGAGATTTCAACACTCAAGCCCGTATTCAGGCGATACGTCGGTTCCCATAGCATGCACAGGGATATCAGTGATAACGAACAGGGCATTATTCAGTTAGCAGTATTGCACGAAATGGTTGTAGGAAGTACCTGGTTTGCACGGAACGCGGTCCACAAACATATGTGGGCCTCTCCACCACGAGCTAATTGAACGCCGCCAATTCTCAGCCTTGATGAATAGAAGAACATATAGGGTGGCCAATATAGACTCGGACCACTATCTCGTTGGCATAGTGCTCCGAACTCGAATTACGACACCACCTACAATCTCCTCTGACAATCAGGTGAGAGTTACCACTGAAGCCATCCACAGCATAGCCCTCCGCGACACCTATAAGAGGGAAATGGATGCCACAGTAACCGCAGTCAACAGAGATCCTGGAGATGGAGCATTAATAAATGATCTTCACAACCACCTGAAGAACGTTATCATTACCATGACATACTTGGCCCCAGCCGCAAAAGGAGTCGGAACGGCTGGTTTGACGATGAATGTAAGCTAGCTACGGAACGGAAGAATGCTGCATACCGAGTTGCATTCTCAAAGAACGCGGGCACTAGCATAGACTTATCACGAACTCCGTCAAGTGGAGAAGCGACTTCACAGACGGAAAAATGAAGCCTGGGAGAACTACCAAGTCCGTGAACTGGAAAAGTATAGGGAGCAACCGCACCAGGCGCGGAAGTTTTACCAACAAGTTAGCATGATGAAGCCTTATACACCTCCATGCTCATCCTGCCGAGGCAAAGAGGGAAATCTGATTTTCGACAGATTGGGTATATTGGAGCGATGGGTTAAGTACTATGATGAGCTACTGAACAACTAAAACAGCCTATGCTGACGATATCAACATCATGGGAAGAATGACCCGAGACGTACAAAGTGCCTTCGTCCAGATCGAGCAGGCGGCGCGAGATCGTGGCCTGCACACCAATGAAGGCAAGACAAAATATATGGTGGCAATGTCAGGACCGAAACCCAACCAACCAAGAACATCAAATCGCACTGACCAAACGGGAAGAATAAAAATGGGAGATTACAACTTTGAGACCGTTGATAATTTCTCCTATTTAGGGTCGAAAATCACAACTGATAACAGCTACGATGGTGAAGTTCGCGCACGGTTGTTGTCAGCCAACAGAACCTATTTCAGCTTACAAAAACTGTTGCGCTTGAAACGTCTCACCATATGGTTAAAGCTCTTACTGTACAAGACAATGATCTTGCCAGTCCTCATGTATTCCTCGGAGACTTGGGTTCTTAGCAAGAAGAATTTCGAACTCTTGCCGCGTTCGAGAGAAGAATCCTCCGAAGAATTTTTAGCTCCCTACATGAGGATGGACGATTCTGTAACCTGCATAACGACGTTTGGGATGTTCTTTAGTAAGGCAGGCCTAGACCGGGTACCTGTTGTTGCGCGGTTAATGATAATGGTGCATCGAACGGCTAAATTCCAACAGTATTGCTTCGCTTACCGTACAAAGGAAATATGATATATTGCAGGTTTCCCTGCAGCGAAGCCTCTCTGCTGTATGCCAATGATGTTCTGGGTATATGGGGCTATGTGGTCTAGCAAGATAGCGCAGAACATTTTATAATATAGATGCTAATCAGTAGCGTGATACCTCTATAATTGCTGCACTGTCTGATATCGCCCTTTTTATGTATGGGACATGATATGTGCCTTTATTTTTATGCGGCGAATAATGCATGGCTGCCAATCGTCATGCAATGATTCGCTCTTTCACACCTGGAGCATCAGTTGATGAACCGATTGATATAGTTGATCTCCGTATTTAGCCAGTACAGCTGTAATTCCATCAACTCCTGACGATTTGTAATAGATTGCAGGGACTGTAGCGGCAGCATTTGTTCATCGTGTTCAGTTAGTCGTTCCTCAAAATCGCCGTTGTTTTGGTTGTTAAGCAGTTTTTCAAAATACTGAACTCATCAGATTTTCTTCTTTGTCTAGGCAGGTGAGCATGGTGATATGTAAGACTTCATAATGCTGACTTATTAGTAAAACTTCCACGCCTGGTACGGATGCTCTCTGCATATTTGAAGTTCAGAGACTTGCTGGTTCTCCCAGGCTGGCCTCTCTACTCGACGAAATTCGTGATAAGTCTGCCCGTGACCGCGCTAGCTTTCATTCATTGGCACCATTAACGAGGCTTTTATTTCAAAGTTTGACTCGCAAATGTAGAGTGCATAGCCATTCACTTATGTTTTTAAAGCCGATATCAGCAGGTCACTATAATATTGGTATCGTCTTTGTGAAATCCGTCCATTGCGAAGCACCTTTCGTAATTTCGGTTTCCCGAATTGAGTTCTCAGCCATATCCAACCCTCAATCAGGAGAACCAGTTGGTAGAATTTGTCTCGCTTTCAAGCGTGGAAGACTCCCTTTCAGCCTCCTCCATCTGCAGGTTTTCATTAAGAAAGTACTCTCAGCGATCATCATGTGGGCGTGGAAATAGGGTTTTGTAGTAGAGCCGCTGGTGTTAGTTCAACAGGCGTGGCCTTCATGGACACCAATTTACGTCTCCCACTAGGGCCTATACTAGCCTCGTTCTATAAATGGAAAAACGCTAACCCAAATGTCATTTCTGCATTAGTAATAGAAAACATAATTACTCTGTGTCCACATATTGTGAATGTATACCACCTATAGTTGGCATAAGCTTATATTCCAATTACCTGTGGTGATGTAATGGTGATATTTATTCCCAAACCGCGGAAACCGGCGTATAAGAAAGAAAAAGGCTTACCACTGATCAGAATTTGACATTAGGCTGCCAGATCTACTCTGAAGAAGGTAGAAAGGTATTTTTATTATTCCTTAAGAAAAGCGGACTTTTGACGGGACTACTACATTGATAAAATTGGGGTGGCGGTCTCAGCGATATGTAGCCATTGTGAGGAAGAAAAGTAGCCGGCCGAATAGTTCGGAAACATTTTTTTCCGCGAGAAATTTATCTACGTTCTATCTCTGGAAGATGTTCTCCGAATGAAGAAAGTCTGCGAGTGGCCGTACCACAAGGCCGTAGTGCAATAAGTCTAGTAAAAGCCTGACCACTTGAAGTTGCATCTCACCCTAATTTTTTACCATAAGCTAAGTCTCTTCATTAAACCACTTTCTTCCTTTTTGTCCATTTGGTTGACTCATCAAGGGCCCTGATAAAACCAATTACCATAGACGCCATTCAGAGCTATTTTGTATCTTCTCTGGATGATACAAATGGTTGCCATTTAGCCATTCGTGGGGTGTAGCACGTCAACCACACCTATTCGTCATCGTCCGAGAATCGTTGAAATGCACCTCAGCTCCCCTCCTCTCCTCCGTTAGGACGTCCTGAGATGTATACCTCTCCCCTACTCTTCTACGCCAAGTGCTCTTTGAGTGACGCACTCGTCGGCTATCTCGGGAGAATGAATCACACTATATGATGTAGGCAGCAATGCAATTGTCGCCTCTCCTTAATGTGTGGCCTATCGATTGCCACATCCGCTTTCCAATGACACTACGAACAGGCCACAGGTCTGCACTTCAACCAAGTTCTTCTTTTGAAATAGCATCAGGTCAGCGTAACGGGATAGTAGAACGAAGTATTTGAGTGCCAGTGGGGCTTACTTTCTTTTTGCTACTCTCACATAGGAACACGGAAAGAACACTAGCGCATAACCGTTTCAACCTGATTTTGGTGTTGAGATAACTGAATTTCCAGATTTTACATAAGACAGCAAAAGGGAATCTAGCTGTGCTAATGCGTCGGACGACATCCAGTTCGGTGCTACCGTCGGCAGAAATCACGCTTCCTAGAATATAATTGATGGACGCCTTCTATGCTCTGCCTATTAGTGGAGATAGGAAGAGTGCGATGATCCGTCAAACTTGGATTTTTGATTTTGTTAGTGTTCATGTTCAACTCTGCTTGTCTCCTTTTTAATTTCCAGAATTGGGCAGGGTACACGCTCCGTAGGATCTTGGTGTGGTCAATGCAGGAAGATCCGGAGCGGAATCCAGCCTATTCTCCGTCGATCGAGCTTTCGATATGTTCTCTGATGCGATCCAGGATTATTTTAGTTACTATCTTGGCGACTACAGGAAGCGCATAAATAGCCCTCCAATTATCATATTCAGAACGGATCTTCTTTGGAGTCTTTCGATCATCCCCTTCTTCCACTCTCTGGAAAAGGTCTTGCATTCCCAAGATTTCCATACGAGTGGAAGTAATAAATCTCCAGTAACTGCAGATGTGGCGTTAAGTAACTCTGACGGACCGTCAAATTCCAAGACTTTACAGCGTTTGAGTACATTAATGGCCGCTTGGTGGGAAAGTCCGTATCCGCATCATTGAATGAGCACATGATCAGTTTAATTAAAGGCACCGCCATCTGGTGATATCTTAGCTTTTTTATGGAGAGGGTCAATGTAGGATGCAAGTCGGGCTTATAACTAGATATTATTGTTACATGCAAAATAAATTAGATGTTGGCTGCTCTCGCTGCTTCTGCTGTTCCAGCTCAATCTGAAGTTCCATTACTGGTTCTATGAAAAATCTGACGTGCGATCTCATTAGGATGCAAATACGCTCACTAGTTTACCACCCTTGGGAGGTGAAGTAGGATTCGGTAGCAGATTCGTTGGTATTATTCCATTGAGCATTCAGTCCTAGCCTCAAGACTATAATTTAAGTGTTTTTAAGACAAGTAATTTTCGTGAAAACGATAGAAACCTAGCAGGCACCATACCCACTTCTGTCATACTCTGTCCGGGCTCTTTAAAATACGATTTCCAAATTCTCATGTTTTATTTATAATTTACTAAAGTAGAGTGTCAGAAATTGATCAATCTTTTGGTTAGTAAGTTAAAAACAACCCACTAATATTTAACTATGGCAGCCATATCACAGAAAACTGATTTCAAGAAAAAAGGAATGGCTTTCGGTTTGGACATGTACCACGCCTTGCAGCCTTCATCAAATATAATTGTTTCACCACTGTCTGTTCGTTTGGCTCTCGGGATGGCATATATGGGAGCTGCTGGACAAACTGAAGCAGAGATGCGAAATGCTCTGCGTATTTACGATGACAAAATCGAGTCAGGAAAGGCATTCTTTCATCTCACTTGCAAATATGCCAAGAACGAGAATATCCGGATCGCTAACAAGATATATGTGAATGAAGGCAGAAAAATCAAACCTGGAATGATAAAGGCAGCGGAAAAGCTGTTCAGCTCGAAAGTGGAAAATATCGATTTCACTGAACCAGCCGCTGCAGCTGTCACTATCAATAAATGGGTGGAAGGCCAAACCGGAGACAAAATCAAAGACATTGTCGACCCGCATTCTCTCGACCCGGATACAGTCGTAATTGTAATTAATGCACTTTATTTTAAGTGCAAATGGCAACAGCCATTTCAGAGTGATTTAGTCAAGGATGATTTCTGGTTGAATGAGGCAAACTCTGTGAAGGTAGACATGATGCAAGGTGTTCGGGAAAATCTGAAATATGCTGAATTGGAAGACTTGGACTGCATTGCTATTGAAAAGTCATTTGAGGATGAGGATTTTTCCATGTTAATATTACTTCCTAATTCGAAAAATGGGCTTCAGAGTCTGGAGTCAAAGTTAACCGGGTTAGATTTGCCTTCATATCGACACCGTTTGAAGGCAAAAAATGTTATGTTGAACATGCCGCAATTTCTAGTTTCCTATCAAGCCGACCTCAAAGGAGCTTTGGAAAAGGTAAACGGACAATGAGTTATCGAGATTAACAATTTTCAGGCGTAAATACATTCTAATTAAATATCAATCTAGCTCTGCAAAAGTATTAAACAGCTGCACCGTTCCACGACCCATCTTATTATTCAGTTAATGTCAGTTGCATTGCCTCCTTAAAGCACTACTATGCCCCCTTGCTGGTTGTAGTGTACTTATTAAGTATAGTATATGAAGCAAGCTTATAACCGTCGGGAATTTTAATATAGTATTTCAACTTGGAATCTGGTAATAAGTATTCCCCAAGGTGCCTTTACGTACTTTACACAAGTACTAGGCACTGTCATAGAATGTGCATCGAGATTTCGACACACTCCGTACAGTAGCTGCAGGCAATAGGCGTAGATATCCTTAGCTCCCCTAGGGGTTAGTTTTCCCACTATAATCCGATTGCTGTTTTTGGAGCGGTTTAAACCGTCCTTTGTGCGCTTGGGCGCTTAACCCCCCATTCCTGGAGGCTCGGCTAGTATAGTTCCGTCAGGCGTTCCTTTTCATTCATTCATTCATTCAAGCCATGAATCCGTTTCCGATTCCACAGAGTGGTTCTAGCTCGTCCCTGCTCTCTTCTCTGCTGTCTGTCGGCTGTTTCATTGCCTTCCAACCCAACATGGCCTGGAACTCGGAGTATCCAGACCTTGTTGTACGAGCCGAGATATTCAGTCGCTCAAGGCATTCCCATACCAGTTTAAAGTTCCCCTGGTTGGACCGATGGCCTTGATCGCCACTTGGCCGTCGGTCAGAATTTTAATATTTTCCCTCAGTAGTTCCTTTGGAGGCAAAAGAAGGCACATCTGCCTGGAATATGCTAGTGTGCTTTCCCACAAGTTCCAAGCGCATTTTCCTTGGACTAATGACCCCGGCGCTCGCTCCTTCTACTGTGACGGATACGTCAGGATCAATTGCTTGTTTAAGCCGTTTATCATAGTTACGCTGTCCCTGTTACTCCAATGTGATTCAACATTTTTATCGAAGTAAAACCTCGTATTCATGTCATCCCTTGGTGTCAATAATTCAGAATACCGCCTAGAAAGAATATCAATCTTCCTTCAATTTAAGCAGCTCTCCGCCTCCCTGACACTCCTGGCCATCTTGAAGATCTATCTATCTATCTATCTGAATATTTAGATAGAGAGAATGCCGTTGGGAATGTCCTCATTCCACGAGTCAATCATTGCTTATGCTTTTATTATATTGACTTTTCACGTAAGATGCGTAGTACCTACTTATATCATATCGTTGTCGCACTTGTGGGGGCACAACAGTTGTAAATGCGAAAGCCATCTACTTTCTGATTTCCGTGAATTCCACCGCAAGTTGCTTTTCGCAAGTTCCTGTTTGTTACCCTACCATTAAGATCTTTGATCCCTTGTCTGCAGCCGTGTGGCCATTTTGAAAGCCTTTCATAGATAGTTTGCGGAAGCGAGCTGATTTTCTTTCATTTTCTTATTACATTCAAAACTTAATGTACTTTCGTGGCATTTCCAGCAATTAAACAAGATATATAGTGATATGGGGTTTTTTGGTATTCGCTAATCTATTTAAATGTTAAAAATTAAAAGAGGGACGAAGACGGCTACGGTTTCTTACCAGGGCAGAAGCAACTCTTCAGATGCAGTCTCTACCCTGGTAAAAAACCGTAACCATCTTCATCTTTCTTTTAATTTTGAAAACTTGGGTATCAAACCTAAAAAGAGGAGTCCGTGGGCGATCAAGAGTGGAAGCAAGTTGCTCTCCATTTGGTTCGGTCCGGCACAATTCGATGCAGACTTAGGGCTCCCCAATCCCTAAAAAAAATTAATTAAATGTATATGTATATCGATATTTCGTGGATTATTCACCCTTGTTTACTGTTTTAGATCTATGTAGACATTTTAAGCGCGTTTTTTGTATATTGCATTTTACCGCTTCTTATTCCTTTTAAAGCTCTAATATCTATGAAATAAGTATTTCCACGTAAATAAATGTTCTTTACAACAGCTAAAGTTGTCGCTCTCCTTAATAAATTTCCAAAAAAGACGTATGCTGTAGCTCTCTATTCTTGGACGTTCAGCATGAACAGATGACATGCAACATCTCCATGCTTTTAAATTATGCAGAGCTGGATGTTCTGGGTCATCCTGGGCGACCAATCCCCTTACGAGTATCAAGTAGCTCCCGCCACCTCTTGATTGTATGCTTTTTTCCGCCACCAAACAAGCACAGGGCCGTGGATGAAAATCCGGACCCAAGGTTACCGTTATGCGGGTTGCTTTATTTTACCTTTAAATTTGGCCATTTCGTTAGCCTATTTCGAGCCTCCTAGAAAGGGACTGAAGGAAATTGGTCCCTCGCCTCTGGCATGAAATTCCTACAAATATACCGTTATTACTCAATTCAATACTTTCGCGATTCGGCTTAAAAGGTGTAAAAGACTCGCATGGAAGCAAGTCAGATTGGGTAGCAGCGCAAGCTTCTCCTACTCTGATAATTACATCTAAAGTGCTCCGCATATCTCGGCGTATTCACCGCGAATATTATTAGCCTAGTCGTTCGATTCCCACCTTGCTAAAGGAATAATCCTTGAATGACGATGAAATGAATGCAAGTGATCTTCCTTGTAGCAGTGAGACGATCGTAGGCCCCTAGAGAAGAGAGAGAGAGAGAGAGAGTTCGTCAAGTGTTTCCCATACGACCTTACACCACGAAATCCAGATATCTTTAGACTTCTTTATATGCCTGGTGGTCTTATGTATCGTTCGTTCGGCAACTCAAAAGGGACCTAAGCGAGTGGCGGATAGATCACTATTTCACCTGTTCAGTATGATTTTTTGGTGGAAAGTGTGTCTGGGATATCGAATTGCATTTGGTTTTGTAGGAATATACATATGCCTGCTGTTCACTCCTATGTGGAGTATAGAGCATTCCTTCTTTTATATCCTTACACTAGTGCATTTCCTTCAGGGACCCTCTCGTTAGTTGCAATCAATCGCTTAATTTTGAGGATTATCCCCATTAAACATTAAGATTTGGTCAAGTGCGAAAAAGGCACAGGAATTACATTTAAGTTTTCTTCAGATTGCTAAAGCATATCTTCGAACTCTGCCAAAAAAAGGTTTAGATAAGCGTGGCAACTGTACATAAACAAGTCGCAATTTACATTTAACACAAAACTGCTTCATCTAATACCATATGGTTCGGATCACCATATAGCGGTTTCACCAGTATAATCTGTGGCAAAGATTCTTGAACATATGGTTCAGTTTGGTACTCTCTAAAGTATAGGTCGAACTAATTTTCCTTTTCCGTTTAACTTTAAACCTATAATATTATTTGTCGCTCAGGCTAACGACGGGCTACTAAGTAACCCCTTCTTCTCTTCGTGCAACATGCGTTTAGGGCCTCCATATACGGGTAATGTGTTCTCCGTCCCCAATTCTCTGCATTGAATCAACACTAAGATTATACACTGCCGCTATTTTCAGCTTTTTTGCGTTCACTCTCAGGGCCTCCCTTGAAACCTCTTTCTACATAGAAGGAATCTTCAAGAATATTAATAATGAAACTATCTAAAGGTCTGTGTGTGTCCGGATAGTTGAGTGGTTCACATCTCATTGGTGGCAGTGGGATTTGTATCCTGATTTGACATCGGATGTCAGTCGACTCAGCTGTGAATGAGTACCTGAGTCAAATCAGGGTAATAATATCGGATGAGCGCAATGCTGACCACATTGCCTCCTGCAGTATACTGTAGTGTAGCGTTGCGGTCTTGAATGAAGTGCTCTAATACACTTCAAGGCCCTGATCCAATTGGATTGTTGCACCAAGGATTATTATTATTATTATTATCTAAAAGTCTCTAATAAATATCTGTTTTCGAGAAGGCCTCATTAAATTCGGAGCAACAGTGCGTACTATTATTATTCAAAACTGATATGATATAATGTGCCCGCATATATGGAGAGCCAAATGGGTCTGTCTGCCTTCTTTCTATCTCACTCCCACTTTCCTCAGTACCGATTCATACGAAATTTCATGGGGGGTACGAATTGTTAATCCCCACACATGCGGGAAGGATCCAAAATTTTGTTTCACAGAATATAGCCATCGCCGTCTCGATTAAAACTTTCGGAAGAAGGTTAGTTGATCAAATGAAGTTAATAATAATACGTTAGTTTATTTGCAAAAATTTGGTGTGAACTCCTTTTAAGTTCGTCATAGGTTAATAAAATATCATAATATAGGTTTTAATATGAAGCAGTATACTGGAAAGTTTGGTGAAAATCAAATTGTTACTAAACAAAGTCATAGTAGGTCGAAATTGCCCTTTTCGCATCAAATTACTACTCCCTTGGAGATAAAATTCAGTACCTCGTCGAATTGAGTATCTTGTATATTCAAAGAACATTCACTACGAGCTATATATAAATAGAACCATAGTCCACCGAAATATTTTTACATAAAAATCAACAAAACCTATCATATCTGAATCGCCAAACTTTCGGTTTCGGATTTGTATACTATGAAACTGAAACTGAGCTCTCGAGGCATACATACATATATGTATATGAAATTTACAGGTAGTATCTGCGGGAAAATATGCATTTGCATGCAGTTTATGGTTTTCCGGCTTCGCTTTTTCGAGAATCTCGGCCTATGGAACATAATGTCCTCCAAATCCTTGGGTGCAGCCGGATATTCAGAAAAGTTGAAAGACACCTCGTCAATTAACCGTGCCTCCGCCTTCACTGTCCAAATAGATGAGCTAGTGGTCACCCATTGACCAGACTAACCCTCCCGCCAGCAAGAAACTGAGGCATGTCCTACTTTGGCTAGTATGATGTCTAGTTCCATAGGAGTTGCAATAGGGGTATGGCCCATGGTGCACGTTACTTGGCTTCCCCACTGCTAAGCTGGTAATCACTCTAAGGCTATGATCTCTAGCGCTCTATACAAAATTGCATATTTCTTCATATTGTTCCATTGCGGCAGTAGAAGGAACATAGTTGCTAACAAAACCGACTCACGGAAACATTATTATTTGTCGTATGGAGTGTTTTCCACATATCCACCTTGTGGCGTTACAGACAGGCTGTTCAAAACGTTGAGATCAGACAGAGGTACCGAGATAGTGAACGAGTTAATAAAGGAAATTTGCACATTAATACAAATTAATTAGAAATTTTCTGCACCTCTCCGAGAGGCACCTTAATAATTGTTGAAAAAAAATTTACAAAAGACTCTTACCCCAATGCTACCTTCCTTCCTGATCGTTTCAAAATTTCTGTGGATTTTCCACTTGAAATTTGCACTATTTATACGTATCATAAAACTGCACCGGATAAATCAAGGCATATGCATGGGTATTTTTCTTGTTCACAAGTAACACATCATCTTTAGCTTTGGCAAGTTCACCGGGACTCATGTCTATAGGAACTGTGTATTGAGTTATACCATCATCAGCTGTTATTATCCTATAATCATCCGTGCCTGATCTACTTGTACTAGTTTTCTGTATTTTCGGTTGCTGAAGATTTTTGGCAATACTACTTGCTGATAAACGTCGTTTAGCTGCAGGTGAAAGGGATTTTCTGGATGGCGTTATTTCTTCAGCCTTTGCCGCAAAGTATTTCTCTCCCGTCAAGAACGGTTCCCTTTCTGGTGATGTCTGGGTTGATAAATCTTCTTTAAAACTCAATCTTGTCTGCGTCTGATTGTCTCGAAGACTTTCTTTTTTGCTCAAACCTCTACTAGCTACTGGAAAATCGCCTTTTAGCTCTGGAACATGTCTACCTCGTCGTTTGGTGTTTATAAATTTTATTAGCTCATTTCTATAGCTATACCAGTTATTCATATCAGGAAGGTTTTTATTCTTCAGTATTTTACTCATCGCCTTATCAAACAAAGTCTGATTGTTCGATTCTTCAATAACGTCTTTGAGGTTTTCGTATAACTCGGGTGATAATAGAAGCATTTTGTTAAGAACATTGTTTCTCTGCATATTTGCTTTTAAATAACTGCTCCTATAGGACTTGAAAGTAGACTATCTAATAATATGGGAACAAAGCCACCCCGTTGTATAAGCACTTTCCGTTGTTTTCGAACAGAGCGTTTTGCATCAGCCAACTTTCGCATATTCTTTTTATACTTGCAGAGTTGGTTAAATACTTTTCTGCTTGGAAGGTGGTTACCATTGAGGGTGTTTAGTGTTATTTCACATATCGCTTTTATCACTTCTGGATGAGCCGTCTTGATTTTTGCATTTCTTAAACAGGATTTAGCATTCTTGAGAACGCACAATATATGCTTGTTGTCCTTTAATCGTCTCACTTTCGACACCATGATTATTCCTTATACCGTCTGGTGAACAATAGCATGTAAGGAAACTTTTTTTAAAAATATCGGTCCGAAATCTAAGGATTTCGTTTATACCTTGGGTTAAATCCACCAGTAAATAACTAAAGTCATTGCGCATATTCCACCGTTGTCGGTAAATGCGGTTTTGGTGTGTGTGTTGCGACCACGGTAGATCTACTATAGGCAGTACCCTTACTAAAATGACCCCACTTGCGAATGTGCTTGCAGAAGCTTATCTGTACACATCAGAGACGCTAAACAAGGAAAAGGCATAATCTTTGTCAAAACGTGTTGGTAAGAGAGAGATCGGTGAGCTTTTGCCATTCTGCTACTACGGCGTGCACCCATATAGCAAAAAGTTGTTTCACGTATTCACTTATATGATACATAAGCAAAAACTTGCCAATCTCACCAATACATTGGCAAGTCCGGGCGGTATGTCAAACACAGCTGATCGGATTTTCGTTACATCTCGCTTATGCTCAAGGGCAAAACAATTTGAAATCGTGTGTACTCGCAGTGATTTCCCCCCTTGAGGGACAAGGGGGAGTATGGTAGCTGTCTAGTATCTAACTGTGGTTGCGACCTTATGGCTGCGGGCATGTAGCGTTACGCAGCTGTTTACGGCCAAACAAATATGATGATATTCAGCGCCTCTTTGTCACTGGATTTGCTCCTCCTGTGTACAGTATTCTCGCACTACCGTTATTTCCATATGGTTCCCAATTTAACGCCACGTTTTGTTCCCACAATAAGCATGCTCATGCAAAGTCGTAAGGAGAAAATTCGGGCCCATGGTGAAAATTATGCGAAAAAACGGAGCCTGGGGTGAAAATTATACTTAACTTGAGTTAAAATAATACGAGCCCCCTTATATTCCGGGAAGCCCGTCTTTTCCACCCGCATCTCGTTAGACCTATGTCAACTCCACACAAGATAGCGAGTGTATTTGGAATGTTTTATGATATGTGAATGGCATCTACTTGCTCTCTCAGCAAAATATAGACCTTGGCCAAATGGGTTTAGATACGGAGAGGAAGGCAAGACACTCGGAGTAATAATAAACACCAACAAAACTAAGGTTCTCAGTCAGACCTTCCTTTTTGCATCAATGTTCAAAGCACTCAATAAATCGATCGATTTGTCTATAATAGAAGCGCTGTTTGTAGTAATGGACGTGGTAACTGTTACTTTAAAACTGAAAGCATTGATTAACACTTGCCTCCTTTACATCATCAACAACGTTCTGCCGCCACAGTCTGGAATGAAGAACAGGTTTGATCCAACCCGCAGTTCCAGCTCGTATATATGGTTCACACATTGTGCCCCTTTTAAAGGAGGCAACCATATGTGTATAAATACCAGTTCCTGTTGGTATTAGGCTCTTGAACACATACAAACTATGAAGATCCATGCTAGCAGCGAATGACATGCTATTGAGTTGAGTTCAAGGAGGTTAGTTTCTGATGAATTCAAAGTGTATATTTTTTTCTTCAAATATAGCCATGTGTGCAGTATCAAATGAACGTTATTGATAAGCAATTTCGGAAATAAGTTTCACTTTTCGTAGGTTGCCAAGATAGATTGAAACACGGTACACTTGAACCTCCTGTGGGCATTTTCTGCATCCTACGACATCAATAAAATGTCCGTATAATATGTGTATTAAGACCGTTGTCAGCACACTTTGACAGCAACTTCAACTAGCATAGTCACGATAAAACTATGCAACGTCACTAGAGAATTCGATATCTCGACGAAATTATTGGGATTGGCTAGGCTGACTGTGATCAATGAACAAGGTAAAATAAAAGTAGTATGATCCCTACCAAAACCTTTCACCATCAACAACTTACCGCGGAACTTTTTCAAACTGATGTAAATATCAGACGCAATATCTACTCGACTGCTGGTTTATGCTGGCTATAATGATATAATGAGAAAAGCAAACTGAAATGTATGTACAAACTGCCTTCATCCACATCGAGCAAGTGGCGAACATGACGAAATTCATGGCAGCAATGGCACTACTAAAAACAAAACCAGTAACAGCATAATATTTTACCGGTCAGCTAAAAACAGTTAAGCTAGGGGATAACAACTTTTATACGGTTGCTATTTACCTCTTGATGGGGTGTATACACCCGCCATCCCTCGCGGTTTCCTGAATGGGCTTCAACCCCCCTACCCCCTTCTAGAACTTCCATAGGTACCCACACTCCTCCCTCCTCCCCAATTACTTATGGGAGGGCCCATTCATCGGCCATCTCGGGAGGTTGGTTTTCACTGCTCTTGGTATTGAGATAACTGCATTTTCAGATTTTAGACAGGGCAGCGAAAGTGGATCTTGCGTATTGATAAACGCCTTCGATGCTCTACGAACTAATGCAGTAAGGGAGAGTTCAATAACCCTTCTAATAGAGAACCTTGGTGTTGCTATTTTTTATCTTCAGTCCAACTTTACTTGCCTGTCTTTCCAAATCCATGGGCATTTGGGTAAGGTCCATGACGCCCTGAAAGAGTGTAGTTGAGGTGTTTGAAGCCCTCCACGTCCTTCAAACAGGGCAGCATGAAATAATATCGGTGACAAGATGATAATCTCTCGGACTCCGTTTTGGACCTCACAATCGTCCGAGATTTTACCTCGATGCGACCCGTAGCATTTGCGCCATCGGATGCTGCTCTGATAATAATTATTAATTTGTCCGGAATGCTCTTCTTGCATGGAGCACGCCAGATACACTCCCTGTTCACACTATCGAAAGCTTTGCTGAGGTCGATGCAGAGCAAATGAAGCGAAGATTTAAAATTCTCGCGCAGTTCTAAAATGATCCGTAGGGGGTTGATGTCTGCTCTCTGTCAATCAAGCTTTCGAGATGTTCCTTGATATATTCGTAGGTTATTTTAACTATTACCTTTACGACGACAGGGAGCATGCACATACCGCTCCAATTGTCACACTAAAAACAGTTCCCCTTCATCCCCGATCACCCCCAGCAGCTTTATTCCTCCAGAGTTCACTGATGGCCGAAATGATTTCTCTTCAGTTTGAAAGCAAATTCCATACCTTCATGTTACAATTCATGCACAAGAGAAGGCACTTCACCGGATGTGATACGGTTAATAATCGTGGTGAAGGGTTCTTTCTACCGCATCAACTGCTTATCATTTTGGATGAGGAATGTCCTTTACAGGACTATCCAAAGAATTGCGACCAAATGAAGGTTCTTCGCGAGGTGGTATAAACTTCTGAAATCATTGCATTCTGTGGCATATTTCACTTTCCTGACCAGCACTTATTACGCTTTTACGGTGTCGGTCAGTTAAAACCCAGCTAATCTTATGTCGAGGAGCGTGCACACATCTTAAAAACCAATCGTAGTCTATTTTCGATAGTCAAAAGTGTGAGGTCGTGAGGTCAGTCCCCATCCGAGACATTGTTGACGTTTCGGTAACAGTAAGGTTTCAAAATTTGCAGATTGCTAGACCACAAATTTTCACCCCTTTTAGTCAATTCTTACGGCAAGCCCCAACTCACAAGCATTTAACAGACTTTTCTTAATTCAGCACTCTCCAGAGCAAACTAAAGGTGCATATGGATTTGGAGTATAGTTCAGAGTCGAGTTTCTATCTTTATACATAAAGAACAGTTATATTTCTTACAGAACATTGCCAATATGGAACACAATAGAAGCTGCATATAATTTATTGAAATGAATATCAATAATTATTATTTATTTTATTCAATTGAGCAGATTTGATCAGCTCTCATCTTCGCTAGAAGCGTAGAAGTGCAGCATTCCGAAATATTATATTATTGTCAATTTGGAATACTTTCAGATCGGAATGCCAACAGCGTTCAATCAGGGCAAAGCAGATTTTTCGGAACTTGTTGAAGATTCCTTTGGCGTGCACATCAGCAAAGTAGTTCATAAAACTTTCATCGATGTTAATACCGGTGGAGTGGAAGCAGCAGCTGCTACAGGTATCCAAAAAAGTTCTATATTTTTAAGACTGGATCAGGGTAAAATTTAAACACATTTGGATAGCTTAAGTTTGAATGGCAACTGGTCACCGCAATATATCAGGGGTAGGTCAGGAAATGGTAGAAAGTTTGTAGTCTTGCAGATTACTCACTGCAAATCCATTTAATGAGGAGAAGGAAAAGCTTGAGGTCCGGTACGGATAAACGGCGGGAGTTGTATAATTTGTTGGCTGACTTACGGACAGTACGGCATTGAAACCGCTAATCGTGGTTCGACGTTTTGGCTTGCGTAGAAGTGGATGAATTGAACTGAAAAGCTGAACTTATTTATCACCCGCTTCAACTAAGAAGTCACAATGGCGGGAGCACGTAAAACATCTTAACGCCCGTTGTTACACCAAAGATTAGTGCAGCATTTCCCGCCATATGCGCACGTGACTGTGCAGCAGGTCGCAGACAGGGTTCCACTTTATTACTCGCTGTGACACAATCCTGGCCGTCAACAGGAAACATGGTACCGATGACGGCCGTCATCGTGAAAACTATATAGGCGGTTACGACGGCATGGCAAAAGTCACTTCCGACACGTTCAGAATGCAACGTACGCGAGGAACCAGCGGAGTTTTTTTCACATCAATCAACGAATCCCAACAGAGCGGCCAGATAGTACAATTTTCGGTAATGGCCGCAAGAGACTATTGGCGTGGAATTTCGGGGTTACACGCCCAGCATCTTGGGCATGCTGAGTAGATCAATGTCGAAGGCATTCTCCACGCCACTACGCCGGCCATCAATTTTGTGTATGTAGCCGTAGAGGAGGTTTGATGAGCCATAAACAGCTCGAAGAACTGGACGGGTCCTGATCTTAATCGGTTGCAGAATTTCTGGTAGAAAGGGTGCAGGGCTCCGCAGTCGCAAGGCCCGAATGCTTGCTTACCACCCCTCTACAAGTTCATAATGTTCGTTATTGTTGGAAGGGTTAATACTTACCTGGAATTCACTAAGCGCTAAACGTCATGGTTTTGAATTCAAATATGGCCTACGTGCTAAGAGCGGACTAGCACATTTGATGTATAGTACTTAGATGACATCAAGTCGCTGGTACTAATTATTACCTAAGGAGTCAGTTGTGAATAGTAGAGATGTTTAGCCGTCATATTCGAATGGAATCCGGATTGGACACATGTGAAGATGGTGGTGCAATCGCATGTCTCGGGGAAGAATAAGATAAGCATACTGAATCTGTTCGCTATCCCTTTACTGGCGACACAATATCACACGCCAAGTCAACAGCAAAGAGCAGGCGAGTCCCTTGCATGCGGCTGGATGTAGGTCAGATTGCGGGCTGATTCCACTTAACTTAAGGATCGATTTTTCAATCCGTTGAGTGGAGTGGAGTCAGATCAAAAGCGAATCGATGAAAATAACGCACGGTAAACATTTGCATCGTCTCTAGCTGCCGTTTATCCTTTTATGACCTCGTAATCTTTCCCTTAAGAAAAAATAAATCTAGATAATCACATATTAAAATCGATTTACGGTCAGTACCGATCCACACGAACTTTGATCGGAAAGTAGGAGGTGGGAATACTCACATAGACGGTGAATTAAATTGCTGCACGTTGGACTTAAGGCAGGGGAAAGAGGTGTCCAAAATGTTGTTTCACCGAATATAGCCATGTGGGTATCGACTAAAAGGTCGCGTTTAGTACTTTCGGAAGTAGTACTACTGCTTTTGACATTGGTCTGCAAATTGGAGGAGTGAGGGAGTCTCAGCTAATTACTTCAAGGACCTGTTCTCAGAACCTACCCAACAAACTCTGCATACAATTGTGGTGATCCGTCCTTCCGCTACAATACCTGTCCAAATAAAGTTGGGAATAGTATGTTACTGTATTTTATATTTTTATGCTGGAGAGTTTGCTGGGAATCCCATTATTATTAACAAAGTTACAGTAGGTGAAAATTGCCACTATTCCCTAGGAGATAAAATATCAGTTCCAAGTCGAATTGAATATCTAGTATATTCCAATTATATACACTGCAAGCTATATATAAATGGAACCATCGTCCACCCAAATATTCTTACATAAAAATCAACAGAACCTTTCACACCTGAATCGCCGAGCTGTGTAATGCCCCTATGTTAGGAACACACTAGTAAGCTGACTATTATATCTCTACTAGAAGCAAAGTCCATTGCTGTTATTGGTCTAGTGAAGCCTGCGTTGTTCCACAGTACACGTTCCCATTGGACGTTATGGACGTTAAAATCCCAAAACAATATTTTAGCATCATTCCAGACTAGTGTGTGACTGTTTAATTACCTCATTTCATTCTTCGATGAAAACAAGCACGTTGACGAGTCTATGGCAAGTGGATTTCAGCAAGAATAAATGCCACTTCAACTTCTCTTATTTCTTCGGTGTCTAATAATTTAGTTTTTTAGATGGCTACTATATTCAATTTATACTACGTCGCTTATCTGCATATTTCAGAATATAGGAGAATAATCTAATATCCCTTTCATGTGGTCGCTTCTGTTGGCCTAATCCGCTCTGAAGTTTATCTTCGGGTTTCGTGCAAACAAGACAATGCCAAAAAGATTTGCCTCTCACACTCACTACCGTTGTTAACGGGAGTCACCACAGGGAGAAGATTGTGATTTTGGCGCATCAAATGTTGTTCAGATGACTGCAATGAATTTTCACTTTATTGTGTTCAATAATAAACTCCATGAATAACACGTTAAATAAGACTTAAAACTCCAAACCTTATTTTACTGTATTCCGAGATTAGATGTTCAGCCACTGATTGGCAAATTATCTTACTAGCTTTGCGACCGCAGGCAGCATGCGGGTCATTATCTGTGTTTAGCATATCTTGAAGAATCAGTGCTTCTGTTTTTACAAATCGTGGCGTAAACTTCTATATTTGATTCCATGTCGGCAGGTAATATAATTAGATCTAGGGGTGGATCGGTGATGTATCAAAAAAGTGGTATCATTCTATAGCGTGATATCATATTGCTATCACCTAGCGCGACTCCAACATCACAAAACATCGCAACATCACTCAATTTCACTGCATCGGCGAGGTCACATTTTGTAGTATCTGTACCGACAGGATATCACATCACAAAATGTCATCGGTTAATACTCGCATATAGCGTTCGATATATCACAGAGTTCTTCTTGGGGATGGGGATTCTTTGCTTACACACAATGCCGGCAAAGAAATTTTCATGGCATCATCATTAAACGGAAGGTCGCGCTTCAAATCTCACTGGTGGGAGTGGAATTTGCATCGTGATTTGACGTCGGATACCAGTCGACTCAGCTGTGAATGAGTACCTGAGTCAAATCAGGGTAATAATCTTGGGCGAGCGCAATGCTGACCACATTGCCTCCTAGTGTACCGTTACGGTCTTGAATGAAGTGCTCTAACACACTTCAAGGCCCTGATCCAATATGGATTGTTGCGCAACGATTAATATTATTATTATTATTATTATCATCATCAAACACAAAAGACCATCAAATATTACCGAGTAGTTCTGTAATACATCACATACTTTTCAGTTTTTTTAAAAAGTGATGTGGGTGGTATCTCTATCCTATCCTATTTTGAAAATATGTTACGCAAAATTTTCGCCCGAAGTTGAGTGGTTTATATCACCAAGTTATTATTTACCTGTGGATATCTTTCATCGCATAGGGATGGCCCACAGTTTTGTTGAGGGTCGAAACTTTCAAAGGCTTGCACATTGGATGCGTAAAGGGCCAACTATCTTTGTTTGACAATTTGAAAATTTTATCAAAAAAGTGCCCTGTCAGAACTCAGTCAGAAATGATTTAAAGCGGGGTCAAATTCAACACATTTTTAATGACCTTCAACTTTAAAAGTTATTGTGTGTTAGTTAAAGAAAACAACTATATTTCAGGCGTACAGATGATACCATTTCGATCAATGGATCCGGCGCCAACGATTAATGTTTCCCATCCATTTTTATTTGCTTTGGTTTCAACAAAACATCGCTTAATTTTCCTAGGAGCGATACGTGATCCCACAAAAAAGGTAAGCGTAGATGACTAAGTAATATTGATTAAATCTATATTTATAATATTTTTCCCTTGCAAGGATTAGTCACTTTTATAAAAATTTCGACGACTAGAATCATCAGCGGAGGCGAACTAAGGGAAGTAAATCCACATGTTTTAAAGAAACTTCCAACAAAGATTTCAAGCTACCAGTCACGGACACCACTTGCGTTCATGCTGATGCTTAATTTTACTGCAAATTGGTCTGGATATAAATTTTCGAAAAATCAAATAACTTAAGAGATATTCCGAACTTGAAGGATAATTCACTGTGAAGAACCCCTTGCTTTAGCAGTAGCACAGTAGTTTTTTAGGTTGCTCCTTCTTCGGAGCGCTCCTATCCTTTGTTATTTTAGGTTTTATTTGGCTTAAACAGCTTCCTATAAAAATAACCAGAGAAAATTTCAATCTAATAAACATTGCATTGAATAGCACCTTAAAATACTATGTTTGAGATTTTTTAGTGATGCGAAATCTTTCAAAAACGGTAAGTACTAATTATAATCGAGCTACTTAACATATATGGCCTCTTCGGAATGGGTCAATGATGTTGTGGGCGTATGTCTATCCGGCCTAGCAAGATAGCGGAGAATATCTTATAGATGGTACTCAGCAACGTGATTCCTCTACAATTTCTGCACTGCGTGATATCTCCCTTTTTATGTATGGAACAGATAATATCTCGTTGCCAGTCGTCAAGCATTGATTCGCTGTCCCACATTAGTTGATGAACCACTTGGTGTAATTGGTCACCTCCATATTTAACCAACTCGGCTGTTATTCCACCGGCACCTGGCGACTTACGATTTTTAAGCTGATGAATTGCACGGACTGTTTCTTCTTTGCTTATTGCGGTTATTGCGGCATCACCTCACCTGATGGTTGTGAAGATCATCTTTCGGTGCTTTATCTTCAGCATCTCTGCTGACTGGATTCAGTATTAACTCTCAACTAATTGTCAGTGGGTATTCTAGGCGGTATTGTTATTCGACCTCTGAGCACCATGCAAAGGAATAATGAGAATAATGGTCCCCTATATGATCTGACATTCATCAAAACTGAAAGGTGGCGGCGTTCAGTTAACACACGGTCAAACAAGGTGCTTCCAATAATCATTTCGTGTGACACTGCTAACTGAATAATCTGTATTGCGTTATAATTGGTATCCCTATATAGGCCATGGGAGCCAACATATTGCCAGAATACGGGCCCCGTCCGTACTTTGCTGTTAAAATCGCTAAGTATGATTTTGATATCGTACTTACGATAGGCTTCAAGGGTTTCTTCTGAAACTTCTTCTATCTGAACACTCTTGGTGACAGGTCCTGCGTTACAAACAAGATGATCGGATTGAGCCATAAGCATCCGAAAAATGCCGTTGATTGCCGTCCTGCGAATTAGGCCACCAATAAAATAGCGTGAGGAATGCACTGGCTCGCCGCGCATTAAACGGAGGCAATTTCGTGAGAAGAAAGAAGAAATGATCTCACTTACGCGATTACCAACCATTACGAATGTGGAAGAATCGTGGAACCAAATGAAAGACATGATCCACAAAGCGGCCTCTGCAATCCTCGGGGTCACCAAGCTGGGTAAGCGGTACATCAACCGCGAAACCTAGCTTTGGGATGACGATGTTGAAATGAAGGTCCATGAAAAGAAACGCTTCTACCACAAATTTCTCGACAACAAAACACCAATTGGCAAATATATAAGAATGCCAACCGGGAAGCAAAGAAAGTAATCGCGGACCATTTCAAAAAACTTTACGATAACCTGGACACTCCCGATGGCGAGAGAGGTCTGTTTCGACTTGCCAAAAATCGTAACGAACGCACACAGGATATCGAGCACTTCTGTTGCCTTAATGATAAGAACAGTGCTTTGCTTACCAACCGTCGAGTCACAGCGGATAGATCGTCAGAATACTTCTAGCAAATTTCAATTGAAGAAGTTGCTCATCCTCCACTTACACAATCATTGCCGACATTTGGAGCAGTTCCACCGCAACTGAAGTCGAGGAGGCAATAAGACGAATGAAATCGGGGAAAGCCACAGGCCCTGACAACATCGCATCCGAGCTCTGGAAAGTGAAGAGCTGGAACCCAAAACTGTGGATCAGTGAATTCTTTAATCGGGTTATTCAGGAAGGAAGAACACCATCTGACTGGCAAGACAGTACCACTGTTCCAATACGGAAAAAGAAAGGTAGTCCAGCAGAATTTTCAAATTACCGTCCGATCCGGTTACGATCCCATACCATGAAGATTTTTGAACGCATTCTTGACAACCGTATTCGCGAAATGGTTGAAATACCTGTGAATCAAGCCGGATTTGTCAAATATGCGGAAGTACTGACGCAATACACGCTGAACTGTTACTCATGGAGAAATACCGTGAGAAGCATCGCCCTCTTTACATTGCATTTTTGGATCTAAAGAAAGCGTTTGACCGAGTGCCACATGAACTCAACTGGTATGCTTCGCGACAACCCTTAGTGGCCGAAGAACTAGTGCGCTTGGTTCAATTGATCTACCACGATCCGAAAAGAAGAGTTCGACGTATGGCGAGTGTATCAAAACCACTTTGTGTCTCTGTTGGTTTTCGTCAAGAAAGCGCCCTCTCACCAATCTTCTTTGTTCTTGTTCTGAACACCGCCACACGCGGCATCCAACGTCCAGCGTCCTATACACTGCTTTATCCAGATGTTTTCCTAGCATCTAATAGCAAAAATGACCTCGAACAACATGTCTAAACATGAAATGATCGCCTCATGCAACACGGTCTCAGATTGAATCTAAACAAAACTGAATTTTTGACGACCGATCCCCTTGAAACAGGCACCATCACTGTTACTACCTCGGGTCAACGCTATCAGCCAATGGAGAACTGTGTTATGAAATTTCTTCACGCATTAACTCAACCTGGATGAAGTGGCGTTCCACAACTGGTGTTCTTTGTGATGACGTTCGTTGAGAACGTCTCAAATCTAAAATTTATCGCAATATCGTCCGTCCTCCCGGTTTCTATGGTTCTGAAGGTTGACCGACTATAAAACACAATGATCAGCGTGTTGTGGTAATGGAGACGAAGATGTTGCGTTGGACTAGTGGCGTGACACGTTTTGATCATATCCGAAATGAGGATATCCGCAATCGTTATGGGGTTGCACCGATCCTGCAAAAATTGCGAGAGAGGCGTTTTCGATGGTATGGTCACGTAATTCGCGCTAACGAGAATTCACTTGCCAAGATTGGTCTGAACATTGAAGTCGATGGTAAACGACCAAAAGGCAGGCCGAAACAACGGTGGCTTGATACGCTGGACGGGGATATAAAAGCCTCGAGATTTCATCCAGATCAGTCATTTGATAGAGCCAAATGGCGAAACCGATCACGGCGAGACGACCCCGCTTGTGAACAGGACAAAGGCTGAAGAAAAGGAAGAAGATTGGCGTTTTAGAATGCATGAAATTTACATAAAATGTAAAAGTGTCACATTCTATAACTACAGGGTGCGGCAGCATAACTTCCTTTTTTTCAAAACTCAATAAAAACTATTGTATGCATCGGAAAATATTTATTTATTTTTTATAATGTAGGTACATGTCTAAAGTTTTTATTTACATTGTTTTGAAGATCAAATCTGTTAGGAGACGTCCCCCATTCTCCATACATTGCGTAAACCGATTTCTGGCGTTTGTCATGACTCTTGTTAGCATAGCAGATGTTATGTTGGCAATTTCTTCTTGGATGTTGGTCTTCAAATCTTGTAGGGTTCTTGGATGGTTCACATAAACACGGGATTTCAAAAAACCCCATAGAAAAAAACCACAAGAGGACAGATCGGGAGAGCGTGCCGGCCATTCCAAATCGCCTCTAATTGAGATAAGGCGCTCTGGAAAGTGTTCCCTCAAAACAGCCATCGATGCTCTTGAAGTGTGTGCTGTTGCACCGTCTTGTTGGAACCAAGTGCCCTCCAAATCCACATTTTCTAGCTGTGGGAAAAAAATTCTGTAGCATGTTTACATACCGGTCCGAATTCACGGTCACTGTAACCTCATTTTCCTCAGCTGAGGAAATTGCATACCATACTGTGACTTTGGGTGAATGCAAAGGCTTTTGATGCAATTCTCGAGGGTTGGTGTCAGCCCAGTAGCGCATGTTTTGCTTGTTAACCGACCCACATAAATGAAAATGGGCTTCATCGCTAAAAAAAACAATAGCACCCTCGGGAACGACATCAAGGAGAAGCTCACACGCGTTCATCCGAGAATTGAAGTCACCTTCTGAAAGTTTCTGCACTATCGCCATCTTATAGTGATGAAAATGAAGATCATCACGAAGAATTCTTCTCACAGAACGATCGGATAGTCCAAGGGCAGATGCGTGTTTGCGCGCAGAACGCCGTGGCGATCGCAACATTGACGCTCTCACTGCTTCAATGTTCTCAGGTGATCTAACGGGCCGAGGGACTCCAGTTCTTTCTTTTGTCGCACTTGCAGTTTGTCTGAATGTAGTGACCCATGTAACAATTGATTTGCGGTCTGGGACGGGAGCCAACGGGGCTAAATTAAAGCGATTCTGAAATGCACGCTGTGTTACAATAACCGAACATACGCTTGAAAAGTAAGCCTCAACGTCAAAGGCACGCTCCTCGTCGGGACAAAACTTTACAGTATCCCCTCTTGAACGAGACCACTAGCGCTCCGCTATGACATCAACTAACTGAGTGGCGCGCATTTTAAAAAAGGAAGTTATGCTGCCGCACCCTGCATAATTCGAACTTTCCAAAGTTATACCTTATGTTATCCCTCATACCACTGTCAAACTTTGAGCTTCTAGTATGAAGCTAAGGGGGATTTCTGGCTAAATTTCGAAAATATGTTAATATACTATTATTAACTTTACTTGTGCAGACTTCGGAACAGAATGTATTTTGAGGCGTAGATTTCGTTTGGATACACCACTGTGATTTATCTCAGGTTTTTCGGTTGGATAAGTTCTGAAAACGAGACCTTTTACACTTTTTGATGGTCATATTTTGAGTCCTCACTTCCCTATGTTTGACTTGAGATCAAATTTGAAGCCGGTTTCAAAAAGTACTAATTGAGTCTTTTCATTTGATATACCACGGCCGACTATAATCTGTAGAAAACAATTTTGAACCCTTTCGCATGTACGGGGAGCCCTTCCCTTAAACAGAAAATGGCGCCACTGCTGTATGTAAAGGGATCTACAGACCACACGTTCTCACCAGGTTTCCTAACAATCGGTGCAACCGTTTCCGTTTCCGTTTGTACAATTGTGAGGCTCCTTAACTTAGGCCGGAAATCGTGCAGCATGCCTTGTGGTAGTAGTGAGAAACAATCCGACACTGGATTCGCTTCTCTTGCTCTTGGCTTGGCTTTCCAGAGTAAAAAACACATTATTTCGCTTAGACCCAGCTTTTATCGTCGGAATTCACGCTCAAATTGGAGAAAGCAATCATTCTGAGGACCTTCGCTACCGTTGTCGATAGCATACTCCAGAAACCAATCATAGTCCGTTTTCGACAGCCAAGGTCGTAGCCGTAAAGTTAGCCGCTACACGAGGCGTTGTTGTCGTTTCGGTAGCAGGTTGCTAGTCCACAAATTTCTATTCTTTTTGGTCCTCCCTTACGAAAAGTAGGGAAGACTTTGGGTGTATTTTTAAGATTTCACCAGCACTTTCATAAAGAAGTGACTCTCAATACCTTCTTTTTCTTCAGCCTTTGTCCCGTTCACATTCGGGGTCGGCTCGTCATGATCGGTTTTCATTTTATTTTATCAGAGGCCTGATCCTGATGGAATCGCGAGGCTTTTAAATCCCCATGGTTTCGGCCGGCCTTTTGACCGCTTACCATTGACTTCGATGTTCAGACCAATCTTCGCAAGTGAATTCTCGTTAGCGCGAATTACGTGACCATACCATCGAAGACGCCTCTCGCGCAGTTGCTCGAGATCATTTTTGCTATTACTCGTTTGGAAAACATCATCTGCATAAAGCAGTGCCGCGTGTGACGGTGTCCATAACAAGAACAAAGAGGAGTAGTGAGCGGGAACTACCCTGATGAACACCAAAAGAGACACAAAGATACATCCGCCGCACTTCGAACTTTACTTTTCGGATCGTGGTAGAGCAATTGAACCCAGTGCACGTGTTCTTCTGACACTAAGTGTTGTCGTAGAGCATACCAGATGATTTCACGTGGCGCACGGTCAAACGCTGTCTCTAGATCCACAAATGCATTGTATAGAGGGCCTCTGACGGTGTTTCTCCATGAGTAATAGTGCAACGTGTATTGCGTCAGTACTTCCGCAGTTCTTAACAAATCCGGCTTGATTCACGGTTTTTTCCAGGTTGGAGGGTTGTGTAGGACTAACAACTCTACAAGCAGCTTGTTAGGAAGCTGCAAGCGGAATGGATGGATACTGCAACAACGAAGTCGGCAATTAAAGCGGAGTAACAATTTGTCCATTTTCTCATGGAATTGTACAGAAAATGAGCTTCAAACAGCTAGCCAATATCCCTCCCCAATATAAGGCCGAGATTACAACGCGAGATACGATAGACTAGGACCAGTTTCATGAAGAAGAATCATACTAGAGATTGTACTAGATACTATAGCGGCCTTTCAGTAAACCATGTGCTCAGAGTAGGTTTCCTAATCAACCAAAAAATGTAGCTAGCTGTTACCAGCTTTGAAAACATAAGCTAACTGTTACGCACTGTGCGCTTGCGAGGCAGTTTTCAAAATAAAAGCGTCACTAGCATTAACGCCCCTAGAGAAAGAACTTCAGGGTCGGAGAGGTTACCTTTTACGAGACAGTAGAACATACCCTTGACGCTCATTCTACATATGATGTCAAAATCTCACTTCAAAATTTTAAGGGTCAAGTAGGGACAGAATCCGTATTCAGATGATATTTTGACTTCCAAAGCTTACATAAAAACACCAATGATAACGGACTGAGGATTATTCAATTAGCAGTATCGTACGAGATGGCTGTTAGAATAACCTGGCTAGCGCGAATATAAAAGTGAGTCCTACCAAACAGGAGCACTTTCAACCAAATTGACCAGATGCTGATTTATCGTTGTCATCTCTCAGCCTTGATGCATGCCAGACCATACAAAGGTAGCAATAGACACTGGGATCACTATCTCTTTCTCGTTGGTATGGTGTTCTGAGCTCGAATAACAACACTGCCTAGAATCCCTTCTGACCATCAGGTGAGAGCCATCCACAACAAAGCCCTTCATAACACCCATAAGAGGGTAACTGATGCCGCAATAACCGGAGATGAAGAACGGTGTCGGGCTGACCCTGGCCAATGTGCAAGGCCAAACAAAAGCAACAGTGTCACTCTAAGGGGATGCCTGGCCCTGGAAAAAATGATCCGTGATGTCGATGTTAATGCGAGAGGAACCAACCTCTTCAACTCCACCCAACTACTGACGATATTTACATTATGGGAAGAACAACCCGAGATTTACAGTCTACCTTCATCCAGATCATGCAGGCGGCGCGAGATCTCGGCCTGCACATTAATAAAGGCAAGAGGAAGTACATGGTGTGGATTTCAGCACCAAAGAACAAAGAAGCGGCAACATCAAATTGCACTAGTCGAATAAGAACAATAAACATAGAAAATTACAACTTCGAGACCATTGTATATATTTTATCTTATCTAGGATCGAAAATCACAACCGATAACAGCAATGATGTTCCGTTGGCGTCAAAAAACCGCGGATTGGCACACATGACCATAGGGTCAAAGTTCCTCCTGTACAAGACAATTACCTTGCCAGTTCTTTCCTCTCTCAGACGAACCGATGGCGTAGGCTGGGCTGCCAGACAACTTTTCTGGGTATCGAATAGGTGAACCTCGGCGCAAAACCGGGATGTTTACAAAGGCAAACCTAGACCGAATACTGGCTGATGCGGCATTGATGTTGATGAATTAGTTATCCAATATAAGGCCAGCCTGCATTGCAGCACTGAAATAGATGATTGGGCATCTGTTCAGGTTGTTTTTTAATCCACTATTTCAAAAAATCGGGTTATTTCTATATCCGCTGTGCATCGATGCACTGATTCAAAACTTTTTCCTATCAGTTCAAGCTTCAGAGCATCATTCCTTATAACACAGTTCCCTTGCGCATCGAAAACCGCGTTATTATTATTCATACCTGGGTCAATGAGTTGTGAGCTTTTCATCGTTTTTATGGCGGGAAAGGCACATCCACGATATGCTGAATAGGGCCTACAGTCAGTGTCTCTAACGGGAGAAGACAGTGAATTGCCTCCTCGTTTGTCAGATTCCTATCACTAGACGCCACCCGACTACCTTTTTCTCCATTAGGAGGACATTGCTTCTGCATTCTCCCATCACAATTTCGCCTATCGTATCTCACAAATTCGAAATCTTTGAACGTTATGGAATGCCTGGGATTGAGGCGGGTTTCTGAAATCAAAGGAATCAAAACAGGGACACAATGGAATCGACGTTAATCGCAATGACCTATGGTCATAGAGCTGGCGGCGGCCATCCTGTGTGCTCAGAAATTTTGAAATGCTGAGAATTTGAGTCGCATTAGAGCGCATTAGCTTATGCAGATCTTTACACATGCGGAGCATCATGATTATGAACTCAATAGTGCCTTCCCTCGCTGGTCGCGGCTCCTCCGCATTCCCTTGGCGGACGACGTCCATAAATGCGAGTCCTGGAACTAGCTGTGCAGCAGGAATATTAATTTTCAATATCGACGTCGTCGTCCACTTTTGAGGCGTAATCGGCGTTTGTTTTCTTACAATCTTTGCCTCAGGGTAAGCGGGGCATGCACGATACGACGCCGGATTTCCACCTTTTCCGCAATTTACGCAGATGATCTCTCCTTTCAATCTTCTTCATTAAGTCGACATTCCTATGGCCACCCGCGCACTTGATTTGGATCTTTTCCTCCCCAATCCTTTTTACTGTGAATGACGTAGTTTTGGCATTCTTAGCTGACAAGATAGCTAAATCGCGACTACCTATGTCATGTGCATTAATAGAAGCCACTTTTTCCTCCGTCTACATTTCCAGTTTCAGCATTTCTATTCTGTCACCTACAATACTCTCTGCTTTGTCAACAGTTATTTTTTTTTTAATTTTTCCTTTTCCTCTCTAGCTTTTTACCAAAAAAGACCGTGGCCGTACCTGAATCGTCTCCGTCGCTGGTATCTTGAATTACCACGTCTTCAGTCTTTTCTTTCTTGGTTTTGGTGAATCGTCCCATTTTCCATTGTTACTCTGCGGCTCTTTCCGATGCCACTGCCACCACCGGCATCGTCGCCACAGTCGCTGCCGATACTGCTTGCCCATGTCGATCCTATCGTCGCTGATTTTCCCGATGGTGATGAAATGCCCGATTTCATCACTCCAGGCATTGTGGGAGTGTGTGCGCTAAAGAGTTTGCGTCAATTTTTAAGGTTTTGTTTGTAAATTAAAACCTTATTAAAATCGATTCAATGTCTTTGTGTCTGTCTTTTTTTTTTTTTGGAGGAGGTGGAAATCTTTGAAATACTGGTCTGGACACACCAGCGTGTGGGATTTTTACCCACTAAAACCACCCCCGACTTCCTCCCTGCCCAGCGGGACCACCATAAGGTATTACATCACGGGGCGGAGTCAGCTCACTCTAGCTTAATCCCATTTCTTCTATACGCGGCGCACGTGACCGCGCTTTTCTCCTTTCCTCTGCCTTTCGTAATTTATCTTGAATAGATGCGATCATAGAGTTGACCGCATCCCAATTCTCTTGATGTGCTAACATTTTCGGCACCAGATTTTCTGGTACCAGCACCTCTCCTAGAGTCTCCTCCTTTTTTCCACAAATCTCGGACAGTGGAAGAATACATGCTCTGGGTACTCTGGGACTCCCTCACAATTTGGACAGTCGGGTGAGGTCTCCAATTTAAACCTGTGAAGGTATTGGAGATATCCTCCATGTCCCGTGAGAAACTGGGTGAGATTATAATTAATCTCACCGTGTCGTCTCTCCAACCACTCCTTGATGGCAGGAATGAGCCTGTGAGTCCACCGACCCTTTCCCAAGCGTTCCCACCGCTCTTGCCATCTATTTATGGATCTCTCCCTCTCAGCGTTCTTCGTCTGCGATAAGGAAGAAATTGGTTTCGCATGATATATATTCGCCATCTCATCTGCCAAGATGTCAATCGGCATCATTCCAGAGATGACGAATGCTGCATCATCTGAGACAGTCCTGAAGGCAGAGCATACACTCAGAGCTGTCCTCCTGTAGACTGCATTCAGTTTGCTAGTATTAACTCGCATCCGCAATGCCTCGCTCCAAACTGGGGTCGCATAGAGCATGATTGAGGTCACCACTCTGGCTATAAGCAACCTAGAGGTATGCCGTGACCCTCCCACGTTCGGTATCATCCTCGCCAGGGCCATACTGGCAGTGGATGATTTATCACAAACATACTGTACGTGTTGCTTATAGCTGAGCATCCTGTCTATCACCACCCCCAAGTATTTGATGGTCGGCTTGGAAGTGATGATATGATTCCCGATTCTAACACAGGCGTAATTTCTCTTCCGCGTTTCGTGATGAGGACCGCTTCTTTTTTTTTCCTCTGCAAGCGTCAGACCAGAGCTCTCTAACCAGCATTTGACAGCATTGATTGCCTCGCTTGAGTATAACTCAGCATCTTCAAGATGCTTTGCGACAACAACCAGTCAGCGTCATCAGCGTAACCCACCACTGTGGCTTCCTCCGGAAGGGGAAGATTAAGTACATCGTTGTACATGATGTTCCACAGTAGTGGGCCCAATACGGAGCCCTGTGGGACACCCGCGGAAAGAACATACTCCTGGGGTCCGTCATCAGTGTCATACCAGAGCCTCCTTTCAGTTAAGTAGCTATCCACGATAGCAGCGAGATAGGCGGGAATCCCAATCTTCGCTAGGGATTTGCGTATTAGATTCCAATTGGCCGAATTGAATACATTTTTCACGTCCAGGGTTACTACCACGCAATATTTGCTGGTACTACCCTTTCCGTGAATTGCATCTTCGGCCAAACCAGTAACCAATTTGATGGCATCAATGGTTGATCTGACTTTCGGAATCCATACTGCCGACCTGAAAGGCCGCCCTGACTCTCAACAACCGGGAGTAATCTATTGTAGATTACCCGCTCTAACATTTTCCCCACCGTGTCCAAAAGACATATGGGTCAGTATGACGATGGTTCACCTGGAGGTTTACCAGGCTTAGGCAGAAGTACCAACTTCTGTCGCTTCCAAGCCGCCGGAAATATTCCTTCGGACATGCACGCTTCGAACAACTCAGCGAACCTGTCCGGCCTGGATTTCACGGCAAGCTTAAGGGCCTTATTCGTTACTCTGTCCAGGCCCGGCGCTTTATTATCTCCTATTCTGCCGCAGATCTCCAGCAGTTCGTCTCTGGTGACTGGAGGAATTGCTGTCACATTCAGAGGTGGTTGGAATAGGCCGTTTGAGTGCCACCATAGGCTTTCCGTAGACCGACAACAGACTTCTCTGTAAGTTTTTTCAACTTGAATTGCTCCTTCAGAGCAATACAAATTTCTCCTTTCGATGTAACTTCATCGAGATCCTTACATTGAATATAGATCTCATGTTTCTGGGCACGCACTGCGGGATTCTCCCCAAGTGAGTTTTTCACTTGAGTGCGAAAGTCATCAGTTTTGCCACCGCTGGATCTTTTCAGCTCGAACATAAGATCCCCTTTCTGGGTTCTTCGGATTCTGTTCACATTTCCGCTCAGATCTTTTAATTGTTGGTAACTTTAGTCCATCCATCGTTTTCGTTCGGCTTGGGCTTCGCAACGCTGGTCGAGTTTCCTAGATTCGCTGTATGCTTTCCTCCTTCTGAACTGTTGGTGTTGGTTTTCAGGATGTCCTGTCCGTCTTTTTTCCTCTTAGGCGCCTGCTGATTATTTAAAGGATCCCCCTCTTTTTTACGTACTCGCTTATTTCGCTGGTAGTACGGTTAGGCGTCACTTGGGTCGCTTGTGATACTGTTGGCACAGCGGGGTTCGGCGTGTTCTTATTATTCGTTTCCTCCATCTGTGATCTATTATAGAGGACTCTAATAGCCCTCACTATATTCTTTATGGCTTGGTGCACGTTGTGCTTGTCCTTTATAAACTCGGACAGCTCAACTATTTTTGCCCCAAGCTGAGTGAAGGGTAATTCCTCCGGATCGGGACTCTGCTCCTTATAAGTCCCGGCAGGGTTACTCCTTTTACATGGTCCTTCACTGTTGGCCTGTACTTTATCCTTCATCGTCTTTGACATTGGTGGAGATCTCAAAGTTGCTGAGCTTCTTTTGAATGGATCTCTTCCTTGTTCCTGGAGCACCTCCTGCTGTCGAGCATCTTGAACATGTGCGCTGGGTGTTGTCACGGTTTTTGTTGTCCAAAAAACTGCTTTTAGTTCATCTTTGTTTGGTCTTGTTATTGGTGTTCTCGGTAAAGTCGTACTTCGCTTGAATACCTCCTTCTCCAGATCCAAATCGCTTGTAGCATTATATGCCAAGGAAGCCAAGTTGTCCACCACCGAGGCACTGCGGTCGAGGGATATCGACGACCGGGAGCCCGCTTGCTCACTCCCAAAAGCCGCCGGTACTGGGGTTCCGAGCCCTTGCACCGTAAGTTTCCCCCTTCTCTCGTCTTCCATGGTGGTTTTATGTTCTGGGTATCCTTCCCATAGCCATTTTGGTCCACGCACCAGAGATGAGCAAACACTAGCCCATGCACAATCAAAAAAGAAAAGTGCATGAACACATATTTACACATCAATAGGTATGCCCCTATCCGCCAGCTGGGGTCGCGCCTGATGGGAGATCTGGCCACTCCTCACAGGTCTGTTTGTCTTTTTTTTTTTTTTTTGAGGAGGTGGAAATCTTCAAAAGATTCTGGCCTGGGCACGCCAGAGTGTGGGATTTTTACCCACTAAAACCACCCCCGACTCCCTCCCTACCCCGTGGGACCACCCTTAGGTATTACATCACGGGGCGGAGTTAGCTTACTTTAGCTAGGTCTCCTTCCGACTACCCGCGGGGTTCGTAACCGCGTCTTCCTCACTTCTTCTGTTTTTCGCAGTTTTTCCTGGATTACAGCGATCATGGAATTGATCGCATCCCAGTCTTCCTGACAGGCTACCATTCTTCGGACAAAATTTTCCGGTGATAGCACTTCACCTAGAGTTTCCTCGAGGTTCCTCCTTTCTTCCACGAACCTAGGACACTGGAAGAAAACGTGCGCCGGGTCCTCTGGGACCCCGCAGTTTGGACAATTAGGCGAGGTGTCCAATTTAAACCTGTACAGGTATTGACGGTATCCTCCATGGCCGGTGAGAAACTGGGTGAGATTATAATTGATCTCCCCATGCTTTCTCTCCAGCCACTCCCCGATGGAAGGGATCAACCTGTAAGTCCAACGACCCTTTTCTGACTGGTCCCATCGCTGTTGCCACCTGCTTATGGATCTCTCCCTTTCGGCTTTTTTCACCTGATATAAGGGAGAGATGGACCTGGTGTTGTAAATGTTCATCATTTCGGTTGCCAGGATGGCAATCGGCATCATTCCCGAGATGACGAACGCTGCATCATCTGAGACGGTCCTGAAGGCAGGACACACCCTTAGGGATGTTCTTCTGTAGACCGCACTCAGTTTATGTGTATTGCCTAGAACCTGCATGCCCAAACTGGGACTGCATACAGCATGATAGAGCTCACCACCCTGGCTATGAGCAGCCTGCAAGTATGCCGCGGGCCTCCTACGTTCGGCATCATCCTTGCCAGAGAAATACTCGTGGTGGATGCTCGCTTACACGTATACTCTATGTGCTGCTTAAAATTAAGTCCTCTGTCTATCATCACCCCCAAGTATTTGATGGCCGGCTTGGAAGTGATGATACGATTCCCGATTCTAATGCAGGCGTAATTTCTTTTGCGGCGCTTAGTGATGAGGACCGCTTCCGTCTTTTCCTCCGCGAGTGCCAGTCCAGCACTCTCCAGCCAAGCCTTAAGAACACTGATTGCTTCGCTTGAGTACAACTCAGCATCCTCGAGATGCTTTGCAACCACAACCAGTGCTATATCATCGGCGTAACCCACCACCGTAGCCTCCTCCGGAACCGGAAGGTTGAGCACATCATTATACATGATGTTCCACAGTAGTGGGCCCAGTACAGAACCCTGGGGGACACCCGCGGAGACAACGTACTCTTTGGATCCATCATCGGTATCATACCAGAGTGTCCGCTCTTTCAAGTAGCTATCGATAATAGCGGCGAGGTAGGTGGGAACACCAATCGTCGCCAGAGACTTTCGTATAAGGTTCCAATTGGCCGGGTTAAATGCATTCCTCACATCTAGGGTTACCACCACGCAATATTTGCTGGTACAACCCCTTCCGTGAATTGCATTTTCGGCCAAGCCAGTAACCATTTTGATGGCATCAATGGTTGATCTGGCTTTCCGGAACCCATACTGCCTATCTGAAAGGCCCCCTTGGCTTTCGACGACTGGAAGTAATCTATTATAAATGGCCCGCTCCAGCATAGTGTCTAGAAGACATATGGGTCTATAGGAGGACGGTTCACCTGGAGGTTTGCCAGCCTTAGGCAACAGTACCAGCTTCTGCCGCTTCGATGGTGCAGGAAAAATACCCTCCGACATGCACGTTTCAAACAGCTCCGCGAACATATCCGGTCTACTTTTGACGGCAAGTTTGAGAGCCTTATTCGGTATGCCGTCAAGACCCGGGGCTTTACTGTCGCCTATTCGACTGCAGATCTCTAGCAGCTCGTCCCTGGTGACTGGTGGAATCGGCGTCACATTCAGGGGGCGCTGGAAGGTGTCAGCACCCCTCTCTTGCTGGGGAAATAACCCCTGGATTATTTTCAACAAGAGCATAGGGCATGTGATCTGCGGAGACGATCGGCCTCTGAATCGTCCTGTCACGATTTTATAGGCGCTACCCCACGGATTTATGTCCGCTTCCGAACAGAGACCCTTAAAACATTCCCCCTTACTCCGCTGGATGGCGAGCTTGAGGTTCTTGCGAGCTTCCCTATAGGCATGCTCCTTTTGCCCCTGATCGATCCTACCTATTGCCCTCTGAGCCGTTCGTCTGGCTCTGTGGCAAATCGATCGAAGATTGGCAAGTTCACTATTCCACCAATAATTGGGTCTTCTAGTGGGGAATGAACATCTCCTAGGCATCGACGCGTCACATGCTTTAGAGATGCTCTGTGTGACATGGAGAGCTCTATCCGTGGAGGTGCCTGCTTTGCTAGGCAAGTCTAGCCACACTTCCATGAATGTCTGCTCATCCATCGCTTTTGCAGACCATCCTGGTGTTCTTCTGGATTTCGGCTTCCGGGGTGCGGGTCTCCTGCCTTGTGGCTCCATCCTTAGCTCAAAGGTGATTGCCTGGTGGGCGCTGTACGTGAAGTCCTCACTAACTTGCCAGGACATGTCACGTGCTAACGCAGGGCTGCTAAAAGTCAGATCTACAATTGACCCAGTTCCCCCTTTCCGATAAGTGTTTATATCGCCTTCGTTGGCCAGAACCACATCCAACTGGGCGAATGCTTCTAATAAGCACCGCCCCCTTGCGTTAGTCTCTTTGCTGCCCCACTCGATAGCCCACGCATTAAAGTCACCGGCTATCACCTTTGGACTCCGTCTCTTTGCATCGTGAACAAGATCGTCTAACAGCTCTTCAAACTCGGGCAGTGTGAGGCTCGGTGGGGCGTAACAGCTATATATGAATATACCGCTTATTTTTGCCCACACAAAGCCTTTAGCCGCCTGACCCATGCTATATTGTATGGCTTGACGACCGCACGCCCATATCGCCGCTCCACCAGTCGAATCTGTGACCCATACAGCACCGTCAAGATTTCTGTACGGTTCACTAATGATAGCAATCTCCGTTGCGGATTCGTAAGTGGTCTGCGCAAGCAAATCTTGTGCGACCCTGCAATGATTAACGTTTATTTGTATTAACCTCATTTTTTCACTGCAGTTAACGCCTTTCTAAATTCTGGGCATTTCCCACTTCCGGCAATATGCCGGTTATCCCTTCCCTCCTTTTCTTCGCACAAAATGCATTTGAGGTCTCTATTGCACTCCTTGGCAATATGTCCTTTTTCCCCACATCTTCGACATCGATCGGACCGATCGATGCCGCTAGTGCATGCCTTCGCGAAGTGTCCAAACATTAGGCATTTGAAGCACCTTTTCAAGGAGGTCTGCTCCCTTAGTCGGTAAACAACCCATCCAATCCGAACCCTCCCCACGGCCAACAACTTCTGCGCTGACTCCACTGGCAGTCGCATTGTGGCCGTTTCAGTACCGCCATAAGCCTTTCTTAGGCTCACGATGGATTCTTCCCTGAAATCCTCCAACTTGAATTGTTCCTTCAAGGCAGTGCAGATCTCTTCTCTGGATGTTACCTCATCGAGATCCTTGCACTGAATATAGATCTCATGTTTTTGGGAACGAACCGCGACATTCTCTCCAAGTGAGTTTAAAACTTGGTTACGAAAGTCGTCAGTTTTACCCACGCTGGATTTTTTCAGCTCAAACATGAGATCACCTTTCTGGGTCCTCCGGATTTTGCTAACATTTCCGCCTACGTCTTTTAAGTCGGGGTCAGATTTCACCTTCTTCAGTATCTCCGCATATGTTAGATGTCCTCTGCTGGAGATTACAATTGCCTCCGGGCGGATTCGCACCTTTGGTTTTTTATTTCTTTTTTTATTCACGACCTTAGTCCAACCATCGTTCTTATTTTCTTTCAGTTTCGGTTCGCTAGCCGACTTTCCTTCTTTTGGTACTTTGGGCCCTTCTGAACTTTTAGTTTCCTTTGTTGGACTGGTCAAGACCCCTTTTTTCCTTTTTGGGGCCTGTTGATTCGCCAAAGCTTCCCCTCCTTGTCTCCCACTCTTTTACTTGAGCGAAGGGCGGCGACTTTGTGCTTGGGTGTCACTTGAGTCGCCTGTGACACTGTTGAGGCTGGGATGTCCGGCTTTTCCTTAGGCTTTCTTATTTCTTCCTGTGACCTATTATAAAGCACCCTGATGGCTCTCACCATGTTCTTAATGGCTTGGTGTACGTTGTGCTTGTCCTTGATGAATTCGGACAGCTCAACTATTTTAGTCCCAAGCTGCATAAAAGGTAGTTCTTCTGGGTCAGGGCTCTGTTCTCGGTGAGTCCTGGCCAGACTACTCCTTTTACTGACTCCTTCACCTTTTTCAGTTGCTGAGCTCCCATGAGCTTTCTCTTTTGCCGGCTTTGATATTGGAGGAGATCGTAAAATTGATGAGCTTCTCCTGAATGGATCTATTTGCTGCTGCTGGAGTACCTCTTGATCAGATCCGATGGGTGTCGAAATCGCCTTTTTTGGCCAGCTATCTCCTTTTAGCCCATCATTCTTTGCCTTCGCAATTGGTGTTCTTGGCAGAGTTGTGCTTCGTTTGAACACCTCCTTCTCCAAATCTAAAACACTTGTAGTATTAGATGCAACGGTGGCCAAGTTGTCCACCACCGAAGCACTGCGGTGGAGGGATATCGACGGCCGGGAGCCCGCTTGCTCACTCCCAAAAGCCGCCGGTACTGGGGTTCCGAGCCCCTGCACCGTAACTTTACTCCTTCTCAATTCGTCCATGTTGGTTTTATTTTCTGGGTGTCCTTCCCATAGCCATTTTGGTCCACGCACCAGAGATGAGCAAACACTAGCCCATGCACAGTCAGAAAAGAAAAGTGCATGAACACATATTTACACATCAATAGGTATGCCCCTATCCGCCACCTGGGGTCGCGCCTGATGGGAGATCTGGCCACTCCTCACAGGAGGTCTGTCTGTCTATCTGTCTGTCTGTCCGTCTGTCTGTCTGTCTGTCCGTCACACGCATTTTTCTCGGAGACGGTTATAGCGATTGACAGCAAATTTGGTAGAAAGGTGGGAACTGTGAACGCTCACACATACAGTGAGTTACATCCTTTTACATTGAATTTAAGGGGGGGTCCCCATACATGCAAAAGCGGGGAGTAGATTTTTTTTCATCAAATATAGTCATGTGGGGTATCAAATTAAAGGTCTCGATTAGTACTTTTCGAAACCGGTCTTAGTTTTGACATTTATTGGAAACTCGGGGAGCGCGGGGGGTTGAAATTGATCATTTCTTTAAGGGGGCCATTCTCAGAAACTACCAAACCGAAAAATCTGAAAAAAAATCAGGGGGCTGCCACTATATGGTGCCTTGGCTCCGAAATACCTTTCATACCGATATCTGTTCAAATAAAGTTAATAATAGTATATTACTATAATTTTTGGTAATTGGCTGGAAACCCCCCTTAAATTCATCCTAGCGGCACTACATTCTGCAGTGATGTAGGCTACAACGTAGAGCATGATCATACCAAGTTTGATGGAAATCGCACTATTACTAACAAATTTATAATACGTTGAAGTTGTTGCTTCTTTGAAAATTGAAGACTATCAATGTCAATATCACCCGAAAGTGGACATATGCAAATATTACGTGCTACGTACTAAGAAATACACAAAACCTTTCATCTGAAGTTGTACGGTAAGCCCATGACGTATGTAATGCGCTCAGTCGGTATGGGGCTGCGATTTTTCTTCTGTTTGCTTCAATCTTTAAAGACGATGCCCAGACTGCAGCTGCATAAAGCAAGATGGAGCTAACAACTCTCGAGATCAGGAGCCGACGGCTTTGCCTAGGGCCACCTATATTTGGCAACATTCTTGCCAACAATGTAGCCACTCCGGAAGCCTTGGTTACTAAATTTTCAAGATGAGACTTGAATTTCAGTCTTTGGTCAACCATAAGTCCTAGGTATTTAAGCGTTGGCTGGGACTGTATTATATGTTCTCCAATCCTGATCTTTATCGACGTCTGCTTCCTTCGCTTTGTAATCAAAACTACCTCGATTTTATGCTCCCCGAGTATCAGACCAACTTCCTCTAGCCAAGACTTGATTTCAAAAATTGCCTCGTTTGTGAGTACCTCGATCTCATCAGTGTCTTGTGCGACGATAGTTACTCCGATATCGTCTGCGAAGCCAATGATTGTCACTCCTTTGAGTAGTTGCAACTTTAAAATTCCGTCATACATTATTATCCACAGGAGAGAACCGAGGACTGATCCTTGTGGAGCCCCGCAGGTTGTTGTATACGTCTTAGGTTCATCGTCCGTAACACAATATCCTCTCCCGGAGAAATTGCATGACTGTAGGAGCGCCCAATTTGGTTAAAGCCGCAATTATTTTGTTCCATTTTGCCGTATTAAAGGCATTCTTCACGTCGAGAGTAACTACCGCGCAAGATTTATTCGCCTTCATTGCTTTTTCCGCAATTTCCGGCACCGTGCTGATGGCATTGACAGTAGATCTTGCCTTTCGGAGTCCGAACTGCCTGTCGGAGAGACCACCCTCCCTTTCTGTGATTGGTACAAGCCTATTGAAGATGACCCGTTCGAAAAGTTTTTCGATGCCGTTTAGCAGGATCGCCCACAGGTTTATTTGGCTTCGGGATTAGCACAAGCTTCTGTTTCCGCCACTGTTCCAGGAAAATCCCATCTATGAGGCACGTTGTAAATGTTTCAGAGAACCACCTTGGAACTGTCTTGACGGCCAGTGTCAGTGCTTTATTCGGAATGCCGTCCTGGGGCTTTATTTTCGGCAATCTTCTTCGCGGCTGCCAGGACTTCTTTCGTGGTTACCTCGGGAATTTCACCGGGATCTACCTGGACAGTGGGTAGGTTCGACTCACTTGAAACGTATGGGAAGAGAGTGGTAATGATTTCCCGCAGCAAATCAGAGTTGGTGATCGGCGGTGAGCGCTTTCCCTTGATTGTTGCCATAACTGCCTTGTATGCACCTCCCCATGGGCCGAAGTCCGCTTCCTTGCATAACCTCTTGAAATGTTCAGTTTTACTTCTAGAGATGGCTGCTTGTAATTCTTTCCTCGCCTTCTTATATTGGTTGTGCAACTCTTCAGACTCAGACCGGGTTCTGTTACGTTGGCCGTGTCTTTTGGCTTTAAGGCAAACTTTACGAAGTCTGTCTGTCTGTCTGTCTGTCTATCACAGGCACTTTTCTCAGAAGCGGCTGTACTGATTGACACGAAATTTGGTGAGAAGGTGGGACCTGTGGACCCCCAGACATGCAGTAAGTGATATCCTCCTACGTTGAGATTTAGGGGGAGTCCCCATACATGTAAAATGGGGGTGTAAAATTTTTTTTCACCAAATGCAGTTATCTGGGATATCAAATAAAAGGTCTCGATTAGTACTTTTCGAAGCTGGTCTTGGTTTTGAGATTTGTTAAAAGGGCGGGAAGTGGGAGGGGTGCAAAGTGATGAATTCTTTAACGGACCCATTCTCAGAAACCAATCAACCGAAAAATCTGAATCATGAAGCTGCCTCTATACGGTGCCCAGGCCTCAAAATACTCTTCATATCGATATCTGTTTAAATTAAGTTAATTTAATTTAATATTACCATATTTTTGGGAAAATTGAGTAAAACCCCCCTTAAGTTTATGTCAGAGTTATAAAAGTTATCTCCAAGTTTGATCAAAATCATACTATTAGTAACAAAATTACAGTAGCTCAAAGTTGTCTTTACCGTGTAAACTTACAACCCGAAGTACTAAATCTGATATGCTAAATACATATTCTACGCTACGCTACGTACAAATGGGGTAGTTTTACACTCAAATATACTCACAGAAGAAGCAAACAAAACCTTTCATACCTGAAGCACCCAACTTTCGGTTTCCCGACTTGTTTTATTTGCTCCATTAAAGGTTGATTTAGCCTGAGAGCGTCAAATTTCAGCATGATTCCGCTTCTTCCGGCCTAAGGATTTCTACGCGCGGTTTCTAGCTTCACTGCTAAGTGAGCGATCGCGACCGGTTTCCTTTCGCGTTGCTCGAGCTCAGTCCGACTGCTCTTTTCTATTCCTTTACTTGGCCCTCTGCATTTTCTTCCATATCAGTTTTGCACTTCTTACACTTTTTTACTCACTTCTTGCGTATTTATCTTGGCTTTTTTCAGATTAAAAGATGACACTTCGATTCGTAGATGATGTTCACTCCACGAATCATGAACCAACTTGAGACAGCTCTGCAGTTCATATCCAATTACCCTACTTAATTAATCCTCGGTTAATTCCGTAAAATTAGTTTATGGTCAGCAGAATACCAGATCCTAACAAGTCGACGTACTTTGGAGTCAAAAGCCCGCTAGCTTTCAGTCAGTTTTCGCAGCAAAATCAAAAGCCAAAATAAACCACAGGAGTCAATGCGCGGCATCTTAGGAACATAGCGTTTTACGTCAAATACTTAAAGTTTCTGGAGAAATTTCATTTATTTTATTTCCATAATCTATTATTAGAGTTTGGGTTTCTAATCGAATATTTTTTTATAAATTTTTAGTGTAAGTTTCATTTCGACATCCTTACACCTTTTCGAGTATGGGTACCGAGAACAATCCGAATGAGTTGAACAAGAATTGCCTGGCCTTTGGTATTCAACTGTTCCAGGCAATACAGGGAATTGCAGGAAGCACGAATATTATTATATCACCTGTATCCATCCATTTGGGTTTGGGATTGATTTACATAGGAGCCGCAGGAAAAACTGCCGAAGAAATAAAGGATGTTGCACGATTATTTGAAGACAAAAAAGAAACTGCAAACGCATTCCTTCACATAATGTGCAAATATTGGAACAGCGAAAATATTCACATCGCCAATAAATTATATGTGCAAGAGGGTAATACACTCAAGTCTGAAGTACAAAGAATAGCACAGCATTCCTTTAAGTGCGGTATTGAGAACCTTGACTTTGGTGAACCGGAAAACGCGGCCAAAGCTTGCAACAAGTGGGTGGCAGACAAGACAAACCAAAAGGTCAAAGAAGTACTTACTCCTAATGCAATTGATCCTTTGACGAAGGCAGTGTTAATAAATGTTGTGTACTTCAAATGCGACTGGAAATATCCTTTTAAGCGCACTCCGCAGAAAGCCGATTTTTGGATAAACGAGACAGAGTCAGTAAAAGTTGAAATGATGATTGACAATGCAGACGAATTCCACTACGGTGATTTCCCAGAGCTGGATTGCACCGCTGTTGAGCTTCCATTTACTAATGAAAATTTCGCCATGTTCTTCTTGTTACCCAAGAAAAAGAATGGAATTGAAACGTTAGAATCGAATTGGGATAAGTTTGATCTAGTTGGTTGCCGCAAGCGTATGGAGAAGGCTCGTGTCGCTGTGAACTTGCCGAAATTTAGAGTCGATTTTTCCCAGAAGCTAAATGAGCCGCTAATTAAGGTATGTATCGACGCAATTTTGTTTCCGATTCATACTCAGAAAGAAATGCACAATCAGTTTGTGGTCGCAGTGTAATATATTCAAGGTTACAGTGCAATTCACATTACGACCTTCTGCTTCAGAAAGTACCGGGTTCGGTATGAAGAAGTGAAGGTGGATAGTTGAAAGCCAAGTTTTCGGAATCGGTATTGTTCTGCTTGTAACTTCCTTGTTAGCTGCCAACGTCATCGGTACTCCCCCAAACGAGGTAAAATATTACATGAAATTGATATCTTCTTTCCGCCTAACCCGTAGCTGTTGCCAGGATAATATATAGTACCAATTTCGGGAAAAAGTGATGTAGCTAGTAAAATCTATTAAAAATCTATAGACAACATTTTCTCACTCATTTCGTTATAAGTTTTTGGTGAAATACTTCAACGAGAGCCTCTAGTTTTCGAAGAAATTTTTAAGAAATCGCGTTACGCTATTATTAACTTTATTTGGTCAGGTATCGAAATGGGATGTATTTTGAAGCCTAGATTTTTTATAGATGCACCATTGTGATTTTTCGGTTGGATAGGTTCTGTGAACGAACACCTGTTGCACTTTTCGGGGCATACATTTTCAAGTCTCAATCCCCTATAGTGCACCCAATAATTAAGTCCCCATGTTCTCACCTCGTGACAGGGTGTGACAGGCAGACAGACGGGCAGATACTGAATGCTAATAAGATTTTGTGTTACAGAAAACCTTAAAAAGCTAGTAGCGATTTTGGAACGCGTCTTTGAAAGTACTTTTAGAATAGCTCCCCATTATACTTCTTGATTTTAAAAAATCGTTTAACCAACTACGACAAAAACCCATTCGCACAGATGATGGTTTCTTACCATCGCATAATCTTGAGTGGCTTGTACAAAAATGAAATGACCGCTCTACACAGTACGGTTTCCGTCCAAATCGACGATCCACCCCAATGAACTCAGCCTTCTATCAATGATAATTATATGCCCAGAACTGATAGATTTAAGTATCTAAGTAGAAATAGTGGACTTTCCTTCTCTAGGATTTGTCCCTTTCAACAGCAGAATCCGTTGGCCGACATCGACATTTCTATCGGTCTTTGGCTTCGTAGAGATGAATTTGTGAATGGTTTTGGACAGGTATATATCAGCCGCACACCGTTTTGATGCTACAAATTCCTAAGATTCCTAAGAGAGGGCAGGGTCCAGTCGGTTCAGATCGTCAGAGTCAGCCCATTCAATTCGCAAAGGAAAGAAGGCTTTCCATCATGGTACTGGAAATCTCACTGAGATCTCCAATGAGTGGTTTACCTACCGTGGCCTGACTCTATCTAGAACTGGGCAATTTCAAAAGAAGTTTCTGTGAGCTTCTTCCTCTTCTGATCAGCTTGGAAAATGAGGATAATAAGGTATGCCGAATCCGGCATCAAAGTCCTTTGTAGAGCAGTGCTCCTTGCAGACGGTCGTATTCTTTTATGTATTTGCACGCGTCAGGCAAATGAACTTTTGTGATAAGGTGTCATTATAAGCGCGTCAAATCCTCCTTACTTGGTGCAGGTGTTTAGCCTACGCCACGTGAAGCGGCTGCTAAATAATGTGATTAGATTGCATGCTTACTAGTCTAGCGGCACACAAACTATGCCCACCGATGCCAAGAACGCAACCCCGCTTCAATGTCCGACAAATAGAGGAGGGGACAGATTGCAGTGTCTCGGCAGTACCTTCTGCTCTTCAACAGATTACGGCGGCGATAAATGGCCAGGCAAATTAGGTAACAAGCTCTACGCAGCGCTTCTCTCGACACTAAACATCGCGGAAACAATTTCAGGCATGCAAATTGTCTCACCTTTAGAAGAAACACGCTTAGCGTAGCTAGTTCAGCAACTGTGAAGCCAATTTGCCGAGCTGCGATTGGAGATACACGGTGTTAACAGCAGATTCATTACGTGAATTCATCCAGATGGAAAAACGTTCACCCCCAAGGTATAAGTTGGTACCATTGAAGATTTAATTGCGAAGCCATCGAATGCACGAAACCATGTACTTTCTTTCGAGAATGCGAATGGCCCCATTCCATCCCATTCACGATGCTTGTGTCCGATTGAAATGAGAAAGTATGGTTGCATATACACCCAGGCGTCGATATAAGCATTTACAAGTGCTCCAAAAACCAAGGACAATATAAACAAGTCGGGAAACCGGAAGCTAGACGCTTCAGGTAAGAAAGGTTTTGTGTATTTCTTTTATAAAGAGATTTGGGTGTGCATTTGTCCCATTAGCATGTAGCACGTAAAATATGCATATATTATGTGAAAATAGCCACTTTCAAGTGATATTGACATTCATAGTCTTGAATTTGCAGAGGAGCGAGAGATTTGACCTAGTATAACTTTGTTGGTAATAGTACGATTTTCCCCAAATTTGGCAGGATTATGATCTATACTGTAGTCTACATTGCTGCAAAATTTTCCAGTCAATTACTAAAAGTTATAGCAATATACTATTACTAACTTTATTTGCACAGGTATCGCTATGGAGGGTATTTCGGAGCCTAGGCACCATATAGTGGCAGCCCCCTGATTTTTTCCAGATTTTTCGGCTGGGTAATTCCTGAGAATGGGTTCGTTAAAAAAATGACCACTTTCAACCCCCCGCACTCCCCACGTTTTCAACAAAAGTCAAAACTAAGACCGGCTTCGAAAAGTATTAACCGAGACCTTTAATTTGATACCCCACATGACTATATTTGATGAAAAACAAATTTACACCCCCCTTTTGCATGTATGGGGATCCCCCCTTAAATTCATCGCAAAAGGATGTAGCTCACTATATGCGTGAGCGTTCACAGTTCCCACCTTTCTACCAAATTTGGTGTCAATCGCTATAACCGTCTCCGAGAAAAATGCGTGTGACGGACAGACAGACAGACAGACAGACAGACGGACGGACAGACAGACAGACAGTAAACCGATTTTAATAAGGTTTTGTTTTACAAATAAAATCTTAAAAAGGACATTCCAAGGCAACCAGGCAAAGGCACAGCATCAGAAACCGCAAACCTCGCACCGATCATGTGGCCAAGAAATACCAGCAGTGCCGTCAATATCTGATCAGCCGGTTCAACAAAGCACATTGCAAAATGAATCTATAAACAATGTTACTATCTTGAATTTGTTGGACAATGTTTCCAGTGCGCCTCCGCAAACAAGCTAGATTTGCTGATTGTTACCAGGCGGAACTTTAGTGACTTCGTACACCACGAACGATTCAATAACAACAACGCCACAAACCCTCAGCTCTCATTAAGATCCGCTCAGCTGGATCATCGTTACTTCCTTCCTCTTAATCACTGGTAAGGTATTTTATATATATGTATATTATTTCCTTCCAGACACTTGCCGGAAATAAGAACTCGTTTAATTACCTGTATTTTCTTCCGAAGTGATTTACTTCCTTAAAGGGTGATTTACTTCCTTATAGGGTGAAGTAGTGCAGTCAATCCGTAGAATAGGCAGTCTACTGATAGCTCTTATACTGTGAATACCACAATGAGAAGCAGGCCCGATGTCCCATTTAAAAAAACACTTTAAATTTATATACTGGGCTTTTTATTAAATTTCTGTTGGCCAATATTAACTTCACCTGGTAAGTCTCAAATTACGCTTAGGGTTCAGACCATACCTCAGCCAACGACAAGCTTCCCGTACACTGACGAATACTGGGAAACCATATGTTCTGTATGCATCCGAAAAAATTCCGGGACGGTTTTTGATCGTCGCCACTCTTCCACTGGTTGGAAACTTCTTCGTGAAGTTCGGCTTTTCACCAGATGAGTGCGTCCATGAGCTTTCCGACTTTTGAGAAAGAATGAGCCCTTACGGCAGTTCTTGTATGTATTTGTGCCTGTTGCAGATACAGAAGACCCCTCTAATCAGCTTTCTAATGCGGGGAGGATCTTGGCAATGTCCTCTTGCCGTATTCAATAGGACACGAGACTTTGAAAGCGGTTTCGAAAGCCTTTTCCACAGCACTGATCTTCAACTTCAGTTCGTCCGTCGTCAATCATATCGGTTTGCACACCGGAAAGTTGGTTCTTAACGCCTTCACCAAATTTCCTCTAGTCGATCCTTTTAAGGCCCCTGAAATGTTTGGTGAGCTCTGCAGCTAGATCTAGACTGGAAATTACCCAACTGTGATCTGAGAAGGATCTCTGGTCAGATAATCTCCAGTTTTCCACCCTAAAAATCCTATTGTCCGTTAGTAGGAACATGTTAAGACCTCCTCCCGACCGTCGCAGTTCTCCGTCCTGGGGGAAATGGAAGGTTCGTATACTGACCTTGTTATATACCGATAGATTTGACCACCTCTTTCATTGACTTGCGAGTGAACCCAAAACGTAGAACTTGCACTGACGTCGCAGCCTATCAGCAGATTAGCGTTCTTTGGTGCAATGGGGGATGTCAACGGTTGTAATTTTTCTAGTGGAGCTGCTCGGTTATGAGCCATGTAAGAGAATATACATGTTCTTCGCTCCTGCTTGCTCCAATTTGGTGGCAGATAGATCGCTAGAACTCTAGTCTGAACGATGAAAAACGTGCATGCTCTTCCTGGCGGGGATACATACCCTAGGTCTGTCCCGATAAGTGTCTCTTGAGTTGTGACATGGTTCGGCCTTGTCCGATTCAGGGCTCCTGTATTAGTACGACGGCGATGTCTTGCTCTAGGGGGAAGACCAGCAGACTAACTTGCGTGCACTTCGGGTGCTGCAGATTTATTTGCACTATTCTCACCTTGACTTGCTTTCGTAAGGGGTTCGTCAGTCCGCATGGTGCTGTTGATCTGCATCTCCTCCAACAGCACATCACCAGCGTCAACTGAATCCTGGTCGCCGTCCGATCTCACGGACCGGAAAATTTTCATCTTTTGATTTCCTAACTCCGAACAGCATTTCATACTTCACCGTGCCAGTCCACAGAACAGGAAATATTGACTATTCACTTGCAGTTTTTCCTTTTTGATAAGAACCAAGTCAGCCATGCGGATCCTGGGACTTTGAAGGTGAATCGTCACCAACCAGGTGCGAACGACTAGTCTCGTCCTCCCGTCGTATTAGATGACCTTGAGCGGATTTTAGCGACGCACGAATCAAGACGATGAATCCTCCCCTGTTTCCCTTTGCCGTCCAGAACATTTTGGGCGAACATCTCCGATAATCTGGCCTCAATCCTGGTCCACGTCAGACGTAAATTTGGCGCTAGCGAAATTACCATCTGCCAGCCCCACACGTTATTTACTGTATAAAACTATCGCTGTTTCAATCCGTTTTTGAGTTCCTCAAACAACGACCAACAAAGCAACCCAAGCTGTCGATAGTCACTTCATCTGCACTGTACTTATGCGGAAAGCAATTTTATGGCGCAGTTTACCCAATTGAGTCACAGACCATGCTAACTAATGCTCTGGAAACTCTTTCCGGGAGAATATTTACTGCGACATTTCGACCCAGAAAAAGAAATGTTTAAATAGTACAGTATTACTCCCCCACGAAGACTTGCCATATAGAGGAGAAAGAAAAGAAATAGGCTTTATACGAGTATGAGCTATCCAAACGATCCAGTTGAGGCTTCCTGAAGATGACATTACAATGGTGATAGTTGATCTTAATACCAAGATGGACTACGATGAGGAAACGCGGTTTCGAGGACTTTGTATCATTTTGCAGCTCCGGCAGTTTCGTCATCGGCGGCAAATTGTTCTAGCATGGAGCCTGACATAACATCAACTAACTGGCAATGTGTTAGATGTGTCAGTTCGCAGTGTTAAAATCCTTCCACGTAGTTTCCGGTACCGAACCCGGTATCACCCTTTGGTAAAGCAGCGGTCAGTGCTACATCCAAACTATAGAAATTCAGGCATCTGAACGACAACATCAAATTGAGGTTATTCCTGTTGAAAGTCGAAACCTGTCTCTAACCTGGCACAATCTCGAATGTAAAACTACCTCGCTGTGCAAACCAGGTACTGGTCCCTGTTGATTAAAAAGCGGAAAGGGCTTCATTGCTGGCTATACCATGTAGTTGAATTCACTATTTCAGAGTGGGTAATGAGTGAATCGCCTTAGAAATACTTGACGCATAGCAGTTCTTCAAAAGACCTGTTTTGATGCATCTAGAATGCCTGGGTTTGTCCTTTACACTTCCTCCCAATTCAATTTAACAATATTGTCGAATTCTATTCTATTGTCTGGCCCTCCTTACATAATTGATTCGCAGCGATTCGATCCAATTCATTCAGTGTCATCCCCCGCCCGTAACTAATTCCCGACCCTTCTCTTTTCCCATATCGCATCGACATGTAGTTATTATATGCTTCAGCTTATTAAGTGTTTTTGGGGCAAGGCCGCTGTCGATAGCTTAGACCAAATATAATAATGCAGTGTATCGAAATACTCCAGAAAACTGTAGTTTGGTTCGTTTGACTTTCCGCTCGTTGGTTTGAACAATGCCAGTGGCTTTTTCATGCCCATAGACTTACACGATAGTGTCATATGCAATCAGATTAACATGGTAATGTGTTTGTCAAAATTAATAATAATAATCGTTGGCGCAACAATCCAATTGGATCAGGGCCTTGAAGTGTGTTAGAACACTTCAGTCAAGATCGCAACGGTACACTACAGGATTACAGAAACTTGTAGGAGGCAATGTGGTCAGCGTTTGCGTTCGCCCGCGATTATTACCCTGATTTGACTCAGGTATCCACTCACAGCTGAGTCGACTGGTTTTCGACGTGAAATCACGATCACTGCCACCACGTGAGATTTGAACCGCGACCTTCTGTGCGACAGCCTTGTGCTCTAACCACTCAGCTATCCGAACACGGATAGATTGTCTAAATTAAGGAAAAAAATATTTTATTAGATGATAGGCTAGGGTGACCATAGGTCCTGATAATTATCAGCAAATGCACAGGAATAACGAACACTAGGAAAACTATTAGCTATCTTTATTAAGAAAGTTAATACTCCATACATTAAAGGGGATGAAAATGCAACTAGCCCTAACAGTGAAATAATTAGGATAGTAGATACATACCAAGCTGTCGTGACAACACTGCAATACACTACAATATCTGGGGTCCTGATGTCTTAAGAGTGTAATATGGAAACAGGGTGGTTTCCTTCATAGGGGTTTTTGAGGGAACAAATAACTTAAATGGCTTAATATACAATGTGCTGCACTCCTCCCTCAGATAGACTACCGGTTAGGAAAATTCCTGTTCTTATCTTGCGCCAGGCCTATTCATTGTAGGAGCACACAGTCCGTGGTTCAGGAAGCATCAGCCACCCTGTCGTCTCTACTTTCCATCTCCCTCTTTTGCCATAAGTGTAAGTAGCGGCCATGGCACTCCCACCTTCCCGCAAGCATCATCCACCATATCTTGGCTATAAATGCAATCGAACTATGTGCAGCTCAACCCTGTGTACTCTTAACAGCTAGGTTAGGTTATAGTTTACGCCACCGTCCTTTGAATTGAACCACGAAAGCAACCAGGATTCCTAATTTACTTTCGTTGGGTTGCTGCCATGCTCATAGTGCGTCTTCACTAGCGAAGACTTTTTTATGTCCTTCTTCTTTTCTCCTCTCTGCTGCATCCGCACTAGCCACTTCCGGTACATCTCTTTACTGAGAGCACCAACTCATACACCGGAGCCGTAAGGAAGAACGGACTGAACCGCATTCATCAATAAACGACGGCTATTTTCAGGTATGAAGGGTTTTGTTTGTTTCTTCTGTGAGTATATTTAACTGCAGAGCAATCCCGTTTCTACGTAGCCCGTTATGTGTATGCATTTAGCATGTCAGACTACTCATTTTAGTATAATACTGATATTTAGTTAGTGCAACTAAACGGTAAAATCAACTTTGAGCTACTGTAACTTTGTAAGTAATAGTATGAGTTTGATTAAACTTGGGGATAATGCTACATACTAGAGTCTATATTACTACAAATTTTTAAACCCCTAGGATAAACTTAAGGGGGCTTTTACCCAATTTCCCTAAAAATATGAATATATAATTTTATTAACTTAATTTGAGCAGATATTGATATGGAGAGTATTTTCAGCCCTGGACACCATATAGAGGCAGATTTTTTTCAGAGTTTTCGGTTAGATAGCTTCTGAGAATGGGCCTGTTAAAGAAATCATCACTTTCGACCCCTTCTACTCCCCCAATTTTCATTTACAGTTTCCACCTCCTCATCAAATTTCGTGTCAATCGGTATAGTCGTTTCTGAGAATAGTGCGTGTGACAGACAGACATACAGACGGACAGCCAGACATTGAACCGATTTTAATTAGGTTTTGCTTTGCAAACATAACCTTAAAAAGATCTCCGACATTGACTATCCGCCTGCAAATTGCAAGCATTCTGCAGGCCTGTCTGCGGTGTTCTCAATCTGCTCCAGGAGCTTTCTCATCATCATCATCAACGGCGCAACAACCGGTATCCGGTCTAGGCCTGCCTTAATAAAGAACTCCAGACATCCCCGTTTTGCGCCGAGATCCACCAATTCGATATCCTTAAAAGCTGTCTGGCGTCCTGGCCTACGCCATCGCTCCATCTTAGGCAGGGTCTGCCTCGTCTTCTTTTTCTACCATAGATATTGCCCTTATAAACTTTCCGGGTGGGATCATCCTCATCCATACCGATTAAGTGACCCGCCCACCATAACTTATTGAGCCGGATTTTATCCACAACCGGACGATCATGGTATCGCTCATAGATGTCGTCATTGTGTAGGCTACGGAATCGTCCATCCTCATATAGGGGGCCAACAATTCTTTGGAGGATTCTTCTCTCGAACGCCGCCAATAGTTCGCAATTTTTCTTGCTAAGAACTCAAGTTTCCGAGGAATACATGAGGACTGGCAAGATCATAGTCTTGTACAGGAGGAGGAGAAGCTTTCTGGTGTCTACAATGATGTCGAATTATTTTATCATCGGTTTCAATAAGACCACCCATCGAAATATGTAGGACTGTAGGAACACTCGCTTTTCTCATGCAAACCACTCCGGTTTTCTCCAAAGCTAATTTCCACATCACTATTCCCAATGTACGCTGAGCTTGGTCGACCGTGCATGTGAACGACCAACCCCACGTATCCGACGAGATACGCTTCATCAGACACCTCGAGTTATAACAAGCTATCGTATAAAGGGATCCGGAGTTCCAAACCAAGAATAGATCCCTGAGCCGCCTCGATATGAGGACACAATCCTTTAGATTAATCTCAGAATATGCGTAAATGGTAGCGCAAAATATATAAACAATTTTCTTGTACCTAGGGCATATCATGGCACCTCCTAGAAATGAAAGCGTTTCTTACTTCTAGCGTCACAAGGAGTGCCACTAATCGCTCCACTCTAAAATACACTGCTTTGATGAAATGTCTTGCATAGCACATGTGGCATTAGTCAATGTCTGCTTGATGGGTTTCTCAAGCAATTTCCCTGCTATGTCTAGCATACTGAGAGGACGATTCGGCTCGTATTTGCCTTTACTTATCAGCACGAGCAATCTTGCAACGGGAGGGAAAACATCCGCTGTCAAAAATGCTTCGGGCTTCTAATTGAATACAAATTTCAACACTTCGCTGGGAATACCATCTGGTCCCTTTCTTTTTTTTCATTCATAGATAAGACCGCCTTTCCCGGTTCCTTTGCAGTGGGGAGCGGGCATTCCTAACTACTTCCCCTCCCATCGATCGGGTAGGTAAAACAAATTACATGCTCGACTTGTTCCATCTTCACCGCTTCGATTTTTTGGTAATCAACTTATACCCAATACCACACGTGTCATTATTAATGTCACTGACTAGTTCCTGTCAACAATGAACCTTTTGCCTAATGACTTCATGACGGAGTTCCTTTTCACTCACTTCTATTCTATTAATCAAAGAGTAATCTCGTTTTGGACTTTCGCACGATGATATTCCACTTGGTTGGTATTAAGTGGACATCAGAACATTGGGAGGAGCTGCTTTTAACTTCGCAGGAAGTATACTGGTCTTCAGCGGCGGTTCCCTCCATCATTGTACCGCTGACACTAAGGACTCTGTAGCAAAGGTTACGTCAGAGATAGTGCGTTTTCAATCAGGGCATAGGGCTACAGATATTTAGGACAATAAGTTCCATACTGGTGGCCATCTCGAAAGTTAAGTTGTATTGAAAAGCTGGTTGGGCTACGCCACATTCGAGGATCCTCGCGTTAAGTCTCCTCCAACTGGAACTATTTCTTTCATGTTTCGAATCTCGTCCCTAAGGCTCCGAGCAAACAGATTTCTTCAGTCTACGCTGACAAAAGGCACTCCAGCACCTTCACCAAACAAAGCCATTCCTTTGGAAATAGCCCTGCCTGAGCTCCTATCTCGGCACTGGTCGCTGAAGAGCAACAAGGCAGTTCTTCTTTATTGCACCATCTGCCTTATTAAATTGTGAGTTGCCTTCCTTCGCATGTTCACTTGCAGGATGTAGATAGTAATACTTTGCTTTTGACATTTTGTAACTTTTCATTAAAGGGTCGTCCCGGAATGGGGAACAAGAGCCACGTCTTCTTTCTATAGTCTACGATCCTTGCAAAGAACGCAAGATTTTTCAGACCAGCAAATCTTTGTTCCATATTCTAATTCATCACACTTGTAACAAAAAGTGCTTCTGCCCTGCCCCTTACAACCAGCGGGTCGAAACTGCCATTCATCTTATTCTGCAGATCATGGACCTGATTTTTATTTTCCAGCAATGAAGAAGTTGGTTCGCGGTAACAACGGTTAATTTGTTTTGGTTCCTTCGGAGTTGACAGATGTAGCTCCTACGTTAAGGTTGCTCATATCCATCCGCCTTTGCCGCCTCCCCTTTGCGCAAGATAGTATAGACGCCTTATTCTGAACGTTACCTACAACGGGGGCGATGAAAATTATACTGCGCACTGCAGTCGTAGACATCCTAAGTCCACCTCCAATTCGGTCGAAGTTAAATACGAGGCAGCTGGCGTTCATTTAAAAAGCCTTTGGTAAACATGTAGCAGCTTTGATGCCCACCGATTCTGTGTTTTCAGAAAGGAAAAGAATATATGTAGTTAAAACGGGTTCGTCTCATTCGGACAGTCTAATAGTCGAGAGGTGATAAAGGTCGAGCCGTAATAAAAATACTATATCGAATGCTATATAAATAAAAACACAGTAAAGACACAAGGACCTCTCAGATCTTCCCTGATGAATAGAAGGAAAAGATTATGATGTGAGGGGAGGAGTAGTCATGAGTATTATTAGAAATGAAGAAACTGATGGAGTGCCACGTTCAGCATTTCGCTCCACGATTATGAGAATTTAACTGACTTTTGACATCATGCCATCCGGACGCATGTACAAACTGACCGATTATCTATCGATTAATTATGAGATTGCCCGAATATACGTACCAGAAGATAGTACAAATGGCCTAAAAGTTCTAATTGTTTTGGAATTACAATTCTCCCATTTACAAAACCTAACTTAATCTGCAGAATATTCAAATTTAAGGCCAGAGGGCGGGGGCTGGTACCCTCTGCACGAATTGATTGGCTTCATTAATTCATACATAAATTGGACCGCTGCGTGTCTGATAACACTTCGAACGTGCCAATGGTGAGCTATTGTTGCGGTTGTTTCTGCTTTGTTCAGCATCCCTTTGTTAAGCCAGGGAGCCAATCAGTGTACCAGAATTTACTAAAGTTTAAACACTATATTGGAGCCTTCCTTTTATAGGATTTCAGGAGTGAGTTCTTAGATGTAGCGTTGTTATTTTGTTTTGCTAAATACAAATCCCAAACCACCCTATTATATGTACATATTTCACTGCATAGGAGCTAGCAAGCAAATGCTTCACTATCCTATCTAAATGCTAGCTTTATATTAAGATTCGAGATAATATATTATTATTATACTGAACATCTTTTGTTGAATATTTCAGATGGGAATAACGACAATCTTTGACAAAACTAATGCTGATTTCTCAGAACTACTGGAAAATACTGAAAATGTCCACATTGATGAAATTATTCACAAAACGTTTATAGATGTTAACACAGCGGGGGTGGAAGCTGGAGCAGTAACAAGTAAGTGCACATGAGAAAATGTCTCTGCAAAATATTACCTCGTTTCCCCACTTTAGGGCAAAAAGTGAACCATCTGCATCTGTTTGTCTAAAGATACCTGTATGGTATTTTTTCGTGATGCTAGTGATGCCTATACTATAACAATAACGGTATTCAGGAAAATTGCCCTACGTCCTAAAAGAACTATTCATTATCAACGGCGCAACAACCGGTATCCGATCTTGGCCTGCCTTAATAAGGAACTCCAAACATCTCGGTCGCGCCGAGGTTCACCAATTCGGTATCTCTAAAAGTTGTCTAGCATCCTGACCTACGCCATCGCTCCATCTCGGGCAGGGCCTACCTCGTCTTTTTTTTTCTACCATAGATATATAGACTTTCCAGGCTGGGCTATCTTCATCCATACGGATTAAGTGACCCGCCCGCTGCAACCTGTTGAGCCGGATTTTATCCACAACCAGACGGTCGTGGTGTCGCTCACAGATTTCGTCGTTATGTAGGCTACGGAATCATCCATCCTCATGTACTGAACTATTGAGCCCCTTAAATGGGTATAAGCTCTTGATCAATGCTTTAACCGACAGGAATTTGGTGATGTTTTCCACTTTTAGGTATTTCAGTCTATCATCTGGTATTAAATATTTTCGCATGTGCCTTAACCAGCACTAGTGGCAGACATTGTTTTAAAATATGTATTGAGCCCACATCACTTTACTCACAGAATCTTCAGAAAGTGTCCAGATCCCTACCTTCGCCGGTTGGTAATTTAGCCTGCAGTAACCTGTGAGTGTTCACATTATGTTCTCAAGGCTCTTTTGGTGAGGTATAATCAATATTGTGGGCGTTCCGGTTGACATTCTCAATTAACTACCCTAGGCCGTTCCATTCTTAGTAAAAGGGCGACAGTTCTGCTTTCTGCTGCCTCACTGTTTTCTAACCTAATATGGCTTGGGGGTGTTTAAAAGTTCTTTCATAACTTCCTCCAGCAGCCGCATCTGTGGGCCCGAGCCAATTAAGCACAACAGCCAAACCAGGAAAGAACGCCATTCTTACATGATTGCGCATTGCTTCAATTGTTTCGTCACACAGCAGGCAAGCCCACACATCATCAAGTGTTCTTATGTTATATACACGTTTTCCGCTTTGTAAGATAGTAAATTGTAAACACGGAAGGGTCTACCGGTAAGTAAATTGGAGGGTTAATTTTCAAGGATTGAATCAGTGTGCTGAAAGACTTCGTTTGAGGAGATCGTAATTACCATTCCTTTAACTGCTGGAAACTCGAGAAACTCTCTCACTCGCTTGCGGTCATTAGAGATTGAATATTGTAAAGTAGAATTAGACCTGGGTAAGTAATAAGTAAAGTTTTTCCCAAAATTTCCAGGAGCCAGAACCCCGTCGTTCCCGATCTATGTTTTGACGTAACCGCGTTCATCGAACTGTACTCCAGGAACTAGTGCGCGAACTTGGCCAGGGCCCAAGTGGAGTAGTTTCTGGACGAGGCTGCCTAAGAGATCACCGAAACAGGGGAAGCCAGTCACATTCAACTTTTAAGATTTTCCCATGCCAGTTTAGAGTTTACCTGAGTCCTAAGTTTCTTGATAAACTCCTGGCCGTTGTTAAGGATAGCAATGATCAGCTCGCCATAATTTCTTTTTTGCGGGTTAGGGTAGTTGAATCAATTTATGTACAGACTGTTGGACACCGGCAATGATATGCTAAACACCTCCCAATCGTTATTTAGGAGCTGGGTAAGGAAATAGTCAGCCGCACCATGCTTCCGATTTAGCCACGTATCTAAGTTGCCAATGAGCTGTGTAGTCCATCTGCCTCTTGTCTCACTTTGCCAAAATAGTTGCCACTCATTGTAGTGTTGCTGTTCTTCACAAGAAACCGTCTTGCCTCTTCTCCCTTGAGTTTGTGTATGGCTTTACACTCCTTCGCAAAAGGGGCAACGGAAATCACTCCTGCAATCACCACCACTTCCGATTCAGAAGCAATGCGGTAAGCAGACAATGCTCGCAAAGCTCCCCATCTCTATACTTACGCAAACCACTTACGATACAACTTCTTACCAAGAGCGTCTAGCCCATATCTCTGTACGGTAGAGCAGAACAAACTAGATTGTACTCATCAGAAGACGTCATCTTAAGGCCGAAACTTTACGGCATCACAAGATTGCCTTTCCTTTTGCTAGCTAGCTAGCTGAAGGAAAAATACTCTTTTTCGAGCAGGCATTGAATACGGCAAGCCGTGATATTATAGGGTCTCAACGCTTTCTTGTTTTTCATAGAGAGGACTGCCTCTTCCAACTATTGGTAGTCCTCGGCACCTTTCCCGCTGTTGTCATCAACCTATACCTAAAGTAAGCAGGGTTTCTGCAGAGCCCCTATTTTTCGGGCTATCAATTTGTAACCGAATCTCCATGGATCCGTTTTCACTTGCCAGCAGCTAGCTTTACTCCTATTGATTGCGTTGCGAAATCTTCTTTTGACTGATCTGTACTTTGCGATTGTGGTACATGCTGCGTTTCGCTTGTTTTAACGTTGCCTCAAGAGCGGAATTTGTGACACTACTTCCAGTGCTCTGCGATTTCCTCCGTCCACTATTCTCAGCAGACCCTCATTATTAGGTTCATAACTGAATTTACGACAGGGTCAACTGCAGGGTGGCCTACTCCAAGACATTCGACAAATCTTTCGGTGTTCACCTTTGCGACGTTCCACCTATTGAATGAACGCCGGGGCACAATGAGAGATGGAGAGGGAATAGAACCCTAAGTTCGCGTATTTCCTGATAAACATTTCCACTTCGGCCTTTGCAAGAACATTCGACTGACTTACATTCGAAGCCATCTTCTCAGTCTCAGCGATTTCTCTAGTGCCTTTTTTCGTAACAACGTCTCCGTCCCGGATGTCGCATAACTTTGTGAATCCCCTTCTTTATTTGGTTGTCGAATCCCGATGTCCTATCAGATATTTCAGTTTTTGCTCCCTCCTTCGCTGGTTGTTACGATAGTCAAGAACGGGTGTATTGTCGAGGACAGAGACCCTAAGCCAATTTTCTGAAGCCTTAGGTATACTTAGGTGATCCCGGAACTCACGGATACCAATACCGGTTCAATGTACACTACCGAAACAGGGTACCAAAGAAGTTGTCTGCTAATACACGTTACACCACCTTGGCAGAGCTATGATCATATCACCTCATCGACGTCGACAAAGAGTTGTCCACAGCTGTGGAGACTCCCAGTGTGTCCTGACGAGTATCGGTCATTAGCAGTTCTCTCTTTACTTTCTCGGAGCTGTTACATATGACGCGGGTATAACGTCAGGTCGGGAGTCAGAGCTACTGGCTAGGACACCTCGCGGACGCCACTGTTCGTATTTTAAATTTAAGGATTTTTAACGACCATTGGACTAATGGCATCTGCATCCGCTCTTTCTGCTGTCATGGACCCGTCAGTGGATCAGGGAAGGATTAAACCGTGCGTCACTACCACACTCGCCAACTTTGCCCTGCAGATCCGTCGTGTTTCATATTAAAATGAAAGTTTATTGTCATGCTATCCCTCAAAATCAGTAATTCGGATACTACCCAGAAAGAATGTCAATCTTCATTCGAATCAAACAGCTCTCTGCTTCGCTGATGCTCGCGAATATTCCGAAGAATGCCATGCATCTGTATTTTAAAATGAAGAGTAGTCAATCCCAGAAGGGCCTTCAGGAATATCATTGGGCATATCCGCCACACCTATCGCGGGTTCCATTGATGAAGACTCCGTTTGGTGTAATAACGGAAAACTGCACACTGTGAAGTTCAACTTCGTGTGGCTGAAATGGCCAGCCACCATGGCATACGAATGTGAATTGTTCCTCCAAGTAGAAAGGAAATCCTTCCGCCCATCAATGCCCTCAAACAAGGTAAAGCCGCTGGACTTGATGGTCTCCCCACAAAGTTATTTATAGATGCATCTGTAGTTCCTGATACTTTCGCTTGTACAGGAATCCTGTGAATCCAAAACCGGAACTGTCACGCTCTATACAGGAGATGCATTCCAGGAAACTTGTACCCATTATCAGAGCGATATATGATCATAGGATGCACCAAGATAAAGTCTTCGAGGTATTTCATGTCCAAAGCGGAGTCCGCCAGGGTTGCATCTTGTCACCGATATTATTTCTTTTTGTTTTCGGTGACATTCTTCGGGTTGTCCTATACAAAGGACGTGGAGGAGTTCAATGGACGATGACATGTTTCCTCAAACATCTCGACCAAGCTGATGCCAACCGAGTATTCTCTCAACGGGTCATAGACGTAGACCAAATGGGTTGGGATTTGAAAAGAGAGGCAAGTAGAATTGGACTGAAGATAAACGGTCACAAAACCAAGGTTCTCCGTCTGGCGGGTTACCGCACTCTCTATATCTGCATAAATAGCCAGAGCATCGAAGACGTTGATTAAGTTATACACCTTGTTTTTTCACGATATGGACATACTTAACATAGTAACGAATCACTATAGCCTACCCCACCCCACCACGACCAGATGGTTTCCGCGGTCCGAGAACATAGTCCATAATATAAAACACGATATTTAACGTGCAGACATATCCACATATTGACATAGAAATACCTGGAGCCTTTTATATCTGGAATGCGGAACCTCCGATTTCGAGAAATACCTTAGCACGAAAACCTTCAAAAACAAGTCGGAATACAGGAAGCTCGCCTTTAAGGAGTAAAGGTTTTGTCTTCATCTTATGTGATAAACTTCTACGCTTATTTTTCCATCCTTATATAGCTACAAATCCAATATATTCATTCATATTTTTCCAAACAGATATAGAAATTATCCTCACCCTAAACAAACAAACTGCCTATTTCCGAATACTGTGCATACACATGCACGTATACAAATTGATCTCAGCCATATTTCCGATTTACACAGTGCACAAAAGCGTACATATGTACATATATAGTAAGTATATTGAATTCTTACTTACTAGCGGCCAAAGGGTAGTATAGCAACCAGGGCGAAACGTGGATTGGTACCCACGATGGAGCATAAAACTTGGGAAATGCCTACTGAACCAACACCAACAGCTCTACTACCAAACTCTATCTCCACCTCCACGTGGTAACCGCTGGGAGCTCTTTCTTAACGAAAAGCTGCAGACGGAGAAGGATGAAAGCGAGTCTCCCGCGCTTAAAAACGCACAAATTGCACCAACTGGTCCTTCAGGTTGCGGGTTGGGTAGGGCTGACAACCCTACATAGAAAACAACTTGTTACGAAGCCACAACAGGAGCCTCAGACTGGATGGATTACATAATGACGAACCCGGCAACGACAACGGAATAACGATTTGCGCATTATCTCACGGAACGTGCGCTCCCTACACAGAGATGAAGCTGATGAGCAGCTAGCCGATACAATGTCCCAATATAGGGTTGATGTAGCAATGTTACAGGAGATGCGTTCGACAGGGACCGGTTTCCAGGAGAAGAGTCGCTACACCATATATTATAGTGGCCATCCAGCAAACCATGTGCACGGAGTAGGTTTCTTAGTCAGCCAAAAAATGAAACCTGCTGTTATCGGCTTTGAAAACATAAGTGAACGGCTATGCACTCTGCGCTTGCAAGGCAAATTTAGAAATATAAACGTCATTAACGTTGACGCCCTTACAGAGGATACTGCAGAGTCGGAGAAGGATACCTTCTACGAGGCAGTAGAACGAACCCTCGAAATCTGTCCCAGATATGATATCAAAATCATACTTGGCGATTTTAACAGCCAAGTAGGGACGGAGCCCATATTCAGGCGATACGTTGACTCCCATAGCTTACACGAAAATACAAATGATAACGGACTGCGGATTATTCAGTTAGAAGAATCGCACGAAATGGTTGTTGGAAGTACCTGGTTTGCACGGAAAGCGGTCCACAAACGTACGTGGGCCTCTCCAGACGGGACCACTTTCAACCAAATTGACTACGCGTTGATCGAACGACGCCACCGCTCAGCCTTGATGAATGTCAGAACATATAGGGGGGGCCAATATAGACTCTGATCACTACCTCGTTGGCATGGCTCCGAGCTCGAATAACAGCACCACCCAGAATCCCCTCTGACAATCAGGTGAGAGTTAACACTGAAGCCATCCACAACACAACCCTCCGCGACACCTATAAGAGCGAAATGGATGCCGCAATGACCACAGTCAACAGAGGACCTGGAGATGAAGCATCAACAAATGATCTTCACAACCACCTGAAGAACGTTATCATGGATACGGCCACAAATATACTTGGCCCCAGCCGCAAAAGGAGTCGGAACGGCTGGTTTGACGATGAATGTAAGCTAGCAACGGAACGGAAGAACGCCGCATACCGAGTATTGTTGCATTCTCAAAGAACGCGGGCACGCGCAGAGACTTATCACGAACTCCGTCGAGCGGAGAAGCGACTTCACAGACGGAAAAAGGAAGCCTGGGAGAAGTCTATGAACTAGAAAAATACAGGGAGCAACCGCACCAGGTGCGGAAGTTTTTCACAACACCAGACAAAGAGGGAAATCTGATTTCCGACAGAATGGGCATATTGGAGCGATGGGTTGAGTACTTTGATGAGCTACTGAACAACCAGAACATCGACGAGTTGGAGGTCCCGCCAACTGAAGACGACGGACAAATACTGCCACCACCAAGTTTAGGAGAAGCAGTTCGTGCAATTCATCGGCTAAAAAATCATAAGTCGCGTGGCCGCGATGGAATTACAGCCGAATTGATTAAATATGGAGGCGACCAGTTAGACCAAGTGGTTCATCAGCTTGTGCTCAAGGTATACAACAGCGAATCAACGCCCGATGATTGGCAACGAAGCATTATCTGTCTCATACATAAAGAGGGAGATATCACGCAGTGCAGCCATTATAGAGGTATCACGTTGGAAGAAGAGGAAAAACCACTCGAGACGTACAAACTGCCTTTATCCAGATCGAGCAGACGACGCGAGATCTTGGGCTGCACATCAATGAGGCAAGACAAAATATATGGTGGCAACGTCAGCACCGAAATCAACCAACCAACAACATCAAACTGCACTGGTCAAACAGGAAGAATAAGGATAAGAGAATACAACTTTGAGACCGTTGACAATTTCCCCTATTTAGGGTCGAAAATCACAACCGATAACAGCTACGATGATGAAATCCACGCACTGTTGTTGTCTGCCAACAGAGTCTATTTCAGCTTACAAAAACTGTTCCGCTCGAAACGTTTCACCACAGGATCAAAGCTTTTACTGTACAAGACAATGATCTTGCCAGTTCTCATGTATTCCTCGGGAACTTGGGTTCTTAGCAAGAAGAATTGTGAACTCTTGGCCGCATTCGAGAGAAGAATCCTCCGAAGAATTTTTGGCCCCCTATATGAGGATGGACGATTTCGTATCCTACATAACGACGAAATCTATGAGTAATACTACGACCATGGTAATGGATAAAATCCGGTTCAATAGGTTACGGGGTCACGGGGTCACTTAATCCGTATGGATGTGGATGATCCCATCCGGAAAGTCTATAAGGGCAATATCTATGGTAGAAAAAGAAGACGAGGCAGACCCTGCCTGGGGTGGGGCGATGGCGTAGACCGGGACGCCAGACAGCTTTTAGGGATATCGAATTGGTGGACCTCGGCGCAAAACCGGGATGTCTGGAGTTCCTTAATAAGTCAGGCCTAGACCGGATACCGGTTGTTGCGCCGTTGATGATGATGATGATATTGAATACTGCTGGTTTAATGTACAAATATCTCTATTTGAATTAGATACTACCCGCAAACTTCATTAGGACGTATATATACCTACATAAACACACAGTATGTCTGGCTAAAGTAATTAATGTTGATATATGAATGACTAAAAAACTAAACAAACGTTGTAGAATGCACGAAATTCGCAAAAATGTCAAAGTTTCCTATTCTATAATTTTGTTAATAATATTTGGATTTGCTTCAAACTTCCCACTGCCATTTTGAGCTTCTAACATTAACTAAAGGGGGGTTTCCGCCTAATTTCTACAATATGCCAATATACTATTAACTTCATTCGTGCAGCTAACGGAACGTCTTTCGTGACAATCGGTCCAGCCATTTCCGAATAAATCAGGTGTGACAGACAGACATTGACTCGATTCTAATAAGGTTTTGCTTCACACAAAACCTTAAAAATGATGAGGCCAAAAATATCCTCAATAACTCGATTGCTTGTGGGACTTCAGATAAGTTTGCTTTCATTCGATGAAAATGTTTTGGTTGCGATTGTTTTTAAGGTTTTGTGTGAAACAAAACCTTATTAGAATCGAGACGGTGTCTGTCTGTCCGTCTGTCCGTCTGTCTGTCTGTCTATCTGTCTGTCTGTCTGTCTGTCTGTCTGTCTGTCTGTCACACCCGATTTATTCGGAAACGGCTAGACCGATTGTCACGAAAATTGGTGAGAGTATGTAATCTGGTGATCCCTTTACATGCAGTAAGTGGCGCCATCTTGTGTTAAGTTTAAAGGGGGGCCCCCCGTACATGTGAATGGAGGGTGCAAATTTTTTTTTCGCAGAATGTAGCCATGTAGGGTATCAAATGAAAGGTCTCAATTAGTACTTTTCGAATCTGGTTCAATATTTGATATTAGATGAAACATAGGGGAGTGAGGGTTCAAAATGTGACCCACAAAAAGTGTAACAGGTCTCGTTCTCAGAACCTATCCAACCGAAAAATCTGAAAAAAATCACAGTGGTGCATCTCTACGAAATCTAGGCCTCAAAATATATCCGGTTCCGATATCTGCACAAATAAAGTTAATAATAGTATATTTCCACATTTTAGAAATTTACCCAGCACCCCCCCTTATGTTCATCTCAGAAGTACAAAATTTGGCATGCCTATAACGAAGAATATAATGCACAGTTTGGTCAAGTTTGAAGAAAATCCAACTATTACTAACAAAGTTATAGGGGGTGAAACTTCACAATTTTTTGTGAATTTCGTGCACTCTTCAACCTGCATGACGTCATCATCACATATCAATTCGTCAATACCACAACGAAATGAGTTCTTATGAATTGGGTCGCAGAGAATTATTTTGTTTTAGTTTTTTAGTTATTTGTCATGTGTGTGTGTATGTAGGTATATAATATATGCGTGCTAATGAACTTTGCGGGTAGTGCCTAATTCAAATAGATATAAGAAGTAAATCGGAAATATGGGTACGTTCAATTTATATACGTGCATATATGTGTACAGTATTCGGTAATAGGTAGTTTGTTTGTTTAGGGTGAGCGTGATATCTATGGCTGCAATATGTACGTATGTCTCGTAATTTGGAAAAATATGAAGGAATATGTTGGATTTGTAGCTATATACGGATAGAAAAATGTGCGTTGAAGTTTCTTCCATAAGATGAACACAAAACCTTTATACCCGAAGCGCGAGCTTCCGGTATTCCGACTTGTTTTTTTATTCATTTTCGACTTTGTTTAAGCCCATTTGAATTTAAAGTTTAGAAGCTGCAACTTTCAACAATCTACTTCGCATACACCAGAGGCAGATTGAAATTACTTTATTCACGTTGTCTATGTCTTCTAGGTGTGTCCATCATCCTCTAATCTTATATTTGTTACTAGTTTCAGACATCGTTGAATTATCTGAACCCGAACATAATTTCATGGCCGACCATCCTTTCTTGTACGCCATATTGTCAAAAACGAACAAGTTGTTCTTCCTGGGAATTATTCGGAATCCTGCGCCTGTGACTTCTTCTACACAGTTATTTTGATTTGGAAGTCACCAAGTCCGTTTGTAAGTGGAATGCATTTTTGTGAGGTTTTTCGATCGTGTTAATGTAGTTTTTAATTCTAGGTGAAGATGATAAGGAATTAGAGCACCCCGGAGACATTTTTTGACAATGGAAATTGATTGTATAGGGGAAGATTTTACTTTTGCTATCAAATGTATAGCAGTCGAAAGAATACAACAGTAACAATAAGGAAAGATTGCAGACTACTTTTTTGATTGAGTTCCTATTTTCATTATTGTTATAAATAAATACTTTTTTCAGGTCCTAATTTTCATGGTTTATGATTGTAAAATACTTCCTCAATTATAACATCTGCTACAAAACCATAGTTCAAAATTCTTTGTTTATAACTAATAGGGGTTCACCAGTTAAATAGTCCATGAATATAGAAAACAATACGAGGGCATTGGAGTCTTGGAGAGTAACAGTATTAGGCATTAGGAGTGTATTTCTTGAAAAAAAGGCGAGGGCCTAAACGATAGAACAAGTAAGTACTGAAATTTCAGGATAAATTCGTTTTCGATAGAGTCCTCCTTTAAGGGTGGAGGCTGACCGCCTCGATTTTCCAACGGAGCTTGACGGAGGGGATCCCCCACTTCTTCCCCCATTCCCTCCTTTACCCTTGCGGAGTTGGTTACTGCAGAAATATCTGGAACTATCAAACGACAACATACAAAATTTCATGAGTGATCAAGCAAGGAGAGAAATTGGTGATATCTCTGAAGTAAGTAAATGAAGCAAATATTTATTGTATTTATCATGGGATTTAATCAGTTGTCTGCTTCACCATCCGTATCAATGGACAGGTCCAAGAAGTTTTGTTCCGCTTTTGTCATCTCTTTCCTTCCAAATAGATCCACTATATCCTCCTATGGCCTCTGCTTACTTGTCAAGCATCCTTTGGCCAAAGCGATTGTCAAATCCAGTATAGACCCCAACCCTTCCACAGTAAGTTTTTGAGGTTCTAATTTTCGGGAACACCACATCTAACTTCGCGAATGCTACGAGCAGAACATATCCTATCACATTCGTTGTCCGGCTACCCGATTCAAGAGCCCTCGCATTGAAGTCCCCTGCTATGAATATCGGCCCACTTGCTCTCCCGTCCAAAACTATACCGCGCAGTATCTACTCATACTCGGAAGTGTGGCGTTAAATGAAGCATGGCAGCTGCCTACAATCTTGGGAAAAACCTTAAATGCTTAAATCTCACTTAATATTGAGAATTTCGCAAAAAGGAGTTTAATTCGTGATCACTACTATCGGGGGAGGGTCTGAGCCTGAAAATAGTATATAGGTTGGGGGTCTGGCTGCCAGGAAAATTGCTGATTTTTGGAGGAGTCTTGGGAAAAATTTTAAATGCTTATATCTCCCTTAATATTGAGAATTTCGCAGAAAGGAGCTTAATTCGTGATTACTACTATCGGGGGAGGGTCTGAGCTTCAAAATGGTATATAGGTTGGGGGGTCTGAGTGGCAGGAAAATTGCTGATTTTTGGAGGAATCTTGGGAAAAATATTAAACGCTTATTATATCTCCCTTAATATTGAGAATTTCGTAAAAAGGAGCTTAACTCGTGATCATCACTATTGGGGGAGGATGGGGAACGATCTGAGCTTGAAAATCGTATATAGGTCTGAGTGCCAGGAAAATTGCTGATTTTTTGGAAGAATCTTGGGAAAAACTTTAAATGCTTATAATCTCCCTTAATATTGAGAATTTCGCAAAAATGAGCTTAATTCGTGATCCCTACTATTAGGGGAGGGTCTGAGCTTCAAAATGGTATAAAGGTTTGGGGGGTCTGAGTGGCAGGAAAATTGCTGATTTTTACAGGAATCTTGGGGAAAAACTTTACACGCTTATATATCCCTTAATATTGACAATTTCGCAAAAAAGAGCCTTATTCGTGATCACTACTATCGAAGGAGGGTTTGAGCATGAAAATGGTATATAGGTTTGGGGGTCTGAGTGGCAGGAAAATTGCTGATTTTTGGAGGAATTTTCGGAAAAACTTTACACGCTTATATCTCCCTTAATATTGACAATTTCGCAAAAAGGAGCTTAATTCATGATCACTACTATCGGGAGAGGGTCTCAGCCTGAAAATGATATATAGGTTGGGGGTCTGAATGCCAGGAAAATTGCTGATTTTTGGAGAAATCTTGGGGAAGATTTCAGACGCTTATATCTCCCATAATATTGAGAATTTCGCAAAAAGGAGCTTAATTCGTGATCAATACTATCGGGGGTGTACCACTCAGCTATCCGGAGTTTGTGATAGATTGCGCAAAATTGCAAATGAGTGGAATGCAGTATCGGTCTGGAATCATGTGAGCCTTTAAAAGTCGCCACAAGGTCTGCATTCGCCATTGGGTTTAGGGACCAAGTGAAGTCGGGAAGGCCAGCATTTGTCTTCTTAAGAAGTTTTACGAACTGTTTTTACGGAACTGCGAGCTTTTCCGGTGGTAATGGACTCATCGTAGAAGAGATCGTTTTACCAGTAGTGTTGATGCGGTATTGAATATTATGCTTAACCCTCTCGGAGAAGTGTGTGCTGCTTTTATCTATGCCTTGGCAAATGTGATTTCCCGCTTGGTCGCCCTTATGTCGCCCTTCTGTCCTGAAGACATTCCGATATAATAAGGTACTACTTTTTGTTATATTCCCCAAGGTGGTAAGTCTCTTCTCTTTCCTGAGAATTTTGTGGATCCATCAATTTCTCCTTTCCCTTATTTGGAATGGGTGTCACTTTCATTGCTCACTCATTTTTAAGGTTTTGTGTAAAACAGAACCTGATTGAAATCGATCCAATATCTTTTTGTCTATGTGTCTGTCGATCGCGGCTAATTTGCTCGGAAACGCGAACCCATTACCACGAAATTTTGGAGAGAAAATATGGTCTGTGAATCTCTATACAAATAGAGGTGCCACTTTATGTTGGGTTTAAAGGGGCTTCCCATACATGCAGAAAAGCGGTGCAACATTTTTTTCATCGAATATGGCTGTGTGGGATGTTGGAAGGTCCCAATTAGTACTTTTCCAAACTGGTTCTATTTTCGATGTTTGATGATGATGGTCAGGGCTCAAAATCTGAGCCCCAAGAAGCGAAAAGGGTCTCGTTCTCAGAATGAATGAAATCTAGGCTTCAAAATGCAACGCATTCCGATATCTGCAGAAATAAAGTTAATATCATATTACCATATTTTAGAAATTCACCTGAAAGGCCTCCTTAGGTTCATCCCAGAATTAAACAAGTCAGGAAACCGGAAGCTAGGCGCTTCAGGTATCAAAGGTTTTGTGTATTCCTTATATAGAGACATTTGAGTGTGCATTTGACCCAATAGCATGCAGGACGTAACATATGCATATACAGGGCGCGGCAGCATAACTTCCTTTTTTAAAATGCGCGCCACTCAGTTAGTTGATGTCATAGCGGAGCGCTAGTGGTCTCGTTCAAGAGGGGATACTGTAAAGTTTTGTCCCGACACGGTTCAGTCGCCATCATGCGTTGGAATAGTGAGGAGCGTGCCTTTGCCGTTGAGGTTTACTTTTCAAGCGGATGTTTGGGTATTGGAACACAGCGTGCATTTCGGAATCACTTTAATTTAGCCCCGTTGGCTCCCGTCCCAGACCGCAAATCAATTGTTACATGGGTCACTACATTCAGACAAACTGCAAGTGCGACAAAAGGAAGAACTGGAGTCCCTCGGCCCGTTAGATCACCTGAGAACATTGAAGCAGTGAGAGCGTCAATGTTGCGATCGCCACGGCGTTCTGCGCGCAAACACGCATCTGCCCTTAGACTATCCGATCGTTCTGTGAGAAGAATTCTACGTGATGATCTTCATTTTCATCCCTATAAGATGGCGGTGCAGGAACTTTCAGAATGTGACTTCAATTCTCGGATGAACGCGTGTGAGCTTCTTCTTGATGTCGTTCCCGAGGGTGCTATTGTTTTTTTTAGCGATGAAGCCCATTTTCATTTATATGGGTCGGTTAACAAACAAAACATGATCTACTGGGCTGACACCAACCCTCGAGAATTGCATCAAAAGCCTTTGCATTCACCCAAAGTCACAGTGTGGTGTGCAATTTCCTCAGCTGGAATTATTGGTCCCTGGTTTTTTGAGGAAAATGAGGTTACAGTGATAGTGAGTTCGGACCGGTATGTAAACATGCTACAGAATTTTTTTTCCCACGGCTAGAAAATTTGGATTTGGGGGACACTTGGTTTCAACAAGACGGTGCAACAGCACACACTTCAAGAGCATCGATGGCTGTTTTGAGGGAACACTTTCCAGAGCGCCTTATCTTAATTAGAGGCGATTTGGAATGGCCGGCACGCTCTCCCGATCTGTCCCTTTGTAATTTTTTTCTATAGGGTTTTTTGAAATCCCCTGTTTATGTGAACCGTCTAAGAACCCTACAAGATTTGAAGACCAACATCCAAGAAGAAATTGCCAACATAACACCTGCTATGCTAACAAGAGCCATGACAAACGCCAGAAATCGGTTTACGCAATGTATGGAGAATGGGTGACGTCCCCTAACAGATTTGATCTTCAAAACAATGTAAATAAAATCTTAGACATGTACCTACATTATAAAAAATAAGTAAATATTTTCCGATGCATACAATAGTTTTTATTGAGTTTTGAAAAAAGGAAGTTATGCTGCCGCACCCTGTATTATGTGAGAATATTCACTCTCAGGTGATATTGACATTCAAAGTCTTCAATTTGCAAAGAAGCGAAAACTTTGACCTATTATAACTTTGTTACTAACAATGCGATTTCCACCAAACTTGGTGACTACTCTATATTATAACCTACATTGCTACAAAATTTCGTGGTACTTGGGTGAGTTTAAGGGGGTTCTCCAGCCAATTACTAAAAATTATAGTAATATACTATTATTAATTTTATTTGAATAGATATCGGAGCCTACGCATATGGTGGCAGCCTCTTGATTTTTTTTCTGATTTTTCGGTTAGGTAGTTTCTGAGAATGGATCCTTAATCACTTTAGACTCCCCGTACTCGCCACCTTTTCATCAAATGTTAAAGCTAAGATTAAAAGGTTTGACACAAAACTTTAAAAAATTGGCATCAGGCTAGGTGATAAGATGGGACATCGTTCTGTTGCAGTTTAATGTGAAACCAGATATTATGAACAAATTTATAGATGGCCAAAGTTTGTTTTTTCACTTGAATTTATTCCATTTCAAGGCAAGCATATGCACGCATACTTGTGCCTAGATTAAGGAGGAACCTTCAATATGTAAATATATCTCGAAGTTTGGAAATATGTGAAGCAATGTTTTGAATTTTAAGCTATATACGTGCTACACTAGCTAAGGTTTCCACTGCTGAGGTACTGCAACGGGACACCACTTTTTCAGTTTCAAAAACTGCTGGTACTGCTGTGAGTTTTGTTCAACGCAGAGGCAACACATCGCCATCCAGTTGGGATGCAACTTACTTCGGTCGGCTTATGCCTGAATTTTGCTAGTTTTTTATTCTGGTTGTAATTCATACAATTCCGTGTTTATGAATTCTTATAAGGAATGCCGCCTTGTAGCCACTTCGGTCATTCGGCTCACAGTTGCCTCTGCAAACTGCAAATCACACCATTTTTGCAGCTTAGGTGCTTGCCCAAAACTGGGGGGTCCGTGCAACACAACCGAGAAAGTAAGTTGCTTTCTAGATTGTCCGGGTCGGTTGGCGGACTTAGGACTCACTCAGTTCCTTAAACAAAATTAAGCCGGTGTTGAGTTTGCGAAGCCGTCCACTATAATTTTATCTTCTCTTTTCTTCTTGTTCGACTTTATTTCTGGGTAACCTTCCTATAGCAAATGTAAAGCATTCGTTGCACATTCCGATCCAGTATCTGGAGCTTCTTTTATTAAGCGTTATTATTAGCATTTATTGTGACCTAATACTCCCATGATTTGAATATCTCCCTAAGGAGAGAGCAGCACCTAGACATAATGTTCTTTGGGTACTTGGATGTAAAGACTCAAAGAACTGTATCACAACTGATTTCTGCATACATTAGAACGATGCGTAGACCGACCTTCAGTATACCGAACTGACCTATACGTTATCCGTAGCCCTGACCAGACAGGGTTCGCTTATAGCAAGATCAATTTCATTTTCTAACATCGTAGAGAGGTCTGAAACCTGGCAAGGGTGAATTAGCCTTTACTTCCATATCTCACACATCGCTAACGTTTAAGGCTGACTTTATCGTGGATCTCTGTTTTTTTGATGCGCAAGGTCTAGTTTAACCATTATAATAATAATAATGATCGTTGGCGTTACAATCCATATTGGATCAGGGCCTTGAAGTGTGTTAGAGCAATTCATTCAAGACCGTAACGTAACGTAGGAGGCAATGTGGTCAGCATTACGCTCGCCTGAGATTATTACCCTGATTTGACTCAGGTACTCATTCACAGCTGAGTCGACTGATATCCGACATCAAATCACGATACAAATCCCACTGCCACCAGCGAGATTTGAACCGCGACCTTCCGTTTAGCAGCCTTGTGTCCAACCACTCGGCTATCCGGACATTCCAGATGATGATTTTGCGTTCATACAGTTTCATGTCGTCCTTTTGGCTCTTCATTCGCCTCGTATAAAAGAAACCACTGCGAAAAGTAACTTTTTATTGTCAACGATCACCGTCTCTCAAGTCAGGGCCAACCATTGTCAAAACGATAGTCCTCCAGCTGGCTCTATGAAAAGGAGCAGACTGCTTTTCAGCTCTCTTTTGAGTATCTTCCTAATAGTATCTCAAATATAGATACAGTGATAAGAAGAGACAACTGTTTAGCTCTGTTTGGAGCTTTGCTGACGACATTCATTTACCGATTTGTTGGCATCCCTACTATACAACTCCAGTGTCTGTGAAGGATTCCAATTAAGCCGTTAGCTAAGATTTAGCCTGTTGTTTGTAGAAGCTGTATTTTTTTAGCAAGAGCCTCTTATCTTGTTCAATACAACCATGCAGGGCGTGTTACACCTACTAGCTTCAGGGCATAGTTATCTATTGTATTGTTTCTGCTACTTCTCATTGCTTTAATAAGATTACGTCGGAGATCAAGGGTATTCTTTCTCTAGCTCACGGTGCTCCAACTTTCCCTTGCCCTTTTACAAAGTCTCCCCTCTTTAAGACAAGTAGGCCTGTTGCCTGTTGTGTTATTAATGCCGTCGTGGCATGCACTAGTTACAAGCTGAAATGGCTATCTGCCCTTTTCCATTAACATTCTTTTTGGTTACTCCTTGGAAGCCATAGTTGTCAGGCATCCACCAAAATCCAAGAAAACAGCTTGTTGTTAGAGAGAAGATGAATACCAGCTTCTGACCTGGTGTCTCAAGCAGCAGGCATATGGGCACACAGCGGGGGTATACACATGGTAGGGACCGGGCAATTTGTTTCACAAATGTGGCCACAAAGCCAATGCTAGCGCGTCGCAAACAAGCTGTGTCTCTACAAGGAACACATTGATCATGTTCTTGGTTGGAGGTGAGGCCAGGTATTCAAACAGCAAAAAAATCAGACAGCATGATCCACATATTGGAAAAAATATGTACAAACGTGAAGCTACGCACGAACTAATGTTGCACACAGTAGGACAAATATGAGCTAACATATTACTTCTCAGCGAGCAGTATCAAGTTAGGACCTTACCATCGAATAATATTTTCCAATGTATGCACTACACTGAACGAACCTTTATTGCTGATGACCCTAGACTATAGCTCAGCCAGGCCTTTGTCGAATACGAATATATATATTTATCGGTTATTTGGGTATTAGAGCAGCCCAATATTTTATTGTGAGGACGACTTTTATTGGAAAGCCACGGTGCCAGCGGAATAACGGCGGAGGGTGCTGGCTAATTTCAAAGTCAGTAATCGCTAGGACATTTCCTTCGAAAGGGTTAATGGCTTCTCTCAATGGTCTAGGACTTGACAAATATCCAGAGAAAGCTCCGGGCAAATTAATGAAGATGCATTTTTCAAATTGCCGCAAAAAGAATAAATGAACCTCATGTACTGACCGTGAATAAAAGAGACTTCTCCTACAGTTTGCGATGTTTCAGTTCACAAAACGGGGTCCCATTACCAGAAATGTCATCCAGATACCTCAAGTGGTTAGAACGCTGGGCTGTCGTAGCTGGATGTCGTGGTTCAAATCTCACTGGTGGGAGAGGGACTGGATGTCGGATTCCAGTCGACTCAGCTGCGAATTAGTACCTTAGTCAAATCAGGGTAATAATCTCAGGCGAATAAGGCTCACAACATTGTCTCCTCCAGTGTACTGTAGTGTACCGTTGCGGTCTCGAAAAAAGTGCTCTAACACACTTCAAGGCCCTAATCCAATATGAATTCTTGCACTAAAAATTATTATTATCCCGAGTTATCACAATCTCGGCGGAGCACCAAGTGCCAATCATTAAGACGCAGACGATCCTACTCACTTAAAAGGTAAAGGGGAACTGGTGGTCGTAGCCGGTGGAAAGTTAGTGGGAGAATCCGTCGAGAACTCCCCGCGTATGCGGACTGGTGCATTTTTGCATGGTTTGAACCAAACTGTGTGAAAGTCCCAGGGCATCGAAGGAAGCCATGAGGGATTTAGGTACAATACCTGCAGCGGACAATATTATGGGAACTCGAGACAGCAAATTTCTTTGATTTCCCGATCCAGTGGCTCATAGTTCATCTTCTTCTCCAGGTATTTCCGTTCAGTGTTGCTGTTATAATATACGCGAAGCGACCCGTCTTGTCAACTAACAGCCCGTCAGGCTTGTCGTCTGGCATGTGGCAATTAGTTAGATCTTACCGGACCCAATACATGATGTAAGCAGAACTATAGAGTACAGCTTGTGGCTGATATGGGTAAACCGGATATATTCCCGTGATCAGCCCATGCTCGTATGCAAGGTTTTGGTGAATCACCTTGCATAGAGCATTGTGCTTCCTCGTGTATTGCACTGGCGCCATTACAGTGTAGTCAGAAATGAGATGGTCCTACGTCTCTAAGGCTGATTCACACATTCTGAACAGGTCGTTCTTGATCAGCGTTTATAAGCTCCAGTGGGGAGAGATCGACCCTTCAAGTTAAGTGGAGTCAGCCCGCAATCCGCCTTACAAACAACCGCAAGCAAGGGATTAGCCTGCTTTGTGCTGTAAAAATAAGCGTGCAGCGAGTCGATTTAGTTCGATGTTGTGCCGCCACGTCAACCACGTCTCTATCTTCGATGTCATGAGGCAGGGTCATTCGCTCCACGACAGAGTTTGGAGGATGCATTCGGGATTTGGTCATAGTAGTTCGTATCTGCCCTTCGAGGTTTTCCAGGTCGGTTTTCGTCCATGCAAAAATTCCAAATTCATATTCCAGTGAAGGGATAGTGAATACATTATTTGATTCTTACCAAGAGATTCGATTTCAGCACCAACTTCACACGTCGCAAGAATTCAGACAGCTGAGCATCCTTTAGATCACCAACTCGAGCATGCGTTCCTTGCAGAATTCGTGAGTACTTGTAGAAGTCTGCCTCGGTCATAGCATGTATGTGAAGTAGGTACCAGCATATAGCTTGACGTCATCTAAATAAATCAAGTGTATCAGCTCACATTTAGCACGTAGGCCACATTTTATTGCAAAACCATGTCCTCTAGCATCATTCAGTAGCCATGAAAGAGGGTTCCGTGCCATGCGAAACCAGAGGCGACTCAACGAATACCCCAGGAAGATGCCCCTCCTTATATCGATAGGCTCTATGGTATTGGCACCCTCAGACAAACGCACTGACAAGGTGGTATGCCACCCTTCCATGACTGTCGCCAAAAGCTTTATTAATTTCGGATTAATGCGATACACATGTGGGACATTGATTAGCCAGGTATGCGGGACGCTATCAAACGCCTTGGCATAATCGATATAGTAACTAAAGAGGTTTCTTTGGCCTCTGGTTGCTTCTCCTACAACTACCGAGTCGATAATGAATTGCTCCTAGGGCCGATTCCGCAGGTCTTCTGCTCCTTGGACAGAATGTTGTAGGTCTCGAGGTGCGCATTGACGCTTCCACTAATAATGAACGTTATGGATTTGTAGAATGTTGGTAAGCAAATAATCGATCTTGTATCTGTGGGGTCTTGCACCGTGCACGATAGGTAATTTCCTCAGTGAACGGGAGATGAAATTCCACCAGCCGACTGATGAGCTGATTTATGCTATGTGCCAACTGACTGTGTATACTTGTAAATTTTTTACACCAGACATTCTGCACCCGATCTAGATCAGGACCCCTCCAGTTCTTCAAACTGTTAATAGCTCATCGAACCTCCTCTTCGGTAGCATCCGCAAAATTCATGCCAGGCATAGTGAGCATGGTCGCCTTCGACGGTGATCCACTGAGCATGCTCCGCTTGGGCGGGTAACTCCTAAAATCCACCCCAATTTTTTTGTTGCTTCCATCACCGGAATTATTATTATTATTACCAGAAATCAGCTCAGAGCGCGATATACAAGGACGATTCGTAAAATTGAAAGGCATGAGAGTTCTGATTGGAGCTAGTCAGTGATATTAACGGTTAAATCTATTGGAGCCGGAACATAATGCTCAGTAAGCACCGTACAAAAACAGTTAAAATAGAGGAAATCCTGCAGACGCTGTTTGCTATCCACACTATACTAGCCGACGCTGCTAACGAGAAATACATAAAGCAGATGGCCTACTCTTCGCTATAAAGGATTCTGAGAAGTGATCAGGGGAAATGCGACGATTTATGAAATTTTTCAATTTTGCGAAGTTGGCCAATATAATTGAAAGAGCAGGAAAGATTCAGGAAAAACAAGGGAAAATGAAGGTCGTCACATTGTGAGCGACTCAGCAATTTATACTTGGTCCGAAACTATGGAATCCCTCGTATGATATTTCGTAGCGATTCAAGATAGTTAACGAGTCGCACCTAATCGAATTCGCGGTACTAATCACCGTACGTTCTCTGGGCGTAATGATAATATTGACGCAGTACGTCCGCAAATGGATGGCTGAGCATGGATTCTCCTTAGCTCTAGAGAGAACCGAACGACTCATCCATTCAGTGGGTACGGGTATATTCGGAGAATTGAGAAAATCAAACTCACCCGAGTATATTTATTGGAAGGAGGTACTGGGCCATGATTGCACGCTTCCTTCTTTTGCAGATCTCGGGAGCTTCATCGCTTTTTTAAGGTATTATGTCAAACAAAACCTTATTAGAATCGATTCTTTGTCTGTCAATCTGTGTATCTGTCAGTCTGTCACAACCGATTTACTAGGAAACGGCTGAAGTAATTGTCGCGAAATTTGGTGCGAACGTGTAATCTGTGAATTCCTTTACCTGCTGCGGGTGGGGTTTAAGGGGGAGGCTCTCCGCACATTAAATAAGGGAGTGCAATTTTTTCACAGAATATGACCATTTCCGGTATCAAATGAAAGAGCTCAATTAGTGCTTTTCGAAACTGGTCCCATATTTGTTATCGGGTGAAACATAGGGGAGTGAGGACTCAAAACATTACCCTCAAAAAGTGTAACAGGTCTCGTTCTCGGTACCTATCCAAACGAAAAATCTGAAAAAAGTGGCAATGGTGCATCCATTCGAAATCTTGGCTTCAATATACAATACTTCCCATTCCGATATCTGTTAAATAAAGTTAATAATAATATCTCTGTGTTCGGATGGCTCAAGTGGATAGAGCGCTGGGCTGTCGTAGCGGAAGGTCGTGGTTCAAATCTCACCGGAGGCAGAGGGATTCGCTATCGCGACTAGATGTCGGATACCAGTCGACTCAGCTGTGAATGAGTACCTGAGTCAAATCAGGGTAATAATATTCGGTGAACACAATGTTGACTACAGCGTACTGTAGTGTACCATTGCGGTCTTGAAGTGAAGTGCTCTAACAGACTTTCAGGCCCTGATCCAATATGAATTGTTGCACCAACGATTTTTATTAATAAAAGTATATTACTAAAATATATATTTTGGAAATTTAACTGCAAAACGCCCTTAAGTACATCCTAGGAGTACAGAATTTGATACGCTAAATAGTAATATAATGCATAATTTTGGAAAGTTTGACAAAATTCAAAATTATAGAAGGTCAAAAGAGGTTGCCCTAAGTACCGATTTCGAACAGGATTGAAGTGTAGAGGCATCATATTATATGTATTTTCCCTGTTCACTCCTTTATGAAGTATATGGCCCGACACAATCTGAAGTTTTAATGAGACTGTGCTTTAGTTTCATTATAAGCCTACATCAGCGGGATCGCACGAATGCGACCACACGAATCTAACACAACCGGAATGCGGATCTTGGGTAGAGAGACGGATAAAGATGGATGGTGACCACCGCAACTGCCACCATATTAGTGCAATCACGCACATTAACGGAGACTTGCGGTGTGAAACGTCTTCCTTGTTTTATTTAAGTGACGACACGTACTCCATTATTAGCTCACTGGAGGTTCCTTTGAGGTCATAATGAATTACAGTTCCTTTAAAGTTTTATGAATTTCTGTAACTTTTACAGAGTCGTTATCGACAACAGAGTGTTCTAGCATGAGGCCTGTTAGTAGGCCAGGCGGATTAAAACTGATTAGCAATGAATATCTAATGAGATTGACTATATTGTGGTCAGTGGCAGATTAAGGAATTGTCTTCTAAAGGTTAATAACAAAAAGGTGCTAAAACCGACCTTGAAAAGGGCCTCAGCTAATTATTGCTTACTACCCTCCGCATATTAGAGTTATGTCTGCTGAAAGACACGTAGAGCGTCAGCTTAATCAATTCAATACGGATCGTTTCTACGATCGAGGTTCGTCCTACAGGGTGACTCCTTCTGTTTGCGGGGTGGGTAAGAATTTCGAAGAATCGACCAGTGAATGAACATTATCAAGAGCTCCTTTATATCCGGCAGAAATCAAGTTACCTTAAACACTCGAAAACAAAAAGGAATTGAAGAATGTTAAGGTTTAAACGGCGGTAAATTTTGGTGCCCGCGACCTTCTAAGGTTCCGACTTTCATGGAATGTAATAATGTATCGTGATAAATGCCCCGATTTAGGAAATTAACTTCTGCACTAGTCAAGAGAGTAGAAGCTGGCGCAAAACTGCATCTGTTTTGGTAGGATATAAATGCTATTCGAAAGAGCAAATCGCTGAATGATCCAACAAACAACGGCAGGCTTTTCATATACAATGGTGGACCTTTGGTTGTGGGTGAAGTTGTAAGTCATTGTAGTATGCGAAAACAGCCTAGTTCTCTCTGCCAACTTTTCTCCCCTCAGGCAATACCTCTTCGTAGTGGAGTATCTATGCTAAGAATGTCCAAAACATGAATATGAGAACAATTACGGATATTGACTCCCCAATGGTAGGAAGTCGCGGACTTTAAATCCACCGATGAATTTGAGCAATTAAGTCGCGACCAAGCAACAGATTTTTGTTGGCTTAACTGTGTCTATGCTTCCTTATGGGGAAATCTGTGGAGGACATGCCTTTCACTCCAGTGGAGAACCTGCCTTTAGTTCCAGAAACCACAACTCCCATAATGAGGAAATTGGAAACCAGTCTACCGTTGGTATCCCGTGGACCACATGCCAAATTTTGCCTGTCAGTACTTTCTCTTCCGACTCTACTGGGAAAAGTGAAAAAAAGAAACACGAGTAATGTGGACGCAGCAGGCCTAGTACCGGTATGGATATGGGCGTTGCTGCACAACAAAATGAGGCAATATACATAGCATATATATGTGAGAAAAATAGGACGGAAGGAAGCAGGAAATAGAGACTCTTCAGTTAACGACTAAAACCATAAGAGTTCCCTTATTCTTCTTCCTTATTTCAACTGACAGTATGGTTGAGAAACCCACAGGACTGCCCAATAGCGTTTACTAATCCAAGCACCTTCTATTGTGGAAAATCCAAAAAGCCGAGAGCCTGTGTACTAATGCCAAAATTGTTAGAAGCAACTACACTGAGGCAAGTCTGTATCTAGGGTCTAATTGCGGTCATCTTACAACACCAGGTTAAGGGCAAGAGGACAAACGTCATATGTAACTGCCTCTGCTTATTTACCGTATGATTCTTTGTGTACTTCATCCAAGAACGAAGGGATCTGGTAACTTATTTACGGTTTCCTGTTCACTCCTTTGTGGATAGATATTAGAAACTGGTAGTGCCTACCAGGCTCTATCATCTAGGCTCAGGTCTCAAAGCCAGACATAGAATTCATTTTAACCGTAAAATAAAAACAAACTCCTAGAAAAACTCGTTTGAAATTAAGTGCAGGTCGCTATGCGTCTAAGAATTCCTTTGGCGATAGAAGCTTAATTTGTACTACTGAATCGCACAATTTTACAATGCTTTAAATAGGCTTACCTTATTACCCGAGGCAAATGTAGCAAAAGAGTGCCCTGGTGAAACTACTTAAAAGCAGAAACTTAATCAAATGACTTCCAAATCCTGCTTGTAAAAGCAATACGAATGGTAGTTGCTTAAACCACAAGGACTCATAGGTTGAATATAAGAAAATTGTAGGAATTTCGAAACAAGACTCCTTTAAATCATGTGAAGACGAACTCGAATGCGAAAGAGGGACTTCTGGCCGGCGCAGGACCCTTGAAACAGGTTGGCTAAGCTGGATTCTCTAAGAAAACCGAATGATACTTTCAAAAACGGTGGAGATTCTCCTGGAAGTGCATCAGCCGCGTAAACTAGTGATTGGATGGGGCAGAAGAGAGTTAGCAGTCTAGTACTTTTTAACAACGGCTAAAATGGGAAATATCTTACAAGTGAGTCTTACTCTCAGCTACACACCTGCCTCTTGCCAGGAGGTTAGGGTACTCTTCATGCCAAAACCTGGAAGAGATAATTATTCAAACCTAAAGATCTTCAGACAAATAACATTAACATCATTTTCGCTGAAATATCCGCAACGCACACACATTTGCAAAATGACGTTAAGGTAGAACCCGTTTGAAAAATAACCTGCTTATCAGCGTGGAAAGTCATGTGATTCCGCAAGAAAGGATAGCGTTGATGACAGGCTAGTTAACTGGGTCTATGGTATACTAACCCTGAGATCGTCGAGTGCAAAACTCTTGGTCACCGAAGCAACGAAAGGCCGCCCTCAAAAAAGTGGGCTACCAGAAGTTCTGTGGTTTATGTTGATTAACTTAAATACACCGGCCGCTCGAGAGCAGAATAGTATTCTCATGCAGGGTCTATATATCAGATAAAAACAAATAGTGGGATTTTTATTTCGAACAATAAACAACGGTCTTTCAGACTAAAGTATATGTAATCCTAACAGCAGTAATCTGTATGATTGACGAGCAATTGAAGGCCAGCCGCCAAGTTGCCCTGGGGCATGTAAAAATCGTTTGAACTCAACACGGTGGATACCCGATCACTGTGGTATACAAGGAAATTGAATCTCGTATGTCAAAAATACTTCTGCAAGTTTTTCTGACAGACATAGTTTGATATCGTGCTCATGACACTTGTAATGCCCAAACAATCAGTTCTTTGCAGTGAGGCTAGTTTACAGAGATAATTCTTTTAACTGACCTTAATTCAATTCAATTCAAATAGCTTTCATGGTCTAGGATTCCATTTCCGACAAATCACATCTTATTAAGAGCTCAGACATGGGCGTCTGCACATAGTACCATATCCCTTAGTTCTTGCGTCGGCGCAGGACACAAACAATTATAGGGTAAATAAGTAGAACCAGCTATGACGTTTCTCATTTTGTTGCCATTAACCTGGTAATGTAAGATGACCGTAACTAGGTTCTGGGAAAAGAATTGTCTCAGCATAGTTGCCTCTAACAGTTTTGACTTCAGAGCAGAAGCTCTCGGCCTTACAGTTCTTTCATTGTAAAAGATTTTAACCTCCTTAACTGACTTAACGTCACAAATTTTGCTAAATCGGTTCCGTAGCTCTTGCACCAGAAAAATGTAAGGGCAGTATGGCTTACTGCCAGCAGTAAGGAGAAGCTGACCAAGCTTAATGCTTTTCGCTTAGACTCATATGAAATAAATAACAGTTACATGTGTATGCCGGTCGGGGTTTGCTTCATATTGTACCGTTGAAGACTCAACCCCTCTCCGGCCCCCTTCATGATCGGTTTTACGGAGAATTGGAATATTTAGGATGCAACAGAGCTCATATCTTCATCCGTAAAGGGTCCAATCTCTGCAAGCAAAGTATTGTTATGTTTTCTATTAAACAAAATCTGTGGTTCGCAGTGCCTGGTTTGGGCAGATCCGATTTCGCAAACTGACATCAGCCAGATTGGTTCACGTCTTCAGCTTCACCATTTTCCGTTTGTTACGTTAAAGGAGCAAGAGAAGTTATTATCAGGGAGGATATGCCTTGTAGTCTTTTGCCAACGTGCTACTTTATGGTAACCCCATCAGTGCACTCAAAACGAGTGAGCCCATCGTGAAAACCTTCGTTCCAACATTTTTTCTCCAGAAGCATTCCCGGAAGGTAGGTAATTGTTCCTCCAATATTGGAGGAAACTCCGACTACAGCGGAAATGAAGCTGCAGTTTGCGCATACGTCCTATTCTTTCCCGGCTTCGTTTCCACATTCCTTTCGAAGGGACCAGCTTCGTTGAGATCTCTCTCACGGATTTAATCACCTACCAGCACACCGGTCCAAGACCATGCGAGAAACCTGGAAGTAGGCACTAATGCGGAGCACAACAAAGCTTTGTGCACCACAGATTTTTTAGTCCTGCCCTGGTTTCGCGCATCACGGCTGACGGAAGAGTCTGCTGGATTTAGTGCACGTCTCACAGGGGTTACCCGTCCCCCGTCCAATTTCGCTGGATATTATCTTACCTGGTGGTACAGCCGCGTCCATGTCTTTATTCTTGAGGAGCTGCACTTTCGTTCGCAATGTCCTCCTCTGTCGTCAGCCGGAACCTTGGCGAATTCACGGTGTCTGGGCCGCTTGGCTGCAGTTCCTCATACCAGCGTCAGAAAAGCAGTGTTCACCTCACAGGTTTCGCTGCTGAAGTGGAAATCAAACCTTTCATATATTTTTCTGTGGTGGGACCTGGATTTGGTGAGGCCTCCAAAATCTGCACTTGGATCGCAACTTGATTAGACTTCTTATCACTCCGTAGATTCCTTGTTCCCGTTCCGAGCAACCTTTTGTGAGTATGTCTAAAGTGGGGGAGAAGCTATAGCCTCTGAACACGCAGAATATCTCGTAAGAATCCGGGATATTCCGTTCCGCACACACATCCTCTAACAACAACTAACATAAAATAGGGACTGTCCCCGACTATCTCCCGTGGGACTGTTTGATATAGTTCCTGCAATTTCAACACAACCGCCACTCAGACTTCTTCGAAAGATATGAAAATTTCACGCTTTTCTCAGAAAATAGATTATTGTCAAAATCCTCAGGAAAGGCACCCATTTCGGATATGATATTATATTTTCTGGGTGCTTAGGCTAGTTCCCGCTATGAACCCTACTACATTGACCACTTTAATATCCATGTAGTAATGCGTGCAGTTGAAATACTGGCTCCATCTGCATTTCATTATTCAAGAATTCCTGCTGTGATCGGACATTGCGAAGGAATTATTAGCTACTATTATGACGACATATGTCGGATAGCTGAGTGGTTAGAGGGCAGGGCTGTCGTACGGAAGGTCCCGGATCAAATCTCGCTGGCGGCAGTGGGATTTGTATCGTGATTTGAGGACGGATACCAGTCGACTCAGCTGTGAATGAGTACCTGAGTCCAATCAGGGTAATAATTTCGGGCGAGCGTAATGCTGACCATATTGCCTCCAACAGTGTACTGTAGTGTACCGTTGCGGTTTTGAATGAAGTGCTCTAACACACTTCAAGGCCCTGATCCAATATGGTTGGTGTGCCAACGATTATTGTTATTATTATAACGACAAATGAACTATTACGTTCAGCATCGACATAAATGCTTACAGGAATCTGACCTCCAACATGGAATCCGTCATTGTCTCGATCTGTTCTTTTTATCGGTTACCTCCCTCACACGTTTACGTGGGGCACCGGAAAAGTGCAGTGGACCAAGATGTCATGGTTCTCAAACAATAAGACTGCCTTGAGAAGATCTGCTATCTTTATCTCCTAGTCATGGATCTTGACAAGGTGGTGAAAATAGTTAAAATCCTTAAGACCTTGTCTGAATATAGAGGCTTTTAAATAATTCGTATTGCAGGGGCAGGCTGGGGGTTGAGTAGGGCTGGCAACCCTACACGGAAAACTGAAGTCACAAAGCCACAACAGAAACCTCGGACTGGACGGATAACACAACGACGAATCCGGCAACGAAAAAGGAATAACGATTTGCGCATTTTCTCATGGAACGTGCTCTCCTGTACAGAGATGGAGCTGCCAAGCAGCTAGCCGATACCCTGTCTCAATATAGGGCTGATGTAGCAGTGTTACAGGAGATGCGTTCGACAAGGACCGGTCTCCAAGAGAAGAGTCGCTACACCATATATTATAGTGGCCGTCCAGTAAACTATGTGCTCGGCTTACTCAGCCAAAAAATGAAACCTGCTGTTATTGGCTTTGAAAACATAAGCGAACGGCTATGCACACCGCGCTTGCAAGGCAAATTTAGAAACATAAACGTCATTAACGTTGACGCCCCTACAGAGGATACTGCAGAGTCGGAGAAGGATACCTTCTACGAGGCAGTAGAACAAACCATCGAAGTCTGTCTTAGATATGATATCAAAATCATACTTGGGGATTTTAACAGCCAAGTAGGGAAGGAGCCCGTATTCAGTCGATACGTTGGCTCCCATAGCTTAAACGAAAATACAAATGATAACGGACTGCGGATTATTCAGTTAGAAGAATCGCACGAAATGGTTGTTGGAAGTACCTGGTTTGTACGGAAAGCGGTCCACAAACATACGTGTTGATCGAACGCCGCCACCTCTCAGCCTTGATGAATGTCAGAACATATACGGGGGCTTCTCGGACTCGGATCACTATCTCGTTGGCATGATGTTCCGAGTTCGAATAACAACACCACCTACAAACCCCTCTGACAATCAGGTGAGAGCTAGCACTGAAGCCATCCATTACACAGTCGTCCGCAACGCCTATAAGAGATCCTTGAAATGAAGCATCAACAAATGATCTTCACAATCACCTGAAGAACCTTATGATAAATACGACCACAAGCATACTTGGTCCCAGCCACAAAAAGAGTCGGAACGGCTGATTTGACGATGAATGTAAGCTAGCAATGGAACACAAGAATGCCGAATACCGAGTAATGTTGGATTCTCAAAGGACGCGGGCACGCGCAGAGACTAATCAAGAACTCCGGCGAGTGGAGAAGCAACTTCACAGACGGGAAAAGGAAGCCTGGGAAAATCAACAGGTTTGTGAACTCGAAAAGTACAGGGAGAAACCACACAAGGCGCGGAAGTTTTACCAACAAGTCAGCAGGATGAAGCCTTATACACCTCGCTGCTCATCCTGCCGAGATAAAGAGGGAAATCTGATTTCCGACAGAATGGGCATATTGGAGTTATGGGTTGAGTAATTTGATGAACATCGGCGAGTTAGGGGTCCCCCAACTGAAGGCGACGGGCAAATACTGCCACCACCAAGTATAGAAAAAGACTTAAAAATCATAAGTCGTCAGGAACCGATGGAATTACAGCCGAATGGGTTAAATATGGAGGCGACCAATTACACCAAGTGGTTCATCAACTTGTCCTCAAAGTATGGGATAGCGAATCAATGCCTGACGATTGGCAACGAGGCATTATCTGTCTCATACATAAAAAGGGGGATATCACACAGTGCAGCAATTATAGAAGTATCACGTTACTGAGTACCAACTAAAAGATATTCTCCGCTATCTTGCTAGGCCGGGTAACCCCATACGCCCAGAACATCCTTGGTCCATACCAAAGAGGCTTCACTACAGGCAAATCAGGAACAGATCAGATTTTCTCTCCGCGGCAAGCAATATGGACATCAATTGCACCATCTTTTCATCGACTTTAGAGCCGCCTATGATAGCATAGCCAGGGTAAAACTGTACACGGCCATGAGAGAATTCGGTATCCCGACGAAATTGACAAGACTGACTAGGCTGGCCCTGACCAATATGCCAGGCCAGGTGAAAGCAGCAGGATGACCCTCAAGACCATTCAACATCAACAACGGTCTACGACAAAGGGTTGTCCTATCGTGCGTCCTCTTTAACCTCTGATGCTGTGGTAAATGCAAGAGTTACGATCCTCTTTAAGTTTGCCAAACTACTGGCCTATGTTGATGATAACGTCCTCATGCGAAGAATCACCCGAGACGTACAAACTGCCTTCATCGAGATCGAGTATGCGCCGCGAGATCTTGGGCTGCACATCAATTAAGGCAAGACAATGTATATGGTGGCAACGTCAGCACCGAAAGCCAACCAACCAGCAACATCAAACCGCACTGGTCAAACGGCAAGAATAAAGGTAAGACAATACAACTTTGAGACCGTTGATAATTTCTCCTACCTAGGGTCGAAAATTACAGCCCATAACAGCTACGATGATGAAATCCGCGCACGGTTGTTGTCGGTTAACAGAGCCTATTTCAACTTACAAAAACTGTTCCGCTCGAAACGTCTCACCATAGGATCAAAGCTCTTACTGTAGTAAACGATGATCTAGCTAGTCCTTATGTATTTCTCAGAGGCTTGGGTTCTTAGCAAGAAAAATTGCAAACTCTTGACCGCGTTCGAGGGAAGGATGCTCCGAAGAATTTTTAGCCCCCTACATGAGGATGGACGATTCCGTAGCCTTCCTAACAACGAAATCTATGAGCGATACCATGACCGTCTGGTTGTGGATAAAATCCGATTTAATAGGTTACTGTGGGTGGGGCACTTAATTCGTATAGATGAAGATGATCCAGCTCCAAAAGTCTATAAGGACAATATCTATGGTAGAAAAAGAAGACGAAGCAGCCCCTGCCTGAGATGAAGCGATGGCAGGACGACATACAACTTTTAGGGATATAGAATTGGTAGACCTCGGCGCAAAACCGAGATGCCTGAAATTCCTTATTAAGTCAGGCCTAGACCGGATACCGGTTGCTGCTCCGTTGATGATGATGATGATTGCAGGGACAACGCCGTAAGATAACGAACCGGCACGAGGAAATCGCTTCGATTACACTAGCGATATCATCAAAACAAATGATGGACAGCATGCGTTTTGACTTTGTTTGTTGTTTGTTGTTATTATAATTTTTCAGTACAATTCTATCGACTCTACGAACATGGGTTTTATTCACTGCATCTAATGAACTGGACTCTGCAATACGGTTGAATTAAGTATTCGTAATTTGGTAGAAATTTAATTATCTCAACATAACATTAAATTGAGGGTGTTCCGCTTCCTCTGCGTTAATTCATTCAAAGATTTATTCAACTAACTAAACTTCAACTGGCTTCATGTTAAATGAAACTTGCCTGAGTTTCATTTGCATTACGCATTCCTCATTTTAGTAGGCTTTCCTTTGATTTATCCCTAATTATTGTCAAAAGTTCAATTTCGAAAAGTTTTAATTCAAAAAGTGTAAACATAAATCTTTAGTTCACAATTAATTTTTATTTAAAACAAAGTCAGAAAAGATGTCAAACAAACCCGATGGCCCCTCAGTCGTGGAAAACCGAAAGGCAATAACGTTCGGCTTAAAAGTTTACAAGCAAATATTGAAAGCAATGCCGAACCATACCAATTTATTGATCCCACCATTTGTACTTTACAAAGGTCTAGGACTTCTTAATTTGGTAGTACCCGATAGTGACAGTAAAGAGGAACTGGCAGCAGTTTTGGGGGCGAAAAGGAATCAACAAGACACTGCAAAAGTATTCTGGCGGATGATTTGCAAATATTTGAAAAGAGGCGGAAACAAACGCCCGATATTTCTGGCTCGATTGTTCATAGATAAGAAGTTTGAACTCAAAAAGGATACCAAGGAACTGATGAAAACTTACTTTAGGATATCGAGGAAAGCTATCGACATAGCGGATGCTAGCAGTATAGCTAATACCTTCAACCAATGGGCTAAACGGAAATCCGGAAATGCGATAACAAAAGTTGCCGAACCCAGTCAAATAGACACCAACCAAGAAATGTTCCTGGTGTGCATAACTACTTTTAAGGCTCGATGGCAATATCAGTTTTATAAGCCAAGCACTGCGAATGTCAACTTCCAAGTAAATGACACTCAAGTTGTGAAGGTGCCGATGATGTTCTTATCTAAAAAGAAACTCAGATATGGTGTCTTAGGAGATTTGCAGTTTTTCAATCTATATTTCAAGGACGATGAACACGCAATGTTTTTCATCCTCCCGAAAAATCTACAAGCATTCAGAGATGTTGAAAGCAAGATCGAGACTTTTGATATTATAGGATTGCGAAGGAGTATGACAATCTATGATATGTCAGTTGCTATTCCAAAGTTCAGAATCGAAATGCAGTTCCCATTGTCCGAATATGTAAGAAAGGTAGGAGTGACTTTTGAATCACTGAATACAAGGCGTCATCTTGAAATCTAATCAGCGATGATATCCCATAAAGGAGGCTTTTAAGACAAACAATTGCGATTATAAGGTTCTTTTATACTTTTTCCCAAATTACTGAAATTGCTTTTAAGGTATTTTTTTTAAAAAAAAAAAACTGTGAAATCGATTCAATGTCTGTCTGTCAGTCTTTTTTTCCGGATGTGGAAATCTTCCAAAGACACTAGTATACATGTGGCAGCATGTGAAACTATTAGCCACTAAAACCACCCTTAAGTCGCAAAGTATTACGTCGCGGAGTGGACGTGATTCTAGGATTTTCCTTACATGCCTTTCTGGCCTCCTCTGCCTCTCTCAACCTGTACTGAGTTAACTGCATTCCAGTTCTCCTGGCACACAAACATCTTCTCAGTTATATTTGAGAGTGTTCTGTTTCTCCTAATGTCTCCTCTAGAATCTTCCTTTTCTTCTGTGGAAGAAAACTTGCTCCGGAATACCGCCGCAACTGGAACAGGTGAACCCTCCAATTTAAAGCTATAATGGTATTTACAGAATCCACTACGTCCTGTGAAAAAAACTTCATGAGACAGCAGTTTATATCATCATGTGTTCTCTGCGGTCACTTGGTCTCAGATGGTTTTAAAACCACACATCACTCTTAAAGCGGTCTTTCTATAAACCATGCTCATCTTTTAAGCATTGCATATGGTATTCAATGCGTAGAACAGTATAGAGTCCACCACTTTACCTATAAGTAAGTCAATATTAGCATTGCCCGCCTTGGTGCAAATATGTATTTTGTAAGTGCTGCTTGGAATTCGGCCTTTCGTTAATCATGACCTCAAAGCTTTTGATTGCTGCTTTTGAAGTGATGATATGCTTCCCCATTCTGATACGAGCAGTGATTTTCGGTGATAAGCACCGCCTCCATCCTTCGCGAATGAAAGGTCTGATTCTTTCAGCCACTTCTTTCTGATTTCTTCGCACAAATAAAATTCCACATCCACCAGATGTTATGTAATACCACTATGTCAACGGCGTAACTCTCTATTGTAACCTCGCTGGCAATTGGGATATTGAGGATGTCATTATACATACATAATGTTCCACAATAGAAATCCCAAAACAGAGCCTTGTGGGACACCTGCGCAGACAACGTATTTATTGGATCCTTTGTCTATTTCGTGTCAGAGCTTTCTACCTGTTAAAAAGCTGCCGCCAAGCGCAGTTAAATAACTGAGTACACCAATTGCCGTCAAAGACCTCCTTTTAAGTTTCCAACTGGCCAAGTTAAACGTATTTTGCACGTCCCAGTGGGTCTATATCCGCCTCTACGTAAAGTTATTGGAAGCAGCTCCTCTTGATTCGCTGTGTAGCTAGCTTCTGGTTTCTTGGAGCTCTTTTGTAAATACTTTCCTTCACCTCGTTGCCTCCATTGTTCTCTGGCCAGCTCGTCTAGCCCGATGAGGCGCTAACCCAGAATCAGACAATTCACTATTCCACCAGCAGTTGGGCCTTCTACTGGGGAATGTAAAACGACCCCACAATAATGAGTCACATGCCGTGACGATACATTCCGTGATATGGAGGTCGCTCTCCGTGGGTGTGCCTGGTATAGTATCCAGGAACCAAAGAAAAATTAATTAATGTTTGCCCGTCAATTGTATTCGCAGGCCAACCTGACATTCTCCTCATTCTCGGACGAGCAGGTCTTCAATCGCTTGGATTGCTTTCTAAGCCAAAGACGATTGCCTTGTAATCGCTGTGGGTGCAGTGTTCACTGACGTTCCAGGGCGTACCACGAGCTAGCGAGGGACTAACTAAAGTCAGATCTACTACCGAACCAGACCCCCTTTCCGGTAAGTATTAACCTGACCATCGCTAGCCAATATGGTATCTAACTACACGAACCCTCCAAGAGACAAAACCCTCTTGCTTTCGCCTGCTTGCCGATTCTGTTACCCACCGCCGACGCTTTTGGTTTCCGTCCTTGTGGATGCAAGACCAATCTGTTCAACATGTTTTCGAATACACCCAACGCCAGGCTTGGAAGAGCGTCGAAGCTATAAACATACCGTATGCCGTCTTTTCCCATAAAGCCGCACCACCTGTAGGATCGCCTCCATTATTGTTAGGGTTCGCTTATACCTCATACCTTCGACTTATGCATGGTCTGCGAAGGCAGACCCCACTTCCACACTGCATTTATCGTCTTTTTTAACTCAGGACATTTGCAGCTTCCGACGATATACCCACTCTCCAGGCCCTCCTTTTCACTGCACAACACGCATTTCTGGGCAATGTGACCCGTTTCCCTACAACGTCTGCATCGGTCAGACTGATCAATAGCACTGGTGCATACTCTCGCCAGATGTCCGTAAAAAAAGACAATTCAAGCATCTTTTTCTTCTTCTTTCTATGGCAGCAGACAACTTAACTAATAGACAGCTTCTCAAGATTCAGTAACATTTGCATTGCATCTGCTGTAGTCTATTTATCGCTGTAGTCTGATTATATCTTTGTGGCAAACTTTTCTAAGATTGACAATAGCGATCTCCTGTGAGTCATCCAACTTAAACTAAGGCACTATACAGAGTGATTTCTGTCCTAGATTGTGAGCACGCACTTCAGCACTCTCCCTTGCTAAATGTGTTGCTTGGTTGGGGAAATTTTGAGTTTGGCTTTCACCGGATTATCAAGATTTTCGTACGAGAGAAATTATTAGATCTGCAGTAACTGCAGGTGCAACTATTAATAACTCTGTGTAGAAACCGTCAAGACCGGTGGCTTCACCCCGTTTGAGGGCATCGATGGCGCAAATGATTTCTCTTCTGCTTGGAGGAACAGTTCGTATCCGCATGATACGGTGACTAGCCATTTCATCCACAAGAGGGGGAACCCCACCGGATGTGATACGGCTAAGAACCGTGGTGAAGTGTTTTTTCTACCTCTTCAGCTGCTCGTCATCGCGGAAGTCGACTATTATGGTCCCAGGACCATCGAAAGATTTACGAGCACATGAAAGTTGTTTCGCGATGCGGTATACACTTCTGATTTTTTTTGGTAGCAATAAAATTTCGAAAATTTGCAGGTTGCTAGCCCACAAATTCCTACCCCTCTCAGTCGCCTCTTACGACAACCAGGCAAGGCTTTGAGTGTATCCTTAAGCCTAAACTCACAGGACATCGCCTAAGTAATCCACTTGATATTGTCGATCAAGGGTGTGCTTGATCACCAACAAAAACCACTGGTATTGGAGTTGCGAGGCCTTACCGGACAAATTTTCCATTCCTTTTGTTTTACATTTTTATTATATTTTCCAGGTAAACCCGCAGAGCAAAAGGACAACATACAGGAAGAACAAATCGAGTTTCCTGGTCGCACGGAATATGATCGCGCGTGCCTCCCTGGATGCGCATATGCAAAAATACGATGAAGAGTATGTTCTGGGCACATTTGTGATGTACTAGTGTATCGATAGCGCCTAAATGGTTTTCTTGTATACGCGATTTAGGAACGGCTAATGTGCGATGCAAACAAATTCAAACAATACGCCAAACAGAACCTCCTGTCAGGCCTGGCGAGAGGGGTGGAAAAGGAGGGAGATTCCCCCGCCCGCGAAATTTTCTCGGTGCGCGGAACTGAAATTTCAATGAAAAGTAGGGATAATAGAATTCGCATACCCAATCCGACTAATTTTCACCCCGCGCCCCGATTTTTGCATAATTTGTTCCCCGCGCCAGAAATTTCTCTCTGCAGCCCTGCCTCCTGCATGTAGTTTTTTTCCCAATTTCCCGCAAATTCGTTCCAATTCAATTTCAACAAATATTTTTGAATTATTATAGTTTCTATTGCTAAATTAATAAATAAATAAATCAGAATCCACACTTTAAACAACCTGCATCTAATTATATTTTTACATTTATTGTTTCTTTTATTTCATGCAGGCAGGCCTGAATTTGACGTTTTCGCCTCGTTCAAAATTTACAGAATTTACACCACGGCCAACCAACCTGCAGCAAGGGTTCCTCTCAGCAGTCATAGATGTTCAAGAAGGAGGACTAGCTACAGACGGCTACGGTTGTAAGTTAACATCAAATCTTTTGGTACATGTTTACGTTTATACTGCATAAACCTTAAAAAATTAAAGGTCGAAAAGTCTAGTTAACTTTCGAATAACAAAAGGCCTTTCTTCATACGTAGGAATTACGATTATTATGTGAATCCCGAAACTTCAGAACTCGCATTTGCTGCTATTGTAGTACACATAGGACCAAACCTCGAAGCGAACCACAAATAATTATCTAGACCCCCCAGTTACATAAAACCTCATATCATATCAAATCATATTCCCGTATACTCGTAACCATTTCTGCTTTGAATTGTGAATTTCATATCATTGAATTGCATAGCCCACTAAAATTGTCCTGTTTTCAAGCAGCTGCTTATTTATTTTTAACGCCCCTTTTGTACGGGGGTCCACCAATTCTTTCATACCTTCCTTTGCCATTATAGAAAGTAACTAAGAGTAATAGCAATTTGTGGTATAGCTCAGCTCGATGATCCGCATCCACCTCTATGGCATTCAAATGTGGTAGCATGAAAATGAACCCTAACCAACATCGGCCCCTCTGTACCCACAGTAGTATCTTCTACCATCTAGCGTCAAAAGACTGGCACGGTTTCATTCGATTTTTGGTGCTGAAAACCAACGCCGAACCCGAAGTCGAAATGCCATAAAGCTGGATTTTCGCTCTGGTATGGTTCGCTGATTAGCACTAGGTCAGCTTCCGCCTCCGCAGCGATCTTCCCTAGCAACTCATGAGCAGTTACACTCCTGAGGTTGCAGTATATGTAACGTTAAAGCCAGCCACAGTCACCGCAGTAGTACCACTTGACAAGAGCTACTTGTATTCTTATTCTACTAAACAGAAGGATACTAAACAATTTCGGTAACTTTAACCACACCGAGGTTAAGAATTTGCAGAGGTGTATTACCTCCGCCTATCCGGGCACTAATTACCTCTGGGCATTTACGCTTGATGGACTCTTCCACTTCGGTCTTCTTCGGTCTAAGACAGTCTAGATTTTGGATATCCCAAGGGCATATAGGCTCTAGGTTAAGAACTAACTTTTCTTAATATGAGGTAACGGACTGTCTTTCTAAACAGAAACAATTTTTTTTGCCATCAACGTGCCCAAAAACCCGCCGGCCATGACGGTCTTGCTACAGAACTTTCGCTTGCGGCTCATACAATTAATATTGCCGTTAATCCGTAAATCCTGGTAATCCGAAATTTTTCTCAATGAGTGGAAGGAAGGGGCGATCATTAAGATCCCAAGAAAGTTATCGTTTTTGAATTCAGAGATGGGAGGAGTATTTTGGCATTTCTTTCTGCCACGAAAATATTAGCTAGTGTCTCGTTTACTCGTATACCAGTCTCCTTCCTCCTAAACTAGGAAGGAGACCGAACAAAACTCACGAAACAGACTGCAGCTATCACAAATTGATAATTTCCAATACGATAGTATTAGATAGAAATACTCAGCTTTTTTCAGGCCCATAGAAAATCAGTTATATTCTTAGTGAGGAGAATCAGTATCTATTGTAATAGAGGATCATTTTCACTTTATTACTAAGACAAAGAATGCTTTAAGGATTTCAAACTACGCTTTAGGCCGTAGCTAATGTTTCCACCTTAAATACAACCTAAAGTAATTAGAACCATAATCAGATCAATTATGGATCATGTAGCTGGTTACCTAGCGTTTCACTTCCCGCAGTTCAACTCAGACGATATTTAGGCCTTATATGCTTGATACTCTCAAATCGTGTTGTCCTGCAATCTATCTGACAGGAATTGTTTCATCCTGTAATAAACCGTAGTGATAACGATCTGAACATCAGAGAACCTGTGGCCGCCAAGAACTTGCCAGACCAACAAACTTTGATCCCGCAGATTTGTATACCTGGAACATTATCAAGGACAACGTTTACATAAAATGGAATGAGCAGTACAACATTTTTTACTTCTTTCCGAAAATTCCTCAGGATAGCCTCTGGTTTATCCTTTCTGATCTAAAAGGTATATGGTTGAAGATTACCATTTGGTGGGGTATAGAGCTTCTACCACACCTACACGCCTTCGTTTCAGGTTATTATTATCTATCCACAGGCGAAAATAAAGGCTTGAAGCCTCCGAGTAGCAGTGGGGGTCACTTTCTATGTGCTACTCCCAAGAACACTAGCACAGGACAGTCTCAACTTGATTTTAATGTTAGGATCACTGCATTTCCAGATTTCAGATAAAGCAGCGAAAGGCGTCATAGTCCATTGAATTTCATCGTGTTCTCCGAACAAGACAGCATGAAGAACGTCGTTGATATCAAGACGAAACAATATCGGTGACAAGATGGAACCCTGGCGAACTTCACTTTCGACCCCAAATTTCCCTGAGATTTTATCTCGATGCAGCACCTGACAGTTGGCACCAATATATGTCCCTCTGATATTACTAGTTTCTCCGATAAGCCCCTCCTCCTTAAAGCATGCCACATATACTCTATGTTTACGCTTCCGAAGGCTTTCTCGAAATCAATGAAGAGCAGGTTAAGCGAAGATCGAAGATCTAAACCACTCGCACTGTCCTTAAATAATTTGTAGAGGTCAATGACAGAAGATTGCGGAATGAAAACCAGCCTGCTCTCATTCGATCAAGCTTTCGGAGCAAGATGTTGTCAGACCCCATCTTGATATTCAGTCCACCCATTACAACCACAATGTCATCTTTAGGAAGACTAACCCGAACTGATTGTAAATGCTTGTAGAAAGTATCCTCCACTATATCGGAAGTCTCCTTTGGTGCATAGTATTGTACAATTGCGATGCTCCTTAACCTATACCGGAATCTTGCAGTTAGAAGTCTGTCAGAAACCAGCTCTCCGGTCAAAAGAGCATTGAACATTGGATTCGGAGCAGAATGCTATTTGCTTGTATTAGACAAATATCACACAAGTGAAATATGCCGACTCTTTCCGAGAGGACACTTCGTCTCTATGTCCATTACAAATCACCGAGGCTGTAATAAGCTTGTTGCTTACGCATAATCCACTATTCGGCGCCATCAGCTCCTTCCATGATGTTTCCTTATTTCTGATGTGGTCCAAATGGGTATCAAATCAGCTTATTTGCTCTCTCGCAGATCGTATAGACGATACAGTTTGAAAGAAAATGTTCTCCTGCAAGTGGCACAACGCAAGCTCGAGTTCATCGAGCTCGAAATAGTGTTCTTGATTCTAATTTTCTGCAATTTCGGCAACCTCGACTTGTGGGAGCAGGTAGTGCCCATCCCCTATTACCTGGAGTATTGCTGTTACGTAGAGCAAGAAGTACTCGTGGTTCCCGATGATATGAAATTAACCGAATCCCATACTTAGCTCTTGATCCTTCTGCATGGACATTCGCTCCTCGTGGTATCTCTTTGAAATGGCCAGTTTTTCTTATCACCTCGCCTATGATCTTACTCAAATCATCAATATTCAGGAACTTTAGTTCATCTCCTCGACCACATAGAGCAGCCGCCATTCTGGTCTATTTTGTGTCCACTTCATTCGATTTCCGCGATCAAGCTATCGACATTCACTTTGGTGAAGCACGACCATCGTGTTGACCGACTTGATGACCTCATACAGTTTTTACGCGCTGTAATACTGCATGGTAACTGCACAAACTTTACCACCGCTTTCAGGGTGAACTTCACGGATCCGTACCAATGGCCACTCTGTAGCTGGGGTATTTCGTTGTCGGATAAGCACTAGTTGTCCCGGCTTCACGTTAAGTGTGCTTACACTAGATTGGAGATGGAGCAGATATTCCTGAGACCGGCTAGTTCAGACCATTTGGTGAATTTCTTTTAGCTATTGCTAATGTTCATAGATGTCCCGTTGTGATCTATCGTATTCCGGTAATGCCTTTAACGATCGTTGTACCAAAAAGTACCCGATGTCAATGCTTCGATGTCCTCAGGATTACTAGATAATGGAACTAGAAGCCTTGAATTCAAGCAAGCCGCAATCTCGCACAGCAGGTTCAAATTCTTCGCACGTCGGGATTATTTTCTCCATACCGAATACACACCTAAGCTTCAGTTTTGTTGATTGTAATACAACTTCCCACAAACCGCCGAAATGTGAGGTTGCCACCGGTGTAAACCGCCAGAAGGTCACCTGGGGTGATTCAGGAAGATCGGCCATCAGTTGCTGTCCGCGGCTTTTGGCGTACCTTACACAAGTAAAGCAATGATTCAGTTCATTCCGTATACTTCCCTGCGCTTCCCGTATTATCATGTAAGTAACGTGGTGTTCTCTTGGCAAGATAAGCGGATGTTTAGTTCTTCTGATATATCGGCTAATGGCAAATTAATGATCAACGAACGGATACACCTTTTGTAGACCGTCTGCAGCGGATTGTTTTTGACCACGTCCTCGATTTCTTGTCAAATTCAGCCTTTTATGCCAATTGAAGAATCTGTAATGCACTTCTTTCGTACTCTTTTAAAGAGATAATTCCTTTTTCTTTCGTCACAGACCGAAGGACATATGCCGACACCCTTACCAGCTTTTGAATTGAATTGAAATTGAAGAAAAGTGATCTAGTATATCACACCCCTTGGCCCGCTGGAAAATCACAACACTTCTTGAACATGCGAGGCATCGAGACCATTCCACTATACAGGGTGCAGCGTGTGGAGAAGAAAGGCTATCATTTTCATCAGTTCGGTTAATAGAAGAGCTCCATTCCAATTGTGAGAGAGTTATTTTTGCTTTCAGCAATTTTACACGAATCTTGGCCCACAACAAGATAATATTTACTTCCCCTTGAATGTCTAGTGTCTTAAGGTAAGCGATTCCCGCATACGCAACCATAACACTAACCCCACATACCGCCACCATCCCCTCCCTTCAGACCTCCTAACCCTTTCCTCCCAAAACAGCAGTTATCGCGGCGGGAAGATGATCATATTCAACCGCCCATACGATCGACATCGCCCTGGCCTCGTCTACTCCACCGCCCAGTAACACCACCTTCCTCTATATGTATCCTTCCTCCATCCATTCATGCAACACAATTATCCAACGAACAAACAACAACATAATAGGGGTTTTTCCTGACTTTCCCCTCTATAGCATTAGCCATAGGATAAATTAATACCCCCGTAAATTAAGTCTAGTATTAAGCAAAATGTTAATTTCTAGGTAAAGTTAAGCTGTTAGAGATAAGTCTAGTATTAATTTTAGTCATAAACTACCTGTAACAAAATCAAACAAAATAAATTGAATGTGTTAAGAAAAAAAAAAGGTAGGCGACAGCGGTATATACAGACTCTGATGCGTCGGAGTATACATGTAGTTCGTTTCTTTTACTTCAAGCGCTTCAATTGGTTCAGAAACTCTTCCGCTGGGATATCATCCAAGTTAATTCCGGATTCCCATATCGTTTGCGTTAAGGTCATCGTAACCACTGGAGCTAACCACTGCAATGGCTCGTGTATGACTGCAATGGTCTGTTAAGCGATTCTGATTCCGTTCCATATATGGTGATTTTGATCTTCTGAATACGATTCCACATCAGGAACTTAACTCCTTAGGAACGTTATCTGAGAAGTCAAAGATTGAATTAAATTGCAAAAAAGTCAGAAAGAAAAGAAGTTCTCTCGAGGGTCGTTATAAACCAAATCAGTGTGTGAGCACTGTTAGTTTTCTAGGGCATTAAGTGTTAAAACAAAATATATTTATCGGTGAACCGAGACTTGTCCATTTTAACACTCCCAATTTACTTATTCTTCAGAGTATTGGGCTACTTTTTATTTGACAATTAATGAGCCATTCGGAAAATACCTATAATTAAAGAATCCATTTGGATCAGAGCCCTGAAGTCTGTTTGAGCACTTCATGCATGACTGTAACCGTACACTACAGGATTATAGTACCCTATAGGAGACAATGTGGTCAGCATTGCGCTCGCCCGCGATTATTTCCCTAATTTGACTCAGGTACTCATTCTCAGCTGAGTCGACTGGTATCCGACATCAAATCACGATACAAATTCCACTGCCACTGTAAGATTTCAACCGCGACTTTCCGTACAATAGCCTTGTACTCTAAGCATTCCAGCTAACCAGACACTATGTTCTGGTTGCTAGAAAAGCAGAGTAATCGATATCATTCACACTAAGGAAACTGAAGTTTCCATTTTTCACCAGCTATTCATATTCATTTCAGGGGAGTCAGGCGATACCAACCCGACAGTCACTCTCAACCGTCCATTTTTCTATGCTGTTATGTCGGCGAAACACCGAGTATTCCTTTGGGGATGTGTTTCAAATCCATCTACGGTGAGTAGCAACTATATCTGCACCGCTATTCTAAAAGTAAATTTGAAATGTTCTGTTTTTTGTAGAAATCGAGGACGACGGTGAAAGACATAATTGAAAACCCTGAAGTCTTTCAGCGCCAGCCCGCAGATATCAAATGTGAGTGTTCCCGAAGTGCCAGGACCAAGAAACGTTCGAAATGTTCGAAAAGAAAAGTTCAAAGGAAAAACTCTTCAGATTCTAATACAGAACCACAAGAGGATAGCTAAAAGCCTTTAGCTGGTCATAATATGGTATGAATTAATTGCAATACAGAATCACGCCAATAAGTACATACATCCAGTTGCGTACCCCGTCCACCACAGTGATCTTATTGGATCTCAATTTTTAAGGTTTTGTGTTAAACAAAACCTTATTAGAATCGAGTCGGTGTCTGTGTGTCCGTCTTTTTTAAGGTTTTGTGTGAAACAAAACCTTATTAGAATCGAGACGGTGTCTGTCTGTCCGTCTGTCCGTCTGTCTGTCTGTCTGTCTGTCTTTTTTTTTTTTTTTTTTTTTTTTTGAGGAGGTGGAAATCTTCGAAAAGATACTGGTCTGGACACACCAGCGTGTGGGATTTTTACCCACTAAAACCACCCCCGACTCCCTCCCTGCCCCGCGGAACCACCATAAGGTATTACATCACGGGGCGGAGTCAGCTCACTCTAGCTTTGTCACCTTTCTTCTATACGCGGCGCACGTGACCGCGTTTTTCTCCTCTCCTCTGCGTTTCGCAGTTTATTTTGGATAGATGCGATCATGGAGTTTACCGCATCCCAATTCTCTTGATGTGCTAGCATTTTCGGCACCAGATTTTCTGGTACCAGCACCTCCCCTAGAGTCTCCTCTAGATTCCTCCTTTCTTCCACAAATCTCGGACAGTGGAAGAATACATGCTCTGGGTCCTCTGGGACTCCATTGCAATTTGGACAATTGGGTGAGGTCTCCAATTTAAACCTGTGAAGGTATTGGAGATATCCTCCGTGCCCCGTGAGAAACTGGGTGAGATTATAATTAATCTCACCGTGTCGTCTCTCCAACCACTCCTTGATGGCAGGAATGAGTCTGTGAGTCCACCGGCCCTTTCCCGAGCGTTCCCACCGCTCTTGCCATCTATTTATGGATCTCTCCCTTTCCGTCTTCCTCGTCCGCGATGAGGAGGAGGTTGGCTTTGCATTGTATATGTTCGCCATCTCATCTGCCAAGATGTCAATCGGCATCATTCCAGAGATGACGAATGCTGCATCATCTGAGACAGTCCTGAAGGCACAGCATACCCTCAGGGCTGTCCTCCTGTAGACTGAACTCAGTTTGGTAGCGTTCCCTGACATCCACAACGCCTCCCTCCAAACTGGGGTTGCATAGAGCATGACCCTGGCTATAAGCAACCTAGAGGTATGCCGTGGCCCTCCAATGTTCGGCATCATCCTTGCCAGGGCCATACTTGTAGTGGATGATTTGTCGCAAACATACCGCACATGTTGCTTATAGCTAAGTTTCCTGTCTATCACCACTCCCAAGTATTTGATGGTCGGCTTGGAAGTGACGATATGATTCCCGATTCTAATACAGGCGTAATTTCTCTTCCGGCGCTTCGTGATGAGGACCGCTTCCGTTTTTTCCTCCGCAAGTATCAGACCAGAGCTCTTTAGCCAACTTTTAACAACACCGATTGCCTCACTTGAGTATAACTCAGCATCTTCGAGATGCTTTGCGACAACAACCAGCGCTATGTCGTCAGCGTAACCCACCACTGTGGCTTCCCCCGGAAGGGGAAGATTAAATACATCGTTGTACAAGATGTTCCACAGTAGTGGGCCCAATACGGAGCCCTGTGGGACACCCGCGGAAACAACGTACTCTTGCGGTCCGTCATCGGTGTCATACCAGAGCCTCCTTTCAGTTAAATAACTATCGACGATAGCAGCGAGATAGGCGGGAATACCAACCTTCGCTAAAGATTTCCGTATTAGATTCCAATTGGCCGAATTGAATGCATTTTTCACATCCAGGGTTACTACCACGCAATATTTGCTGGTACTACCCTTTCTGTGAATTGCATCTTCGGCCAAGCCAGTAACCAATTTGATGGCATCAATGGTTGATCTGGCTTTACGGAACCCATACTGCCGATCCGAAAGGCCGCCTTGGCTCTCAACAACCGGGAGTAATCTATTATAAATTACCCGCTCTAGCATTTTCCCCACCGTGTCCAGGAGACATATGGGTCGATATGACGACGGTTCACCTGGAGGTTTACCTGGTTTAGGCAGAAGTACCAACTTTTGCCGCTTCCATGCCACTGGAAATATCCCCTCGGACATGCACGCTTCGAACAACTCAGCGAACATGTCCGGTCTGGATTTCACGGCAAGCTTAAGGGCCTTATTCGGTACTCCGTCCAGACCCGGTGCTTTATTGTCTCCTATTCTACCGCAGATATCCAACAGCTCGTCTCTGGTGACTGGCGGAATTGCCGTCACATTCAGAGGTGGTTGGAATGTGTCGGTGCTCTCCTCTTGCTGGGGGAATAACCCCTGGATGATATTTAGCAAGAGGGTGGGGCACGTGATCTGCGGAGATGAACGGCCTCTGAATCGTCCCATCACGATTCTGTAGGCATTCCCCCACGGGTTTATGTTCGCTTCTGAGCAGAGCTCCTTAAAGCACTCCCTCTTGCTTCGCTGAATGGCGAGCTTGAGGTTTTTGCGGGCTGCCTTATAGGCGCTCTCTTTTTGTCCCTGTTCGACTCTACCTATCACCCTCTGAGCCACTCTTCTGGCTCGGTGGCAGGCTGATCGAAGGCCGGTCAGTTCATCATTCCACCAGTAGTTTGGTCTTCTACTGGGGAATGAACACCTTCTAGGCATGGACGCGTCACACGCTTTGGCAATGCATTGAGCCAGATGGACAGCTCTTTCCGTAGAGGTGCCCGCTTTATCACGCTGATCTAACCACACCTCTATGAAGGTCTCCTCATCCAAAGATTTTGCAGACCAGCCTGAAATCTTTCTCGGTTTCTTGCATGATAGCTCTTTGGCCTGTGGCTCGACACATGTCTCAAAGAAGATTGCCTGGTGATCGCTGTGGGTGTAGCGTTCACTGACGCACCAGGATATACCACGCGCCAGCGAAGGGCTGACAAAGGTCAGGTCTACAACCGAGCCTGACCCCCCTTTCTGGAAGGTGTTTACAGCACCTTCGTTAGCCAAAACTATGTCCATCTGCGCAAAAGCTTCTAATAAACTGCGCCCCCTAGCATTTGATTCCCTACTACCCCACTCTAGGGCCCAAGCATTGAAATCACCAGCAATCACCTTTGGACTACGTCCCCTCGCGTCGAGAACAAGATTATCAAGCATTTGCTCGAATTCAGACAGTGTCAAACTTGGCGGGGCGTAGCAGCTGTATACATATACACCACTTATTTTCGCCCACACGAAGCCACTGCCTGCTTGACTTGCAGAACATTGTATGGCCTGTCGACCGCGAGCCCATATCGCCGCTCCGCCAGTCGTATCTTTGACCCATATCCCACCGTGACGGTGTCTATACGGTTCGCTTATGATGGCAATTTCCATCTCAGATTCGAACGTGGCCTGCTCAAGTAAATCCTGAGCGACCCTGCAATGATTGAGGTTGATTTGGATAAACCTCATTTTCTCATTGCAGTGAGCGCCTTCCTAAATTCCGGACATTTACCACTTCCGGCAATATGCCGGTTATCCTGTCCCTCTTTTAGTTCGCACAATAGGCATTTGGGGTCCCTATTGCACTCTCTGGCAATATGACCTTTCTCCCCACACCTTCTGCATCGATCGGATCGATCAATGCTGCTGGTGCATGCCTTCGCGAAGTGCCCAAACATAAGGCATTTAAAGCACCTCTTCAGTGAAATTTGTTCCCTTAAACGGCAGACAACCCATCCAATCCGAACCCTTCCGGCAGCCAATAACATCTGTGCTGCCTCCGCTGGTGCTCGTATTGTGGCCGTTTGAGTACCACCATAGGCTTTTCGCAAGCCCACAACTGACTCCTCGGTGAGTTCTTTCAACTTGAATTGCTCCCTCAGAGCAGTACAAATTTCTTCTTTCGATGTTACTTCATCGAGATCCTTACATTGTATATAGATCTCATGTTTTTGGGCACGCACTGCGGCATTCTCCCCAAGTGAGTTTTTCACTTGAGTGCGAAAGTCATCAGTTTTGCTCACGCTGGATCTTTTCAGCTCGAACATGAGATCCCCTTTCTGGGTTCTTCGGATTCGGTTTACATTTCCGCTCAGATCTTTTAGGTCGGGATCCGCTTTGACCTTTTTGAGTATCTCCGCGTAGGACAGATTGCCCTTACTGGAGATAACAATTACATCTGGACGAGTTCGCACTTTTGCTTTTCGTTCCGCTTTCTTGTTGGTAACTTTAGTCCATCCATCGTTTTCGCTGGTCTTGGGCTTCGCAACGCTGGTCGAGTTTCCTAGATTCGCTGTACGGTTTCCTCCTTCTGGCCTGTTGGTGTTGGTTTTCAGGATGTCGTGTCCGCCTTTTTTTCTCTTAGGCGCCTGCTGATTATTTACAGGATCCCCCTCTTTTTCACGTACTCGCTTATTTCGCTGGAATTCGATGGTAGTACGGTTAGGCGTCACTTGGGTCGCTTGTGATACTGTTGGCACAGCGGGGTTCGGCGTGTCCTTATTATTCTTTTCCTCCTGTGATCTATTGTAGAGCACTCTAATAGCCCTCACCATATTCTTTATGGCTTGGTGCACGTTGTGCTTGTCCTTGATAAACTCGGACAGCTCAACTATTTTTGCCCCAAGCTGGGTGAAGGGCAATTCCTCCAGATCGGGACTCTGTTCTCTATAAGTCCCGGCAGGGTTACCCCTTTTACACGGTCCTTCACTTTTGGCGTTTATTGATCTTGCCTGTACCTTGTCCTTCATCGTCTTTGACATTGGTGGAGATCTCAAAGTTCAGCTCTTCCTTGTCTTCCTTGTTCCTGGAGCACCTCCTGCTGTCGAGCATCTTGAACATATGCGTTGGGTGTTGTCGCGGTGTTTATCGTCCAAGGATCTGCCTTCAGTTCATCTTTGTTTGGTCTTGTTATTGGTGTTCTCGGTAAGGTCATACTTCGCTTGGATACTTCCTTCTCCAGATCCAAATCACTTGTAGCATTATATGCCAAGGTGGCCAAGTTGTCCACCACCGAGGCACTGCGGTCGAGGGATATCGACGACCGGGAGCCCGCTTGCCCACTCCCAAAAGCCGCCGGTACTGGGGTTCCGAGCCCCTGCACCGTAAGTTTCCTCCTTCTCTCGTCTTCCATGGTGGTTTTATGTTCTGGGTATCCTTCCCATAGCCATTTTGGTCCGCGCACCAGAGATGAGCAAACACTAGCCCATGCACAGTCAGAAAAGAAAAGTGCATGAACACATATTTACACGTCAATAGGTATGCCCCTATCCGCCACCTGGGGTCGCGCCTGATGGGAGATCTGGCAACTCCTCACAGGTCTGTCTGTCTGTCTGTCTGTCTGTCTGTCTGTCTGTCTGTCACACCCGATTTATTCGGAAACGGCTTGACCGATTGTCACGAAAATTGGTGAGAGTATGTAATCTGGTGATCCCTTTACATGCAGTAAGTGGCGCCATCTTGTGTTAAGTTTAAGGGGGGGCTCCCCGTACATGTGAATGGAGGGTGCACATTTTTTTTTCACAGAATGTAGCCATGTAGGATATCAAATGAAAGGTCTCAATTAGTACTTCGTACTTAGTACGAATCTGTTGCAATATTTGATATTAGATGAAACATAGGGGAGTGAGGGTTCAAAATATGACCCACAAAAAGTGTAACAGCTCTCGTTCTCAGAACCTATCCAACCAAAAAATCTGAAAAAAATCACAGTGGTGCATCTCTACGAAATCTAGGCCTCAAAATATATCCGGTTCCGATATCTGTACAAATAAAGTTAATAATAGTATATTTCCACATTTTAGAAATTTACCGGGCGCCCCCCCCTTATGTTCATCCCAGAAGTACAAAATTTGGCATGCGTGTAATGAAGACTATAATGCACAGTTTGGTCAAGTTTGAAGAAAATCAAACTATTATTAACAAAGTTATAGGGGGTGAAACTTTACAATTTTTTGTGAATTTCGTTCACTCTACAACCCGCATGACGTCATCATCACATATCAGTTCGTGAATATCACAACGAAATGAGTTCTTAGGAATTGGGTCGCAGACAATTATTTTGTTTTAGTTTTTTAGTTATTTGCCAGCCAGACATGTGTGTACGTAGGTATATATATGCGTATATGCGTGCTAATGAACTTTGCGGGTAGTGTCTAATTCAATGAGATATAAGACGTAAATCGGAAATATGGGTACGATAAATTTAGATACGTGCATATATGTGTACAGTAGGTAATAGGCAGTTTGTTTGTTTAGGGTGAGCGTGATATCTATGGCTCTAATATGTACGTATGTCTGGTAGTTTGGAAAAATATGAAGGATTATGTTGGATTTGTAGCTATATACGGACAGAAAAATGTGCGTCTCTTACATAAGATGAACACAAAACCTTTATACCCGAAGCGCGAGCTTCCGGTATTCCGACTTGTTTTTTCTTTTTTTTAACATGTTCACTGCGGCGAACGACACGGTGACGTCCAGGTCATATTTACTTTACCCAAGGCCCCTGCCTTGCAGGCCCTCTAAAAGGTTTAGTTTTGTCCTCTCTAGGCTCCGAAAAGGATCAATTGACCACGACCTTTCTTTCAACTCCTTTTGTCGGCTTCCTAAAAGGGCTGAGCAGGTTTTCCTTCACATTTCTAAATAATAACTTGGTTCAGTAACTGTACGTTGTGGAATTAGATACTTAAAAAAAATCAAGTGTTGCGGGTTTAGCCGCATAATACTGTTCTCCGGGGCGCGGACGACAGGGTAAAGTTCATTAATTATTTTAATCCATTCGAACATAATTAATAAATGTAAAACAATGTCATTTCAACTCTAAAGAAGGCTTATTCGCAAAAGAATTGGTTAGGCGGTTGAAAAAGTTAATTTGCTTCGAACCCGCAGTGAACGTGTTAAGAAGTGTAAATCTTCAAAAGACTCTGGCCTGAGCATGCCAGAGTGTGGGATTTTTACCCACTAAACCCACCTCGACTCATCCCCCCATCCACTTTAGGTATTACATCACGGGGCGGAGTTACTTTACTTTAGCTAGATCTCCTTCCGTCTTCCCGCGGGGTTCGTAACCGCGCCATCCTCACTTCCTCTGCTTTTCGCAGTTTATCCTGGATTACTGCGATCATGGAATTGATCGCATCCCACTCTTCCTGACAGGCTACCATTCTTCGGACAAAATTTTCCGGTGATAGCACTTCACCTAGAGTTTCCTCCAGGTTCCTCCTTTCTTCCACGAACCTAGGACACTGGAAGAAAACGTGCGCCGGGTCCTCTGGGACCCCGCAGTTTGGACAATTAGGTGAGGTGGTCAATTTAAACGTGTACAGGTATTGACGGTATCCTTCATGGCCCGTGAGAAACTGGGTGAGATTATAATTGATCTCCCCATGCTTTCTTTCCAGCCACTCCCTGATGGAAGGGATCAACCTATAAGTCCAACGACCCTTGCTTGACTGGTCCCATCGCTGTTGCCATCTGCTTATGGATCTCTCTCTTTCGGCTTTTTTCACCTGCGATAAGGGAGAGATGGACCTGGTGTTATAAATGTTCATCATTTCGGTTGCCAGGATGTCAATCGGCATCATTCCCGAGATGACGAGCGCTGCATCGTCTGAGACGGTCCTGAAGGCAGAACACACCCTCAAGGCTGTTCTTCTGTAAACTGTACTCAGTTTATATGCATTGCATAAAACCTGTAGCACGTTTCCCCAAACTGAGACTGCATACAGCATGGTAGAACTCACCACCCTGGCTTCAGCAGCCTGCAAGTATGCCGCGACCCTCCCACGATCACCATCATCCTTGCGAGAGCCATACTCGTGGTGGATGCTTTTTTATAAGTGTGCTCTATGTGCTGCTTAAAATTGAGTTTTCCATCTATCATCACCCCAAGTATTTGATGGGCGCCTTGGAAGTGATGATACGATTCCCGATTCTAATACAGGCGTAATTTCTTTTGCGGCGCTTAATGATGAGGACCGCTTCCGTCTTTTCCTCAGCGAGTGCCAACCTTAACAACACTAATTCCTTCGCTTGAGTACAACCCAGCATCCTCGAAATGCTTTGTGATCACAGCCAGTGCTATATTATCGGCGTAACCCACCCAGGTTAAGTACATCATTGTACAAGATGTTTCAGAGTAGTGGCCCCAGTACAGAGCCCTGTGGAACACCCGCGGAGACAACGTACTCCTTGGGTCCATCATCGTTATTATACCACAGTGCTCGCTCATGAAAATAGCTATCTATAATAGCGACGAGGTAGGTGGGAACACCAATCGTCGCCAGAGACTTTCGTATAAGGTTCCAATTGGCCGAGTTGAATGCATTTCTCATATCCAGGGTGACCACCACATAATATTTGCTGGTACAACCCCTTCCGTGAATTGCATTTTCGGCCAAGCCAGTAACCATTTTGATGGCATCAATGGTTGATCTGGCTTTACGGAACCCGTACTGCCTATCTGAAAGGCCCCCTTGGCTCTCGACGACTGGAAGTAATCTATTATAAATTACCCGCTCCAACATTTTCCCCATAGTGTCTAGAGGACATATGGGTCTATAGGAGAACGGTTCCCCTGGGGGTTTGCCAGCCTTAGGCAACAGCACCAGCTTCCGCCGCTTCCATGGTACAGGAAAGATACTCTCCGACATGCACGTTTCGAACAGCTCCGCGAACATATCCGGTCTACATTTGACGACAAGTTTGAGGGCCTTATTCGGTATGTCGTCAAGACCCCGTCACATTGAGGGGACGCTGGAAAGTGTTAGTACCCCGCTCTTGTTGGGAAATAACCCCTGGATTATTTTCAACAAGAGCATAGGGCATGTGATCTGCGGAGATGATCGGCCTCTGAATTGCCCTGTAACGATTTTATAGGCGCTACCCCACGGATTTATGTCCACTTCCAAACAGAGCTCCTTCTTGCTACATTACTTCGCTCCCTCTTACTACGTTGGATGACGAGCTTGATGTTCTTGCGAGCTTCCCTATAGGCATGCTAGCTTTGCCTTTGATCGATCCTACCTATTGCTCTCTGAGCCGTTCGTGTGACTCTGTGGCAAATCGATCGAAGACTGGCAAGTTCACTATTCCACCAATAATTCGGTCTGCTAGTGGAGAATGAGCATCTCCTAGGCATCGACGCGTCACATGCCTTAGAGATACTTTGTATAACATGGAAACCTCTGTCCGAGGAGGTGCCTGCTTTGCTAGGCAGGTCTAGGGATACTTCCATAAATGTTTGCTCATCCATCGTTTTTGCAGATCATCCTGGTGTTCTTTTAGATTTCGGCTTCCGGGGTGCGAGTATCCTACCTTGTGGCTCCGTCCTTATTGCAAAGGTAATTGGCTTGTGGTTGCTGTACATGGAGCCCTTGCTAACTTGCCAGGGCATGCCACGTGCCAGCGCAGGGCTGACAAAAGTCAGATCTACAATTGAACCAGTTCTCCCTTTCCGATAAGTGTTTACATTGCCTTCGTTGGCCAGAACTACATCTAACTGGACAAATGCTTGTAACAAGCACCACCCTCTTGCGTTAGTCTCGTTGCTGCCCAACTCGATAGCCCACGCATTAAAGTCACCTATTTTCGCCACACAAAGCCACTAACCGCCTGCCGCATGCTATATTGTATGGCTTGACGACCGCACGCCCATATAGCTCCACCACTCGAATATGTGACCCATACACCACCTAGAGATTTCTGTACGATTCACTAATGATAGCAACCTCCATCGCGGATTCGTAAGTGGTCTGCGCAAGCAAATCTTGTGCGACCCTGCAATGATTAAGATTTATTTGTATTAACGTCATTTTTTCACGACAGTTAACGCCTTCCTAAATTCCGGGCATTTACCACTTCCGGCAATATGTCGGTTATCCCGTCCGTCCTTTCCTTCGCACAAAATGCATATGGGGTCTCTATTGCACTCCTTGGCAATATGTCCTTTCTCCCCACACCTCCGACATCCCTTCGCGAAGTGTCCAATCATTAGACATTTTGAAGACTTTTTAAAGAAATCTGTTCCCTTAGCCGGCAAACAACCCATCCAATTCGAACTTTCCCCACGGCCAACAACTTTTGCGCTGACTCCACTGGCAGTCGAATTGTGGCCATACGCTTTTGTTAGGCTCACGATAGATCCTTCGCTGAATTCCTCCAATTTGAATTGTTGCTTCAAGGCAGTGCAGATCTCTTCTCTGGATGTTACTCCATCGAGATCCTTGCGCTGGATATAGATCTCATGTTTTTGGGAACGAATCGCGACATTCTCCCCAAGTGAGTTTAAAACTTGGTTACGAAAACCAAAACATGAGATCCCCTTTCTGGGTCGTCCGGATTTTGCTGACATTTCCACCTTCTTCAGTATCTCCGCATACGTTAGATGTCCTCTGCTGGAGATTACAATTGCCTCCGGGCGAATTCATATCTTTGGTTTCTTGTCTCTTTTCTTGTTCACGACCTTAGTTCAACCTCTTATTTTCTCTCGATTTCGCTTCGCTAGCCGACATTAGCACTTTGGGCACTTTGGGCCCTTCTGAACTTTTAGTTCCGTTTGTTGGACTGGTCGAGACTCCTTTCTTCCTTTTTGGTGCCTGTTGATTCCCCAAAGCTTCGCCCTCCATGTGCCCTTGTGCTTTGGTGTCACTTGGGTCGCTTTCTTACTTCTTCCTGGGACCTATTGTAAAGCACCCTGATGGCTCTCACCATGTTCTTAATGGCGTGGTGCACGTTGTGCTTGTCCTTGATGAATTCGGGCAGCTCAACTATTTTAGTCCCAAGCTGCATAAAAGGTAGTTCTTCTGGCTCAGGGCTCTGTTCTCGGTGAGTCTTGGCCACTACTCCTTTTACTGACTCCATCGCCTTTTTCAATTACTGAGCTCCCAGGGACTTTCTTTTTTGCCGGCTTTGATATTGGAGGCGATCGTAAAATTGATGAGCTTCTCCTGAATGGATCTATTTGCTGCTGCTGGAGTATCAAATCCAATGGGTGTTGAAATCGCCATTTTTGGCAGCTATCTCCTTTTAGCCCATCATTTGCAATTGGTGTTCTTGACAGGGTTGTGCTTCGTTTGAACACCTCCTACTCCAAATCTAAAACACTTGTAGTATTAGATGCAACGGTGGACAAGTTCTCCACCACCGAGGCACTGCGGTCGAGGGATATCGACGGCCGGGAGCCCGCTTGCTCACTCCCAAAAGCCGTCGGTACTGGGGTTCCGAGCCCCTACACCGTAACTTTACTCCTTCTCAATTCGTCCATCTTGGTTTTATTTTCTGGGTGTCCTTCCCATAGCCCTTTTGGCCTGGTTGCACCAGAGATGAGCAAATACTAGCCCATGCACAGTCAGAAAGGAAAAGTGCATGAACATATATTTACACATCAATAGGTATGCCCCAATCCGCCAGCTGGGTTCGCGCCTGATGGGAGATCTGGCCACTCCTCACAGGGTCTGCGTGTCCGTCTGTCTGTTTGCTTGTCTGTCACACCCGATTGATTCGGAAACGGCTTGACCGGTTGTCACGTAAATTGGTAAGAGTGTGTGATCTGCTATTCCCTTTACATGCAGCAAATGGCGCCATTTTGTATTGGCTCCCAATACATGTGAATGGAGGGTGCAAAATTTTTTTTCATAAAATGTAGCCATGTGGGGTATCAAATGAAAAGTCTCAATTAATACTTTTTGAAACTGGTTCCATATTTGATATTGGGTGAAACATGGGGGAGTGAGGGCTCAGAATATGTATGTGTATAAGTGTAACAGACCTCGTTCGAAAAATTTGAAAAAAATCATAGTGGTGCATCTCTACGGAATCTAGGCCTCAAAATACATCCGGTTCCGATTTCTGCACAAATAAAGTTAATAATAGTATATTTCCACATTTTAAAAATTTACCCGGCAACCCCCCTTATGTTCATCCGAGAAGTACATGAAGGCATGAGTATAATAAAGAACATACTGAACAATTTGGTCAAGTTTGAAGAAAATCCAAATATTATTAACAAAGTGATAGGGGGTGAAACTTTGTCATTTTTTCTGAATTTTTTACAACCTGTATGCCGTCATGATCATATATCAATTCATCAATACCACAACGAAGTGAGTTCATATGAAAGGGCTCGCAAAGAATTATTTTGTTTTATTTTTTTGAATTTGATAAGAATATCAATTACTCCAAACAGACATGTGTGTATGTAGGTCTATAGTATATGCGTGCTAATGAAGTTTGCGGATAGTGTCTAATTCAGATAGATATAAGAAATCGGAAATATGGGTGCGATCAATTTATATACGTGCATATATGTGGAAAAAGACAGTTTGTTTGTTTAGGTTGAGCGTAATATCTATGGCTGTAATATGTACGTATGTTTTTTAGTTTGGAAAAATATGAAGGAATAGGTTGGATTTGTAGCTATACAGGGATAGAAAAATGTGCGTTAAAGTTTCTTACATAAAGCCGGGTCCAGACTGGATGCGCTACGATGCGCCGAACAAGAAATGAACGCGCTGCGCAGCGCTGAGCAGTCAGTTGAAACGACAATCCGCGTAACATTCTGCAATCGTGTGCACTAACGAACATGATCCAGCAGATATCGGTACATCAAAGAGTTCCACAGAGCAGCGCAGCGCATCCGGTGTGGAACCGGCTTAAGGAGTGCGTGTGAAGGCCGTTTTTTTTCTGCAAAAAAGAGAGGGCGCTGCGATCATATTAAAGAAAAAATGTCAACGGCATTTTAACGTGCAGACTTAACCACTGTCTGTAAACTAGGATTGTTAAAATATATTAAAAGGTAAATTTTTGGTGCCTTTTTTTTTGTGAATTTTGGTGTTTTTTCGAGTTTTCTTTAATGAATAAAGAAAAATTACTAAATGAATCACAATTATCCTAGTTTGCGGACCGTAGAAATATGTTCTGAATAAGTCGTGAATATTTCAAAGAATTTCGTTGGATAGGATTTGGGCTATGGTGGCAGCAGATTTTCAATATGCAGTTTCGAGAAAAACGCATTTAAAAAGTAGGATGTGGCTTTTAGCCACAAAATCTTAGCTGACCATTAATCTGCTATACCTAGTGCATAAACCTTAGGTTTCCCAAGAAACACATGTATAGCCTTGGCTTCAATTCTTGTCCTTTTAGCGAAGGCATTCGAACGTCCTTCGGACCGATAAATACGCGCTTTATTATGGCGATCGACAGAAATCTGGCATGTGACTTATTACGTGTTTAACACTATAATTTCTGAACGACTCCGAATATCAAAAAATCACTCTGCCCATATATTCTACACTATATCTAGATACAATTGGTGCCAAAAAAAAAGAATTCGACTCCACGGATCCGACATACGGAATGACCCCCTTAAGATGAACAAAAAAACCTTTATACCCGAAATGCGAGCTTCCGGTATTCCGACTGTTCTAATTCTTGTGGCGTCAGGTTTAACGACTTTAATTCTGAAAGTGACTTTCTCAACAGCAACGAGTAATCTGCTGTTCATTTTTACTACAATGCACAAACTCTAGAGACTATAAACCTACAAAACGATAATAGAGATTCACCAGATTTAAACATTACCGCCAGCCACTTCTTAGCACTTTAAGGCGACAAATGATCCATTCAGTATGGATTTTCTTCACGTCCTAGATATTCCTTCTGGATATTGAACTATTTTGGAAAGCCTCTGGAAGCCAGAGTAAACACATTTTCCAGGTCTTTTCCATACATCATGAAGGGGAAGCGGCACTGTCTTAGACACGTCTGCCTCTCATAGGCCCAAACACAATTACGATACGTGTGGAATGCGGACGAGAGAAGCTGCGGATTTGAGGTCGGTAAAGTTCGCTCCACGTCGGCAAGTTTCGCTCTGATGACGGACTGCAGCCATTTGCAATATGACTGTGCTTTTTGTTTTTGGCTGTTACTTTTGAATGTAATATTTTTTTTGATTGAATTAAAAAAAAAAAAAATTAATACTTTAAAAGAGCCTTAGATCAATTTCCACCAAAAGTTATTGATTTTACGTTATTTGACCTTGAAAATATTAATTTTTTTTAGACATCACGAATTTACGTTTAACGAGCCATAACTCTGCCCATATTCTACTTACAAAAAAATAAAGGGATCCATTCTTTTGCTATCTGACACGCTTTGTTTCGGGTTAATATCATTTCTCCATAAAATGTATGGTTTTTGAGTCATTTGCGAAAAACCGTTAAAAACATGCTTTTTAAGGTTTTGTGTGATGCTAGGACGAATCTAAAAACGGATACAATTGTGGAATTGGTTGCCATTGTTGGGAAGCGGCGAAAATTAATTAATTTTTTTTTATCTCCTTTTCTTTTATAATTTTTGCTTTTTATATTTTATGGTGTCTGGATTATTTTACTATAATTCTCAATTTAATTTACTTTCTATTTATTATAAGTTGTTAGTAAGATCTTCTAGTTCTTATTTCTATTCCTATATATTTTTATCCTCCCCGCTGCGTGAAATTTATGGTTTCAAGGTTTTACGTGAAATGAAACCTTATTTGAATCGTTTCAATGTCTGTCTGTCCGTCCGTCCCAGGGTTTATCTGTTTATCTGCCAGCCTGTCTGCCACACCCGATTTACTCGGAAAATGCTGAACCGATTGTCACGAAATTTGGTGAGAATATGTAGTCTATGTGTCCCTTTACATACAGTGAATGATACCATTTTGTGTTCGGTTCGAAAAGGAGCTCCCCATATATGCGAAGGCAGCTGTAATTTTTTTTTTACAGAATATAGCCATGTGTGGTATCAAATGGAAGGGCTCGATTAGTATTTTCTGAAACTGATCTTATTTCTAATATTGATTAAGTGGTGATTGATCACAAAAAGTGGAACAGGTCTCGCTCTCAGGACCAATCGAAACTTTTGAAAAAAAATGATAGTGATGCCTGCATATGAAATCTAGGCCTCAAAATACATCCCGTTTCAATATCTGTACAAATGAAGTTAATAATAGTATATTACCATGTTTCAGAAATTTACTGGAAACCCCCCTCATCCCGTCATCCCGCGTGAAAGCCGTTTTATCCGCTTCTTTTAGAAATTTTTTACGAAGAAGTGGGTAAAGATACAAATAGGAATTTTTCACCATATATTTATTAACATCTTAAGCATGCGTAATAATTTTTCCAGCCCGAAAGCATAGTTCATTATTGAAATACAGAGTAATTTACACACCCATCTCCAAAAAAAGGTGTTTTTCTGCTGCCACGCTAGAGGGTGCTGCGATCATTTTAAAGAAAAAAAGGTAAACGGCATTTTAACGTACGGACTTAACTACAGTCCGCAAATTAGGATTATTAAAAAATATTAAAAGCTAAATTTTTGGTGCCGTGTTAAATTTCTTTTTGTGAATTTTTTTAAGGATTCTTTAGTGATCCTAGTTTGCGGACCGTAGAAATATGTTCTAATTAAGTCGTGAAAATTTCAAAGATTTTGGCCTATGGTGGCAGCCGATTTTCAATATGCAGTTTCGAGAAAAACGCATTTAAAAAATGGAATGTGATTTTTAAGCATAAAATCCAAACTGGTCATTAATCTGTTATATCTAGTCCATAAACCTTAGGTTTCACCAAGAAACTCATGTACAGCCTTCGCTTCAATTCTTGTCCTTTTAGTGGAGTCATTCGAACGTCATTCGGACCGATAAATACACGCTTTACTACGGCGATTGATTGATTCCGTGGATCCGACATACGGGATGACCCCCTTAAGTTAATCCTAGAATTACAAAATTTGGCATCAGCATAACGATAATATAGGAAAGTTTCAACGCAATCCGACTATTATTAACAAAGTTATAGAAGGTCAAATTTTACGCATTTCTGGTAAATTTATTGTACTTTAAGGCGTGTATGATAACATAATCATCACCATATCCAGGTTAGCTTAAATGAACGGCGCGGTCGATGCGGACATTTTAGTTTTCCTTTTTTGGTTTTCTTTAGTTACTTCCATATTAGTGTTAATTACTCGAGGTAAACATGTGTATTTATATGTAGGTGCTAATAAAGCTTGTGGTGGGTAGCAAAATAATAGACATGTGTATACTTTATCATGCTGTAATAGGCATTGTCTATTTATTTAGGATGAACACAGTCTTCTTTTCTTCAGCCTTTATCCCCTTCACAAGCAAGGTCGGCTCGTCGTGATAGGCTTCGCCATTTGGCTCTATCGAATGCCTGATCTGGGTGCAATCTCGAGGCTTTCAAATCCCGATCTAGCGTATCAAGCCACCGTTGTTTACCATCGACTTCGATGTTCAGACCAATCTTGGCTAGTGAATTCTCGTTTGCACGAATTGCGTGACCATACCATCGAACTTTTCCACGATCGCTGCAACTCCATAACGATCGCGGATATCCTCATTTCGGATGTGATCTAAACGTGTGACGCCACTAGTCCAACGTAGCATCTTTGTCTCCATTACCGCAAGACGCCGTTCATTGTCTTTTATGGTCGGCCAACACTCAGAACCATAGAGAGCGACTGGACGGACGACACAGCGGTAAATTTTAGATTTGAGACGTTCGTTGATACGTCGATCACAAAGAACACAAGTTGTGGAACGCCACTTCATCAAGGTTTCGTTAATGCGTGAAGCAATTTCATAACGCAGTTCTCCATTGGCTGATAGCGTTGACCCGAGGTATTTAAATCGCTCAGTTCTGGGCAGATCACTGCCGCTGACAGTGATAGTGCCTGTTTCATGGAGATCGGTCGTTAAAAATTCAGTTTTGTTTAAATTCAATCTGAGACCGTGTTGCATGAGGCGATCATTCCATTTTTGAACAAGTTGCTCGAGATCATTTTTGCTATCAGATACTAGGAAAACATCATCTGCATAAAGCAGTGTGCGGTTTTGATACACCCGCCATTCTTCGAACTTTACATTTCGGATCATGGTAGAGCAATTGAACCCAGCGCAGGAGTTCTTCTGGCAAGAAGTGTTGTCGTAAAGCATACCAGATGAGCTCGTGTGGTACACGGTCAAACGCTTTCTCTAGATCCAGAAAGGCAATGTAAAGAGGGCGATGCTTCTCACGGTGTTTCTCCATGAGTAACCGCGCAGCGTGTATTGCGTCAGTAGTTCCGCAGTTCTTGACAAATCCGGCTTGATTCACGTTTAATTCATCGATTTCGCAAATACGGTTGTGAAGAATGAGTTCAAAAATCTTCATGGTATGGGAAAGTAACCGGATAGGACGGTAATTTCTGCTGGACTACCTTTCTTTTTCCATATTGGAACAGTGGTACGTTCTTACCAGTCAGATGGTGTTCTTCCTTCCTGAATAACCCGGTTAAAGAATTCACTGAGTCACAGTGTTGGATCCCAGCTCTTCGCTTTCCACAGTTCAGATGCGATGTCGTCAGGTCCTGTTGCTTTCCCCGATTCCATTTTTTTTATTGCCTCCTCGACTTCAGTTACGCTGACTGGTAGAACTGCTCCAAATGTCGGCAATGATTGTGGAAGGAGGATGAGCAAATTCTTCAGTTGAAATCTGCTCGAAGTATTCTCGCCATCTATCCGTTGCGGCTCGACGGTTGGTAAGCAAAGTACTGTTCTTGTCATTAACGCAACAGAAGTGTTCGATATTCTGTGCGCGTAAGCTTTTAGCAAGTCGATACAGATCTCTCTTGCCATCCCGAGCGTCCAGTTTATCGTAAAGACCTTTGAAATGGTTCGCTCCGGTGACAGCAACCACTTTCTTCGCTTCCCGGTTGGCATTCTTCTAAATATGCCAATTAGGCGTTTTATCGTCGAGAAATTTGTGGTAGGGGCGTTTCTTTTCACGGACCTTGGCATCATCATCATTCCAAAGCCAAGTATCTCGGTTGATGTACCGTTTACCCGGCTTGGTGACCCCGAGGGTTGCAGATGCCGCTTTGTGGATCATGTCTTTCATTTGATTCCATGATTCTTCCACATTCGTAATGGTCGGCAATCGTATGAGTGAGACCATTTCTTCTTTCTTCTCACCAAATCGCCACCTTTTACCAGTGCGGACCAGTGCGGACCAGTGCGTTCCTCACGCTGTTTTATCGATGGCTTAATTCGCAGGACGGCAATCAATGGCCGATGTTGAGGTGCGATGGTCTCATGGCCAGTGCTAAAATGTTGGCGTCTTATGAGAATATAGTCGATTTGCGTTTTACTGTTCCCACTATAAAATGTAGGAAGATGAGACAATCGTTTGATGGACCATGTGTTCATAAGTACATGGTCATGGGTGTCCGCAAAATCCGCGGTGCCCGATCATCAAATCATTCGACTTCTTTAATGGCATCTGAGATGGCAATGTCAATACCATATTGAGTGTGTGGGTTACCAAAATAGAGAAGTTTGTAGCTATTTTTACCGCGTTCGCGTTCAATGCCGCAGCTTTTGGCACCAGACCATCGGGTTTCTTGCAGAGCGTAGATATCAATGCGCCTTTTCCGAAGGGCTCTTGCGAGTTCCTCGGCCCTTCCAGTTAGGGTACCAACATTTAGCGTGCAGACACGTATTTGTTTTGTTCGTTGTGTGCGGACTAACTTGCTTACGTCCTGGCGCCATCCATGCGTCAAGAATCCTTGCCCATTTCTCGACAGGACCGGGGCCCGCCTTAGCATTTCTCTGAGGCGTGTGACTCAATCCGATCATCATGTTTATAACGACATTGTATGCATTTTCTTGGTCGACCTGTCGCGGGCCTGCCACCAAGAGAGATCAGGTAGGATTTAGCATAGTAGAATAACTCCAGCTCTATTTATCTCTTTCCCTGATCTCGGCATTTTATTTTTGTTTTTACTGAGGATAGTACAGAGTACGTTGCCTCAAACCCTCCTCCTTTACCGGGGCTTGGGACTAGCATACTATGTTAATAGCATGGCGGATTTTTAGGATGAACACAGTATTCATGTCTTTCCTGTCGTATGGATAGCTTTGAAGGAATATTATATTATACGAAGGAATAGTTTATATTTTTATAGAGAGTTTCTCATATATGAAGAACACAAAACCTTCATACCCAAAGCGTTCAGTTTGCAGTATCCTGACTTGTTTTCTTTTTCGAACTTAATTATTAGCAAGGAACGCGATTTAATCTCTCTTTGATTTGCGGAATTCCTCTCTGTTTCTTCGCTTTGTAACCCGCAAATCTAACAGTAATAAGAGGCATCCTCCTTGTATGATGACAAATGAAGGATGGAATTGCTCGAAGACTTAAGGGGGTCATCCCGTGTGTCGGATCCACGGGATCGATTTTTTTTTGGCATCAATTGTATCTAGGTATAGTGTAGAATATATGGGCAAAGTGATTTTTTGATATTCGGAGTCCTTCGGAAATTATAGTGTTAAACACGTGATAAGTCAATGCTAGATTTATGTCGATCGCATTAATAAAGCTCGTATTTATCGGTCCTAAAAACGTTCAAATTACTTGGCTAAAAGGACAAGAATTGAAGCCAGGGCTGTCCACGTGTTTTTTCAAGGAACCTCAGGTTTATGGACTAGGCATAGTAGATTAATGGTCAGTTAAGCTTTTATGGCTAAAAATCGCTTTCTCCTTTTTAAATGCGTTTTTCTCCAAACCGCATGTTGAAAATCGGCTGCCACCATAGCCCAAAATCTACCCAACGAAATTCTTTGAAATTTTCACGACTTATTCAGAACATATTTCTACCGTCCGCAAACTAGGATAATTGCGATTTATTCAGTAGTTTTTTTTATTCATTAAGAAGAAGAAGCCTTGAAAAAACACCAAAATTCACCGCACCCAAAAATTTAGTTTTTAATATTTTATTAATAATTCTAGTTTTCGGACTGTAGTTAAGTCCGCACGTTAAAATGCCGTTTATTATTTTTTTCTTGAAGATGATCACAGTGCCCTCTAGCGTGGTAGCAGAAAAACACCTTTTTTGGAGATGGGTGTATAAATTGCTCCGTATTTCAATAATAAACTATGCAATCGGGCTGAAAGAATTATCGCGCATGTTCAAGATATTAATAAATATATGGTGAAAAATTTGTATTTATATCTTTATCCAGCTCTGCACAAAAAATTCTTAAAAAAAGCGGAAAAAACGGCCTTCACCCGGGATGACCCCCTTAAAAATATCTGTCGAATTTATGAGTACGTACTTTTTTGTATACACCTGCAACGTTTTTTGATTTCCTTTTTGGATATTAAATCCGACTCCACCATACCCACGTGCACCATAATCAAATCATTAAGGCGTTAATATTGGCTATCCAGGTGAATACTACCATTGCGGTACAAAAAAATTGGTATTAGCACTTGGAAATTCAGGTATTCACCTAGCAGAATTCGTATCCATACTCATAAATATAAATGCGTTGTATTTTACTTTCGGACGTGAGAATACAGCCGTATTCATATTCACTTGTGTAAATATCAAAATATACACTTTCCCGAATACGAATATATTCGCATTCATTGAAAATCATCGTACGAATTTATTCGTATTTACAAATACAAGTATGCCCAACACTGTCTTCCACCAACCCTTCTGACAATTTTGTCCTGTGTTTTTGGATCTTTATCTTCATTTTTATCTCTATGCAAGAACTCTGCCATTCAAGGGTCAGTTTTTTACGCCTTCTGACTGCCCGGCGGCTGCTTCACCGACAGCAATTCCGGGTAAAATTTTTCGTGCAATGAGTCATGTAAATTTCCATGTCGCCTCTTAGACTATAAAACGAAGGTACCCTATCAGTGATTCTAGGGCTACTGCTTCGGTAGCTATCAAAGAATCTACAAATAGGACTTTGGGGTAGCAAGTGTATCATAGAGGTTGTACACATAAAACAGCAATGTTAGAACACTATGAACAGGACTTTTCTGCTATATTAATCTTATATTATCGACATTATCTTTCCTACGTTTTTCTCTGCAGATATATCATCTAAATTTAATTGAGCCACATCCACAGGTACTTTTGGTTGCATCTTATGCTACAACTACTTAAAGGACATTCCGCAAAATTTTAGTCTAAATATTTTAACGATAAAGAGGTCCGCAAAAGTTGGTGAGAACAAATAAAAAATTGTAGACGAAAAACACCTAAATTTCTCCTTTCGGTTTCGTTTCAGGAAATAATATGAAAACTATTCCCATCTGTGGTATGGTAGAGAAATGCTTTTCTTAATATAGTTCAGCATAGTAATCGCAAAGAAAAGCTTCGGTTCATCATTCTTCCACCACGCTGGTTCGGTGATCAGCGTATATGGGATTTTTTTTATTAGGTATCAATGTTAACACATTATGGAAGCAAGTTTAAAGCCAATCATGTTTTATATTGAATACATTTTTTTTAAATTCGGACATTTAACAAAAATTTGCAATAAATTTATTTCAAAACGTTATTAAGACTCATGACTATTAATCCCCTGATCCCCACCAATAGTGTGTTTCAGTTCATTCCAGAACTTCTCCAGAATCTTGCGCCTTGTACTCCATTGTTCCATGTTACCTGCTTCAGGAGGCACCCACTCATCAGCCTCATGAGCGAGTACTATTGGCACAGCGATATTGGGCATAAAACTAACGGCAACGGAAGGTGTTCTGGCTCTAAGGAAGCCAATATATAATATATACTTGGTAGGAACACCGAGGCTCAAGAAAAGAATAAATTTTTGAAAGCTCCTTATAATGGCCGATTGTAACTGTCCGATATTTGGGATAGCACTGAGAACGTTGATGTCACCACCCTGCTTAGTCAAACTAGCAGCTCCCCCAGTAAAGATTATAGGACTCCACATTGTTGATAACCTCTGCATATAACAGCGCACAAGTGCCAAGATTAGTCCAGACATCGAAGTCGATGGGAAACAACCAAAAGGCCGGCCGAAACGACCACACTGGGGCCTTTATAGGGCACTCGTGCTCAAAACTTCAAAACCATTTTTTTCGTGTTAGAACCTTATTGTAAATAATAAATAATGAGATAAAAGCATGGATAAACTATAAAAAGACGTAATTTCGCACTATATATGTGTATTTAATATAAAACGCAAAAATTTGAAACCATAAATGTGAATAACCTTAGACCATTTAGCATCTTTTCAAATCTTGGTTCAATTGTGAAATATAGTATTCTGTTAAGGGAAAGTCGCACCGCGTCCTTGAATAAATATTAAGATAAGGATCATTTCAATAAAAAATGATTATAATCAAACAAAAAAAAAATAGGAATGTATATTTATTTGCATTGGATTAATTTTATAGCCAATAACAAAATTTGGAATCTGATTAGGTGGACTCATCAGAATCCGTGATTTGAAGGTCTTGTACTGACGTTGAAACTGAATTATCCAAATCCACCATTAACATATCACAAACCTCCCTATCGAATGATTTTCTCTTTGGAGTTTGTAATTTTTGTAGGTTAGTAATGAAGGGGTCGGAAGAAATTAAGAGTTTATTGAAAAAAACTTCCTGGCTACAATCCCATCATGACTGCTACCGCATCCAGAGTTTGATTCATCGATTATTAGCGACATTTTTTTTCCTAAATGTTCCTTGAAGAATTTTCTTTTTTGTTGTTCTGAACAATATCTATGGTTTCTTTTGTGATTCGCCAAGATTTAATGGGTAACTTATATGCTAGTTGCAGTAAAAATTCACTGAAATACCAAGCGGCAAGAAGTCATCATCGACACTTCTGGATAAGATTTGTTGTCAGTTGTTAGAATTTTTAGACATGGTACCGCATAAATAGCATAGTAGAGAAGATTTAGTTTCATTGAAGGCATTGCATTGGCGTCTACCATCGTGAATATGGTTTTGTGTGCCACAGAGAGTTCTTTATTATCGATCGTTATTGTCGTAAAGTTCTGATACGAATTTTTGTTTGTACTGCGTGTGACTGGAACTACCATCGAAACCCCACTTTGAAATTAGGGTTAGAGAATCCGATGGATCTAAACTTTTAATGATATCTTTTTGAGCTGACAGTAGCCGACAGGCAGTACGGTCTAAAATTGATTGTAATGATACCTCAGCTTCACTTTCTTTTAATGAAATGTTTCCTGGCTAACATTTTAATTTTTCATTTTGGACAAGTTTGTAAGGTGGGAATATTTGCTTTGCATAACTTCGGATTACGTTATATTGTTTTTTGGATAACTCAGCTTCAATTATCATAGACAGGACATCAATTGCAAATATGTTGACTTCTGAGCATATTTATCTTTTATATGTTTTTGAGCAAATCCAAGAATTTTGGTTACTTTCTTGACCACGTCTGCTTCAAATTTTTTACCCCTCGCCCTCAATTGCATTTGCATAGCATAAGCTAAAACATCCCGGTGATTTCCAGCACGCAAATCTGCTGTTTTCCTGCGTTTCGTCTAATCGCTACTTGCTTGGAAACTAATAGCGGCCAACTGCACCCACCTCTTGAATTTCGGTTGGTTTGAATACGTAGGACACTTCTAGCCATTTCTTTTCTGTTTGAAGAAATCTGTCTTTATGTCTATTGCAACTTATCCACTTTAATTTTAATTACGTTTTAAAAATTTTTAAAGTTATGATGTGCGGATTCAGGCAGGACTTCCATGCATCTTCAAACTTTTTATCAAATTATGTTTGTCTAGTTTGGAAAAATATTTCGCACATTTTCTTTCTTGTGATGGAAATTTGAGTGCAAGAATCGTCTAAAATAGAGCAAAAACGCTGCACAAACTTTTCTCACTAAATTTATTTTTTTCAATTTTTAAATTTTGCGCAAGGGGATTTCACTTTTTGTTTCACATTTAATTTATTTGGACCTTCTATTGTAACACTACATTGGCGGATTTGAAATCCCCTTGCGCGAAATTGAAATATTCAAATTCAAAAATAAAATTGACTAGTCAGATTTGAATGCAAATTTCTCCCTAATTTCGTCATTAAAATTGGTTTTTTGTATTTTAATATATTACATACCATTACTAGAACTCGCCATAGTAATTTGGAGCAGAACTTGTGAAAGATAAGAAACTGACGAATATTTGCTTTTGCTACTTCGAATATATGTAATAATTAAGTCTAATACCAGTGGAAAATAACAAGGACTAAAAATGGTGAAAGTAAATAATTGAGACTAAACCTCTTTACTTGATGATATGCCGAAATGTTTACATTGTTTCAGTCATATAATAAATTCAAAATAACGTCAAATTAAAATTGAGGTTTTGAGTGCTATTTCCGAAGAAAAGGCCCCAGTGTGACGGTGGCTGAATACGGTTGAATGATTTGAAAGGTTCGTGATTCCATCCAGATCAGGTCTTTGACCGAACAACGCGAATTATATGTTCATACTAGCAAAAGTACCCCACCCCTCGGAATTTCGGATGTGATCATGGTATGCTACGCCATTGGACCAACGCAATATCTTCTTTTCCATTCCCGCAAGGTGCCCTTCATCGTTTTTTATGATCACACACTAGGTGCTGGCGCAAATCATACCAACACTAAGATTATAGAAGTTGCTTTTTAGATTGCGGTAGAACATTATAACCCAGCGTACCAGCTCCTCTGGCACTAGGTGCTGTCGCAAATCATACCATATGGCATACATTCAAAAGCCTAGGTCCAGAAATTAAATATAGAAAGGTCGATGCTTGTCACGAAATTTATTCGAAAGTAACCGCGGAGCGTTTGTTGCGTCAGCAGTTCCGCAGGCGCTGACTAACCCGACTTAGTTCATGGTTATTTCAATGATGTACCAAATACGATTGCCAATTGAAGGTATTCCAAAATCTCCTTGGTATGGAAAAACAAGCGGATCAAAAGGTAATTTGAACATTCCGCTGCGTTACCTTTCTTTTTCTATATTGGCATGATAATGCTTTCTTGCCAGTCAAATGAGTCCTATCCTCCTCAATTGGAAAATACACTAAACCATAGTTTTGGGTTCCAGTTTTTCGCTTTTCAGAGCTCAGATGCAATATCTACAAGTATTATTCTTTGCCCGGATTTCATTCTTTTGATTGCATCCATGCTTTTGGAAGTGGAGAATGAATAAATTCTTCCGTTGAGATCTGCTCTATATATTCTCCTCATGTGTTCGTCGCGGTTCGTCGATCGATAATGAAAATGCCGTTCTTGTCATTAACGCAACAGAATTGCATTGAAGTCGGCTTTTGACTAGCCGATGCAGATCCCTCTCGCCGTTCCGAATCTGCAGTTTATTGTAAAGACCTTTGTGGGGCGCTTAGGTAACAGCAACGGTTTCCTTTGCTCTTCTCCCTTGGCACTCTTAAGAAGTTGCCAATAGGCCAATAATTTATCGATGAGAAACCTATGGTAGAGATGTTCCTTCAAACGTTTGTCTAAAGCTAAGTATCCTTGTTGATGAACCGCTAAGGAAGCTTGGAGACAAAAGTTATATAGCCAGTGTTCTAGACCACGTTTTCACCTTGACTCCACGATTTTTTGTCATTTCTAATGGTTGGCAATCAGGTACCGGAGATCATTACTTTTCTTTTCTCATAAAATCGTCGCCACTTAATTTGCGGAAGGTCAAGCTGTTTCACAATGACTTCATTCGGAAGACAACAATCAACGGCCGAGACTGAGGTGCCATGATTTCATGGGGAGCGTCTTTGCAGGCAGTGATGGTGATAAAATGTCGGTGTCTTATGAGAAGATTTGCATTTTATAGTTTCCACTATGGAACATAGGGACACACGCTCCTTGCGTCGAGAACTTCCCAGAACGCATCTTTCTTAACATCAAGTTGACCTGTCTGTGATGCGTACGCGATATAGAAGTGAATCGTGCCATCAGCTGATATAATAATGAGTTTCATCAGATGGGCATCAAATCGCTCAAACCCTCAGAGATGGCTACCAAAATAGAGAAATTGACACCCATTTAACCCCGTTTAGGTTTTATGCCGCAGCTTTTGGCATTGCACCATCGAGTTTCTTCTACAGCGCGAATATCAATGCGCCCCCTCTGATGGGCTCCTGTGAGTTCATCAGTCTTTCCATTGAAGATACCAGTATTTAGCGTGCAATCACGTATATGTTAGTCTCGGATTAATTTACGTCCATGCATTAAGAACTCTTCGTTTCCTTTCTACAGGATTGGGTGTGTCCTGCAATGTCGGCTGAGATGAACGCCCTAGCATTTCTCCGAAACTTTGTAGTCAATTGCACAATCTTCTTTTTAAACGATATCGAATGCGTTTTCTGGTTCGGCCCGTCGCGAGGCCTGTTATCAAACGAAATCAGGTTGAATTTAGCACAGTGGATTATCTCCAACTATACTTTATTTATTTCTTTCCATGATCTCGAGATTTTATTTATGTTTTACTGAGGTTAGTATAAGGTACGGTGCCTGAAACACTTTTTCTCTATTTGGGATAAAGGGGCGCTGATGGTGGTGCCCAGTGGTAGGTTAGTGAGGGAATCCGCCGATTACTTCCCACAGCACATATGCAGAATGGTGTATTTCTGCATGGTTTGAACTAGACTGTGTGGGAGTCCCAGGACATCAATTTAGATACCATACCTGCAGCTGACAATATTATGGGAACTACAACCATCCGCTCGAAATGCCAATTTTTTTTTTGATTTCCGGAGCCTGTGGCTAATAGTTCACCTTCTTATCTACGTATTCCTGTTCATTGTTGTTATTATGGAGGATAGCAACATCAATAATATACGCGGAGCGCTCGTCTTGGCAACTGACGGTACGTCAGGCTTGTTGTGCGTAATATGGCGATCAGTTAGAACTTGCCGGTCCCAATACATGCTGCAGGCAGAACTATCAACTATCGACACATGCAAATCGACAAATGGCTGCCAAAAGCACTTCACTTGTTTACGGTGCGTGGCCTTCGAGTTCCATTCATCAATCCGCTCTTGCTTTGACTTCACCCCACTTAGGGAAATCAAAGATCGATCCTTCAGGTTAAGTGGCATTAGCCCGCAGTCTGGCTTACAAAATGCTGCATGGGAGGGACTCGCCTGCTATTTGGTGTAAAAATAAGCGTGTAGCGAGCCAACTTGGCGATAATGTTGTGCCGCCTCGTCAACCACGTCCCTCTGATGTCAAGAATCAGGTACATCTGCTCCACGACATAGTGGAATAGTTTGAAAGATGCATTCGGAGTTTGTTGTAGTTCACAACTGCCGCTGAACGTTTTCCAGGTCGGTTTCGTCCGTGCTAAAAATTTGAATTCATAAGCCAGTGAAGGGATAGAAAGGATATTCACTTTGCTTCTTTTATTTTTGCCCTAGAGATACGTTTTCAGCACCAGCTTCACACGTCGCAGGAATTTGGACAGCGGAACATCCTTCAAATCATCAACTCGAGTGGAATTCCTAAGTACAGAAGTCTGTCTCGAGCATAGCTTGGTTCTGAAAATTACCAATGCTATGTGCGGCATGCGTTTAGTTTAAGTTCGACATGTATCTCGGCTAAACATGTCTTTTATTCACAATAGACTCCTAAAGTGGTCATTAGTACAAGTACAACTTGCCGTCATCTGAGTACATCAAGTGTGTCAGCTCCCACTTAGCACGTAGGTCACACGAGGTCATTCACGCCTTCTAGCATCATTCAGTAGCTCTGAAAGAGGGTTCAGTGCCATAAAAATCCAAGGGGGAGCCAACGAATCCTAGCAGAGCTGATAAAACAGACTGCAAAGATGATCCTCTCAAAACGCTGAAAGATTTGCAGAAGAATTCCGGGCCTTTTGATTGCGTTTAGTACACAAGTTGGAAATATCCGCAGAATGAGGATTCCTCAAGATGATATGTGTTCATCCTGCACTATAGAAGCGGAATCCACACCAATGGAAGCATCAGACATCAGATTTTTGGTGCTCAAGTGCTCCAGTTGCAGCGCAGTGTCTGGGATATTCCTTTATACGGGGGAGTCGGCAGAATTGTTGCTGCCATCAATGCTTTTGTGGGGTAATCTAGTAATTCTTAACAACGTACTAACTAGATATCTGTAGAAGTTGGCAAGAAATTAATTTCCAAAGATATTTTATTTTTGGAAATTGAATTGTCCACCATAATCAACGGCGCAACAACCGGTATCCGGTCTAGGCCTGCCTTAATAAGGAAAAATTGGCCATAAATTCCTTAAATCGTCAAATAAGTATCGAATATTGCAACCCTTTAGACTACCATATTTATTTTGGGAGGAAAGTAGGCTATGCAGGTGGGTGACAAATTACCACTTTGTGTGTCCTTTTAAGTGAAACTAACAAGTTGAAAAATTTCTGTAAGAATATAGTGAAATTATAATTTTACTTTCAGGAATGGGATTCGGAGGAAGAGAAGATGGCCCTTCTGTTATTCCAAACAGAAAAGCAATGAAATTTGGCATGAAAGTTTATAAGCAACTGTTTGGAGCTAAAAATAAGAATACAATCATATCCCCGCTTGCACTTTATTATGGTCTGGGAGTAGTGTACATGGGAGCATCCGGGGAAACGAAGAATCTTTTAAAAGCAGTGCTAGATTTACCATATCAAAAACAAGAGGCCGCCAGAGTATTCTGGCGGATGATATGTAAATATATTGACATGCCAGAGTTAGTGACCATCAACAGAATATACTACAAAACGGGAATGACAATAAAGAAGGACACGAAATATCTAATTAAAAAGTTTTTCAGAACGGACCCCAGACCCATCAACTTCTCAAAACCAACCATAGCGGCTGAAAAAATTAACAAGTGGTTTGACTCTCAAACAAATGGAAAAATTACAGACGTAGTTATCCCTAACCAGATAGGCACCTCCACTTCAATGATTTCCGTATGCGCCTGCACATTACGTTGCTTTTGGAAGCATCCATTCAGAAAGAATAATACAAAGGACGCCAACTTTTGGATAGCGGAAGAGCAGAGTGCTAAGGTTCCGATGATGTTTAGTGGTCGAATTCCGCTCCTGTTCCACAAATATGATGAATTGGAATGCAAAGGCCTAGAATTGCATTTTGAAAATGATGACCTCACAATGTTTTTTCTAGTACCGGACCGTTGGGACGAATTTGCATTTATTCACGAAAGAATAGGGGAAATGGACCTGATAAGCCTCCGACGTCGAATGCAGCTATCTAATATGAACGTGGCTGTACCTAGATTCAGAGTTAAAGGCAGCTTTGCAATTAAATCTGCCTTGCAAAAGGTGAGCTTATAAATTTTCAGCTACGAAAAGCCTTATTGGAACCGAAAAGTCCAATTTTTTAAAAACTAAAAAGAAAGGGAAATTCACAAATTTTTTAAAAGTGTCCGTTAAGATCTACAAAGGTACTTCAAGTTTACAAAGGTTCCAGTGTGTTATATTGAGTTCAAAAACTCTTCTAAAATGAAGTACAGGAAATTTCCAACAAACAAGGGTTCTTCTAGATCCCCACGCAGAAAAGTGGAAATTGCAGGTTTGGGAGTAGTAAAAAGAAAAAAATTTCCCCCCCCTGTATCCCCGAAGCAGCAGTATGCACAATTGAAATGGTTTACAGAATAGGAGCAGTGTCAACAGTCGTGCTCCATTCTATTGCTAGGTTAGTTGGGTGAACATCCAGAGTCTAGGACATATGTATAATGTCCAATTAGCTTTCTGGCTGACTGAATGCACATGAAGATTTCTTCAGTCAATCTTGACATTTTCCCATATGCATTTCTTTACCTTCTTTCACTTCGTTTTTCCATTGTCCAATGTTAAAGTTTTGTGCAAAAGTAAACTTCCATAAAATCGGTTCAATGCCGGTCTGTCTGCCTACTCTTCCGTACCCCTTTGCTTCGTCCTCTCTCTTTTAGTCAATAGTAGCCACTGACGTTTTCATACATGCTTCCATTTCTATTATATCTGCACTGGGGTTAGTGTTCCAACTCTCAGTTACCAACCTTCACCGCATGTTTTATTTTAGTATTTTAAAAGTTAAATGTTAAACCGTTTAAAAAACTGGGGCCAGCACAATTTCTTTGCCTCTGCCATGAATCTCAGGCGTTTTCTCTTCTTCCCGCCATAACACAGACTACGTCTCTCAATCTTAGCCTGTGGTATACCGTTACTAACGATCCTCTGTGAGATGGTCTTACAATATGAAGGTGCATGGGGTTTCATTCCATGGTCCTCTTTGAATATGGTTCGATATGGAGACCATAATCAAAATCCCGGCGTGACATGCACTGGTACTGGTACTCGTTTATAGTATACTACGTGTAAGCTGAGTATTCACATTAGTGGATATTTTCCCGTAACAAAGCGGTACAACACCGGAAATAAAAGCGCAACTCCACGTTTGAGCCCACAAGAATTCTGATTGCAACATGGACACAACCAGAACCACCATGAAACTACCGCAAAAGTTCTAACCGTCAATAATCAGGCCACCTACAGGAGTTCTCCTGGAGCATATGCTGTTAGATAACCTTCGATGAGGCTGCGTGGCAGAAGCCACTTCAGATAAGTCCCATTGCAGACTCAGGTCTGATTGCTGTCGGTAGCGGGACGGCACTTCCCATCGAGTTGACAAGAATCGGCCCGGAGCCCAAGATAACAGCAATAGTGAGATAACTACTTTAGATAGTGTTCGTTTTCGTTCTTTCAGTCCATTAAAATTCGAGAGGATACGCTCTCAAAGGCTATATCTACGCGATTGCCTCTCTTAAACTGAATGCCAGCCTTTCATCTATCATCACCCCAAGATATTTTATTGAGAGTTTTATGTGATCTCAGTTAGGTAAATTTAAAACAATTTTTACATAAAGAGTGCTGACGGCCCAGTGTCTTCTGATAATGCTATTCTTTTGTTCCACTTTGGCAACTGCACTCTGAACTCGTACTAGGTTCCTAGTTTTTTGTTTGAGGATTGAGAGAGTCCTAAGTCCGCATCGACTTGATCTCAGATCGAGCCACTTGGATAGCACCTTACTTCCTCTCTTATGATCCACGGATCCCTTTTTTGGGGTTAAACATCCAAGCTATTCGGTCAAGCTGCGCCCAGGGCTGAGGTGTGGCAATGTCTGATGAATTCCCTTTGCCCTGGACGAAATAGTTAGTCATTTTTTTTAATTCTTTTCGTAGTTTTATTGGAAATAACATCCAAACCTTGTACAATCGCCGCAGTGGGCGATACAAGCTTCTACAATTGTGTGGATATGGGAATATGTCCTGCCTCAGGCAATACTCTTTGGTAATCGGGGGAACAGTCTATCCCATATTTTCTGTGGCCACCCTGTAAACCGAATTGGGGACGATCGTTTTACCCTAAGCTCATTGATAATTACCGTATAGGCTATACACCGGGGTTCGAGGTTTACCTCATGACCTAATTGCTTGTAGCGGCAGCGTTTACTTTTCTTATGACTTTTCTCAGCATCCACTCGAAAGTTTTTAAAGTCTCTGTTGCCCTTGAGGGTCTATCAATCTATTTCTATGCTTGTAATATTGTCCAGTTATTAAATCCGAAAATAGGGTCCGAACTCCGAATTCTTTCAGCCAAGACCGATAAGCATGAAATGTGGGGTATGGGTAGAAAGTGGCATTAGAAACAAAAGGTTCTCCCGCGGGGAGTGTGCTAGAATAGAAATCGATTAAATGGTTAATTCTAAAAAAATGTCTAGCGAAAATTTTCCGTACATGTAGTAGTTTTCGAGTTATTTATGTTCAAACATGTCGTTTCATCGAAAAAATGCATCTTTTCAATGGTTTTTACGCAAATAACTCGAAAACCATGCATTTCATGAAGAAATGATATTAAGCAGAAACAAAGTATCTTAAATAAAAACAAGTCGGGAACCCGAAGCTTGACGCTTCAGGTATAAAAGGTTTTGTGTTTCCCTATGTGAGGAGCATAACGTAGTTCTCCATTGGCTTATAGCATTGACCTGAGATATTGAAATCGCTCAGTTCTGGGGAGGTTACTGCCATTGCCAGAACTGAGCGAGTTAAATATCTCCAAGGCCAGGTTACTGCCATTGCCAGAACTCCGCGATTCAAATATCTCGGGTCAATGCTATCAGCCAATGGAGAACTGCGTAATGAAATTGTTTCACGCATTAATGCAACCCGGATGAAGTGACATTCCCCAACTGGTGTTCTTTGTGATAGACGTATCAGCGCCCGTCCCAAATCTAAAATTTACTGCAATGTCGTCCGTCTGTCGCTCTCTATAGTTCTGAGTGTTGGCCGACTATTAAGGACAATGAACGGCATCTTGCGGTAATGGGGACGAAGATGTTGCATTGCACTGGTGGCGTAACACGTGTTGATTACGTCTGAAATGAGAATATCCGCGATCAATATGGGTTTGTATCGATCGTGGAAAAACTGCAAGAGAGGCGTTTTCGATGGTGTGGTCACGTAATTCTCGCTAACGAGAATTCAACAACCAGTATTGGTCAGAACATCGAAAGCAATGGTAAGCAACTAAAAAGCCAGCCAAAACAATGGTGGTTTGATACACTGGATGGGGATTTAAAGGTCTCGCGATTACATCCTGATCAGGCATTTAATAAAATAAAATGACGAAACCGATCACGAGCCGACCCCGCTTGTGAACTGAAAGCTAAAGAAAAAGAAAAACCATGTGAGGAGCGACGAATGCACGACAGCTCCGTGTCACATTGCTAAAAATTCCATTGCCCTCTATTTTCTAGAAAGCGATTCAAATAAATCATTTGATAGAAAGCCCTATGTTGATAATGGTCAACCTCATACGCTTCACGCTCTGAGTTTAATATTATTAGCAAATGCCAACAATTTAACCAACATCAAATATAAAAAGGGCTAGGGAGAATTAGATTCTTCTTGAATGGAATTTTAATATTTCACTCGAATTTCAATTATTCTCGTTAATTATGATGTTATCATCTTATTTGTATGGCTTAGGATGCTGTTAATTAGCACGAAATTGATAAGTTTGAACTGCTATAACTTTCCCACTAATAGTTGGATTTTCATGGAACTTGGCATGTGTAAGCACGAGACTGTCCTCTATGTCGATGCAAAATTTAGTATACCTAGGATGAACTTAAGGGGAGTTTTTTAGTCAATTTCTAAAAGTTGATAATATACTATCAGTAAATTTATTTGAGCAGATACCGGAATGGGACATCTCTCGAAGATTAGATTTCACATAAGTGTTTTACACAAAACCTTCAAAAGGGCTGCAGATAAATAGACTCTTCATAAATGCGACTTTAATATTTCACGCGAATGTCAATTATTCCGGGTAATTATGACGTCAGCATCTGATTTGCATGGCTTTGGAAGCGGTAAATTCCTGTGAAATTGCTAAGTTTGAACTGGTTTAACTTTGGCGTTAATTGCCAAATTTCCACGAAATTTAGCACGTATATACGAAATATTGTCCTCTATGCTGGTACAAAATTCGGAAGTCTTAGCATGAATTTAAGGGGGGTTTTTCAGTAAATTTCTAAAAAGTAGTAATATACTATTAGTAAGTTTATTTGAGCAGATATCGGAATGGGACATATTTTGAGGCCTAGATTTCATCTAGGCGCACCACCCTATTTTTTTTCGGAGTTAGTTTCCGAAAATGAGTCCTGTCTCACTTCAAGTGCATACATTTTGACTCCTTGCTCACGCACTTTGCAATTTATGCCAAAACTAATGTCAGTTTCGGAAAGTACCAATTGAGATCTTGACACAACTATATCCGGTGAAAAAAAATTTTGAATTTTTATTCCACTCGCTGTATGTGTGGGATTTCATAACTCCCATCTTTGTACCAAATTTCGTTCGGATCGGTTTAGCCGTTTTGGAGAAAAATGCGTGTGACCGACAGACAGACATTGAATCGAAACAACGAATCTTTTTATTTAATTGAGATAGCACTGGTATAAGGGATAATATAAGGCATAACTCTTGCAATTTTTAATGAAATCCAAATATTTTCAACAAAGTTATGGACGTTGAAACTTTTGCATTTCACGAAAATTTATTGCAGTTTTATTAACAGTCGAATTCATGAGGACATTTTAGTCAACCTTTTTTAGTTTTTTCTAGTTATTTATATATCAGAATGAATTACTCGAAACATGTGTATGTATATGCATGCCCTAATAAAGTTTGCGGATAGAGTCCAATAGAATAGACATATGTGTACGTTAGTACAAGTGGTATTTACTTTAATTGTGTGTACATGCTTTTGTGCACGTGGTAAAGTGGAAAGGCGTGAAGATGCGTTAAATCAATTTGAAGGGGCAACGTTTGTTTATTTAGGATTAACACCACTGTCTTTGATATGTATATCTAGAGTTTAACAATTAGGTGGAAAATCATGCATAGAGGGTTCCTCACATAAGAACGAAGCTTTGGATTTCTATTACATCCGAGCACATTTCCTCCGACAACAGTTATACAGCAGTAACTGTTTACAGTGGCCTGCAATGATTTTCTGATAAAAAATCTTGCAGTTGCATGATCGTGTTCTGGTTTTTCCTTTCTGTCTTTCAGTCTACCTCTTAACATATTTTCCCATTGAACTTTGCAAGCTTCCTTATAGAGGTACTCTTTTGTCCCTGATCGATTCCACCTACTGGTCTCTGATCCGCTCTTCTGGCTCGGTAGCAGGTTGATCGGAAACTAGTCAGTTCACTATTCCACCAGTTATTCGATCTTCTGCTGGGCAATGAAAACCTCCTAGGCATGGACTCGTCACATGCTTTGGCGATGGCCACATGGTCACAAGTGGCCATGAGTCTTTTCAGATTACAGACCTAATAATCTTCACCGACGGGTCAGTCATCGAAGATGGATGGGGCGCAGGAGTGTTCTCGGAGAATCCGATTATAGAACTGGCCCGACCCCTCGGGAAAATGACGACCATATTCCAGGCCATTTCATTGGCAGTAAAAGAATGTCTGCGACAAAAGTGGAGGGGTCGCACCATTCGAATTTGTTCCGACAGTCCGAAACTTGGCCGACTGAGCGAAACATTCCTGATGGGGGTGCCGGGGCACTCTAACATCGCCGGTAATGAGGAGGCTGACAGACTGGCTCGCCGAGGGTCTGGATCCACAATGGTGGGGCCAGAACCAGCTCTTGGAATTCGACCATCTACTGTCGAACCTACTCTGAAGGGTGAAATTGCAACGATTCACGCAACCGAGTGGAGAAATTTGGACTCTTTCCGGCAAGCGAAAATCCTTGTGAAAGAGCCTAGGGCCACTAGAGCGGCATTTTTGTTGTCTCTTAAGAAGTGGGACATGAAAACCCTATTAGGGCTTTTAACGGGACACTGCTCCTTAAACTAAAATATAGAAAAGATTGGGGTAGTGGTGTCGGCTATGTGCAGCCAATGTGAGGAGGAGGAGAAGGCGCCCTGCACTTTTTATGAAGCTGCCGGTATCCTTAGATCTCAGACGAAGATTCCTTGGCAAGGTTTTCTTCACTGAAGAATCTGCACACTCTTGTAACAGTTACACACATACACCCCGTGGTGACGTCTGACATATTAACACACCTACGCTCTATCGTACCCTTATGGCGACCGCTCGCCGGCCATCTTGCGAGGGGGGATTCCACTGCATGTCGTAGTCCTCCTTAAGATGCGACCTGTCTACTGCCACTTTCACTTTCCAATCTCAATGCGTGCGCGTGCCAAGTCTGCGCAAATCAACTTCTTCTTTTAAAAATGCTACATAAACAAGTGTTGACGAAGGTTTGCAACTTGTGTGCTTCACTTTCCATGTGCTACTCCCTTATAGGAACACAGAAAAAACACAACCTCAGAACAATCTCAACCTGATCTTGGAGTTAAGTTAACTGCATTTCCATATTTTAGATAAGTCAGCGAAAACGGATCTCGCATAATACATCGGGTAACATCCAGTTCGGTTCCACGGTCGGCGGAAACTATACTTCCTAGACATTCAAATAGATCGACGCATTCAATGCTCTGCCCATTAATGCAGATATACACTGTGTGTTGACACATCAGACTGAGAATCTTGGTTTTGCTGGTGTTTATCTTCAATCCAACTCTACTTGCCTTTCTTTGCAAATCCAGTGCCATTTTCCAAAGTCCATGACCCGACATTCTGTGTGCTCCTCCATACGTGCATTTCTTTCGTAATTATTGTACACACATACCCCGTTTATTTTCGCCCACACAATGAAGCTGGCTGTTTGGTTTGCAATACATTGCATGGCCTGTCGACCGCATGCTCACATCACTAATGTTGGCAATTTCCACCTCAGATTCGTAGGCAGTCTGATCAAGTAAATCCGGCATGCAGTGACACTGCACTTGTTTGAATAAACCTCATTTTCTCATTGAAGTCAGCGCTTTCCTAAATTTCAGGCATTGAGCACCTCGGAGAATATGCCGGTTATCCCGCCCCTCCTTTCCTTTGTACCATGAGCACTTGGGATTCGGGATCGCACCCATCACCACTACATGGTTTCCCAAAGTGTCCAAATATAAGGCACTTGAAGAATTTTTTAAAGGAAATCTGCTCTCTCAGAAGGCAGATAACCCATCTGGCAGTTACAAGTTCGCCATTTGAGTATTACGATAGGATTTTCGCAAACTCACAATATATTCCACGGTAAGTTCCTCGAGCTTGAACTGTTCTTTCAAAGCATTGCAAATTTCACATTTGGATGTCACTTCATCAAGATCGTTGCACGTCTATAGACCTCATATTTTTGGACCTGAACTATGACATTCTCACCAAGTATGTTGTTAACTTGGGTTCAAAAGCCAACAGTTTTTCTCAAACTACAAAAAAACTACATGAATATATATTTTGCTCGAAAACGGCTAGACCTATCCTCATTGGTGAGGATAGGTGGTCAATGAAACTCGTCACGTCCACTATAAATAGCTGTCAGTACCCCCTGCATAACGTAGTGCGCCACATCTACGAATCATCACTCTCGGTTAACTGGAATGTGTTTCACCTCCTTCCAGGACTGCCCAAGGAACCTGTACTCCTCGCCCAATGATTTGCGCCACGGGTTTCTAAAAATTTATATTTCAGAATGTCGACATTCACCAACATTTTTGCTGGATGGCACCAGCTATCTGCAAGCATATTTTTCTCCTCTGCTTATTTAGGCGTCAGAGAACCTTTTGTCAAACGACTCCCACTTTAATTGTATGCTTCTCTCGCAATTTTTCCATGATTTGTGCAACTACATATCGATCGCGGACATCCTCGTTGATGTGATTGTGATCAAGGCATGTTACGCCACTAGTCCTATGCAACATCTTCGCCATTACCTCAGACGCAGGGGGCACAAGCCTTTCGCTAACGACTTCAGAGTTTCCCCTCCGCTAAACTATTTTCTTGGGATTTGAGTCTTTTTATTTGTTCAAAATTTACTGTGCTGCTGGTTCGTTCAATCTCCCGTCATATGTACGCTTGAAATTATTCAAAAGCTCCATGTTTCTCTAACTCCTTCACGAAAATGAATAGCCCAAGTTCCAGCAAGAAGGTTAATAAATTACATTCTTGTACAGTACATTTTCATATAAGTTGTGGTTTCCAACCAACTGATTTTGTTATAAATTGCATCTTTTTCCAGATTGGACTGGATAATCTATTTGCAAATTCTGCTGATTTCTCCGACTTCACCCAAGATCGAATTAAACTAGATGACGTATATTACGCGGCTGTGATAGATGTGAAGGAAGGTGGAATAGATGCCGATGGCATAGACGGTATGTTCATCTTTCAATATTTCAAAAAAAAAACATGAGACAAACGTTAGATACCAAATTTTTCATACGTCGCGCTAGCTACATACGACAGTCAACTCAATAAATAGAGTCCACAAAGGCAATTTGTACAGAGCACATATTCACGGTATGTATTCCAATTGAATTATGCGTAACTGTATGCAATTTGCAAATTACGTTACTGTGACCCAGTAGCAACTCTAAACACGGTCTAATTTGAGTATACGTCGAAGGTGCTTCGACTTCTCTCAGGGGGCTCGTTATAACTTCTCCAATGAATTTCTCGGTTCGTATATTGCTAAGATCAGCGACATATGGGAGGACGTAAAGCTCAAAGTCATCCCCTACGACAAGACTCGCAAGAGACCGGTCGCGCGCATTTGGTTTCCGAAAACTCAGATGGATAAGGACAAGCTCGTCCAATCCCTGTGCCTTCAAAACCTCGGGATTCCCATCGATGACTGGATAGTTATCAAAGAAGAGAAGACCCAGGCGAACAGCCAACCCTTTCTGCTAAGTACAAACAGCGAGTGCCTGGAGGCATTAAAAAAGGTAGACTACAAAGTGCGGTTCGGAGTCAGGAACGCAAAGGTGAAAGTGTTCCGCTCCGCAAAACCGGATGACGACCTAGATCCAGTCGACGCCGCGATAGACCTGTTGGAGGAAATGAAAACGGTCCGATGAGCAGCACCCGAGCTGCGCTTCGGCTAATCTACTTGTCTGTTTCCTAGAGTAAGACATCGCACTAGTACAGGACCCAGAATCGGAGGCGATCGAACCATTAAGGGTCCCTTCAAAGCAAATATTATAATTTATTCTACAGCACAAGAGACGCAGATCGGGGCATACCTAAATGATGTATCGTCGCGAGGAAGATTCTGCACGATTTTCTGACAAACCTGAGTGGTCAAACGAGGTATAGAACGTATACATTTCCTCGACTTACATGGCTCACGACCGATCGGCTCTGCCAGAAGAACTGCGACATTTGACGAACACTATAGCAGCAACTACTACAAAACATAACTACTAATACAAATCTATCTGTGTGTGACAGGGGCAGTACACAAACTTTTTCCCAGCTCAGAGAACTATGGCGGTTGATATCACCCTACTAACCGACAAAGTGAAGAACTGGAGATAGATTCTCTCAGATCATAGTTGGATACTTTTGAGTCTAGATCTCGCAGAAAAGTTTCCAAACCTTTCAGACACCCTAGATGGATCGACTGGAAGAACTTTGGTCGAGTTATAAAGAACAAACTCTCCAGTGCGCAAGTTAGTAAGATTTGCACTACAGACGACCTGGAGTCAAAGATAGGGGTTCTGGAAAAGGCATTCGCCTATAAAATCCCGTGCCCAGAGAAATGCCGTAAAAAAACAGACAAATATCGGCAATATACAAAGTTTGCTTGAAGAAGCACAATTTACCCATCAAAACTGGCAATAGGCGGTCCTAGTTGGGCTATTGTCGGAACATTGAATGCACCAGCGAATCTATGAAGCTCAATAAAATGAGTTCCAAAGAACATAGTACCCCATTCTTTCATAAAAAGTCGGATGACTTCGAGACGGAATCCTCTGCTAAAACCTTGGAGCTGTTGGTTCTGACGCTGGTTACCGCCAGCGAGAATTGTTAGCCATTTGCTTGGAAGGTATGCAGCCGCCCTAGCCGTGCGAGATTATCAAATTGGTAATTACTGAGGATACGATCGGCTGGGCCATAAACAACTTCTCCGCATATAGATCTCCGGGCCAGATGGCATAATGCCAGCAATGAACGGAACGGAACGGTTTTGTCGTCGCTCGCGGAGAATTGCTGGACCTGTACCTCTTTGGAATACGTACCGGTTACAACTCTTTCGTGTTGAAGACCCGACAGTACGAACAGGATATCTACTAAACGACGATTATGGAAAGAACGCCTTTTTTTAAGTCCCAGCACGCCTACTTCAAAGGCAAGTTCACAGAAACTGCTCTCCGCGAGATAATTGGCACAGGTTGGCGGTCAAACGGCATTCATTCAGATCGAGTAACAGGCGGCGCGAGATCTTGGGCTGCACATCAAAGAAGATAAGACAAAGTATATGGTGACAACGTCAGCACCGACAACCAACCAACAACATCAAACTGCACAGGTCAAACGGGAAGAATAAAGATAGGAGAATACAACTTTGAGATCGTTGATAATTTCTCCTATCTAAGGTCGAAAATCACAACCGATAACAGCTACGATGATGAAATCCGCGCACGGTTGTTGGCAGCCAACAGAGCCTATTTCAACTTACAAAAGCTGTTCCGCTCGAAACGTCTCGCTATAAGAAAAAAGACGAGGCAGACCCTGCCTGAGATGGAACGATGATCCAGGCCAGGATGCCAGGCAGCTCTTAGGAATATCGAATTGATGGACCTCGGCGTAAAACGAGGCATGTCTGGAATTCCTTATTTAGGCAGACCTAGACTGGATACCGGTTGTTGCGCCGTTGATGATGATGATTTAACATTGTTAGTACCAACGCCATCAAGCGTTTGATTGGAGGGGGTATCTTACGCATCGGTAATATCCATTCTAAAAACCAGGATAATCCAATCGGATCTGGGAGGTAGCCACTTGACCAGATTTATGCACAAAGGCACACCCCAAAGTGGCGCCATCACTCCGATGCTTTGGTTAATTGTGGTGGACAAAAATTTACGGAGCGGGGTGAAGTGACGTATGCCGACGACTTGGTTATATCAATGTCAATGGATGTTTCCCTTCAATATGAGTGATATCATGGAAGAAGCGTTGGCAAAGGTGTGCCCGTGGGCCGCAAGATGCAGACTCGGCACAAATCCAACCACAATGGAACACCACCAAGACAAAAGTATCCGAATTCCACTCCCTGCGCTGAATGAATAAAGACTGGTTCTTTCCTCCAATGTGAAGTACATAGGTAGCCTGTTATCCTGGATCCGACTCTAAATTGAAAATTCAACATATGTTAGAACTGGGGGTTAAGAAGGCCTGTATAGCCTTCTATGCCTGTAAAAGAACCTTTGCAAAGAAATGGGGCCTCTGTCCGAGGATGGTTTTCTGGATGTACAAAGCTATGGTGCATCCCATTATAACGTATGACTCTGTTGTATTGTTGCAGGTTTTGGGTAAAAAGTATAATAGAACGAAGCTTACCAAGTTTCAAAAAATCGCGTGTGTAGGTGCTACCCGGGCTCCGTAGTCCAGCACGGCAGATTATCTCAATGTACTCCTGCACCTCCTCCCCCTAGGTTTCCACATCAAATACATTGTAACGTATAGTGCTGTTAAGCTACGTGAGTCCAGATGCTGCACAACAAAGTACTGCAGGCATAGCAACATCCCAGACAAACTACCTCGGGAAATCTGGGCATCCCCTACAGACTACTCCGCACACAAGGTAAATTTCACGCGAAACTTTGCTATGGACTTTCCAACCAGGGCAGAGTGGAAGACCGGCGGCGTGTTGCAAGGCTATGACACAGTATTCTTCATCGACGGATTAAAAATGGTGGAGTTGGTGTGGGAGTTTTCTCGAATATACGATCAGGGTTTCCCAGATTTCGCCAATAGATTCAAAGCGGAGACTCTGGCGGCACTGAAAGCCTGTTGAAAGCATGGGCATGATCCCAGCCTCAAGCGGAACATAGCCATTCTGACCGACCGCCAAGTGGCCTTTAAAGCCTTGTACTCGACGGTGACATTCTTGAGGCCAGTGAGGCATTGCAAAAACGCGCTGAAAAGTCAGCGCGGCACGTTCAAAGTCAATCTCCTCTAAGTCCCTGGTCATAGGAACGTTCTTTGAGGACCTCAGAAAGATCTCTAGCTGCAGAATGAGAGAGCTGCTTTCCTTCGTGAAACTACGGGCTGGGTCTGAAGACCAGAGCCGCCTGGAATCTACCTCTTTGCTCCCATAACAGCAATCATGGTATCAGGAGTTTGTGGTATCAAAACGGCGTTCCACAATGCTAATTGGGCTCGTCGCAGTCATCCACTTGTGAATAGTTGTTATAGAATTGTTTTAAAATATTACGGAACATGGTTTGTTTTGAAATAAACAAGTTTTATTAATTACCTTTTAGCAATTCTTTTCCCCTTAGAAAAGGCTAGCCACGATTCTCGGATCGTTTCATAACTTTCGCAGTAATTGTCGGAACTTTCTTTCGGCGCCAGATTTCCAACATCTCGTTTTACTCCAGTTGTTATACTCTATGATAAAAAAAAATACTGGGAATTTTTAATTTGAACCAATTGGGTGTGGCTGAACCGGTTATTTTCGATTTTTTTAAGGTAGTACCAACCCAACTGATATACATGTCAATATTTTAGCGCCTATGAATCATTTGCATAGGTAGTGTTGCCTGTTTCATATTTTGCGTTTCTAACGAAATTCCTACCTGATCTCTCTTAGTGACAGGCCCCGCGACAGGTCGTCCACCTCAGTCGACGCGGCAGGACGGGCCCCGGTCCTGTCGAGAAATGGGCAAGGGTTCTTGACGCATGGACGACGTCACGACGTAAGCAAGTTAGTCCGCACACAACGAACAAAGCAAATACGTGTCTGCACGCTAAATGTTGGTACCCTAACTGGAAAGACCGAGGAACTCGCAAGAGCCTTTCGGAAAAGGCGCTCTGCAAGAAACCCGATGGTCTGGTGCATTGAACGCGAACGCGGTAAAAACGGCTACAAACTTCTCTATTTTGGTAATCCACACACTCAATATGGTGTTGGCATTGCCATCTCAGAGGGTTTCCGTGATGCCATTAAAGAAGTTGCACGATTTGATAATCGGCTGATGAAGCTCACATTATATCAGCTGATCCCACTATTCACTTCTTCACCACGTATGCACCACAGACAGGTCGACCTGATGCCGAGAAAGATGCCTTCTGGCAACTTCTCGATGAAAAGACTTGTCACGTGCTTGCTGACGATTACATAATCATTGCCGGCGACCTTAATGGTCATGTGGGTGAAATGGCAGACAGTAACAGGTCCCATGGGGGAAAGGGGTTCGGAGCGCGCAATGAAGGTGGCGAGCGTATAATCGATTTTGCGGACACCCATGACCTTGTACTTATGAATACATGGTTCATCAAACGATTGTCTCATCTTCCCACATTTTATAGTGGGAACAGTAAAACGCAAATCGACTATATTCTCATAACACGCAAAATTTTACCACTGTCACGGATTGCAAAGTCGTTGCCTATGAGACCATCGCACCTCAACATCGGCCATTGATTGCCGTCCTGCGAATTAAGCCACCAATAAAACAGCGTGAGGAACGCACTGGCCCGCCGCGCATTAAATGGTGGCGATTTGGTGAGAAGAAAGAAGAAACGGTCTCACTCATACGATTGTCGGTCATTACGAATATGGAAGAATCATGGAACCAAATGAAAAACACGATCCACAAAGCGACCTCTGAAACCCTCAGGGTCACAAAGCCGGGTAAGCGGTACATCAACCGAGATACTTGGCTTTGGAATGATGATGTTGAAATGAAGGTCCGTGGAAAGAAACGCCTCTACCACAAATTTCTCGACAACAACCGGGAAGCAAAGAAAGCGGTCGCTGTCACCCAAGTGAACCTCGGAGTGGCGAGGGAGATCTGTATCGACTTGCTAAAAGCCGTAATGATATCGAACAACGCAACGGATAGATGGCGAGAATACTTCGAGCAGATTTCAACTGAAGACTTTGCTCATTCTCCACTTCCACAACATTGCCGACATTTGGAGCAGTTCCACCAGTCAGCGCAACTGAAGTCAAGGAGGCAATAAAACAAATGAAATCAGGGAAAGTAACAGGTCCTGACGACATCGCATCTGAACTGTGGAAAGCGAAGAGCTGGGACCCAACACTGTGGCTCAGTGAATTCTGTAACCGGGTTATTCAGGAAGGAAGAACACCATCTAACTGGCAAGAAAGTACCACTGTTCCAATATGGAAAAAGACAGGTAGTCCAGCAGAATGTTCAAATTACCATCCGATCCGGTCATTTTCCCATCCCATGAAGATTTTAGAACGTATTCGCGAAATCGTTGAAATAACCGTGAATCAAGCCGGATTTGTCAAGAACTGCGGAACTACTGACGCAATACACCCTACGCGGTTATTCATAGAGAAACACCGTGAGAAGCACCGCCCTCTTTACATTGCCTTTCTGGATCTAGAGAAAGCGTTTGACCGTGTACCACACGAGCTCATCTGGTATGCTTTACGACAACACTTCTTGCCAGAAGGACTCGTGAGCTGGGTTCAATTGCTCTACTATGATCCGAAATGTAAAGTTCGAAGTATGGCGGGTGTATCAAAACTGTACACTGCTTTATGCAGATGATGTTTTCCTAGTATCTGATAGCAAAAATGATCTCGAGCAACTTGTTCAAAAATGGAATGATCGCCTCATTTAAGGCGGCCTCAGATTGAATTTAAACAAAACTGAATTTTTAACGACCGATCTCCATGAAACAGGCACTATCACTGTCAGCGGCGGTGATCTGCCCAGAACTGAGCGATTTAAATACCTCGGGTCAACGCTATCAGCCAATGGAGAACTGCGTTATGAAATTGCTTCACGCATTAACGCAACCTGCATGAAGTGGCGTTCCACAACTGGTGTTCTTTGTGATCGAGGTATCAACGAACGTTTCAAATCTAAAATTTCCCGCAATGTCGTCCATCCAGTCGCTCTCTATGGTTCTGAGTGTTGGCCGACTATAAAAGACAATGATCGACGTCTTGTGGTAATGGAGACGAAGAAAAAGAAGAAGAACGAAATTTCATATGCCGACGCATTGAAAATATTGCAAGAAGGCCTTTGGCGAGTCTGCTATGTCGAAAACCCGGGCATACCAGTGGTCCACCTACTTCAAACACCGAGGAAACGTAAAAAAAGCCATTTGCCCTACCTACGCACTATGTTCCGGGGCTACTTAATTGCGCTTCAGCTCCCTTCAGGACTTCCCGAAACGCCCCGACTCCTCTATTGCTCTGCGCCAAGTGCCCTTGGGGAGACCCTTTCGTATATCATCTTGGGAGAGAAGATTCCAATGCATAGCGTAGCCACCAATACAATTGTCGTCCGTACTTAACCCCTGTGTTACCACCCAAAGTAAATCCGCATTGTTCACCACTCTTGTACCTGGGTACCCAAGCACCGATTTGTAAGTAATATTATACTATAGCTCAAAATAAGTTCATATATTAGACAGATATTGACTAAGTTATGATTCACGAAGTTATCTAAGTTGAATAAAATAATATATAGTGACCTTTGTATTATATTATTGAATTACAAATAGTGGTTTGTAACCGTAAATCAGGTATAACACCCAATGTGCCTTTTTAATTCATGTAAGGCCAATTGAATTGTAAACAAAAGTCAAAAGAAGGGTCTCTGTATTCTATAATATCTCAGAAATGTTTCGAAACAGTTTTGGAGCAAATTTATGCATTCGGGAGGCAGTTTAGTTTTGTTCGTCTCGTTTACAAACATAGCTGGAATATTTCCATATGTTGATCGATATTTTCATGTGTCATGTATGCCAAATATTATTTAACCTCCTTTTTGTAAAAATAAATAAGACCTTTCACGTATATAAAATGGAAAGCAATAGAACATGCGACAGGAGCTGAATTTTTGAGGTAAGATAAACAAAACAAGATATTTGATGTACTCATATGGGTATAAAGCTTTTATCATATAAGACATACATTTATGTATTTTTTAGATGATGACATAGCCACAAATTATTATATTTTATAGTAAAACCAAAACCGGCGTCGATACCATGGGCCAAATATATGTGAGGTATGCTGAACGGCGAATACCCGTGGTATTACCTCTCTTGGTACTTCATGGTTTATTACGAAAATAAAATAAAATAAAGTTATTCCTAGAAAGAGCAACCAACAGAGACATTAATACGACAACTGGGAGAAGAATTAGCAATTCTGACTATTGAAGATCAAGCTTAAAATCGACCAATGAAATTGGTAATCGAAAGTTAAGGAAGTAAACTAATTATAGTAGAGATTGCTGCTGACAATCAAGTGCGAGAAAACACTGTTGAAGTAGGATCATGCCTCATTTGCAGTAAGCAACCTATTCGCAAACGAGAAAGACAAGGAAGTTTTGCGATAAGCCCGGTTGTGATTACCATCCAGCAAAAATAACTAAATGTTTAAAATTTTCGTCTAGAAGCACATTTGCTTTATGACATTTTACATGAATAACATGAATTTTGTATATGGGTATTCGGCTACCCCGGATGGTATATATGAACGTGAACTTTTTTTCAACTTCAAAATTCTCTTATTTAGAAAACTGAAAAGAATGCTTAATGCGTAATTTGATAGAAAATTATTCCAATTGTATGAATTTTCGGCCCCCTACATGGGGATGGACGATTCCGTAGCCTACATAACGACGAAATCTATAAGCGATATCATGACCGTCCGGTGTGGATAAAATCCGACTCAATAGGTTACAATCCGTATAAATGAGGATGATACAGCCCGGAAAGTCTATAAGGGCAATATCTATGGTAGAAAAAGAAGACGAGGCAGACCCTGCCAGAGAGCTTTTAGGGATATCGAACTGGAGGACTTCGGCGCAAAACCGGGATGTCTGGAGTTCCTTATTAAGGCAGGCCTAGACCGGATACCGGTTGTTGCGCCGTTGATGATGATGTATGAATCCAAGAGGGTTTTAGCCATTTTTTTCAAGAACAAAGGTAATTTAACAAATTGTACTTCGATGGCTACCCGGGTATCCGGGTGGTTAAGCTAATTTTGGCCGCATGTTATATACCTATATACATACACATATATAATTCAATTTCCGGTCGTCATATATTTGCCACTTTTTTTCTCGGTTGAATAGATTGCAATGTCAGTAATTGTTCTTTAAAAACAACTCAAGGTATATCCTCTTAAAAAACACTGTCTCTAGTTTCCCACCGCAACATGGTACCACCCTCGACCAAATTGTCTTTTCAATGGTTATCATACTTGTTCGAATAATAATAACTGGGCCGAGAGCATATCTTCCAGACATTTAATTGAAACAGTTAATTTTGTATCAATAAAACACTTTAAGGCAGAATAGCGTCTTTAGTCATAAATATCGAATATTGGGTTGGGGAAAAAGAAATGTCGTATTTGTGATCAATATTTAGCGCTTCATTTAACATACTTAGAATTATCCGATTTAAGTCAAATATACACCGTTTTATTCGCAAACTTGTTGCCATTTAGAAGGCAAATTCATTTTCCCCCCTTATAAAGCCCCCCTCCTTATTTGCAAAAAAACTCAGAAAGTCCGTATTCACAAGCCTCTTTTGAGGCCAACTTAGTAGCACCAAGAACGTTTTACATGGACCGGAAGAGATGGTAATCACTTGGTGCCTATCAATCATCCCATCCGAGCTCCCGTAGCTTCTGCCGGATCATCAAAGATGTGTGAGATCGAACGCTGTCCTGGTGGATCACAACACCGTTCCTATTGATTCACAATCTTTTTTGCTTGAGGTTGTCGTACGTGATCCACTTTTCATCACCAGTCACCATCCGCATCAAAAACGGGTCGAATTCGTTCCGTTTCAGCAGTGCATCGCAGGGGTTGATTCGGTCTAAGAAATTATTTTGCGTCAACTCGTGTGGCAGCCAAACATCCAGTTTTCTACGACGATTAGCTTACCAGTAGGGGGGGTTTCTTCGACATCCACTACACCAGAACGAAATCGATCGAACGAACCTTGTGCTGTGCGAATCGTTACAGTATCGGGCCTACAAACTTCACAAATTTTTTCGGCCGGCTTCGTTGCATTTTTACCTCTCAGGTAGTAAAAACGTAAAATATGACGAATTTCTTGCTTGGTGGACTCCATCTTTGACGCGCTATAACCTAAGACTGAAACATACGATCACAACACTGTCAAAGAGAAACTTGTAGCAAAGATTGTCGCCTTCGAATCGTCGTATAGCATGACCCGATGCGTTAAGTATAACACAAGATACGTTTAAGTGTCGCATTCTATTGACAAAATACGACATCTCCTTTTCCCCGACCCAATATTTTCTCAATTTTATATCTTTTCACTTTTTTCAAACTTTTAACTTTTCAGGCGAAACAACCACGGATTCAACGCCAGATTTCATCATTGATCGTCCGTTTATTTACGCTCTGATGTCCAAAAAATACCGTCTTTTCTCTTTTGGTTACATCGTGAATCCTCTCGATGTGGTGAGTACTATTTCTATTTAATTTTACAAACTTTTGCAGTTTTTCTGTTACAATATATTTTTAATTGTCACAATCTGGGCAGATGTCGGAGGTTACCTAAAACTAGCACTAAGTGCCAAGAGTTAAGGTTCAGGCGATCTTGGTGAGCACGTATGCAGAATGGTGTATTTCTGCATGGTTTGAACCTGACTTTGTGAGAGTCCTAACACATCAAGGGAATCCGTGAGGGATTTAGGTACGATACCAGTAGTTAACAATATTATGGGAACTACAACCATCTGCTCGAAATCCCAAATTTCTTTGATTTCCCGAACCAGTAGCTCATAGTTCATCTCCTTCTCCACATATTTCCGTTCAATGTTGCTTCTATTGCGGATAATAATAATCGTTGGCACAACAATCCATATTGGATCAGCGTATTGAAGTGTGTTAGACCGTGCAATCTGACAGCCGTAACTGCACCGCAATACACAAATGATTGTAGTTGCTGACATATCAACACACAACCGAGATGCAATCTCACCATAAATTTGAGATAGAATTCTCGGAGTTGCAGGAGATGAATAAAGCCTGGGAATACCTGGTCTATGCAAAGAATCCATTTCAGAGAATTCTATACACACTCTTTGGAATTCGTCCCGATCCTCAGCGGAAACTTCAGCTGGCCGGTGGAAAAGAATGCTTCGGGGAGTACTGAAACTGTTGCCTACAGTGCGGCGGGTGTTGTTGATACACAAAAAAGTGAATTTCTGGTTAGAGATTGTTCTTAAAGCGGGAGCAAGTAAGTGGCTTAACCTACTGCTTACAATGGGAGACGACGTGGAAAATAACATCTCTTCCAGAAGGGGGGCCAAACAACACGCCAACATTCAAGGATGTTTCTGACAAGGGATTTGAAAAGTGTTAAGGAGGACTGGATTGAAGTAAAGTCGGAGCAGGATCATACACTAAAACCAAACATTTTGAAAGTACAATTGATGATATTGACGAAGTGGGAATTGGAACGGAGTTTGCCATCGAAAATTACACCCACGTTTTGAAAGGTCAGAAATGACAGAGGTTATCCACCAAGGGAATAGGAAAAGGATGTTGGGGAGGATTTAAGTGAATAGGACATCCAGTGGCATTTGCTCATATTTAGTGAAAATTTGTTAACCAAACCCCAACGGGCCAGAGGCAGCAAGAGAGCACAGCACGGCGAAGACGATAGTTTGCATCGAAGAATATTACAATCAATGGTATCCAAGGCTTTAGAGAAATTATTGCATATAGTAAATACATCATGTCGTGAATTAAGACATTTAGCAACGAAATTGATAACGACCAGGAGAGTTAAAGCAGCACATCGATGTTTTGCGAAACAATGCTGCTCTTTCACTATGAAGTGATGGCAGTACGCAGTTAACGAATCGTTGGCGATCTCTAGAGGGTTTTGTGGCAATTGGAGAAAAGAGAGATGGGACAATAGCTCACATCTAAAGAAGGGTCTGCGCTTTTGAGGATTGGTATAATAAGGGCATCCTTCCAAAGTTGGGGAAAGTAGCATTCTTTGAGATTTTTTTTTTAAAATTATACCTAGAGGGAGGAAAATTTACTGCTTACAATTAGACAAGTCGGGAAACTGGAAGCTGGACGCTTCAAGTATGAACGGTTTTGTGTATTTCTTTTATGAAGACATTTGAGTGTAAATTTGTCCCGTTAGTACTTAACACGTAATATAACATCTATTATGTGAGAATATCCCCTTTCGGGTGATAATGACATTCAAAATCTAGAATTTCCAAAGAACTGACATTTTTGACCTATTATAACTTTGTTTCCACCAAACTTGGTAGGATCATGCTCAATATTATAGCCTACATTGCTTCGTGGCGCTAGGATGAACTTAAGGGGGTTCTGTAGCCAATTACTGAATATTATAGTAAAATACTATTCTTAACTTTATTTGAATGGATTTCGGAGCCTAGGCATCATATAGTGTCAGCCTCTCAATTTTTCAGATTTTTAGGTTGGGCAATTTCTGAGAACGGCCCCGTTAAATAAATGATCCCTTTCGACCCCCTGAACTCACTGCCTTTCCACAAATGTCAAAACTAAGACCAGTTTTGGAAAGTACTAATCGAGACCTTTCATTTGCTACCCCACACGACTATATTCGGTGAAAAAAATGTACACCGCCCTTTTGCATGTATGGGGACCTCCCCTTAAATTCGACGTAACAAAGCCAAAAATAAGATATTGGGAAGTCCATCGGGACCACATCCGACGTTGGTTTCAAGATTAACAATGAGGAACTCAACTAAGGAAGGTATAAGAATAGGAATGGTGAGAGATTCGGAGCAGTCTGCATCTAGAAGAGGTAGTAATGCTTGAAGAATTAAACTTGGAAGAGAAATAAAAACAGAGTACGTTGCAGGACTATCATGAGCATTTGGAAGTTGAGTCAACAAAGTTAATGGAATAATAGAGAGATTGGATGAGATTACAATAATAGCGAGTGTGGGACCAAAACGGTTTCAAGTCATCGCGGACCATGGCAACCTCGACTCTCGACACGTATTCCTCATGCGCTTTTTTTGTCATCGACTTCACAGTGGAGCGCATAGCCATGCAATAAAAAAGAGCGGTGTCATGCTTAGAACTTTTTCGTAGTGTCTTCACACAAATGTTTTTATCTCTCCATGAACCAAATTGGATAAAAACACAGACAAGCAGGAGAAGAAGGGTCATAACAGGGGAAGAGATCGGACAGGATATTGTAAAAGTTGCTAAGAGTTTGATCACACGTTAAGCTAGGTAGGATGTGATTAAAGTTGGCTTTGCGGAAGCTAAATTTAGCTGATTTACACCTGAAATGGAAGGCGAGTGGTAAACGCAAAAGGAAGAGATCGAGAGTGTGGCCCAAGAAGTTTTTGGTGCTGTTGAATTGCAGGGAAGGTGGGAAGAGTAGAAGAGGTTGTTGGAAGAAAATGGAAAACTAGGATGAGTAGGCCAGTTGAGCATGGGGGGTTAAGATGCCTGTAGAAGAAACAAATCGGGAAACCGGAACCGGAACATCCACTTTTGGGTGATATTGACATTCATAATCTTGAATTTACAAAGAAGTGACAATTTTGATGTATTATAACTTCATTATTCTTTATTTTATAGCCTATATTACTGCATGACTATATTTGGAGAAAAAAAAATGTTCAGCCCCTTAAATTAGACGTAAAAGCATGTAACTCACTGTGTACGTGAGCGTTCAAAGTTCCCATCTTTCCACCAAATTTGGTGTCAATCGCTATAACAGACAGGCAGACAGACGGACAGACAGTCACGACGGCGACTTTAATCTGTGGGTTATCGAGTGGGGCAGCAAGTGCTTATTAGAAGCATTCGCCCAGTTGGATGTTGTTCTGGCCAACGAAAGCGATATAAACATTTATCGGAAAGGGGGAACTGGTTCAATTGTAGATCTGGTAGATCTGCCTAAGAGATGCTCATTCCCCACTAGAAGACCGAATTATTGGTGGAATAGTGAGCTTGCCAGCCTTCGATCGATTTGCCACAGACCCAGACGAACGGCTCAGAGGGCAATAGGTAGGATCGAATAGGGGCAAAAGGAGCATGCCTATAGGGAAGCTCGCAAGAACCTCAAGCGCGTCATCCAGCGGAGTACGAGGGAATGTTTTAAGGAGCTCTATTCGGAAGCGGACATAAATCCGTGGGGTAGCGCCTATAAAATCGTAACAGGACGATTCAGAGGCCGATCGTCTCCGCAGATCACGTGCCGTATACTCTTGTTGAAAATAATCCAGGGGTTATTTCCCCAGCAAGAGCCGGGTACTAACACTTTGCAGCGTCCCCTGAATGTGACGCCGATTCCACCAGTCACCAGGGACGAGCTGCTGGAGATCTGCGGTCGAAGTAAAGCCCCGGGTCTGGACGGCATACAGAATAAGGCCCTCAAACTTGCCGTCAAATGTAGACCGCATATGTTCGCGGAGCTGTTCGAAACGTGCATGTCCGAGGGTATCTTTCCAGCACCGTGGAAGCGGCAGAAGCTGCTGCTGCTGCCTAAGGCTGGCAAACCGAAAGGGGAACCGTCTTCCTATAGACTCATATGTCTTCTAGACACTATGGGGAAAATGTTGGAGCGGGTCATCTATGATAGATTACTTCCAGTCGTCAAGAGCCAAGGGTGCCTTTCAGATAGGCAGTACGGGTTCCGTAAAGCCAGATCAACCATTCGCGGAAGGGGTTGTACCAGCAAATATTGTGTGGTGGTCACCCTGGATGTGAGGAATGCATTCAACTCGGCCAATTGGAACCTTATTCGAAAGTCTCTGGCGACGATTGGTGGTCCCCCCCCCCCCCCCCGTTGTCTCCGCGGGTGTCCCACAGGGCTCTGTACTGAGCCCACTTCTGTGGAACATCATGTATAATGATGTACTTAACTTTCCGGTTCCGGAGGAGGCCACGGTGGTGGGTTACGCCGATGATATAGCACTGTTTGCGGTCACAAAGCATCTCGAGGATGCTGAGTTGTACTCAAGCAAAGCAATTAGTGTTGTTAAGGCTTGGTTAGAGCGTGCTGGACTGGCACTCGCGGAGGAAAAGACGGAAGCGGTCCTCATTACTAAGCGCCGGAAAAGAAATTACGCCTGCATTAGAATCGGGAATCGTATCATCACTTCCAAGCCGGGCTGATTCCAGTTAACCCGTTGGGGAGTTCCGTCCCCACGCACTCGAGGAGGGCGATCAGACCCGAGTCTGCAAGGGACTCATCTGAAGTGGCTCTGCCACGGAGCCTCACCGGAGGTTATCTGGTACCATGGGAACCGGGATGGCCCTCTGAGAGCATATGCTCCAGGAGAATTCCTGGAGGATGTGCTCCCGGCCCGGTTATTTGCGGTTGGCCCCCTAGTGGGAGTTTCATGGTGGTTGTGGTTATGCTTACATCGCGGGCGTGGAGTTCCGTGTCCGAAAAGGACCGTGGGATTATGCCTTCACGGCAGGTACTCACGTTAAACTCCCAGGACTTTCATCACTTCCAAGCCGCCCATCAAATACTTGGGGGGTAATGATAAACGGAAAATTCGATTTTAAGCAGCACATAGAGCATACTTGCAAAAAAGCATCCACGACTGGTCTGGCCCTCGCAAGGATGATGCCGAACGTAGGAGGACCGCCTTCAGGACGTCTCAGACTATGCAGCGTTCGTTATCTCGGGAATGATGCCGATTTACATCCTGGCAACCGAAATGATGAACATTTATAACACCAGGCATCGCAGGTGAAAAAAGCCGAAAGAGAAAGATCCAAAAGCAGATTTAAACAGCGATGGGATCAGTCAGAAAAGGGTCGGGGACTTACAGGTTGATCCTTTCCATCAGGGAGTGGCTGGAGAGAAAGCATGGAGAGATCAATTATAATTTCATCCAGTTTCTCAGGGGCTATGGAGGATACCGTCAATACATGTACAGGTTTAAATTGGACACCTCACCTAATTGCGCAAACTGCGACGGGGTCCCAGAGGACCCAGCGCACGTTTTCTTTCAGTGTCCTAGGTTCGTGGAAGATCGGAGGAAACTCTAGGTGAAGTGCTATCACCGGGAAATTTTGTCCGGAGAATGGTAGCTTGAAGACTGAGATGCGATCAATTCCATGATTGCAGTAATCCAGGATAAACTGCGAAAAGCAGAAAAAGTGAGGAAGGCGCGGTTACGAACCTCGCGGGAAGACGGAAGGAGACCTAGCTAAAGTAAGCTAACTCCGCCCCGGGATGTAATACCTAAAGGTGGTTCCACGGGGTATGCGGGGAAGTTGGAAGTGGTTTTAGTGGGTAAAAATCCCACACTCTGGCGTGTCCAAGCCAGTCTTTTGAAGATTTCCACCTCCTTTAAAAAAAAAGACGGACAGACAGACAGATAGTAGATTGATTTTAATGAGGTTTTGTCTTATACAAAACTTTAAAAAGGGGGGAAAGGGAACTTGACAGTACGGATTTCCGATGTATATACAAAGTACAATGAACGATAGTGAATTGGGCGGGGAGGAACGTATGGCAACACAATCATAAGGAAAGGCAAAGGAGGAGAAGACGCAATTAGGACGCCACCGGCACGTGATGAACCCCGGTCCCTGTTGCAGCAGAAAATCGAGTGCCCGTGGGGAGCTCGGAATTTAACTCGTCGTTTAATAGCGTCCAGCCAAGTTTCAGAGATACAGATGGCATGATATTGCTGAGCTGGCGTGGATTAATTGATGGCCCTTAGCTTTGTTCTTATTCCTCTAACATGTCGATAGTTTTATCGTAAAATCGGAACCAGTTGCATTGATCAGCGAGGAAGGCAGGCTGTCCTGAAATTTACCCGTGAATTCGTGCGCCTATGCAGCCTGATGAATACATCTTTAGGACAGGATAAAGGATGCGATTAAGCCAAATTTAAGGGCATAAGTGAAAGTGAAATTTCAGTCTTTTGTCAGTTTAATACAGGACGATAATGAACGTGAGTTAACTGTGTATTTAATATATTACAGTACCTCGTCCATAGAAGAAGCGAACGCTAGCCTAAAGGTAAACAACATTGGGGAGACAACCTTTAACCCGGAGCCACTGCCACTGGTGGTTAAAGTACCAGAGTATGGAGCAGAGGCGGGAAGTGGCGCTTCGCCGGCGAGAAGAACGATGCCAAAGGGTGGGGCGGCTGCGTTCCGATTCGTGACCTGGTGAGGAGCCTACGGATATTGTCCCAATGAAGGCGCACGGGAGCGAAATCGGATCGGAGACTCGGTAGCCCGTAACTCATCACGTATGGGTCGCTGAATCAGAGACGCAGAACCAGCGGTGGCATCCCTGATGTAGGACGACTCTACAGGTGATAGCTTCGTCATAGACCTTTGAAGTTTAGGCAACACTGTTAAGCACAACAGGAGGCTCATTTTCTGAAACCAAAGTGTTATCGAATAAATTCCTATGCTACAGAGTATAAGTAGGTAGCTATTGCAAAATTTTATAATTTTATAATTTAGACTATATCAATCTGATTTGAGCTTCTGAGAATGGGTCTATGAGAGAAATGATCGCTCTTTAATCCCTACACCCTCTTCTTTTGCATCAAATGTCAGATCTGAGCTTTCGAAAGTACTATTTGAGACCTTTAATTTGATACCACACATGACAACATTCGGTGAAAAAAATTTACACCCCGCTTTTTTGTAGTTAGGTTACACAAAACTTTAAAAAGCGTGGAGCTGCCTGTCAAGATTTTCACTGATTTACATAATATTTGGATTCTTTCTAAACTAGGGTCAAGAACGTTCCAATAAATTTTTATATGAACTAACCCAAAAAAATTATTTCGCTTTTATTTCTAGGTTCCCGAAGAACGAGGTAATAAATTCGTTCGTACTAAAGAGGACGATGGATTTGGTCAACACAGCGAATTTAGCGAATATAGCCGATCAACGAGCCGAAGCGAATACAGCGAGTATAGTGATTACAGCATAGGTGATGAAGAGAGTAGAACATAATGAATTTAGTGAATACATCGACCAAACTGGGTGCGAAATGTTCAATCAAAGAAAGTAAGTTTCATAGCAGTGAAGCGCGTGCACATAGATTGTAATTTTAGTATATATTTTTCAGGCGAAAATGGTCAGATAATGACTATAGCGAACGTCGTGAAAATTGGGAATAAAGTTTTTACAAAGGAGATTACGGACAAAGCAGATGCAGTAAGTGCAGGGAAAAAGTAATATAGCAATAAAAATAATCGATAGCGCGAAAATTCAATTGGATCAAGGTCTTGAAGTGCGTTAAAGCACTTCATTCATGACCGCAACCGAACCCTACAGGATTGCAGTACTCTGTATGAGGTACTGTGATCAGCATTGCACTCTCCCGTGATTATCATCCTGATTTGACTCAGGTACTCATTCACAGCTGAGTCATGTGGGATCCAATGTCAAGCCACGATGCAAACCCCACTGCTACCAGTGAGATTTGAACCGTGACCTTCCGTGCAACAAAAATGGTAATACCCTTCAAAGTTAGCCTCTTTCTGTAAATAACTATAAGTCTTTTTGAAAATTATCGTATGATTCGATAAATACATATCCAATTACTTTCATTGTGGGGTGGGGTTACTGCCAAATTTAGCAGATCTGTGGAGGCCGGGCAGCTATATATGAAGTGCAGAGCCGTCTCTTCCTCCTTCTCACATTGGCTACATATATCCGAAACCACCACCTTAATCATTTCCATATGGTAGTTTAAGGAGCAGCGTTCCATTAAAAGCCCTACTCGGGTTTTCATGTCTAACTTCTTCCGCTCTTGTGGCCCAAGGCTCTTTCACAAAGATTTTCGCCTGCCGACAAGAGTTCAAATGTCTCAATTCGGCCGCGAGAATCCTTACAATTTCACCTTTCAGAGGAGATTTGACAGTGGATAACCGGATATCGAAAGCTGGTTCTGGCCACACCAGTTTCAGCAGCAGTTAATGACAACTCCACACCAACTGGTTTGATATGTCATTGTTGTTTAGTGCTGATAATGCTGCCCGATTATTGGAACAGATTCGAATGGTGCAACTCCTCCATTTTCATCGCAATAATTTTTCTACTGCCAATGAAATGGCGTACAACCCCGCCTCTATTTATAGTCGTCATTTTTCCGAAGGGTCGGAACAGTTCCATAATCGGACCACCTGAGGACAACCCCTGCCCCCGATCCATCTTCCATAAATAACCGGTCAGTGAAGATTATTAAGTTTTTAATCCGAAGGGACTCAAGGCAATCTACAATCTACGTATGAATGGCCGCCTTCCCACGCGCCAATGGTATGGGTCCGTTTCAGCTCAAAATGAATGCGTGGTAGATTTTGAAAAGCTTCCAGTCTAGTCCAATCTTCGTAGCGTCCACCGCGAGCCCATTGCGGAGGCACTAACTAACTAACAAGTTGTCCATTACCAAGAGCCCCTAATACATCATGCCGCGATAGACTTCTCACCGAGCAATGTGTGGATTTTTCTACACTCCAGTATGTGCATTCAACTGATTAACAGCGGATCAATTCCATACTGTCTTCTTTAGAGCTTTCTATGCCTCTTTATACCGATTCAAATTAGCGGCTGAATCAGGACTTTAGACCACGGTTGAGTAACACCATAGTCGTTCTCCTCCTTCTTTGGCGTATCGAGTGGACAACTTTCTTCAAAGCCTTCTCTCATGCTAGTTGCAATCATCTAGGTTGTCTTCTCAATTCCAGCAATGGATTTGGTGCGCCTCCCAAGGAGCGTAGCTCGGGTGCTCAATTCTATTTTATACGCCACCCAACATGTCTTACGTGGATTCCGAAATCGAGTGGCTGGTGATGCATCCTTGCTCATTACGAAATCAATTCGCCTGTCACCGAAAGTGAAATATCGTTTGATACTCTCCACTCTCTGACAAAAGCCGCAATGTCAAAGGATATAACCGTGGTGTCGATGACCTCTCGTCTGACCACGTTGAAGAAAGTTGGTTCATTAATCAAATTAAGGATTTGCAGACCGGTTCCTACCAGATTCTGTGATAGTCTCGATACTCTTGCATTGATGTTGGAACTTCCCCAACATATGTGGCGGGCGTTGAATCAAATCCTGCCATTACCTCTATGTCTTTACTTTTGATATATTGGGTAGCTCTGATGAATGCTCCACTTGAAACTTCTTTTGCGTCATAGGTTATATATGCAGATCACCATCTCTTTACCTCCCTGTTGACTTTAATGGTTAGTTTGGCCGTTGTAGTGTTGGCATCACATAGGTTACTAACTAAATTAGCTAGGAGGTCTTGTGAGACCATCATGCAAGAGTGGGGTCGATCAATTCCATTGGCATACAACAGATCAACATGTTGGAAATTAAAGCCCCTGGCTTTCCCACCAAAAACGCATGACAGACAGACAATAGCTATTAACCCAATAACTGATAAACATAGTCGAGATTTTACAATGCAACAAATTTATTTGAAAAATATGGCACCTCATCTACGCTTCAAATAAAGATGCCGTGGGCTGCACGTCACCTTCAATGATTTTAGGAGCCGATCCTTGTAACATGACAGTCCCTAACCCATAGTCGACCCGACAGCTCACTTGTTCCCGAACTTTTTTAATATCCGGTTCGGCAACGCTGAGATTAAGGAAAGGTCCGTCTCGGCTCACTCCCCTGTTTTGCTTCCTAGCAGTATCCAAGTGGAGGTGATGGGATTTTTCTGGAAACCCAATTATTCCAAAAATTCAGTATTTTAATTTTTAAGGTTTTTTCTATCTCGACAGTAAGAAGATTATCGATACTCAAGGGTTCCTTCTATGGCTCGCTTTCCTTTCTTATCTGCAACCCAAGCTCCACTGCCTAGATTTTTGTCCTCATCGTAGACAATAGTGACGTCGATTTTATTTTCCAATACTGCTTGGGAGAGCAGAGCCTGAGACGCTTGGCAATAGTTCAGATTTAGCTCTAAAAGCCTCATTTACGCATAGTGTTGATCGCCTTCCTAAACACCAAACAGGTGCTGCTGCCTGTGATGCGGACGCTGTCAATGTTACTTACCAGATTGTTCAATAAGCTTTGCGGTTCGATAAGAAAAACAAAATTTTATGGTTTGAAATACACTTTATTATTCAGTATATTCTGAGTGGACATCAATACACTTGTTCCAACGAGATTCCAATTTATAAATTCCATCCCTGATGTAAGAATCTGAAAGGGCTGAAAAATACGCTTCCACAGCTGTTATGTTATCATTTGATAAAAAACGCTTTCCACGCATAAATTTTTTAAGCCTGGAAATAGATGGAAGTCGCTAGGGACCAAATCTGGTGAATACGGTGGATGCTCCAACAATTCGAACTTGAATTCATTGATTTTAGCCATTGTCAAAACGCTTTTGTGACACTGCCCTGATGAAAAGGAATTTTTTTCTTCTGTGAACCTAGTCTTTTTTCACGAATGTTTTCCTTCAGCTGGTCTAAGAGGTTATAATAATATTCAGAATTTATTGTTTTACCAGTTTGCAAGTAATCCACAAACAAAATTCCTTTTGCATCGCAAAAACTGATGCTAACACCTTGTTGGCCGATTTCTGGATACGAACTCGTTTTGGAGCCGAAGAACGAGGTTCAATCAACTCTTCCGCCTCTTTGTTTTGATTCAGAATCATGGTGTTAGACCCAAATCTTATCCATAGTGGTGAATCGATGCATAAAATCCACTTTATCCTTTCGAAAACGCTCCAAATGTTGCTGAGAAAGTGGCATTCGAATGTGTTTTTGTTCTGCGAATGTGGCACCCATTGTGCGGACAGCTTTCTGAAACCCAATATTTCAGTCAAAATATTGCTTATACTGCTCAATGAGATGCCTAGGGCTTCTGCTAAATTTCTTTCAGTCACTCGACGATTTTCCAATAACTGGATTTTTTCTACGATTTCAGGTGTTGATGCTGTTTTTGGACGTCCTTGACGTGGATCATTTTCAAGACTTGTACGACTGCGTTTAATTTCAGCAACCTAACTTTCTACTATACTAATCGAAGGTGACGAGTCCTTATACACTTTCAACACCCGTTCATAAATTTCTTTTGCTTTTAAACCTACTAAAAATAAAAATTCAATTACTGCACGATACTTGGTTTTTTCCATTGTAAAAAATACTGAGGCCAGTCTATACTAAATCGCTTGTAAACACAGCATGAATCGATAGATTGAAATGAAACTAGACATATGTTCATAGAAAGAGTGTAGCAACATAACAAAAAAAAATTGGGCTAGCAACAACGCCCCCTGTTATCGCACCGCAAAACTTATTGAACAAGCTAGTATTTGCCTGCAAAACAGACAATTGATCCTTTCTTCGCAGTCTTCTGCAATGTGGCCTTTCTTTTCGCATTTCCCGCACCTCGGACTTATCGGGTAGAGCAGCACATTTTTCGCACCAATTCCAATCTTAGAGTCATCTGCTATCGCAGTCGGCAGACGACCCTACCAATCCGGACTTTGCTGGCAGTGATAGATTTTTTGGTCGCGTCAAGAGTCAGACTTATTCACGCAATTCCTGTGCCACCATATGCCTGTTTGAAGGAAATCTCATTATTATTAACAAAGCTACAAAAGGTCAAAATTTTGTATTTTAAGTGAGTTTGTCGGAATCTGAAACGTGTTTGATATAAAGTGAATGAACGATGGAATTTTGAACTTTCGGCTATGTACGAACGGGAAACCGTGCTTTCCATGTGTTCAGCTATTCGTCATCGTGGATGCGAACCCACCTCTGACCCCAAGACCATCGGTTTCCGATCTACCTAAAAGCTCTTTCGCGATACAACAGCGAAACAACATTTCCTTCCCAGACCAAAGCAATGATGGAATCGCTTTTGTTAAGGAACACGCTACCCAGCACTTTATACTGCTAACAAACTTGCAGTGCATCGTAGTCACCCCGCTCATAGCCATAAGTTCATCAATCTCCCCCCCTCCGTTTACGCTCTTAGCCAGATCTAATAACGCCCTTTGGAAGCATTTCCAACAACTTCCCTTACGCTAGAAGAGAAGACACTTTTGGCGGCTTCCCAGTGCTTATCAATATCTTCATTGGTTGTTCAGAACTTGTGTCTTTTGCTACTACTAGATAACAGCCATGAAGGGTTAACGATCTGATTTCTTACGAAGAGATGCAACACCCAAATAAGTGATGTGGGGCGATTATCGGATGATGGCCGCTCTTTTCAATTTGATGTTCAATAACATTTCTGTGTTGAAATGTCGTCAACGCAGGAAGTGTCGTGGTGCTTTTTATTGCGTTCGAGAATACTCTTAGCTGTTATCTTTAGGACGGCTGGAAGCAAGCAAATACCCCGCCAGTTGACGTACCCAAGACGGGTTCTCTTCTTCAGAATCTTGACAGTCATCCCCTTCTTGTTTTACACACTAAGGAAGATGGATGGAAGAAGCAGTTCTCTATAACCGGAACTACGGTGAACAGTCCCGTTGGGAAACAGTCAAGCCCAATGGCGTTACCCCACCAAGGCGCCTTGCTAACCGATCTAATTTCCCTTTTGCTTGGAGGAATACTTTGTTCGCTTCCCGAGATTTTTCGCAGTACCGAACCTGAAGCGAATCACGGTCATCGCACTCATTGTTCCGACAGCCAGCTAAATCTTATGGTGCTCCTTCGGGAAGAGGCTAACAACCTCATTTACACCGGAAAGAAGATCAACTTTATCAATACGTTCCGCCAAACTGTTCAAGATGTCTACCGACCGATCAGCAAGATAATTTTCCCACTATCGAGCGACAACCGGGTCTCGTAAGCGAACCATGTTAAACTTTATGTCTAACTATATCTAATTGGGCTAACTTATCCGTACACATCTGGCAGCACCTACCTATGGATTCGTGCCTATGATTTGTACGGATAAGCTTTCCCAATACATTCGCAAGTCCGAGACTACCTATTAGACGTACTCTGCAAACGCGAATATGCAAACGCGATACGCAACCGAAGACAACCATTAATAGGTGATGTCGCTTACGACTGATGTCAACGACTCTTTTACTACGCCCATCCAGATGGCAACGCCCACACCGACTGCTGATTGCAATGTGGTCGGTCGGATTAAATATACATTGACGATCAGTTGACTGACTTAATGTTAGGCTCGCTAATCAAGCAATGTGCTACTAATGACGAGGCAATGTAAGCTGCTGGAAGACCTTTCACTCTTGTCATTAAGAGAGGGAGATATTACACAGTGCAGAAATTATAGAGGAACCATGTTGCTGAGTATTATCTATAGGATATTCTCCGCTATCTTGCTAGGACGGATAGCCTTATTCGCCCAAAACATGACTGGCCCATATCAAAGAGGCTTCACTCCAGGCAAATCAGCAACAGATCAGATTTTCCCTGTGCGGCAAGCTATTGAAAAACTGTTGGAATATGGACATCAGTTACATCGTCTTTTGATCAACTTTAAGGCCGCCTATGCTAGAATAGCCTAGCTAAAACTGTACAAGGCCATGATAGAATTCGGTATCCCGACGAAATTAATAAAACTGACTAGGCGGGCCCTGACCAATCTACGAGGCCAGATGGAAATAGCAGGATCACACTGGAGACCATTTAACATCAAAAACGGTCTACCACAAGGGGATGTCCTATCATGTGTCCTCTTCAACCTGGCCCTGGAAAAAGTGATCCGTGAGGCTGAGGTAAATGCGACGGGTATGATCCTCTTTAAGTCCACCAAACTACTGGCCTATTCTTACAATATCGACATCATGGGAGGAACGACGCGAGACGTACAAATTGCCTTCATCCAGATCAAACAGACGGCGCGAGATCTTGGGCTGCATATCAAAGAAGATAAGACAAAATACATGGTGGCAACGTCAGCACCAAACACCAACTAACTAACAACATCAAACCGCACTGGTCAAACGGGAAAAATAAAGTAGGAGACTACAACTTTGAATCCGTTGATAATTTCTCCTATCCAGGGTCAAAAATCACAACCGATAACAGTTATTTTTTTTTGGAGTAGGGTAGGTGAATGCATTTACGCACAGAGTATTGGACTCCCGCAACAGTACGCAGTCGGGCTATCAACTAGACACCTTCCTGTCATAAGATAATTAGCCTGGAACCGTTTGACACATTACTTCGGGCTAGACCTCCCGCTCTCCCGGCTTTGGGAGCCTTCAAGTCAGGGAATTCCTTTCACAAATTGGATGGGAGGGCAGGAAGCGAGTCCATCTGTCCCTTAGCTGATTTTGCCAAGAAAGTTGCCTCTCGGTAAGGGTGCGTTGACGTTTTGCACGGGTAACCACTTCTCTTAAGATTTCGCCCTTACGGCGGTAGATAGCTTTGCGCTCCTTGGCAAGGTGAGCAACGGGGATTACTCCCGCGATCACCACTACAGCCGGTTCGAAGACGGTGTGATAAGCAGACGGCACTAGCAAAGTTCCCCGCCTCTGGACTTGAGCAAGGCGCTTACGATGCACCTCCTTGTCAAGGGCTTCAGCTCATACCTCCGCACCATAGAGCAGAACCGACTGCTTTGATTTGCTCGAGGAAGCTCATCTTCGAGTCGAACATTAGCCCAAGGTATTTAATCGCTGGTTTTGACTCTATAGTCAACTCACCGATCGATATGGGACGCAGGGTCAGGATTCTCCTTCCGGTTAAAACGACTACTACGGTTTTTTCCAGCGCATGTTTGAAAACGTGAGCAGTCATCCATCCGCTTACCCGTCGCATCAATATACCAAGTCTGCTTTGCGTCTGTTCAACAGTGCGTTCGGCAACAAATGCTGCAACGTCGTCTGCATAACCGACCAGGCGCGGCTCTCAGTAGACTATCATAGGAAGCGCTCCAGACGTCGGCGCTAGGATGGATCCCTGTGCTACTGCCGACGTGATTTCTATCCTCTCTAGCATATCATAGAGCAGGGAGCGGTCTTTCAGATATTCCTTCAATATCCGCAAAAGATAGTTTGGCACGTGAAATGAGTTTTCTAATGTGCCTAGAATATCTGTCCATCTTATGGAATTGAAGGCATTTCTGATATTAAGCATTATGAGGATCACTATCCGTCGAGATCGGTGGCTGTGTGCTTTGTGTCTGGCCACTTTCCAGCGACAAGGAAAAATGTCCTCTTTTAAGCAAGCGTTGAACGCCTCAAGCAGCAATTCTAGCCGTTGGCGGAACACCAGTTTGTAAGCTTCCGCCGGGATGCCATCAAGGCCTGGCGTATTCTTATTTTTCCTAGTGAGAACCACTTCTTCGAGCTCTCTCATAGTGAAAAGGGATACAGGATGTCTGGGGAACAATACCCGCACAATGCGGTCCATCTGGTTGGTACTTAGTATGCAGGGCCTCGCAGAACCACGATTTTCCCGGAGACAAGCTTATAGCCAAGTCCAGTCCCTTGTAAACTGCTGACATGTGTCCATAGTCCAGACACTTGTAGCACTTGGTGGGGACTATCCGCATTCGCACCCTGCATACTACCCATCCAATTTTGATTCTCCCGCTGTTAAGGAGTTTCCTCACGTATTGCTCGGGGACTTCCAGCATGGCGACCTTTTGGCCTCGAGCATACCTACCCGGGCATTGGTTACCTCTGGACACTCACGCTTTATCGCCTCCTCTACTTCGACCGCTAACAGCTATGACGAGGGAATCCGCACACGTTTGTTGACAGCCAACGGAGCCTCTTTCAGCTTACAAAAAGTGTTCCACTCGAAACGTCTCATCATAGGGACAAAGCTCTTACTGTACAAGACAGTGATCTTGCCAGTCGGCATGTATTCCTCGGAGACTTGGGTTTTTAGCAAGGAAAATTGCAAACTCTTGGCCGCGTTCGAGAGAAGAATCCTCCGAAGAATTTTTTCCCCCTACATGAGGATGGACGATTCCGTAGCCTACGAAATCTATGAGCGATACCACGACCGTTAGGTTGTGGATAAAATCCGGCTCAATAGGTTGCGGTGGGCGGGTCACTTAATCCGTATGGATGAGGATGATCCACACCGGAAAGTCTATAAGGGCAATATCTATGGTAGAAAAAGAAGACACACAAGATTTCCGCTTATACGCTTATTTCCTGTAGACTTGCCAGAGTACAAAAGCAGAGTGCATAGAAGGGAAAGGAGTGCTCGCCATAATCCTGTGGCGCGGCAGGATCTGCAGCATTCGAAATTTATTTTGGATGTTGCGGATGCGGACGGGTAGATGGCGCTGAACTCCGAAACTCTCCACTCACTCGTTTTCTGAACGCACCAGGGGAGTGGAGAACCAGCGGTAAAAAAAATGCCGTTGGTTGGGACAGTAAGGACCGCATGGAAATAAGTCGGTCTCTTCTGTATCCGACCGCGGCGCTGAACACATCGCTCGTGACTGAACAAAGTTTTAGCGTTTTCCTCTTAAATTTAAAATATTATAATCAAACTCACACACTCAAGTAAATCAAGTCAAATCATTGCAAGTCCAACCTTTTCTTTGCTTTCGATCAGATCTCGACTTTTTTATTTACTGCCCTCGACACCCAAAAGTTACTACGAAAATTCCCCGGGCATCTCACAGGAGCGAGCTTGTCGTGCCAACGGACAATGTTCGATTCCGCCTCGTGAAGTGTGAAAAATTCTGTTTGGTAATAAGTCTGAAGAGTTTCGGAGCTCCATCGGTCAGTCTCCTACAAGTGCGGAAAAAGTCATTTGTTAAAGTGGTGACCCCGATAAAGAAGAAGAGGGACAGGAGTAGTCGCGGCAACGATCAGCAACAGCCCAAGGATCTCAAGTTCAAACCTCCGCCCCGGTGAAAGGAATCACCCGCGACTGCTGATCGCATTCACGCCAGCCCGAGCCGGGAATCAACAGATCGGAGGAGCTGTCCGGCCGACATCCGCCCAACTTAGGCAGCGGCAGGGATCGTCTTTTTGTACCCGTCGCAACGGGCCGGCCGAAAAGCGGCAGCAGCAGCTGAGCCAACGCATTCCGGAACTCTTGCTTCCTGGCGGCCGACGAAGCGCCTACGGATACGCTGCGCCGAGCCCCGGCCAGTGGCCCACCCCGCCCGATGAACAGTTGCTTGCCGATTTAAAAATTCTGGTGATAGAGCAAAGCCAAACAGCAGCTACGTGTTTTAGGAACTCAAATTAAATTTATATTCCAACAATGTTCATTTTCAATTCATCCATCTCTGTCAAAATAATTGTTTGCTGAAATATTATTTAAAAAAAGTGATAATAAAAGTAAAATCGCTGCAAGAGACGGCGTTGAAATGTTTCGCATCGCGGGTTCTACATTTCCTTGGTGTTTTGGTCTGCGCTGGAGAGCGTCCGCTTCGGTCGTTGTTTTTTTCTCGTTTCGTGCGTGCATTTGTGGGTGCGGCCTGCCGTGTCGGTGTAAAGTTCACCGCGTTTCAGTATAAACTCACCGCGTCTGCATCTCAATCTCGTACTTTTCGGTAAGAAAAATGTCGTTTGACAATAAAGACGCGGCAGGCCCATCGGACCCACAAGTGACCGCCCTCGCCGTACGCGTTCCTCCGTTTTGGCGGCGGAACCCCGAGCTGTGGTTCGTGCATTTGGAAGCACAGTTCCAAATGTCCGGCATCACATCGGACGCGACCCGTTTCAACTACGCGGTGGTCGGCCTGGACGAAGAGTCCATACTTCTGGTGTCCAACGTGGTGAAGTCGGCATCGTACTCGCAGCTCAAGAGCGAGTTGATCAGGCGCCTGTCGGCAAGCGAGTCGGCAAAATTAGACCACTTGCTGGCGGGTTTAACGTTGGGTGATCGAACTCCCAGCCAATTGCTTCGTGAAATTAGGCAATTGGGTGGGAGCAAGATCGGCGACGATCTGATCAAGTCGCTCTGGCTGCGTCGGCTCCCGGAGGGCACCCAGGCGATCCTAGCCTGCGTCTCCGGTTCCTTGGAGGAACTAGCAGCGACGGCCGATCAGGTACAGGAGGTGTACGTTCGCCCAACCATAGCGGCCGTTCAACCACCGTCGGATGAGGTGAGCGACTTACGGCGCGAGATCGCGGCCTTAACTGCCAGCTTGGCCGAGATGCGGGCGACGTTGGACGCTCAGCGTTCGAGTGCCAGGTCGCGAGCTCGCTCACGGTCTGCCACACGAAAAGGGCGTTCGGGTAGCAGGTCGTCAAGACAGCCTGCGGACCAAGGTATTTGCTGGTATCATCGTAAGTTCGGAGATAAAGCGACAAGATGTACGCTACCTTGCAAATTCGCGCCTACCGCAAAAAACTAGGTCCGCGGGGGGTCTTGGCGACGGCCACCCAGAGCGCAGCGCCACGTCGCCTAACTATTTTCGACCCCCTCAGCAGGCGCAACTACCTCGTCGACACGGGTGCGGAGGTTTCGGTTCTTCCCGTACCCCAGCATCATCGACTATTTCCACAACCCCTCAAACTGGCGGCAGCAAATTCCTCCCGCATCAATACATACGGGTACAGGCAAGTGGACGTGAGTCTTGGCTTGCGTAGGACGTTTCCGTGGCGTTTCATCCTGGCGTATGTCAGCTTCCCCATATTAGGCGCAGACTTCTTGTGTCACTATGGGTTGCTGGTGGACTTGCAAAATAAGTCCCTTATAGACCCCACAACCAAACTAAATTCGTCGGGCCAAATGGTATCTCACGCTGACAATAACCTTTCCGTTCTTTTGGAAGACATCTCTGACTCTCGTGTTCGGACACTCCTCCAAAAGTTCAGCCAGATAACTACCGAGTGTAGTCTCTCGAAACCAGTAAAGCACAATGTGCAGCACCACATAAATACTACTGGTTCCCCGATTTTCTCAAAGGTGCGTCCTCTACCACCCCAGAAACTGGCTATCGCGCGGAAAGAATTTGAACAACTTGTTCAACAGGGTATCTGCAGGCCCTCAAACAGCTGTTGGTCTTCCCCTTTACATATGGTCCCTAAGCCAAATGGCGAATGGCGTCCCTGTGGGGATTACAGAAGGCTAAACGCACAGACTGTTCCTGACCGATATCCGATTCCACTCATCCACGACTTTGCGCATCACCTCGCGAATTGCCGCATCTTTTCAACCTTGGACTTAGCCAAGGCATACCACCAAATCCCAGTAGCTCCTGAAGACATTCCAAAGACGGCAATATGCACACCCTTTGGACTCTTCGAGTTCACCCGAATGACTTTCGGATTGTGCAATGCGGCGCAAACCTTTCAAAGGTTCATTCACTCAGTCCTGCGAAACCTCGATTTCTGTTTCGTCTATTTGGATGATGTTTTGGTCGCTTCTTCTACTGAGTCTGAGCACTTAGCCCATCTCGAGTGCATTTTTCAACGTCTCCTTGAGGCCGGTTTAGTCTTAAACGTTGAGAAGTGCAAATTCCTTCAAAAACAGGTGAGATTCCTCGGCCACTCCATTTCCTCTGAAGGAATACAGCCCGACCCAGACAAGGTGCAAGCAATCACAAGCTTCCCGCGTCCAAAAACAGTGAGGGAGTTGAGGAGGTTCTTGGGCATGCTAAACTTTTACCGTCGTTTCCTGCCCAAGGCCGCCCATCACCAGTCCGTTTTGAACGCGTACTTGTCTGGCCCCAAAACAAAAGACACACGAGAGATTGTGTGGTCTGAAGAGGCTGTCCGCGCGTTCAACAAATCCCGACAGCAACTGGCTGACGCTACACTTTTGGCATTTCCTCATCAAGATGCACCCCTAGCCGTTTTTGTTGATGCCTCTGACATCGCAGTAGGTGCTGCCCTTCACCAAAAGGTGGACCAAGTTTGGCAGCCGTTGAGCTTCTTCTCGAAGCAGTTGAATCCCGCTCAACGGAACTACAGCACCTACGATCGCGAACTGCTCGCCGCATACCTGTCCATCAAATACTTCCGTTTCTCCCTAGAAGGCAGGCCGTTCACAGTGTTCACGGACCATAAGCCTCTCACGTTCGCTTTGAAACAGAAGCCCGACAAAGCGTCCCCTCGTCAGCTTCGACACCTGAGCTTCATAAGCCAGTTCACGTCAGACATCCAGCACGTGTCCGGGAAGGACAACATTGTTGCTGACGCTTTGTCTCGTGTCTCCGAAGTTAACATCCCCGCCTCACTCGATTTCTCGGCTATTGCCAAGGCGCAAGTGGATGACGCAGCACTTCAGAGCCGCAAGTCCAACCCCAAATACAAATTTCGGGAGTTGCCTATCTTCGGCTCAAACCTCTCGCTCTGCTGCGAAGACTCGGAAAAGGGACCTCGGCCATACATTCCGGCCACATTTCGCAAGGAAGTGTTCCACGCAGTTCACGACTTGGCGCACCCCGGCATCAGGACAACAAACCGGTTAGTCACCGGAAAATACTTCTGGCCCTCCATGAACAAGGATATCAATTCCTGGGCCAGAGAGTGCATCGCATGCCAGAAGTGTAAAGTCTCCAGGCATGTAAGGAAAGAAGTGGGCTCATTCCCCCGCACTACCAAGCGTTTCCACACCATACACCTCGACATAATAGGGCCTTTGCGAGACTCGCACGGTTACAAGTATTGCCTCACAATCATCGACAGGTTCACGCGGTGGCCTGAGGCAATACCTCTGAAGGACATTACGGCGCAATCTTGTGCCGAAGCCCTCTGCCGAGAGTGGATACCTCGCTTTGGCGTCCCTGCAGTGATCATCACTGACCAGGGAATGCAATTTGAGTCCACCCTTTTCTCCGAGTTAGGCAAACTCCTGGGTTTTAAACGCCAGCGGACTACTGCATACCACCCGCAGTCCAATGGGATGCTAGAACGTTGGCACCGGACGCTGAAAGCCGCCATTATGGCACGCGACGACCCGTCCTGGACTCAAGTCTTGCCTCTCGTCCTACTCGGCCTTCGTACAACCCGCCGAGAGGAATTTGCTGCCAGCCCCGCGGAGCTGGTTTACGGGGAGAACCCAAGACTCCCAAGCGATCCGGTCTTCGACAAGAGATCGGGTCTCACGGAGTCGGGGTTGGTGCGTCTGCTGAGGGACAATCTCCGACGCATCAAAGCGCCACCACCCACTCGACACTCGTCCATACCTGCTTGTTCGCCCAAGGAACTGGACACATGCACGCACGTGCTAATCAGGACGGATGCCGTCCGGAAGCCGCTGCAGCCTCCATATGAGGGCCCGTACCGCGTTCTCGAGCGGGGAGAACATTTCTTCCAGCTCGAGATCGGTGGTCACAAAAAGGCGGTCTCTTTGTCCAGGCTGAAACCCGTGTGCGCCCCGAAGCAACGTCGTGTCCGCTTTGTGGATTAACGGCGAACGAAGTTCGGGGATCCGTCGCCGAAACCCCCTAGGTTTCGTCTGGGGGCGGAGTGATGTGGCGCGGCAGGATCTGCAGCATTCGAAATTTATTTCGGATATTGCGGATGCGGACGGGTAGATGGCGCTGAACTCCGAAACTCTCCACTCACTCGTTTTCTGAACGCACCAGGGGAGTGGAGAACCAGCGGTAAAAAAAATGCCGTTGGTTGGGACAGTAAGGACCGCATGGAAATAAGTCGGTCTCTTCTGTATCCGACCGCGGCGCTGAACACATCGCTCGTGACTGAACAAAGCTTTAGCGTTTTCCTCTTAAATTTAAAATATTATAATCAAACTCACACACTCAAGTAAATCAAGTCAAATCATTGCAAGTCCAACCTTTTCTTTGCTTTCGATCAGATCTCGACTTTTTTATTTACTGCCCTCGACACCCAAAAGTTACTACGAAAATTCCCCGGGCATCTCACAGGAGCGAGCTTGTCGTGCCAACGGACAATGTTCGATTCCGCCTCGTGAAGTGTGAAAAATTCTGTTTGGTAATAAGTCTGAAGAGTTTCGGAGCTCCATCGGTCAGTCTCCTACAAGTGCGGAAAAAGTCATTTGTTAAAGTGGTGACCCCGATAAAGAAGAAGAGGGACAGGAGTAGTCGCGGCAACGATCAGCAACAGCCCAAGGATCTCAAGTTCAAACCTCCGCCCCGGTGAAAGGAATCACCCGCGACTGCTGATCGCATTCACGCCAGCCCGAGCCGGGAATCAACAGATCGGAGGAGCTGTCCGGCCGACATCCGCCCAACTTAGGCAGCGGCAGGGATCGTCTTTTTGTACCCGTCGCAACGGGCCGGCCGAAAAGCGGCAGCAGCAGCTGAGCCAACGCATTCCGGAACTCTTGCTTCCTGGCGGCCGACGAAGCGCCTACGGATACGCTGCGCCGAGCCCCGGCCAGTGGCCCACCCCGCCCGATGAACAGTTGCTTGCCGATTTAAAAATTCTGGTGATAGAGCAAAGCCAAACAGCAGCTACGTGTTTTAGGAACTCAAATTAAATTTATATTCCAACAATGTTCATTTTCAATTCATCCATCTCTGTCAAAATAATTGTTTGCTGAAATATTATTTAAAAAAAGTGATAATAAAAGTAAAATCGCTGCAAGAGACGGCGTTGAAATGTTTCGCATCGCGGGTTCTACATTTCCTTGGTGTTTTGGTCTGCGCTGGAGAGCGTCCGCTTCGGTCGTTGTTTTTTTCTCGTTTCGTGCGTGCATTTGTGGGTGCGGCCTGCCGTGTCGGTGTAAAGTTCACCGCGTTTCAGTATAAACTCACCGCGTCTGCATCTCAATCTCGTACTTTTCGGTAAGAAAAATGTCGTTTGACAATAAAGACGCGGCAGGCCCATCGGACCCACAAGTGACCGCCCTCGCCGTACGCGTTCCTCCGTTTTGGCGGCGGAACCCCGAGCTGTGGTTCGTGCATTTGGAAGCACAGTTCCAAATGTCCGGCATCACATCGGACGCGACCCGTTTCAACTACGCGGTGGTCGGCCTGGACGAAGAGTCCATACTTCTGGTGTCCAACGTGGTGAAGTCGGCATCGTACTCGCAGCTCAAGAGCGAGTTGATCAGGCGCCTGTCGGCAAGCGAGTCGGCAAAATTAGACCACTTGCTGGCGGGTTTAACGTTGGGTGATCGAACTCCCAGCCAATTGCTTCGTGAAATTAGGCAATTGGGTGGGAGCAAGATCGGCGACGATCTGATCAAGTCGCTCTGGCTGCGTCGGCTCCCGGAGGGCACCCAGGCGATCCTAGCCTGCGTCTCCGGTTCCTTGGAGGAACTAGCAGCGACGGCCGATCAGGTACAGGAGGTGTACGTTCGCCCAACCATAGCGGCCGTTCAACCACCGTCGGATGAGGTGAGCGACTTACGGCGCGAGATCGCGGCCTTAACTGCCAGCTTGGCCGAGATGCGGGCGACGTTGGACGCTCAGCGTTCGAGTGCCAGGTCGCGAGCTCGCTCACGGTCTGCCACACGAAAAGGGCGTTCGGGTAGCAGGTCGTCAAGACAGCCTGCGGACCAAGGTATTTGCTGGTATCATCGTAAGTTCGGAGATAAAGCGACAAGATGTACGCTACCTTGCAAATTCGCGCCTACCGCAAAAAACTAGGTCCGCGGGGGGTCTTGGCGACGGCCACCCAGAGCGCAGCGCCACGTCGCCTAACTATTTTCGACCCCCTCAGCAGGCGCAACTACCTCGTCGACACGGGTGCGGAGGTTTCGGTTCTTCCCGTACCCCAGCATCATCGACTATTTCCACAACCCCTCAAACTGGCGGCAGCAAATTCCTCCCGCATCAATACATACGGGTACAGGCAAGTGGACGTGAGTCTTGGCTTGCGTAGGACGTTTCCGTGGCGTTTCATCCTGGCGTATGTCAGCTTCCCCATATTAGGCGCAGACTTCTTGTGTCACTATGGGTTGCTGGTGGACTTGCAAAATAAGTCCCTTATAGACCCCACAACCAAACTAAATTCGTCGGGCCAAATGGTATCTCACGCTGACAATAACCTTTCCGTTCTTTTGGAAGACATCTCTGACTCTCGTGTTCGGACACTCCTCCAAAAGTTCAGCCAGATAACTACCGAGTGTAGTCTCTCGAAACCAGTAAAGCACAATGTGCAGCACCACATAAATACTACTGGTTCCCCGATTTTCTCAAAGGTGCGTCCTCTACCACCCCAGAAACTGGCTATCGCGCGGAAAGAATTTGAACAACTTGTTCAACAGGGTATCTGCAGGCCCTCAAACAGCTGTTGGTCTTCCCCTTTACATATGGTCCCTAAGCCAAATGGCGAATGGCGTCCCTGTGGGGATTACAGAAGGCTAAACGCACAGACTGTTCCTGACCGATATCCGATTCCACTCATCCACGACTTTGCGCATCACCTCGCGAATTGCCGCATCTTTTCAACCTTGGACTTAGCCAAGGCATACCACCAAATCCCAGTAGCTCCTGAAGACATTCCAAAGACGGCAATATGCACACCCTTTGGACTCTTCGAGTTCACCCGAATGACTTTCGGATTGTGCAATGCGGCGCAAACCTTTCAAAGGTTCATTCACTCAGTCCTGCGAAACCTCGATTTCTGTTTCGTCTATTTGGATGATGTTTTGGTCGCTTCTTCTACTGAGTCTGAGCACTTAGCCCATCTCGAGTGCATTTTTCAACGTCTCCTTGAGGCCGGTTTAGTCTTAAACGTTGAGAAGTGCAAATTCCTTCAAAAACAGGTGAGATTCCTCGGCCACTCCATTTCCTCTGAAGGAATACAGCCCGACCCAGACAAGGTGCAAGCAATCACAAGCTTCCCGCGTCCAAAAACAGTGAGGGAGTTGAGGAGGTTCTTGGGCATGCTAAACTTTTACCGTCGTTTCCTGCCCAAGGCCGCCCATCACCAGTCCGTTTTGAACGCGTACTTGTCTGGCCCCAAAACAAAAGACACACGAGAGATTGTGTGGTCTGAAGAGGCTGTCCGCGCGTTCAACAAATCCCGACAGCAACTGGCTGACGCTACACTTTTGGCATTTCCTCATCAAGATGCACCCCTAGCCGTTTTTGTTGATGCCTCTGACATCGCAGTAGGTGCTGCCCTTCACCAAAAGGTGGACCAAGTTTGGCAGCCGTTGAGCTTCTTCTCGAAGCAGTTGAATCCCGCTCAACGGAACTACAGCACCTACGATCGCGAACTGCTCGCCGCATACCTGTCCATCAAATACTTCCGTTTCTCCCTAGAAGGCAGGCCGTTCACAGTGTTCACGGACCATAAGCCTCTCACGTTCGCTTTGAAACAGAAGCCCGACAAAGCGTCCCCTCGTCAGCTTCGACACCTGAGCTTCATAAGCCAGTTCACGTCAGACATCCAGCACGTGTCCGGGAAGGACAACATTGTTGCTGACGCTTTGTCTCGTGTCTCCGAAGTTAACATCCCCGCCTCACTCGATTTCTCGGCTATTGCCAAGGCGCAAGTGGATGACGCAGCACTTCAGAGCCGCAAGTCCAACCCCAAATACAAATTTCGGGAGTTGCCTATCTTCGGCTCAAACCTCTCGCTCTGCTGCGAAGACTCGGAAAAGGGACCTCGGCCATACATTCCGGCCACATTTCGCAAGGAAGTGTTCCACGCAGTTCACGACTTGGCGCACCCCGGCATCAGGACAACAAACCGGTTAGTCACCGGAAAATACTTCTGGCCCTCCATGAACAAGGATATCAATTCCTGGGCCAGAGAGTGCATCGCATGCCAGAAGTGTAAAGTCTCCAGGCATGTAAGGAAAGAAGTGGGCTCATTCCCCCGCACTACCAAGCGTTTCCACACCATACACCTCGACATAATAGGGCCTTTGCGAGACTCGCACGGTTACAAGTATTGCCTCACAATCATCGACAGGTTCACGCGGTGGCCTGAGGCAATACCTCTGAAGGACATTACGGCGCAATCTTGTGCCGAAGCCCTCTGCCGAGAGTGGATACCTCGCTTTGGCGTCCCTGCAGTGATCATCACTGACCAGGGAATGCAATTTGAGTCCACCCTTTTCTCCGAGTTAGGCAAACTCCTGGGTTTTAAACGCCAGCGGACTACTGCATACCACCCGCAGTCCAATGGGATGCTAGAACGTTGGCACCGGACGCTGAAAGCCGCCATTATGGCACGCGACGACCCGTCCTGGACTCAAGTCTTGCCTCTCGTCCTACTCGGCCTTCGTACAACCCGCCGAGAGGAATTTGCTGCCAGCCCCGCGGAGCTGGTTTACGGGGAGAACCCAAGACTCCCAAGCGATCCGGTCTTCGACAAGAGATCGGGTCTCACGGAGTCGGGGTTGGTGCGTCTGCTGAGGGACAATCTCCGACGCATCAAAGCGCCACCACCCACTCGACACTCGTCCATACCTGCTTGTTCGCCCAAGGAACTGGACACATGCACGCACGTGCTAATCAGGACGGATGCCGTCCGGAAGCCGCTGCAGCCTCCATATGAGGGCCCGTACCGCGTTCTCGAGCGGGGAGAACATTTCTTCCAGCTCGAGATCGGTGGTCACAAAAAGGCGGTCTCTTTGTCCAGGCTGAAACCCGTGTGCGCCCCGAAGCAACGTCGTGTCCGCTTTGTGGATTAACGGCGAACAAAGTTCGGGGATCCGTCGCCGAAACCCCCTAGGTTTCGTCTGGGGGCGGAGTGATGTGGCGCGGCAGGATCTGCAGCATTCGAAATTTATTTCGGATATTGCGGATGCGGACGGGTAGATGGCGCTGAACTCCGAAACTCTCCACTCACTCGTTTTCTGAACGCACCAGGGGAGTGGAGAACCAGCGGTAAAAAAAATGCCGTTGGTTGGGACAGTAAGGACCGCATGGAAATAAGTCGGTCTCTTCTGTATCCGACCGCGGCGCTGAACACATCGCTCGTGACTGAACAAAGCTTTAGCGTTTTCCTCTTAAATTTAAAATATTATAATCAAACTCACACACTCAAGTAAATCAAGTCAAATCATTGCAAGTCCAACCTTTTCTTTGCTTTCGATCAGATCTCGACTTTTTTATTTACTGCCCTCGACACCCAAAAGTTACTACGAAAATTCCCCGGGCATCTCACAGGAGCGAGCTTGTCGTGCCAACGGACAATGTTCGATTCCGCCTCGTGAAGTGTGAAAAATTCTGTTTGGTAATAAGTCTGAAGAGTTTCGGAGCTCCATCGGTCAGTCTCCTACAAGTGCGGAAAAAGTCATTTGTTAAAATCCCACCATTTTACCTCGCTTAGTCCCCAGTCTGTATCGATTCTCGCTAAGATTGGAGCAGGCGGACATCCTGAGATATCACCATCGAGAAAAGTTCGCACATTTCAAAATCCAATCATAACCCGTTGACGAAGGCGAATGTTCACAGCTTAACGATTAGTCTGATTCCGAGGCGTGATTGCTGTTCCCGGAGCAGAACTAATTTCAATATTTGCAGGTTGCTAAACCGCAAATCTCTATCTCTTTTAGTCACCTTTTACGGGAGTAGTTTTGGTAAACTCTACAACCCCCAACTCACCGAAAAGTCACTACCTTAGCGGGACGCTAATCACCCACCTGAATTGAAAGCACCATTAGCCAGGGTGGGATTGGCCGACACCTACTCCCCGAGACGACAAGGTGTTATATGGTCATTCCAATTATAGCAATCAATGCCTTAGTCCAGCTAGATTGTCTACGAATGTTTGATAAGTTCTTTATGTCCTTCAGAAGCCAGAGCATGATGTCCACTCCCGCCATAACCATGTATGAGCGAGAACCATCCAAGTCGTATTCTTTTCCCGATATTGCCTTCTGAATAGCCATTAGCTCGTGGAGTGCTCCGTGTATTTGCCTATATGTAAGTTTCCCTGAGTTGGGAATAAATTTTGCCTTCATATCACCCCATGTGTCAAGCATGCAAGGATGCTTTACGGAGTTAGTTCAGCGCCAGACGATCTCTCTAACCTGGACCTAATCATGGATGTTTGTGTTTATCTCTCTGTTCCCCCTTGTAGGTCTACCACTTCCATAACATTAAGTCCGATAATAATCACACTCAATCACAGCCTTATTGAATACCAAAGTAAACAAGTCGGAATACCGGAAGCTCGTGCTTCAGGTATAAAGGTTTTGTGTTCATCTTATCTAAGAAATTTCAACGCACATTTTTCTACCCGTATGCAGCTACAAAACTGCGAGACATACGTACATATTACAGCCGTAGATGTTACGCTCACCCTAAACAAACAAACTGCCTATTTTCGAATACTGTACACATATTGGCACGTATATAAATTGATCGTACCCATATTTCAGATTTACTTCTTATATCTATCTGAATTACGCTCTACCCGCAAAGTTCATTAGCCCGCATATACTATATACCTACATACACACATGTCTCGTTGGAATAATTGATATTCATATACAAATAATTAAAAAAATAAAACAAAATAATTCTTTGGGACCCCATTCATACGAACTCATTTCGTTGTGGTATTGACGAATTGATATGTGATGATGACGTCATGCAGGTTGTAGAGTGCACGAAATTCATAAAAAATTGTAAAGTTTTACCGCCTATAACTTTGTTAATAATAGTTGGATTTTCTTCAAACTTGACCAAATTGTGCACTATATTCTTCATTATACGCTTGCCAAATTTTGTACTTCTGGAATGAACATAAGGGTGGTGCCGGGTAAATTTCTAAAATGTGGAAATATACTATTATTAACTTTATTTGTGCAGATATCGGAACCGGATATATTTTGAGGCCTAGATTTCGTAGAGATGCACTACTGAGATTTTTTTCAGATTTTTCGGTTGGATAGGTTCTGAGAACGAGACCTGTTACACTTTTTGGGGGTCATATTTTGAGCCCTCACTCCCCTATGTTTCACCCAATATCAAATATTGAACCAGTTTCGAAAAGTACTAATTGAGACCTTGCATTTGATACCCCACATGGCTACATTTTATGAAAAAAAATTTTACACCCTCCTTTCACATGTATGGGGAGCCCCCCTTTAACTTAACCATCCAAAGTGGATTCTTCCGATAATCGTCAACTCACAATTATCCTCGGCATTCAAACTTAATATAGTGGACATTTTGAGGTTGCAGTTGCTTACAAGAAACATTAAACCATATTGAACGCTATTAGTGATCTCTGCCGAACGAATAATATTGAGGAAGGAGGTGAATCCTCTATACTAGTTTTTAATTGTGATAACAAATCATGCATATAATTGAGTGAGCTTCGAACAGCGGCTACTACTAATCAACTCAAACTGACATTTTATATTCAAAATTTTAAAATATGAAAAAGTAATAAATTTGTCAATATAAATAATATATACGTATTTATATTAACACTTCACACTCATCAGCGAACTACTGCAAGATGGCAAACTCAGAGAAACAGGACGGTCCATCCAGCGTATTCAACCGAAAAGCCATTGAGTTTGGTTTGGATATCTATGCAGCTTTAGCCAAAGACGATGAACATCGAACCATGAATACTTTAATTGCACCTTTAGCCATCCATTTCGGATTAGGCATTCTTTACATGGGTGCAGCTGGAAGAACCGCAAAAGAATTCCAAAAATGTCTCCGTCTCAGTGGCACTAAACAACAAGTAGCGAAGAAATTTTGGAGGGTTATCTGCAAATACATGGATAATAGGAATACATGCGTTAAAAGCGCTGTATTCATGCGGGACGATATCACAGTAGACCCAAAGACAGACCTTCTGATCAAAAAATACTTCAAAACAGAAGTACAACCGATTGACTGTAAGAGTCCAACGTTCATGGCAGGAAAAATAAATAAATGGGCTTGTCAAGGGACGAACCAGCAAATATCAGAAGTCATTCACCAGGATCATATGAACACTGATTGCTCAATGTTGCTTACATGTGTAACCATCATCCAAAGAAGTTGGAAGAAGCCGTTCAGTCCAACTGGAAACTACACCTTTTGGCTGAACAACACTAATACAAGAGAAGTTCCGATGATGATCGCAAATGACATAGACCTTAGATACTATGAATCGACAGAACTAGACTGTATCGTTTTAGATATTCCTTTTGATGACGGGGACCTCTCCATGTTAATTCTTTATCCTAACGCTATAACCGGGATCGACTTGGTGGAATACCAGTTGCAAGAATTAGACCTTATTAAATTACGAAGAAACACGATGGACTACAAGACATCAGTGCTTATGCCTAAATTCAGACTAGAGGGTGATATGCTTTTAAACGAAATCTTAAACGATGTGAGTAACTTGTCATTTCTTCAATCCCATCAAAAGAATTTTAATCTGTAAATTATATAGTATTAACCAGACCGTAATCCATAATAATACCATGTTAAACATGTTTTGCAGTGTGGAATTCACGCAGCATTTTCTGAAAACCAGGCGGACTTCTCACAATTCTCGAATAGCCCTCTTTTCGCCACGGAGATACTTTTTCGGGCTATTGTAGATGTACGCGAAGGCGGTTTATGTACAACAAGAGAGGAGGGTACGTGTTTTTTTTCTGAATTCCAATAAGTATTTCATTAAGCATTGGGTCATGCAGCCTTTAACGGGTAAGAGATTCACTTCCTCTGTCCCACTCAGGATTCAATTTCGGCGGAAGGTGTTTTTAGAAAATTGTAAATCCCTTAATCACAGCCCTTCATCAACTGGCATGCTCTCTCATTGGGCCCAACTTTCACCTGCGCAAAGCTGAATTAGCATATTGATGCGGCGGGTAAGCGGATAAATGACTTTTCATGGTTACAGCCTTGCGTCGGAAAAAACGAAACCTGCGAGCCAAACCGAAACCCTGCGTCCCAACCTTGGATTGAAGCTCGACTCAAAGATAACCGTTTTCGAATAAATCAAAGCAGACAACGCTAGAGTTTAGGGTTCAAGTCGACTGATATATCTAGTAGGCGACATCTTGTAATGAGTGCAACGCAGTTCGTTCTGCTCTCCAGCGCGGAGATATAGGCTAATGCTCTGGACAAGGAGGAATAGCGTATGCACTTTGCACAAGCTTGGCGCGTAGAGTCTGCTTATCGCGCTATCTCTGAATCGGACATGATAGTGATCGCTAGAGTGATTTCTGCTGCCCTTACTAAGGAGCGCAAAGCCATGCAAAACACAAGGTTGAAGACTCAAGGGAAGTGGTTGCTCATTAAGAATGTCAACACACAGTAACCGAGTCGTAAAATCTCTTAGCAAAGCGAGCCAAGAGGCAGATGAACTGCGCGACTCCTTAGCAACTTAAGTGCCAGACTGAATCTAAAGCATAGTGAGACTTGATTATTTCCTTACCTACTTAAACGGACGCGGATGTTTTCAGTTTTACCTGCATAAGATTGGGAAGGCACGATTTCCTGACTGTCTATTCTTCAATGTGGTTGTGAACATCGTCAAGCACAACTATGTTTCTTGTGGAAAGTAAGATGGGATTCGTCGACAATTTTATGAAAACAAAGGGAAGCTCTTTCCAGCCGATATTGCTAAAGACATATTAAGGTTGAGGTTGTTACAAAGCTGACAGGGATTGTCTGACTTCACGGCTCCCTCAGGTGGGAAAGCGGGAAAGCCAACCCGAAGTAATGCCACAAACAGTTTCAGGTTAGTTCTCAGGCGATGGGGAGGTATTTAGTTGGTAGTCCGATGGCATACCGTAGGCGGAAACCAACACTCTGTGGATAAACGCATTCACCTACTACACCCAAAACAAAAAAGGAGGATTTGCTGTTCGAAAATTTTCTCTAATTTCCCAAATTCCTGCTTTAAAGTCGTCCATGTGTACATTATGGTTTTTCAGTATGATTTATGGCACCTACCAAGATACCATAGTATCTGAAATCGCAAGACAAACTGTTCATTTTAAGCTTATGTATCTCTAGCATCTGCAATGGCACCTGAAAGATTAGGGTAGATTACAATTAATCTCTTCCTTCACTGTTACGTTCAGGTTTTGATGGTGATAATTAATGTATAGATCCTACAATCCTATTTCGTTTTCCCCTACTAATTTTTTCTGGCATTCCTCATGGGCCCTTGAAAATGGATTTTCCATCGGTGATGCACGTCACGTGGTAGCAAAGAAAAATTGTGAAATGTGCAGGCTACTGTCCAACAAATTTCTACCCTCCGCCTTTTACCGCAAGTATGAATGTGTCCAGATGCCTCAAATGGTTAGAGCGCTGGGCTGTCGTAGCGGAAGGTCGCGGTTCAAATCTCGCTTGGGGCAGAGGAATTTGTTATCGTGGCTGGATGTCGGATACTAGTCGACTCAGCCTTGAATGAGTATCTGAATCAAATCAGCGTAATAATCTCGGGTGAGCACAATGCTGACCAGATTGCCTCCCACAGTATACTGTGGTGTACTGTTGCGGTCTTGAATGGAGTGCTCTAACACACTTCAAGGCCCTGATTCAATATTGATTGTTGCGCCAACAATTATTATTATTATGTTCTTCAAGCGCAATGTGCTGCATCATTGAAGGAACATAAATAAATTTTGAATAAAAAAACGGTTATTTTCTTATCTACAAAATCTGGCGTTGTTGCATCCACTTGAAATTTAATTTTAATGTTTTATGTGGAAGCGAACCCAAAGGACGTAAAAAAGTGAAGTCAAGGGATTTGTCGAAAAAAACACAAAATTGCATTGTAAAAATTACTGAAAACAAAAATGTAAAAATTGTGACAACGAATAACATTGACTACTGAATTTATATGGAAGTTTACAACTCTGAACAGCTCAACATCGAACAAAGAAGCGTCTGCTCCAACAGAAAGTGGCACGAATCAACAGTTTTAAATCGAATATACGAACAAGTCGGTTGATAAATTTATGCGAATATTCACAAAAACCAGCCCAAGGAAAATATCCAGACCCGTATTGATAGGTACATCACGATTATGAAGCGTAAACAAGTGAGGAATCCTGTCAAATTTTCGAAACGGAGCACCTCTTCAATTAAGCACCGGTTCAAATTGCTCAATGAACACACACAAACAGGCCGAACCAACAGTAAGAAAACCGAATCCACCACCTCTGTATTTGTGCGAAAGAATAAACAGAGCTAGTTGACTATATGGCAACTCATAGGAAACAATAATTTTCATATAGTTCCTGTTACCAAAGGAAACATTCAAGAAACAGAAATACGAATCCACTGGAAAGATCATTTCCGCAAAGTAGTGCCAGAGTTCGATATAAACAAGTCAGGCAACCGGAAGCTGAACGCTTCAGGTATGAACATAGCACGTAATATATGCATGTATTATGTGATACTTTCGCGTGATACCGACATTCAAAGTCTTGGATTTGCACAGAAGGGACAACTTTGACCTATTATAACTTTCGCGATTCCCACTGAACTTGGTAGAATTATGCTCTTATAGCGTACATTGCTACAAAATTTAGTGATTCTAGGATGAACTTAAGGGGGGTTTGCAGCCAATTACTGAAAATTACAGTAATATACCATTATTAACTTTATTTAAACAGATATCGGTATGAAGGGTATTTCGGAGCCTAGGCACTATACAATGGCAGCCTCCTCATTTTTTTCAGATTTTTCGGTTGGGTAGTTTCTGAGAACGGATCCGTGAAAGAAATGATCAGTTTCGGCCCCCCGCACTCCCCACCTTTCCAACAAGTGTCAAAACTAAGACCGGCATCATTCATTTGATACCCCACATGACTATATTTGGAGGAAAAAAATGTACATCCCCCTTTTACATATATGGAAACCCCTCTCCCTCTTTAAGTTTGACCTAGAATGATATAATACACTGTATGCGTGAACGCTCACAGTTCCCACCTTGCCATCAAATTCGGTGTCAATCGCTACAACAGATTTCGAGAAAAATACGTGTGACAGACAGACAGTAAACCAATTTTAATAAGGTTTTGTTTTACACATGACTGGTTTTAACAAGGCGACAGCAATCCTTTATTCGACGCATAATTGTACAGGATAACACTGTTAGTAGAGTGAAATTAGCGGCACTTATCGACAATCAATTCAGAATCAAATTAACTCCGCAGTGTTCGGAATTACTTGCGGAGACTTGGCTTGTGCAATTGCATTGCTGCTCGCAAACCATTTCTTAGTAACGTCAATAGAGAAAAAAGAGTAAATTAATTATGCAAATACATATCTTGACAAGGATTTTCGCCTTTGGAGGAGGGTAATTTTTTCAGACGAGAGTAAATTTAATGTGTATCTGACGGGCGTGTTTTGCTGCTTCTGGTGTCGGCAATTTACACTTTATCGATGGTATAATGGATGCCAAACAATACATTCAAATTTTAAAAGCTAATTTGCATGAGAGTGCCAAAATTTGAACAACATATTTCAGCAGGATAATGATCCAAAACATACTGCACTTAACACGCGCCTTTGGTTGCTTTATAATTGTCGAAAACGGTTGAATACGCCTCCACAAATTCCCAACATTTTATGGTCTATTTTTAAGAAAAAATTAAAATATTAAAACATAAGTAACACAAAAGACCCTAAAATCGCTTAGCGTACAGAATGGGAAAAAAATTCACCAAATATAACAAAAAAATTAGTTGAATCTATGCCAAATGGGTTTAAGGCACACAAAACCTTAAAAACGCGCCCAATAAATTACTAAAAATAAAATTATGTTACCTTTTTTTAGTCCAGTTAAGCGTACGAACACAGATTTTGTTTGGATCGGAATATGAAATGTTTTTTTTTATTATCATCATCATCAACGGCGCAACAACCGGTATCCGGTCTAGGCCTGCCTTAATAAGGAACTCCAGACATCCCGGTTTTGCGCCGAGGTCCACCAATTCGATATCCCTAAAAGCTGTCTGGCGTCCTGACCCACGCCATCGCTCCATTTTAGGTAGGGTCTGCCTCGTCTTCTTTTTCTACCATAGATATTGCCTTTATAGACTTTCGGGGTGGGATCATCCTCATCCATACGGATTAAGTGACCCGCCCACCGTAACCTATTGAGCCGGATTTTATCCACAACCGGACGGTCATGGTATCGCTCATAGATTTCGTCGTTGTGTAGGCTACGGAATCGTCCATCCTCATGTAGGGGGCCAAAAATTCTTTGGAGGATTCTCCTCTCGAACGCGGCCAAGAGTTCGCAATTTTTCTTGCTAAGAACCCAAGTTTCCGAGGAATACATGAGGACTGGCAAGATCATAGTCTTGTACAGTAAGAGCTTTGACCCTATGGTGAGACGTTTCGAGCGGAACAGTCTTTGTAAGCTGAAATAGGCTCTGTTGGCTGACAACAACCGTGCGCGGATTTCATCATCGTAGTTGTTATCGGTTGTGATTTTCGACCCTAGATAGGAGAAATTGTCAACGGTCTCAAAGTTGTATTCTCCTATCTTTATTCTTTTTCGTGTTTGTGTTTGACCAGTGCGGTTTGATCTTGTTGGTTGATTCGTCTTCGGTGCTGACGTTACCACCATATATTTTGTCTTACCTTCATTGATGTGCAGCCCAAGATCTCGCGCCAAATGCCGCCTGCTCGATCTGGATGAAGGCACTTTGTACATCTCGGGTGGTTCTTCCCATGATGTCGATATCGTCAGCATTGGCCAGTAGTTGGGTGGACTTGAAGAGGATCGTACCTCTTGCATTTACCTCGGCATCACGGATCACTTTCTCGAGGGCCAGGTGAAAGAGGACGCATGATAGCGCATCCCCTTGTCGTAGACCGTTGTTGATGTCGAATGGTCTTGAGAGTGATCCTGCTGCTTTTATCTGGCCTCGCACATTGGTCAGGGTCAGCCTAGTCAGTCTTATTAATTTCGTCGGGATATCGAATTCTCTCATGGCCGTGTACAGTTTTACCCTGGCTATGCTATCATAGGCGGCTTTAAAGTCAATGAACAGATGGTGCAACTGTTGTCCATATTCCAACAGTTTTTCCATCGCTTGCGGCAGAGAGAAAATCTGATCTGTTGCTGATTTGCCTGGAGTGAAGCCTCTTTGGTATGGACCAAGGATGTTCTGGGCGTATGGGGCTACCCGGCCTAGCAAGATAGTGGAGAATATCTTATAGATGGTACTCAGCAACATGATACCTCTATAATTGCTGCACTGTGTGATATCTCCCTTTTTATGTATGAGACAGATAATGTCTCGTTGCCAATCGTCAGGCATTGATTCGCTGTCCCATATCTTGAGCACAAGTTGATGAACCACTTGGTGTAACTGGTCGCCTCCATATTTAACTAATTCGGCTGTAATTCCATTGGCTCCTGGCGACTTATGATTTTTTTTTATTATACGTTTGAAATATTTTTTATTTTTGCTAATTATTAATCTGCCACTTGCATTATTCCCCTCGTTTCCATTCATAAAAAATAAATTTAAGCGGGAGGTATGTGCACTTTAATTGCATTTAATTTTAGGATTTTCACAACATAAAATATACATGCGAGTCGATTGTCCGCGGGCAAAATCACAACATTGCACATAATCTTCAAGTTTACGCAATTAGCGTATCCATTTTCCTGTTAGGAAAATTACACACAAAACAAAAGCACACAAATCTTTATGAATGGAAGCTACGGTACTAGTCCAAGTGACATTAATAATTAACACTTACAAGGCAAATAGTGCCTTCCGCAGTTCTCAAAACAAATTCAATCAAATTAATTACATTCAAAAGTAGCAGCCGAAAATGAAAAGCGCCACCATATTGCAAATGACGCAACAAACTTATCTGTCACGCATCGCAAAAGTTTAATTTTCCGAACTTTTTTGCGTGACGCATTGCGGATCAGATTTTTCGAAATTGCCTCATACAAATCCGTGTAATGAACTTCATTTGACAGCTCCCTCACTCCGCTGTTGTGTTTGGGCCTTTAGTTCCATCGCTTTCATTCATAACAAGTCGAGAAACCGGAAGCTAAATGTTTCAGGTATGAAAGGTTTTGTGTATTTCTTTTATAAAGAGCATGTAGCACGTAAAATATGGATATATTATGTGAAAATGTCCACTTTCAAGTGATATTGTCATTCATGGTCTTGAATTTGCAGAGAAGCGATCGCTTTGACCTAGTATAATTTTGTTAGTAATAGTGAGATTTTCACCAAATTTGGCAGAATCATGCTCTATGTTGTAGCCTATATTGCTGCATAATTTCATGATTCTAGGGCAAACTTAAGGAGGGTTTTCCTGTCAATTACTAAAAATTATAGTAATGTACTATTATTAACTTTATTTGAACAGCTATCGGTATGGTATTTCGGAGCCTAGGCACCTCCTAGGCCTCCTGATTTTTTTTAGATTTTTCGGTTGGGTAGTTTTTGAGAATGGGTTCGTTAAAAAAATGATCACTTTCAACCCCCCGCACTCCCCACCTTTTCAACAAATGTAAAAACTAAGACCGGCTTCGAAAAGTACTAATCGAGACCTTTAATTTGATACCCCACATGACTATATTTGATGAAAAAAAAATTTACACCCCCTTTTACATGTATGGGAACACCCCCCTTAAATTCGACGTAAAAGTATGTAACTCACTACATGCGTAAGCGTTCACAGTTCCCATCTTTCTACCAAATTTGGTGCGAATCGCTACAACCGTCTTCGAGAAAAATGCGTGTGACGGACAGACAGACAGACAGTAAACCGATTTTAATAAGGTTTTGTGTGTACACAAATTTAATTTTTTGTTTTACAAACCTTATTAAACTCGATTCTATGTCTGTCTGTTTGTCTTTTTTTCGACTTTGGAAGGTGAAAAGGTTCAAAACCTACTGCTGGCTCCTGCCATGCAGTTCTGTGAGACTTCTACTTACTAAAATCACCTTCTCATTCCACTCTTCCCACGGAACTCCTATAAAGTATTGTGTCGCGGGGCTGGATCAGTTTTTAACTGCCACAATATTTTCGGGTGTTAAGCGCCTGTCTACGACCGCTTCCATTCTTATTCGGAGCACGGTAAACCTAGGGCAATGAAATATGACATGCTCCGCATTCTCGGCCACGCTACCATATCTTGGGCAGCATGGTGACTCGTCGTGACCATATGGATGTAAGTAGCACGATAACCTCCATGTCTACCTAAGAATGGAATTAACTTCCAGCTTAATTCCTCGTGGTTTCGTTCAAACCATCTCCGAATATCTCGAATGATGTGGTATATCCAACAACCAGTTTGTGACTCGTCCCATCTCTTTTATCACTCTTCGATAGATTCCTGTTGCATACGTTTTATCATAGAGCATCCATGCTAGCACATATGCTGCTTCTCCTGATGTTGTTCTATACACACAGCATACCCGTAGTGCACTTAGCCGATACGCCATTCCCAATTTTCTGCAGCTTACTTTGTTATACAGAGCAGTTGCCAGGCTGCGTAAAGTAGCTGACTACCCTAAAAAGCAGAAGACGTCGAATTTTTCGCAACAACGAGCAGTCTGTTGTATATTATTCGCTCAAAGAGTTGCAAATGGAGGAGTCGCCCAATGGTTCGGAATGAATATGAGCTTTTGTAGCTTCCATTGTTCGGGTAATTCTCCTTCCTAAAGGCATGCCGTGAAAACTTGGGCATTCTGGATTCCATCCGGTCCTGGGGTTTTTTTTTCATTGAATCTCTTCGCTCCTCCTTCGCTCTTCTAGAACCTCCTCATTTACCACTACCGGAACTTCGTCACGATTTGCATATACTGCAGGAAGACTCGTACATTTATCTGCTGGGAACAGAGGGTTCGCTATATTCTGCATCAACTCGGGACAAGTTATCAGTGGGGAGCGGTTGCCTTTTAGTGATGACGTCATCGACTTGTATGCGCCAACCCATGAGCCTCGCTCAAGTGCAGAGGCGGGGAGCTTTACGAGTGGCGTCTGCTTATCGCACCATCTCCGAACCAGCTGCGATGGTGATTGCGGGGGTGATCCCCGTTGCCCTCCTTGCCAAGGAGCGCAAAGATATCTATCGCCGTAAGGGCGAAAACTTAAGAGAAGTGGTTGCCCGTGAAGAACGTCAACGCACCCTTACCGAGTGGCAACTTTCGCGGCAAAATGGGCCAAGGGGCAAGTGGACTGCGCGGCTCATCGACAAATTAGACCCATGGTTGAACAGAAAGCACGGTGAGATTGATTACTTCCTTACCCAACTTCTAAGTGGGCATGGTTTTCAGTCTTACCTGCACAGGATTGGGAAGGCGCGATCTCCTGATTGTGTGTTCTGCAATAGAGTGACGGATGACGCTGAACACACCTTTTTCTCTTGTGAGAGGTGGGACGGCGTCTGCCAGCAGCTATATGCAGACGCAGGGGAGCTCTCTCCAGACAACATTGTCAGAGAGATGCTGAAGAGCGCTGGCAGCTGGAATCGTATTGCGCATTATGTTCGGGCTCTTCTTACTACGAAGAAGATTGAACTCGACCGGCGGAGGGATCGGACGGTAAGGGGTTCCCTGAACTAACAACAACTCCCTTCCTCCCCTCCCCTTTCGTTGGTGAAAGGATTTCCCTGGCTTGAAGGCTCCCAAAGCCGGGAGAGCGGGAAGGCTAGCCCGAAGTAATGTGTCAAACGGTTCCAGGCTAGTTCTCTGATTACAGGGAGGTGTTTAGTTGGTAGTCCACCAGCGTGCTGTTACAGGAATCTAACACTCTGTGCGTAAACGCATTCACCTACCCTACTCCCAAAAAAAAACCCATGAGTGAGAGTCAGCTTCCACTTGAAATGTTCCGATTTGCTCTTCTTGATAGCTACTTGCAATTTTTTCCTGGCATTTTTGTATTGCACGTGTAGCTCCTCGAACTCAGGTCGGTTTCTTCTGCGCTGAGGCATTTTTTCCGGCATTCCTCAATTTCTGAATCCATCTTCGGAAAACGATACGCTGAGGCATAGAGGCATTGCATGCCCGCTGCAATTTTTTTAGGAAATCTGAAACTTCCCGGTAGCAATGTATCTTCCAGAAGTACCTACTTGAACATTTCTGCGTCATATTTCATGGTTACCCAGCTCATAGTTATTCTTTTTAATGGCTGTCTGTTTATCTGTCTGTAACACGCACTTTCCTCAGAAACGGATAAGCCGATTGATACAAAATTTGGTGAAAAGATAGGAACTTCGAACGCCCAGATATGCACTGAGTCTCATCTCTCTACGTTGAGATTAAGGCCGGGGTTATCATACATGCAAAAGGAGGATGTAAAATTTTTTCACCGAATATGGTCATGTTGGGTATGGAATGGAAGGTCTCGATAAGTACTTTTCGATGCCAGCCTTAGTTTCGGCATTTCTTGGAAAGACGGGGATTGCGGGGGAGTGAAAGTAATGATTTCCTTAATGGACCCATTCTCGAATTTACGTTTGATGAGCTATAATTCTGTGCTTATTGTACCTCAAAAAATTAAAAAAATCTTCTTTCTTTTATTATAGTTATTTAATATGCTTTGTCTCTGCTTAATATCATTTCTACATGAAATGCATGGTATTTGATTTATTTGCGAAAAAGCGTTGAAAAATACCGTCCAAAACTGCTACTTGTGCATTTTTTGCTAAGAATCCACCATTTAATCGATTTCTGTGTATATTCGGAAAAAAAATTCACATCAGAGGGGGGAGGCGCACATCGACGCTATATAACTCTTCTCTATTATACCAGCCTCCACCTCCACCCCAAATTTCATGCTAATTGGCCTTGACTGAAAGAATTCGGAGGTTAAAAGCTTTAATGGCTGGACTATGAGTAGTTTCTGAGAATGGGTGCGCTAAAGAAGTGATTAATTTCCAGGCCCTGTAGTCCCACTTTTTCGAGCAGATCGCGACATGGGGAATTCGCGCAAAAGAAATCAAAAGCGTTCATGTTACATTCACTCTAAATCGAAAAACGTGCCCGCCCATTTCATTAAATGAAATCAACATCTCACAAAGTGACAATCTCAGATATCTTGACTTCCACCTCGATCGACGTCTTACTTGGAGAAGACACACACACACAGAAGCTAAAAGAACGAAAAACAAACTCAGAGCAAGGAATCTGCTACAAGATTCCATTAACATTTTATAATTAATGTTCAAACTATGATAACATCAGAATTTTCTTTAGTCTGTAAGATTTGATCATTTATTATTAATTCTGTAAAAACAGAAGATACAATAATAAACTAAGTTGTTTAAAAAATGTTTTACGGTATTCAAAATTTAAACTGACAGATTTTCAAAAATAATACAGAAATAAATTTCAACCTAAAAGCATTTGGAATAGATATGCACCCAAAATGTCTTCTACTTATATAATATTTGAAGTAAAGAGGCTCCGGTTTTCAACTTGTTATTGTTTTCGATGCTGACTTCTAAGTTATTTTCATTTTCGATTTCAGGTGACAAATATCATTTTGATTCAGATCTTATCAAAGTGGACCACCCATTCTTATTTGCAATAATGTCAAAGAAACATCGTCTTTTTCTCTTCGGAGCAGTACGAGATCCTGCGATAAAAGTAGGATGCTAAAAACGTGACATTCATTTTTTGCTATTATCTAACAATTTCCCTTTTAGACCACTCTTTCTACCATGTCGTCACCTGCTTTGAATGTAAATAATGAAGACATCAACGAGTTGAAAGAAACCTCGAATGAAATTGATGAAAACAGAGATGCTGCTGGAGACAACTCCTCGAGTCACATCCCAGATAAACCACAACAAAACGACACCATGTTGAAATCCGAAGGATACGATCAAGATCTGCTCGACTAAATTTTACAGAGAAGAAAACATTCCCACTAACCAAGAGGAGGAGGGGCCAGGTATGGAAGAATTTCATAATAATAATGTTAACGGAAGTTGCACTGTATCCTGTTACCTATAGTATGGCGATCAAACATATAACTGGCAGGGCTTTTAAAAAGTTTCTTATTTCCAAGTTTTTCAACCTGCTGTCAGGTATTAACTTATCTCCCAGGTGCCTTAACCTACTTTTCAGAAGTGCCGGACACTGTTTCAGAATAAGCAGAATAAGCAGTATTCGGAGATATCCCTAGCTTTCTCAACTAGTAGTTTAACCTATAATGACCAGTGAATATTCACACTATGAGCATCTTGGACAGTTTCATTGTGCGAGCAAAGCATATTCAGTCTATCAAAACATTTCCATACGAGTTTGGAGTCCACCCAGTTGGAGCTCAATGCCTTAACAGCCGGTTGGCTGTCAGTCAGAACAGGAATGTTCTGCCCTATAGTTTCTTTGGAGGGTGAAGGAGGCCCTCAGTGCGTTGTTTTCGCTCCACATCATGCATTTATTTATTTTGACCTTCATTAGCAGCTTTAGTGGGGTTGGTAACTCAAGAAACAAAATATGCAAAGCATAACTAGTTGATATACATCAGCACTGTCCTCCCAGAATTTTCCAGTACCAATTATGAATATCTAATCAACAGTGGCTCGTCCATTTCTGGAATCCTTTTGTTTTTTTTCAGTAATTTGATCAGTGTACACTTAGAACATTCAATTAAGATGTACACACAACATAGGCGTCTGCGAATCTTAAGGAAAACCACATCTCTTTCGCTTTACAGATCATTTCAGCGGGCTGATTTTTGTAGGACCGAATCTTCTAGAACTTTAGTTGTTCTTTGGTGACCTCGAATATTTTGCTTAATTTTAACACCGGCTGGGTCTTTTCCGACGAGGGGATAATGTCACCTTTCCGGATTTGTTCTTCGTTTCATCTGGTATGATTAAATCTGTGGATATTCACTCTGCGTTGGGATTTAGCAGATATTTGCTCATTGACATATCTATTAAGGAAGTCATCCCGTGTAAAGGCCGTTTTTTTGCTTTTTTTAGAATTTTTTGTGAAGAACTGGATAAAGGTACAAATACGAATTTTTCACAATATATTTATTAATATCTTGAGCATGCGTAATAATTTTTCCAGCCCGATGGCATAGTTTATTATTGAAATATAGAGTAATTCATGCACCTAAATTTTTGGTGCCGTATTAAACTTTCTCTTTGTGAATTTTGGTGTTTTTTCGAGGCTTCTTTAATGAATTAAAAACAAAACTACCGCAATCTTCCTAGTTTGCGGACCGTCGAAATATGTTCTGAATAAGTCCTGGAAATTTCAAAGAATTTCGTTGGATAAATTTTCGTCTATGGTGGCAGCAGATTTTCAATATGCGATTTCGAGAAAAACATCATCATCATCAACGGCGCAACAACCGGTATCCGGTCTAGGCCTGCCTTAATAAGGAACTCCAGACATCCCGGTTTTGCGCCGAGGTCCACCAATTCGATATCCCTAAAAGCTGTCTGGCGTCCTGGCCCACGCCATCGCTCCATCTTAGGCAGGGTCTGCCTCGTCTTCTTTTCCTACCATAGATATTGCCCTTATAGACTTTCCGGGTGGGATCATCTTCATCCATACGGATTAAGTGACCCGCCCACCGTAACCTATTGAGCCGGATTTTATCCACAACCGGACGGTCATGGTATCGCTCATAGATTTCGTCGTTGTGTAGGCTACGGAATCGTCCATCCTCATGCAGGGGGCCAAAAATTCTTCGGAGGATTCTTCTCTCGAACGCGGCCAAGAGTTCGCAATTTTTCTTGCTAAGAACCCAAGTTTCCGAGGAATACATGAGGACTGGCAAGATCATAGTCTTGTACAGTAAGAGCTTTGACCCTATGGTGAGACGTTTCGAGCGGAACAGTCTTTGTAAGCTGAAATAGGCTCTGTTGGCTGACAACAACCGTGCGCGGATTTCATCATCGTAGTTGTTATCGGTTGTTATTTTCGACCCTAGATAGGAGAAATTGTCAACGGTCTCAAAGTTGTATTCCCCTATCCTTATTCTTGTTCGTGCTTGTGTTTGACCAGTGCGGTTTGATGTTGTTGGTTGATTCGTCTTCGGTGCTGACGTTGCCACCATGTATTTTGTCTTGCCTTCATTGATGTGCAGCCCAAGATCTCGCGCCGCCTGCTCGATCTGGATGAAGGCAGTTTGAACGTCTCGGGTGGTTCTTCCCATGATGTCGATATCGTCAGCATAGGCCAGTAGTTGGGTGGACTTGAAGAGGATCGTACCTCTTGCATTCACCTCAGCATCACGGATCACCTTCTCGAGGGCCAGGTTAAAGAGGACGCATGATAGCGCATCCCCTTGTCGTAGACCGTTGTTGATGTCGAATAGTCTTGAGAGTGATCCTGCTGCTTTTATCTGGCCTCGCACATTGGTCAGGGTCAGCCTAGTCAGTCTTATTAATTTCGTCGGGATACCGAATTCTCCCATGGCCGTGTACAGTTTTACCCTGGCTATGCTATCATAGGCGGCTTTAAAGTCGATGAACAGATGGTGCAACTGTTGTCCATATTCCAACAGTTTTTCCATCGCCTGCCGCAGAGAGAAAATCTGATCTGTTGCTGATTTGCCTGGAGTGAAGCCTCTTTGGTATGGGCCAATGATGTTCTGGGCGTATGGGGCTATCCGGCCTAGCAAGATAGTGGAGAATATCTTATAGATGGTACTCAGCAACGTGATACCTCTATAATTGCTGCACTGTGTGATATCTCCCTTTTTATGTATGAGACAGATTATGCCTCGCTGCCAATCGTCAGGCATTGATTCGCTGTCCCATACCTTGAGCACAAATTGATGAACCACTTGGTGTAACTGGTCGCCTCCATATTTAACCAATTCGGCTGTAATTCCATCGGCTCCTGGCGACTTATGATTTTTTAGCCGATGAATTGCACGGACTGTTTCTCCTAAACTTGGTGGTGGCAGTATTTAGTCGTCTTCAGTTGGCGGGACCTCCAACTCGCCGATGTTCTGGTTGTTCAGTAGCTCATCGAAGTACTCAACCCATCGCTCTAATATGCCCATTCTGTCCAAGATCAGATTTCCCTTCTTTGTCTCGGCAGGATGAGCATCGAGGTGTATAAGGCTTCATCCTGCTGACTTGTTGGTAAAACTTCCGCGCCTGGTGCGGTTGCTCCCTGTACTTTTCTAGTTCACAGACTTGTTGGTTCTCCCAGGCTTCCTTTTTCCGTCTGTGAAGTCGCTTCTCCGCTCGACGGAGTTCGTGATAAGTATCTGCGCGTGCCCGCGTTCTTTGAGAATGCAACATTACTCGGTATGCGGCATTCTTCCGTTCCGTTGCTAGCTTACATTCATCGTCAAACCAGCCGTTCCGACTCCTTTTGCGGCTGGGGCCAAGTATATTTGTGGCCGTATCCATGAGATTCGAGAAAAACGCATTTAAAAAGTTGAATGCGATTTTTAACCATAAAATCTTAACTGACCATTAATCTGCTATACCTAATCCAGAAACTTTAGGTTTATTTAAGAAGCACATGTATAATAGCCTTGGCTTCAATTGTTGTCCGTTTAGCGAAGTCATTCGAACGTCATTCGGACCAATAAATAGGCGCTTTATTACGGCGATCGACATAAATCTGGCATGTGACTTATTACGTGTTTAACCCTATAAGATCCGAACGACTTCGTATATCAAAAAATCACTTTGCCCATATATCTATAATAGATACCCCTTAAGGGGGGTCATCCCATGTGTCGGATTCGCGGAATCGACTTTTTGGCATCAATTGTATCTAGATATAGTGTAGAATATATGGGTAATGTAAGAAAAAAAAATTAGACATTAACAAAAATCTATGGTGAAAAATTCGTATTTGTATCTTTATCCAGTTCTTCACAAAAAAATTCTAAACAAGTCGGAATACCGGAAGCTCGCGCTTCGGGTATAAAGGTTTTGTGTTCATCTTATGTGAGAAACTTCAACGCACATTTTTCTGTCCGTATATATCTATCATACAAATCCAACATAATCCTTCATATTTTTCCAAACTACGAGACATACGAACATATTACAGCCATAGATATCACGCTCACCCTAAACAAACAAACTGCCTATTACCGAATACTGTACGCATATATGCTCGTATATAAATTGATCGTACCCAAAATTTCCGATTTACTCCTTATATCTATTTGAATTAGGCACTACCCGCAAAGTTCATTAGCACTACATACACACATGTCTGGTTGACAAATAACTAAAAAACTAAAACAAAATAATTCTCTGCGACCCAATTCATAAGAACTCATTTCGTTGTGGTATTGACGAATTGATATGTGATGATGACGTCATGCAGGTTGTAGAGTGCACGAAATTCACAAAAAATTGTAAAGTTTCACCCCCTATAACTTTGTTAATAATAGTTGGATTTTCTTCAAACTTGACCAAATTATGCATTATGTTCTTCATTATACGTATGCCATATTTTGTACTTCTCGGATGAACATAAGGGGGGCATTTGATACCCTACATGGCTACATTCTGTGAAAAAAAAATTTGCACCCTCCATTCACATGTATGGGGAGCCCCCCCTTAAACTTAACAGAAGATGGCGCCACTTACTGCATGTAAAGGGATCACCAGATTACATACTCTCACCAATTTTCGTGACAATCGGTCTAGTCGTTTTCGAATAAATCGGGTGTGACAGACAGACAGACAGACAGACAGACAGACAGACGGGCAGACAGACACCGTCTCGATTCTAATAAGGTTTTGTTTCACACAAAACCTTAAAAAAGCCAAATAAAAGACCCTTCACCCGGGATGACCCCCTTAAGGTAGCCATCTTCGCCTTTATAGAAAGTAATTTTTCGATTAAGATCTTGCCTAAATTGATTCTTCGTCTTATCTAGCCTTGGTCTTGTTCGTTAGCCGGGTTATCTCGTCTAGATAATATTGGTCACTCCCATCGGTTGTAAATTGGTCCAAGTGTACTCGAGACGTACAAAAATAATCATCTAGGTAGCCATCGCTGTTTGGGTCGTTTTCCATTGACATGGATCTTCACGTTAAACTTTTCAGTACAGATTACATAACAATACTACAAAAAACGCCTACATTTCATCTTCTACATGGTGGATGTATCGTCGTATGAATCGTAAATATCCTCATTTTGGATATCCTCATTTTCCTCTCCATTACCACACCATCCTTCATTGTTATGGATGGCCGGTCAGCATTCGTGCCATAGAAGGTGACAGGTCGCACAGCGCTGGCTATTTATTCACCTCGCTGAGCTCTGGCCAGACCGCGGTTAAATCAGCTTGTTACCACGCGCCAGAGAGAACATCAGCTGCATAAATCAAGTGCCGAGCGTCGAACAAAGAAGATTAATAAGAGGGCGCTTCTATGATGAACACCACTGGAGAGATGGAGCAGTTTTTATATACGACAAACGAGCCCCTCAAATGTACTCTCTTGAACTAGGAAAGCAAGGCAAGGGCGATATTTCCAACAGTGTTCTTTCATGAACAAATGCACAGGCTGTATTGCGTCGGTAGTTTGGTAGTTCTTGAAAATTTGGCTTGCTTGACGGTAATTTGAACGATACCGCGAATGGGTTTTTGAAGGATGTGCTCCAAAAGCTTCATGATGTGAAATATCATATCGGATCAAGTGATAACTTGAATATTCCGCAAAATTATTTACCTTTCTGCAAATTGGAATGGCCATGTTATCATGCCAATCATCTGTTGCACTGAACCAATGTGGTAGCTCTGAGCTATTATCTAGAATTTGACTACAATATCGTCAGGTTCTGTTGTTAGCCCTGGTTTATCCTTTGCTTTTATTTTCAACTTCTGCCGCGCTGATGGGGGAATTGTTAGTAGCGCTCAAAACTGTGGTGCATGAGCAAATTCTTCCGTAGACATCCGCTCGAAATATTCCCATCATCTACCCATCATGGGTCGTTAAGCAAGTAACCTTACCTTCCACACAATAGCTAGATATCCTGATGCATTGTCTGAAGCATTTCTCTAATGCTGGGGCATGAAACTAGCATATTGTGTAAAAATGTTGCAAAATCGGCCTAGAAAACCAGGCAACCCCAAAAAGGGAACTCTCCATATACTAGAATATATCGCAAACGCATGTAGCGTGGCAATGCAAAGGATGTACATCCCTCAGCGGAAAACCAAACTACCAGCAAAACAGTGAACCGAACGATTTGCCACCGAGCCAGACGATCGAAGCAGAAAGTGGTCCACAGAACTAACCTGCAAAGTTAACAATGCAGTAACGCAGAATTCTACTCAGAAAATGGCGTAAATCTTGCAGGAAACGTCTATAGTGTTTTATGAGGCTGTTTATTTATGTATGTACATAGCGTGTCCTAAGCTCCTATTTAAAATTATCCAAGCAGATCTCTGGTCATAGTAGTGTAGTAATTTCCAAAATAATTAAAGCCAATCTGCCGTAAAACAACATTAAAAAGGAGGACAATGAAGCTGTTGATCTGGATGACAAACTGAAGAAGCTTCTTAAGCTCGCAATAAAGTCTAGACCGAGCATATTCGTCAGGAATATTTGACTAACGTCCAATTTCGCCAACGTAGTACAGGCGCTGGAGAAAAGATGTCATGATCCATCAAAGTCCTCCACATCTTCCGGATAAGGCAGCAAGGATAACGTCACCGATAACATGAAAGACTTTAGACTTCAAATTCCTCTCAAATTTTCTTTCGATGCAAGGCGTGACATTTTGCCTCATCACATGTTACTCTGATGATTGCTCGGGAATGCCTTCCTGGGTAAAGCATTTTAGATACTCGTACACTCCCTTTTGACTTTGTCGAAAGCTTGCTCGAGATCGATGAAGAGGAGATTAAACGGTGATCTAAGCTCCACAGATTGATAATAATAATACTGATTTGCTCAGTGCAGCCTACTCTGTGCCGATCAGCTTTCTAGAAGTTATTAATAGGATATAGTATTTATAGGATCCTTACTGTTGTGAGAGAGCAGAAATACCTATTCGAAGCACTATGTTTGGCTTAGTAAATTCATGCGGAACCCTCTTGTCAACTTTCTTCACCTTTCCAAATGAGTCACACTTGCTATAGTATCAACAAGTGCGACTCATTTAGTCATTATATATTAATGGTCTTGGTTGTCCAAGTCCAAGTGGCTTAACTGACCAATATTTTCCTAAACAAAACTTCGGCTTCTTCATTTACTGTGTAGGCACCAATTTCCCTGAAAATAATCAGGGTTATCCTGGTTTTCAGCAGCAGCAACCGATTAAACGTGCTAATTTCCACGCGATAAGCAGTTTCTGTGAAATTATCTTTGAGGTAAGTGAGCTGATATTTAGAGAAGGGCATCCTCTTCATAATAATAATAATCGTTGGCGCAACAGTCCATATTGCATCAGGGCCTTGAAGTGTGTTAGAGCACTTCATTCAAGACCGTATCGGTACACTAGAGTATACTGTAGGATGCAATGTGGTCAGCATTGCGCTCGCCCGAGATTATTACCTCGACTTGACTCAGGTACTCATTCACAGCTGAGTCGACTGGTACCCGACGTCAAATCACGATACAAATCTCACTGCCACCAGTAAGATTCGAACCGCGACCTTCCGCACGACAGCCTTGAGCTCTAAACACGTAGCTATCCGGACACCTCCTCTTCATGATTGTCCTTAAGTAGAGGTGCAACACGAAAGGGTCAGGCTGATTGGCCAAAAGTCCTTCGCGGACTCATGAAGACGCCTGCCCGCTTTCAGTTCAAATATGGCCCATGGAATTTGTGGGGGTTTTCTTCGATTCATAGAGTGAAGACATTATACAGCCTGGTAGGGCAATGCGGAGACGGTCTGAACAGAGGACTTTTAGTTGCTGGGCTGGCATTGAATATCAAAGCTGGCTAGATTATGCTCCTCTTGCCCTACTCTCCTTGTTCGCACCTTTAAGGCACATCACAGGACTAAACGGGCTCCATGGAATGGCCACTGATAACATTGATGCCACTAATGAAATTCGTTGTATGTTCTGAAAAAGTTCCGCTCGTTTCTCAAATACGTCGCATTTGAGCACGGCTCGAATGATGATAGATATATAAGAAAATTCCTTTTTGTATCCAGAACTCCAACTACGACTGTTTCACTGGGAGCTAATGCGTCTGCTAGCATTACCTGGGCCGATTTGAGTCAGCCAAAGACTTTCCAGCCCCAATGGGTCCAGACGACCTTCAAAACGAATTATTCATAGTGGATTTTTTCGGTCAACCATACGAATAACACGAAAGCAGATTCCCTGGCCACATAGCCTGACAGTTGCAAGTGTACCGCAATTCACACGAGACTATAATTGCCGTAGCGACATATCATGAAGAGACGCAACCTCATCATTGATTTCAGATAGAATTGGATGATAAAGGGATTCATTTCCTCGGTTTGCTCAGTGCCTATGCAAACCTGCTGAATTGAGCGCCAGAGATTGTAGCGAAACAAATGCAGCAGGTGGAGTTATGCCACAGGATTAGCAGTTTCGAAAACATGCTGTGCGTCACGGGAAAACTACAAAGTCCTTGCACGTTCCTCACCTACCCCTTCAAGCCCAAAATTTACGTTAATACTTAAATCACTAACGACTCATTTACACTTTGCTTTACGTAAAATTCCCCTTGACTATTGGAGAAATTCAGAACTGAGCACCCCATGACATTTTATAGAAAAAAAATTATCACGTGCACTAAGTACTCGTAGGTTGATTGCCGCGGTTGTCAGCTTTTATTTTAAAGGCTGTATGAAACTTTGATAAAAAATATTTAAAATTGTAAAATATGATTTAAATTGATAGTTTTAAAGTGCCTTTAATAATTTAATAGCTTGCACGTAATAGTTTTCAATCAAAAAAATATACGACTTTAAAATGGTAGAGAAAAAGGCAGATGGTCCGACAACAAAACGTCACCGAAAAGCGCTAGATTTTGGCCTTTGCTTGTTCAACGGTTTAACGGAACAACGCTCGAATGACATCACCAATATTGTCATGTCGCCTTTGGGTCTTTACTTGACTATGGGTATTGCATGCATGTGCGCTTCTGGGAAAACTTTGTCGGAAATAAAGCAATCCCTGAACATCAGCCAATCATATAAAGATGAGATTGGGGACGAATTTTGGCAACTCTTTTGCAAATATTACAAGGATCAATTTTTGCCTTTCGCCGTCGACATTTTTATCCGTAAAACTGCGACGACCAACGAGCCCGCCAAATCTCTCATCCCAACATACTTACGGGGAAAAATAAACAAGGTTGATTTTAATAACCCAGAGGCAGCTGCATCCGCAATCAATAATTGGGCTAAGGAGAAAACGTCAGGACTGATGCCAGAAATTCTTAGATCAAGCGAGACCCCGCGAAATAGTGCAATAATACTAGCAGGAGTAATGACCATCATGCGCAATTGGCAACATTCGTTTGTTACGATGCCGAAAGGTAAATTCAACTCTCCTAGTGGACGTCTCAGAAACGTTCCAATGATGGGTTTACCTACAACGTCGCTGAAGTATCGAGATGACCAATCTTCGCAGTTCACCGCTGTGGATATTCCTTTTGAAGATGGCGATCTTTCAATGCTAATACTTTATCCATATAAAGACTCCAGTATTCAAGACTTAGAAAGATTATTGCGTGATTATGACTTAATTGAATTACGAAGGAACATGCCTTGGACCAATGTATCTATAGTTATGCCAACGTTCGCGGTAGAAAGTAACATCGATTTCAGCAAAATTTGGAAAAAGGTAAGCATCGAAAAATTTTGATTTGCTTGACGCTAGCTCAGCGAATTGAGGCATTTCGTCATATACTTATGCGAGATTTACATATTTTGTTTTACCGTTCACAGTGTGGCATAGACTCGGCGTTTTCCGGAAAATCTGCCAATTTTTCAGACATCTCTGACGATCGCCTTTACATTACGGATGTGTACTTCCAGTCTCTTATCGACATAAATGAGTTTGGAATGGGAGTAAAAATGGAGCCTAGTAAGTTTTAATCAATATGTCGTTTGTTGAAAAGTCATTTCTCCAGGCTTGGATTTAATAAGATACCTACAGGCCACTAGGTCTCTATTACATATTAACCTCTTTCTTTATTCTCCAGTAATTTGTACTGAAGTTGTTAAATCTTTTACTGCTTCGCCAACCTTAATGTGGCTGAACAGAGATCGGAAAACGTAGCTAATTCTTCCAATCAGCACTTCACCGACATAAATGAGTCTGTCTCTTTAGAAGACGTATTTTTTCTTCTTTTCCTTTAACTATGGTCGGTTCGTTTAGTTTTAGTTCACCACTTTTCTCTGCCATATTTTTAGTCCGAAAAGAGTCGGGAGTCTCCCAAATCCCCGTCTAGCGTATCAGTCGGTCTGCCACTAGGTAGTTTTTCATTTACTGTGCTGTTCTGTGTGTTTACTGGCCCATCTAAGCTAATGTCCTCCGTTATGTAGGCTACAAAATCATTCATCCTCCTGCGGAGGGGAAAAAGAATTAAAAATTTTTCATGCTAAGAACCCAACTTTTCGAGAAATACTTGAGGACTGGCAGAAAGCATCGACCTTGTATAGTAGGAGCTTGAACTCTAGTGGGACGTTTCATGAAATAGGCTCTTTCGACTATCAACAACCGAGCGTGGATTTCCTTGTTATAGCTGCTATCGGAAGATAATCAAGGAACCCAGAGAGGACATTTCGGTAGAAGTAAAGATTCGAAATTTGCAGGTTCTAGCCAACAAGTTTCTTTCCGTTTTAGTCGCCTTTTACAGTAAGCAGGGAATACTTGAGGTGTCTCAAACGCACATCCAGCGAGATATTCCAACGATATAAGCTGGGAAACCAAATGGTAGCAGGCGCGAGCCCAGATCGGATTTTTACTGACAACTACCGCAAGGTGTGCTCTCTTCACCTCGGAGCCGCTTTCTGCTAGGATTTTAACTAGAAGATTCCGGTTCAGGTTAAGTAACATCAAAATTGTACAGTGCTATACACTAACGGAGATTTTCGATATCGTGGAGAAGGATGCTATCTGTGAATAATTACATGTAGTTTGAGCTCCAACAACAACTTGATCGGATATGTAATGGAGAAACGCTTCTTGGTGACCGTAACGATAATGCATTACGTTTCATTTGACCGACACCATACGAGCAATCAGATTGACCACTTTGCCATCTGCAGTAGATTAAAATAAAACTATTCCGCTCGAAACGTCTCACCATAGGGTCAAAGCTCTTACTGTACAAGACTATGATCTTGCTAGTCCTCACGTATTCCTCGGAAACTTGGGTTCTTAGCAAGAAAAATTGCGAACTCTTGGCCGCGTTCGAGAGAAGAATTCTCCGAAGAATTTTTGGCCCCCTACATGAGGATGGACGATTCCGTAGCCTACACAATGACGAAATCTATGAGCGATACCATGACCGTCCGGTTGTGGACAAAATCGGACTCAATAGGTTACTTAATCCGTATGGATGAGGATGATCCCACCCGGAAAATCTATAAGGGCAATATCTATGGTAGAGAAAAGAAGACGAGGCAGACCCTGCCTAAGATGGAGCGATGGCGTAGGTCAGGACGTCAGACAGCTATTAGGGATATCGAATTGGTGGACCTCGGTGCAAAACCGGGATGTCTGGAGTTCCTTATTAAGGCAGGCCTAGACCGGATACCGGTTGTTGCGCCGTTGATGATGATGATGAGTAGATTAAAATTGTCTCCTGGATGTGCGCACCGAAAGAGGCGCTGACATCGGCCTCGAAAGGCATCACCATTTGATGATCACTTACTTTCGTTTCCATGTTACGTCCGCCACTTATCGCAGGGTTGGATAGTTGCGATCCGCCAAAATTCGATATCAGCTGTTTGTATGTAATCGCTCGCCAGTGGAAGGGCCAACCTGCTGATGAAATGGCAAACCCACTGAATAACCCGCTTGAGAATATTGATGAACATTGGGCCACCATCAAAAATGCTCCTTTCTCAGTAGCTACGCAGAACGTCGACCACGCCTCGAAGAGGCTTCATCGTAGAAACGGATCGATGAACAGAAGCGATTGAAGGCTCTTTTGACCGCTACGAGTGATGACGTTATCCATACCTTTTTCTTTGTAGCCGATCAATATGATTCTTTGTGAATGCCAAAAGACTGCAGAATTTTTCCGCACCATATATATGGTGAAGAAGGATGCTTTCTATGAGCAAGTACCTCTGGAGATGATGTGATCTGTATGCCAAAGTGGGTTCGAACACGTGGCAGTGGCGCCGTGGTGGCATCTGAGCCACACCGTACGAGCAGTCAGATTGACCACTTTGCGATTTGCGATGAATTTAGGAGTTGCCTTCTGGATGTGCTAACAAAAAAGGCGCTGAAAAGGAAACGGATTTTGATGTTGCTAAGTGAACGAATATACCGACCTGACTATCAGCAAAAGAAAAAGCCAGGCTGACTCCGGAACAACAGCCCAAAAGGAAAACAGATTCGGGAGTTAACCAAATCTTCTTTCATTAAAATGAAAGCTGCGGAAACAAAGTTTAGACGTTGTTTTCAACAGCAGGAACAGCCAGCTCAAAACTCTGCTGGAATCCACCAAGGACCCGCCCGACCAAGTGTCTTAGTCCGGGATACACGAAATTTTCGCCGTAGATTGCAAGAAAGTATACATCGGACCAACAAGAAGGAATGTGGAAACACGTCTTGGAGAGCACCTAAAAGAAGTGGATTAGGCGGAAAACAAGCGACAGCCTTTAGATGGAAAGTAGTGAAGTACATCATCTTAAATAACCAAATTCTTTCTAAGGAAAACCTGAGACTGCTGAAGCACATAAGGAATATAAGGAAGTGTTCGAAAGTTTAGAAATTTATAGAACGCCGAAAGACACGCTTCTCAACATGGAGCAATACAGCGGATACTCCTGGCTTTTCAAATGAGTCAAGGGACGCAATCGAAAGGATAATTAATCGATGAGATGACTAAGTCAGAGGAAAGAAGTGAATGAGGATTTAATTACCCACCCGATGAGCGAGATAAGATTCAACATTCGAACCCAAGCACTTAGGAAGGCAATAAACACCTGCAATCTGTAAATATCATAATTAAAAAACTAGTAAAGGGAAAGGAGACTTTTTCAAATTTTGTATTTCAAGTGGATGCCGTACATTTTGCCAGGGGATATCGAACTCTTTCATGTCCGTGTATAATTTATAATTGCTGTAGTGAGTGATACCTCCTTTCCCCTGTCAGCCTTCTTTTCGCGCTAGAAGATGGGAAGCGTCGAAAGCAACCTTGAACCCTGCCACACTTTTATGTGGAACTTTTACTCACTAAAACCACCTTCCTCTCCTTCCACTCTGCCCGTATGACTCGCTTGGTATTGCGTGAGTCCCCGCAGTAGATCAGATTTGATCCTGCACAGGTGTTCGTCTTTCTCACTCGTTTCGTCTAAGCTTCTTATATATGACCACGATAACGTTATCAACTTCAATCCATATCCATTTCAACGTATTTAATTATGTTTTCAGGTGTTAAGTGCTCCCTGGTTGTAGTTTCAAAGGCGGCCTTTTGAACTGAGAACCTCGGACATGGAAACATGCGTGTTCTGGGTTAACAACAATGTTCGGATGGCTTAACCTTGGGCCATGTAATCTGAAATTTCGTGTGTGGTGGATCATTGCGCCTAAATAATTGATCGCAGGCTGAGGATGCATTGTTTGTGTTCCAACTTAGATATTCATGGACGTGTACTTCCTCCCCCACTTTGTGATGGGTATTACTTTTGTCTTATGTTCTACGAGTGATTAGCCGCGTTGTCCAACCAACACTTAATATCGCAAACTGTTTCACTGGAGTAAATCTCGACCTCAAGGAGGTGTGCAACAACTGCCAGCCCAATATCGTCCGCCGAATCAATATTGGCTATATTAGCCACCAATTTACTGCAGGTTTTCTCATTTTCAATTTTAGTCCAAGTAGAACCTTTGAACTTAACTTTTATTGCTAACGCTCGCACTTGAGGCGCAGCCTTTCTCCCCTCCATACTTTTAATTCCGTTCTTTGAAATTGCGAGTGTGCCCTTTTTTCCTCCTGGATGAAGTGACGTTCTTAGTATTCAACGTATCAACAAACGAAAATGGAGAGATTTCTGCAGTGTCATACGCCTCATCCGAAATAAGGATATTCGGATATTGCTTGCCAAGATTGGTCTGAACATTGAAATCTTTGGGCCAGCGAAAGCAATGGCGGTGCGACACACTTGATGGTAACCTGAAGGCCTCGTAACTGACAAAATAAATTGATGCAACCGATTAAGATGAGCTAACCCCGCTTCTAAACAAGACAAGAGCTGAAGAAAACACATCGGTTGGTTTCATAGAAAGTCCTTATCTTTCTCTCACTCTTTTGTTTGGTGGCAGCCCGATGACACTTCGGTTCTTTGTCGTTTAGATCGTCCACCACTCTTTTTGGACGGCCGATTTTGGTTTTTCCTCCGGACCTTTTTTTCTTTTCCTGCGACCTATTATAGAGGACCTAATAACTCTCACCATGTTTTCAATAGATCGGTACACGTCGTGAACTCGGACACTTGAGAGCTTTCCTAAGCTTAAGTTGCCTTCGTTGGGTTATCCCTCTTGGACAAATACGGTGGGTGTAGGCCTTCATTGGCCAGCAATGTCCTTTCAGTCCATTATTTTTCGTCTTTGCTATTGATGGTTTTGGTAAGATTTTGCTTTGCTTGAAACACCCCCTTCTCCAAATCTAAATTGCTCACAGCATTAAATACAACGATGACCGAGATGTCCACCACCACCCGGTTACTTACTCTCAAAAACCACCTGTACTGTCGTATCGAGCTCCTGCACCTCGTTTTCCGTGGTGATTTTGTGTTCTTAGTATCATCTCCATATCCGTTTTAGTCCACGCACCACCGATGAGCAAAGACGTGCGTACCCACAGCCTGAAAAGAAGGTACATGCACATATATTTACACAGCAATATACATACACTTCCCTATCCGTCAACTGATGTTGCGGCCAATGTGAGACTCAGCAACTCTCGGCTGTCCGTCTGCCTGTTTGTCCGTCACACACACTTTGCTCAGAAACGGTTACACCTATTGGCATGAAATTTGGTAGAAAGATGGAAATTGTGAACCCCATGCAGTTGATTACATTACATTATATAATATAGTATAATGTAGCACGTAACGAAAAAATGTGAACAAATGTGGTGGTCGCTGCATGTATCATTTGGTCCTCAAAATACGGTTTCTGCTCAAATTATCTTAATTACGGTACATTGTTAACTTTTATAAATTTACTTCCAACTTCCCTTAAGTTTTTTGTAGATCTACAAAGATTTGTAGTGATATAGATTTCAATATGGAGTACCATACTGGAAAGTTTGGTGCACGGCGTCCTTCTGTTATTAAGAAAGTTACAGCAGGCCAAAGTTAACCCTTTGGCGTCAAATTAGGGCTCCCTATGAGATAAATGTCAGTACCACATCGAATGGAATATCGGGCATATCCAACGTATGTATACTACAAGCTTTTGTCCCTCCAACCGAGTAAATGAAAGCAGGTGTTTTATTGAAAGTTTTCGCAGGAAGTAAATATGAAAAGTGCATGAAAGGACCAGGCCGTCATGTTTAGAGAAGTGAATTAATGCTTTAATTTTAGGCAATTTTTTAGAAATTTATCTTAATTATCAATTTCTTCAGAGCTATGTAGAGTAGAACCATATTCAGAAATTACCACACATAAATCCTGTGGGAGTACAAATGCTGTAAATTATTGATTTTTAGGTCGAAGTGAGAAGTTTGAGATAACTTCCGAAACGATGGTGATTGACCGTCCCTTTATATTCGCTATAATGTCGAAGAAACATCGACCCTTCCTTTTTGGGGAGGTACGAAATCCCACTTTGAAGGTATTCCAACGGGCCGTCGCAACCTAGACCCGGGTTCTAAAATTGTTTCCATTTCCAGGGAACTACTGGGATAGGAAAAAGTAAATCTTGGTCCAGCAGTGTGCGAAAAACCGCTGATGCGATAGGTAAGAGCACCAGCAGTGTAGAGCCAAGCAGAAGATCAAAGAGTGAATCAAAGGGAAGAAAATCTAAAGGGAAGGTATTATAAACTACGTTTTGTCCCATTGAACATTTCGTCATTTCATCCGCAATTTCATTGCCTAGGATGGTCGGTCTCTATCAAATAGAATTGAACGCGCATCGAGTTCGACCGCCTTAAGATTAAATAGTGTCAATCCTGAAGTTCTGGATAGTAATAATGCTACCCAACAAACAGGCAGTACTAAAGAAGGCAAGAAATCTAGAAGAGGAACGAAGGAGGAGAGATTATCAAAACAAAGGGTACCAACACTGAATTTTATTAATTTTAACCATTCCCTTTCTAATACCAAATCCTTCTTGTGTAGGAATTGAAGCCTGTATCAAACCGTATTGCTCCAGCGTCAAGTTCTTCCTCCGGAGCCTCTGAGTCTGTTAAGCCACAGCGTCTTAATGAAAATGATGCACTTCATCGAAAGGGCTGTCCGGAACTAAAGAAAAAGCGCGAAAGTGAACAGACAAAACCAAAGGTAGACTTTTCTTACTTTTTGTTTTGTTTGTTGATTTTACAAATCCTTCCCTTAGGATTACCAGGCTTTACCACAAAAATTTAAACGAGAGTCAAAACCGTCCTTCGCAAGTTCCGGTTTTGCCAAACAGCAACTTGGAGACGAAAAAGGGAAAGGAAGCCACTATTTGAATGAGGCTTCACTCAAAGGGGTACGATTAGGTTAATTCTTAGGTTATCGATGCGAATTTCATAAAATTGTTATTTTCAGGACATGGCGGAGATAGTAAGTCGTTTAACTTCGGAGTGGGCCAGCTCTCTAACAAAGCATTCTCAAGGTGAAAGCGAGAAAAACAAAGTTAAACGAGAGGTACCGTGAATTGTATTCGATGAGCTTCAGCGTTACTCACGTGATAATTTTTCCTAATTCCAGGAGACGAGGCAATCAAAAACAGACGCTGGGAAAAATAAACACAGAACGATGGAACAGCAAAGAGTTAGTAATAAATTTAGTGACAAGCTAGATCCTGAAGCCTCGGACAACTGTTCCGAGTAACCTTGAAATGTTGAAACACCAGAGAATTGGAAGTCAGTCTATCGTAAGTTAAACTACAACACGGACTTTTAACGTTACAATTGTATAAACTGTATTGCACAGTCATCTTGAATATCACGACTTCTTTGAAACTAATGATTTCACAACCGATTAAACTGGATGGGTAACGCCCCCGATTTTCTGAAAATGTGCATGGTTCCTCTGAAAACTGCGAGATAAAACACAGTTGTTTAGTTTGACGTGCTGTCTATTTATCAATCAAAGTTAACGACTTATAATAAGTTTTGATCTGGAAATCGATTCCTTCTAAAAAATGCCGGAAATGTCGAATGGTACAATAGAAAGCAAGTAACTCTCGACCGTAAGTGTTATATTTCTTCTCAGCAGGTCATAGCTTCTTCTCTTCAAGCCGTAAGTCTGTCCACGAATTCCTATTTACCTCGTTGGCAAGTCCTGCCAGAACCGAGCTTTGCTTTCGTTTATTACGCTACAAACTCTCCTTGCGGCTGATCTGCACTCTGCCATTGTGGTGCATGTTTCCTCCTGGACATGTAAACGTTGTGCTAAACGACGAAGCTTGTGACACTCCTTCCGCGAATTGGCAATTTCTATCGTTTACTAGTAAATAGAAAGCTTGTCACGGCTGGGGCTTCTCCGGAGATTAGAAGCTCAACAGGTCGTCGTTATGAGCTTCATCATTGAATTTACGACAATGTCAGCTGCAATGCCACCAACCCTTGGACCCCAGCGCGAGCCTGTCCATTGCAAGAACTTGAACGGATCTTCCGATGTTCACCCTCGCGATGATCCGCCCACAAGCAGACTGCCGAGCTGCTGCACGCCGAAAAATACCGGCAACAGAAGTCTAACAGAACTCACCAACCGTCCGCGCGAGAGTAACATCAGGGTTCCTTCCTTCGGTTGGTCATGTCAAGGATCCATTTTCCTGCGGAACCTGGACATGTCCTACCAGGACTCGCCATTCAGTAGTTGAAACGCCATCCTTCAAAGCATCAAACCTCCGTCGAAAATCCGGTACGGTCCCATTCAGTGTTGGATAAACGCTAAAAAACATTATTCTTAAACACCAAATCCTGTCGTTTCGTCGGCTTTGGGCAAGAACCCGAAGTTACATGCCGTCCCGAATGCAGCTGGCGCGATACCCCATAAGTTGAAATAAGATGAAACTGGGTCCTTGTTCCAGCGAACTGTGCTGACAACTGGTGAGCGGTTGCATACCTGTGTATGTTAATTTGTAGGATGCGGATATTGCTTCCTAGTTCCACCCCGAATATTAATGGACATAGTCCAGAGTTGACAGTGTGTGCAATGCTCTCACCAAACCTGCCACCATCCTTGCAGAATACATAATTCTCTTTTCCGTTGCAAGGCTTGATGACCTACATGAGCTCATCTCCGGTATACTGTCGGCCAACACCTACAACTACAGAGGAAACCTCAAATGCTTTGCCTCATTGCAGATTTCATGCAGAAGAAACATCGATTGAGGATACAGTCCACGCTCCGCGCACGGTTTCATTTCCAGATTTAGCTCGCACGAATCCTTTTCTTAGCTGAATTTTCAGATTCCTATACGCATCGGTAAAGGACAAGTGAAGTTTTATAGATTGGCACGTGAGGAACCCCCCAGATTCCCGAACCTGGCTAGCATAGTGGCAAGAGGGCACCTCTCAACAGAATACTTCGATGGAGCCTCAATATTTGGCGACCTTCACAGTCAGTTTCGCCATCTTTTTAGTTTTTTGGGATAGCACATCTCTCTTGGTCGTCTGCTCCACTCAATTAGGCCATCGCCAATCTCATTGTCATTACATACTTGATCGGGACTATCCGCATTCGTACCATACATTGCTACCCATCCAATTTTGATTTTTCCGCTGTTAGAAGTTTCCTCGCATGTTGCTCGGGAACCTCCAATACAGTTTCTGACCTCGATAATTCGCAGAAGTGACACCTATTCGGGCATCCGTTACCTTCGGACATTCACGCTCCACTTCGACCTTTTTTGTGAGACAGTCAAAATCAAAAACCAGAACCTCCTCTTCCAGCAGCCCCTTGACCACTGTTTTTGAGCTTGATCCAATAACCGATCTCACTAAAAACCGCAAATGTCTTGTCTTCAACCTAGAATTTGGACAGACGGTTTTCTGACGACGTGACGTGTTGTTTCCTTTTGTCCTTTTTTGCCTTTCGTTTTTGGGCATTGTGGACTACACTTGGATGAAGTCTCGCGTCTTCCCCTTTCCGCGTTTTCCCCAATTCGTTTGCAGTGATTAGCGCTTACAGTGCTCTCAGCGGGAAGCGTAGGTGTTTTTGCTTTTCTCGCATCTCCCGCTACTGTCCACGTTCTCCTGTAGTAGAGAATGTTGTCCAGGAGTTCTTCCCGTTCTATTAGCACGTTTTTCACAACTCTGCGGACGTTCTTGACTACTGCACCTCTAGCAAGGATAGTCGACTGTACTCCCACTCGGCTTGTGTCCGAATCCATCTGCTCAGGTCTAGCGATTTTCTCTGGGCTTTTTCCTAAGGAAGTACACTGCAAGATACTGGAATTGTCGTCCCTGCACTGGCGGTCGCATCACCATCCAAGACTTCTTCCTCTTTGTTTGTTTCAAACTTGTCGCATTTTCATACTGCACACAGACGCAGCCACCTCTTGTTCCTTCCCTGCTATTTCGCCGATTTTGTGAATTTCATTGCTTTTGTTCTCCTTGGGAATCTTAACAACATATAGTGTGCAAGGGGCCGCAGTAGTCAGGAACGAGTGTACTCTCGAAAGCAAAGCCCCTACTCAAGTTCCCTAAGCCCAAGCCTACGATTACTATACTACTATACTATAGTACTATCTTGGACGCAGGTATACTGTCGGCTAGAGGGACAGAGCTACTTATTCGGGCACCTTGTGGATGTCACTCCCAGCATCGAGAGCGACTCGGTTAAGATTGCGAATGACCCTTGAGGATGCCGGCCTCTGATATGGTCGACGTCTCTGTTTTGTATTTCTCAGCATAGCAGTCTCTGTTCCTTCAGCACAACTTAGGTCTACTATATTTGCCCAAGCAGTTTCTCGCGATGTGCTCAAATTCCAGACATTTGAAGCACCTCTTAAGCGACATCTGTTTTCGCAGCCGACAATTAACCCAGCCGATACATCTGTCTGTCTATCCTACGCATTTTCCACAGAAACGACTATATACCTATTACCACGAAATGTGGTAAAAGGGTGGGAACTGTGTGCCAACCCCCCATATGCAGGAAGGACACAAAAAGAAAGTGTAAGCATTTTTTCGCTAAATGTGATCACGTGGGTTATCGAATGAAAGCATTAGTTTTAATATCGATTGTAAAGGGGCGAAGTATGGGGCTAGAATGATGTGGATAATCATACTGGAAAACTTAGTGGAAATCTCGTTACACCTTTAATCATAACGCGCCATGAAGCGAATAGTCGTTCTATATCTGAAATGCCATGTTTCCAGTTTCCGCCTTGTTATTTTTAGGGTTTTGTGTAAAAATAAAGCCTTGATAAAATCAGTACTCTCTGTATATCTCTGCCGGACGTACTTTCCTTGGAAAAAGTTATATCTACTTAGATGAAATTTTATAGATATTATATTATGTACACGATGAAATCTCACTCTTTCAGTGAATAGCATTATTTTGTGGGGCGTTAAATGGGATGGGGAGGTATTGTCACATTTAATTTAACACTGTGCCTTCCTTGTACTTAACTTTCCAAATGATTTCTTTGTTACTCATTGATTCTTTTCAACTTAGAAGAATATATACATATGTTCCTTCAAATCCAATGTACATTTTCTCCTCCTTTTCAGATGCTGTGATGGCGTCTTAATCAAAGATATTGTCAAGATTACAACACGTTATAGCTGCAAATTTCAATAATCCTCGGAAGAACCCTCGTTAATTGATACGGACACTCCAAGAAATCATGATGGAGAGCCCAGTGAAGCTATACTATATTTCGCCCATATCGCATCGCAAGAACAGAAAAATTGACCGACGCCCTTGTACGTGCATTATATTCTACTTACAAACGTTGGAGCCTTCCAAAAATGAAAACTTTCATGCACCAAATTTTATCGAAAGAGCGGAGTTTTATATTAACTGTGAAGTGTTTCTTTTTTAAATTTTGGAACTAATCTTTCGACATTGATGAATAAATTTATGCTAGAAAGCGAGTTCTGCTAAGAAATGAAAATGAATCTTACTCCCCATGCATAGAACCACCTCAAGGGATAGCTTTACTTTGGCAGTGACCCTCTAAAGACTACCAGATTCCCGGTTCGAAAAGAAGGGCAATAAACAAATAAGCGACAGATTTTACTTTTAGTTAGTGTTATTTATCAGACTTGTAGATAGCGATACCTTGAGGACCACTTGTACCCTTCTTTAGCACTGTGCGGTCTCCTGCTTATTTATTTAATCGCTGGAAACCCGGCGGATGTACATTTGGTTTGGAAGAAGAAAAGGCTAGTAACTAAAGTATGGACAGTTGCTGTCTCTTATATGGTCAATTAAGGAAAACCAAACCCCTAAGTCGGTCATAGCGCGTCAACTACACCTATGGCCCATCGCAATCGTTTCCTGGCAATGTGCTTCAAGTTCCACCACCATTTACTGAGGAGCTTCCACTCTTCCTCTATTGTTCTGGGCCACCCAACTGTAATACGAACGATTTATCCATTAATGAATACCATTACATGGTATAACCCGCAATGGATTTGTCGCCCGTTCTCAATTTGTGACCTATCCATTACTATATTCGCCTCCATTTCCTATGCTCTTAATTCGGCAAAGATCGTAAAAATCCAGCGTGTGCGAGGAGTGAGGTATTTGATATCGTTGCCCCCTCTCATGCTTCGAAAAGAAGGCTAAAAATAGTCGCAGACAAGCGTGATTAAAAAAGAACTGAAATAAGTGACCGTTGGTTTCTGACGGAAAAGGGTATGAAGGGAAAATCGGCGGATTACGAAAGAAACTTTAAACTTTGGCACACGAATCCTCACATTAGGAAGGCCACAAGTAGTGGCCAAACTATCGATATTTGCACAAACGAATAAATTTTTTTTGAAAAGCAAAAAAAGGATTTAACTCACCACTGCTTTACTCAAACGCTCAGTATAGATTTTGTTAAGTGACATCTCGGTAAACAGATCGAGTACTTGTCAGCTATGTCCGCTAACACTTCGAAAGACCCGAAGTCCGCACAAGCCAAGATGGCGTGGGTGCTTGCCGGGAGTCACTGCAACCACACCGACTTCAGAAGCTTGACCCCGAACTTATCCCCGCCCAACCGCTTCATCTCACGCAGCAGTTGGCTCGGGGAGCGGTCACCTGAAGTGAGCTCCGACAGCAAGTGATTTAGGTTTGCTGGCTCGCCGACAGTCGATTGATGAATTTAAAGTCAATAATTTTTACATATTTTAAAAAATGTAGGCTGTTAGTGGGGTTGCGAAGACTATGAAGTGTACCTTTTTCTTCCTCAATGAGTCAGCTTTTTCTGGTGAATTATTTAGCTGGGGATAGTACCCAAGCTCCGACTGGAATGTATTTTTGTTCGCAGGGTAGTGAGTAGAAGTCTTTGGATGGTTCTACAGATTAGTTGCTTCCCCCTTTGTTGTTGAAATTTCTTGCTGGCTTTTTTCAACAATCTCTCCTTTTGCTGTTGCACGTTCCTCAAAAGGAGTCGAAAAGTGTGATATGCCATATCCACAAAAAAGTTGACAAGTTGACATGTGAAAATTACGAAGGCTTCCACTACTTTGGATGTCCTATAAAATTTTCACAAAAATTCTAGAGAGCGTAATTAGGCTGGACAGCTCAACATCGATGCCTATCGAATATTTGTGGTCTTCAAGCAGCTATATGACAGTATTGACCGAAATGTGCTGTAAAAAATAATGCTTGTGGTGGGAATTTCAGTTTTACTGGGTCAGTTAGTGCATCCAGTAAAACTGGTAAGCCTTACCAGAATAACAATGTAGCACACAAAAGTGCAGGTCAGAGTCAATAATAGCCTGACAGATACATGCAAGACAAAGGTCGGATTAAAGCAAGAAAATTGGTTGGCACCTTCTATTGTTCAATCTGGCACTGAAGCAGGTTATACGAAACTTGCATGTGGACACAAGTCCTGCCAAATCATCGCAAACGAAGTTGTTTAAAACGAAAATAAGACAAAAATGATCATGCAAACGGGAAAAATGACGCCCACTAGACAAAATATAATGATTGACGAGTACAACTTAGAAAATCTAGACAACTTTATATACTTAGGCGTACAACTGACGAAAAATGGAAATGAACTTGACAAAACGACGAATTCAGCTCGCAAAAAGAGCCTTCTACTCGGTGCTTCCGATTTTAAAAGCTAGCGGCATACACAGGAAAGCTTAACTCCGAGTATAAAAAACCATAATAAGACCTGTAATATGGGACGGATATGAAACATGGATCTTAACACAAACTTTCAGAAAACTGGTCAATATATTGGAAAGAAGCATCCTAAGGAGAATAATAGGAGCTAAACGAGAGGACCCCAATGGCGAATCAAATACAAATATCTGATGGCCCCCAAGTCTCCAAATTAATAAAACTTCGGAGTTGCAATGTTCAACGTAGGGACGACATTTAGTTACCCTAAAAGGGTATTCGAAGGGAGGACAGAACTACGATGACCGGTAGGAAAACCGCGAAATCGCTTGGCCTATTCTATTGAAGACGACAGCGCATCACTGCTCGGATTTCAAAATGGGAGGACGCAATCGATGGATCGAAATGATTGGGAGTCCGAAATGGGCTATAGAGCCTCATCGACAACTGTTTCGAGCAAATTTGGTAGAAAATTGGTGCACAAGGTGTGAGGCTGAAAATATTACAAAAAATCGAAATTGTAAAAACTGATATCTGTGTAAATAGGAAAAATTCTAAGAAAAGGGACGAAACTGTTAGCACTGATTTCGGCGGCCAATGCCTTGAAAGGATTATTTAAAGTGTATCCTCGAAAGAATCGGAATAATTACAAAAATTTAAGGACCTTTTAATAATCAATGAACGAGAAGTCAGCTATTGAAGTTTAACGTTTTAAAACTGGATTTATTCCCACCAAAAGCTTACAGAAAAACTTTTATTCAATGATCTAATGAAATGCCACCACTTTGGTGGGATATAAAGTGCATCTCCTTCTTGCAATTTCAAATGATAGAACTTTGCATTTTTCGCTAGTGGATATTTTTCAAAATCGATATTCTCGGCATCGAGCTCGGATGTATTTTCCAACATCTTACTTGGATGCGCATACAAAAATTCTGAATCTGCAACGGATGCTAAAATTACTTTTTTGCTACCAAAAACTTGACACAAGACGTTGTGTTTGGGATCCTGATGCATTGGTGACACTGTCCCTTTAGGTCCTAGCCATGCTTTTATATCGATTTCGTGAGGCTCGTTCTTTCCTAAGCAGCAATAATCAGGAATTCGTATATCATCTTTCAGCGTTGGAATTTGGTCAAAAAGTTCGTGCTGGGCCAGATATTCTATCTCGTTTGAATCTTTTTCAGACCCAAATTGGCGAACGAAAAATTCTTTGAATTTCGACATTTCTTGGCTCCAGTTATCAGTGGTGTAGTTAGATCCAATTTCGATTGGTACGAATCTGTTTCCTGCAGCTTTTAGAAGATAGTTAGGGTCTCGCCATTTTTGCATTGCTGGCCAATGTTTGATAGTGTTCTTTAGTAACACAGGTTTCTTTGGTTTGAAGTAGTCGGCATTGAAAGCTTCTATGGTAGGACAGTCTAGGCAATCAATATCACATTCGCATTCTTTGTATTCTAACGGTACAATCACCTCGAAGTGAACATCGTTGAATCTACCTGAAAGTTTAAGAAAAACAAATTTTATTAAAATTTATTTAATCTGGTATCGACTTACGATACAAATTTAAGAGTAATATTATTAGCATAATAGCAAGGATATATTTTGTTTCTTCGTATTGTGAAATGAATGCAGTTTAAAAGAGGCTTCTTGTTGGTACCTAATAAGGCAAGTTAAGTAGAGGCAATGTCTTCAATGTTAGTAGAGGACGATTGCCATTAAGGATGAGCCCAGGAGGATAATAAAAGAGGAGTTATTACTTTAAGTTTTATTCAACTGCTTTTTCTTATTCTAAGTTACTCCATATATACTTAAGAATCAATTCGCTGCTAGTCGATGTTCCCATGGATTTCAATAAACTGACTAGCCGGGTCATGTGTTCCACACACAGTTACACACTTTAAAGCGCACAAACAGTGACATACTATAAACTAAACGTAGTGACCTGTCCATAAGTTCAAAATGTGAAATACCTGGGTAATTCATATGCAGCGCGTGCTAGATGGTGTTCTATTACATGTTCGTAAAGCAAGAGTGTAACATGGTCAGGAACATATTGGATTTCGTGGGAACATCGAGTGACCTACAGAACAAATGACTCGTACTATTATGAAAAGACATTATTCATGTTATGACAATAAATAATATAATGTATCTATTATTATAGGAACAATAATAAATGTATAATGTGTGTTGTTAAATGAGTTTAACACTTTTTAAAGGAGACAATGCAATCGTAATGAGCGAACTTCGATCTGATCACGTTATTTGAGCGCAAAGTCTACCACAAGGCCAATTCAACTTCAACAAACTGGCAGAAGATTGGACATTTTCTTCTGAATGTGAGTAAAAGGAAAGGCGTTAACATCGGCATGCGTGTTACGTCCACGCCTACTCAAAGACTCAGAGTATTGCGATCCCCCCGATTAATGTTGACCGCTGTCATGATCCAGTTATCACCCGCCAGTACGAAAACTATGTCACGGATGACAGATGTTACAATCAAAATGAGCACTGGGCCGTCATCACAGTTCTCTTTTTTGGTGCTACTGAAACCGTCGGCCACTTGCTTCGCTGATCGCCCCGATAGGGGGGAGGAATAACGTGATACGCCTGAAACTCGATATTATGTCAAATCCCGTGAAATGCAGCTTAGGGTACGCTGTAACAAGAAGGAAATTAATCATGGCGCAGATGCTTCCCTGACTTGCAGTAAGTCCTTTAGTGGTTAAGAAGTTTAGATCGGCGTCATCATCATCAAAACCGCAACAACTAGTATCCGGTCTAAGCTTGCCTTAGTAAGTAAGGAACTCAAGACATCTCGATTGTGCGGCGAGGTGCCTCAATTCGAAACCCCAAAAAGCCGTCTGCCACCCTGGCCTATACCATCGCTCCATCTAAGGCAAGACCTGCTACGTCTTTTTTGTCTGCCATGGATATTGCCTTTCTAGACTTTCCGGGCTAGGTCTTTCTCACTCACAGTTTTCAGTTAACCAGTGCTAACCAGTGTCATTTCCTTCATTTTTGTTGCTGACGTTGCCATCATATATTTTGTTTTGCCTTCATTTACGTGCAGCCCAAGATCTCGCGCCGCTTGCTTGATCTAGACGAAGGCAGCTCGAGTTGATCTTCTATAATGTCCATATCGTCAGCATAGACCGATAATTTGGTGGAAGAGTATGGTGCTTTTCGTATTAACACCAGCTCACGAACAACTTTTTCCAGGACCAGGTTAAAAAGGATGGATGTTAGGATATTCGCTTGTCTTAGGGGCCGATTACAGCCTCTCGGAAAAATGATCATTGAATCTTCCAACACCCAAAGATAAATCTAACCAATTATGTCTTATAGAATGGAATCAAAATATGTTTATTGAAATGTTTCAACGACTCCGACCAAAATAGTTTGCGGACAAATGGAAAGTAATCGAATTAATCAATTTAAATTTTCTACTCAACGGAAAACAATTTCCCTAAACAGCTGATTATCCTTGCCTATTTCACCCCCAGTGTTCTGCTTCCCTATGTGCTTTCTGATGGGGTTGTGGTTTTCCAATTAACGAGCTATAATCAGCTATCCGAAAAAATACAGGAATTTCCATTTCCCTTTCATTCCAAAACTTCCTTCAGATTTTTGACGATTCTAACACCTAAAATCTTTCTTGCAGGTAAGATGCCGTGAGAGTGATCTGCTGCTTTTCTCTAACCTCGCATATTGATTAAGATCAGCCTAGTCCCTCTTATCAATTTAGTCGGAATACCGAATTCTCACATGGCTGCCAACAATTTTATGCTATGCTACCTTAAAGCCGATGAAGAGATGGCCATATTCCAACAGTTTCGTATTTGTTTGTCGCATAGAGAAAGTTGAGATCCCCGCTTCAAATGATCTCCATCGAATTCGAAATGCTTCCGGCAACAGGAGGTGTATCTAGAATGATCTACTCCCGAGAAACTGATAACTATTATCACAGCAACATATGACGGTGCAAAATGTCAGGTGCTGCATCGAAATAAATTCTTAGAGAAATTGGATTACCTCTGCTCTGAGGGAAAATTTGTGAATTTCACACGAATTGCGGATTCAGAATATACTAACTGACCCTTTTGTCACTCAAACATGGTTCAAACACAAAGCTAGACTGGCCACTATGCTGTTGCCCTCATTGTAGTGGGGTAACCTCCTACACTAAGAGACTAAGAGTGTTTAAAACAAGAATATGGTGGCTTTTCCAATGGTAAAAAATTACAGACTTCGAATCCACCTGTGGCTTTTAACAATCATTTGGATGCCTCACAAGGTTAATGTTTCTTCACGAAGAAATCTGTTGAAGACTTGCTCTCGACTTCAATGGGAAATCTGCACTTTGACGCGGTCAGCTACAAGCAAAGTATAGCAACTCTTCAGCCAATAAGGAGCGGGGACTTTTGGCTAAATTTTGCCTGCAACAACCTTCTCCTCCACTACCAAACAAGTCGGGAAACCGGAAGCTGGACGCTTCAGGAATGAAAGGTTTTGTTTGCTTCTTGTGTGAGTATATTTGAGTGTAGAACTATCCCATTTGTACGTAGCCTGTTAAGAATATGCATTTAACATATCCGATTTAGTACTTCGGGTTGTAAATTTACACGGTAAAGACAAATTTGAGCTACTGTAACTTTGTTACTAATAGTATGATTTTGATCAAACTTGGAGATATGTTTCATATTATATTTTATGCTACTACCAGCTTTTATAACTCTGAGATAAATTTAAGGGGGGTTTTACTCAATTTTCCCGTAAATATGGTAACGTACTATTATTAACTTAATTTCAATAGATATGGAGAGTATTTTGAAGCCTGGGCACCACGCAGAGGCAACTTCATGATTTTTTTCAGATATTTCGGTTGGGTAGTTTCTGAGAATGGGTCCGTTAAAGAAATCATCACTTTCCACCTCTGCCACTCCCCGCCTTTCTAACAAATTTCAAAACTAAGACCGGCTAATTAAGACCTTTCATCTGATACCCCACATGACTACATTTGGTGAAAAAAAATTTTACACCCCCCTTTTACATGTATGGGGACCCCCCCTAAATCTCAACGTAGGAGGATATCACTCAGTGCATGTCTGGCGGTCCACAGGTCCCACCTTCTCACCAAATTTCGTATCAATCGGTATAGCCGTTTCTAAGAAAAGTGCCTGTGACAGACAGACAGACATTGAACCGATTTTAATAAGGTTAATGTTAAGGTTAACCTTAAAAAGCGGAGGAAAGGAGGTAATATGAACACAAGTGATCGAATACTAGTATGAAAAAATATATCCATGCGGACCAAGCACCGCGACCCTGGGAAGACTCCTAGCGGTCAACGAAGGAAGGGACTGCAATAGAAGGTAAATGCAAATGAAGACATGGGCGTTGTTACACCACCTGGTGTGGCAATATAAAAAAAATAGGATACAACGAAGCGGAATCCAGGAAGGTGGGCACCAACTGGTGACCCCGATGGGACAACAAACAGCGGTGATTTTTCATTATATACACTGCTCCCCGGTTATAACGCGGCTCGATGTACCACGGTTTCAGAGTACGAGTGTTCCACGAAATTTATTTCCGAGTACCCTAACCTCTGGGATTCTTTTTACACAAAACCTTATTAAATTGGTTTACTATCTGTCACACGTATTTTTATCGAAAACGGTTACATCTATTGACACCAAATTTGGTGGGAATTAAGAACACTCGGTGTATGATGATACATGCAAAAACGGGGTGTAAATTTTTTTTTCACCAAATATAGTCATGTTGGATATCAAATGAAAGGTCTTCATTATTATTTTTCAAAACTGGTCTCAGTCAAGTCAATAATAGAATATAATTTTTTAAGCCCATCCTAGAATCATGAAATTTGGCAATATTGTGCATAGAGCATGATCCTACCACCTGATGGAAATCATACTATTCCTGAAGTTATAATAGGTCAAGGTGTCGCTTCAGTGAAAATTCTAAAACTTTGAATGCCAGTAATACTCAAAGGTGGATATCCTGGTATAATATATGCATATACATTAATTCTAGAGGAAAAATATTGCTAGAAACCGAGATTCCTGAAAGGACAATCAGAGGATGGGTGGCGCAAGAGTAAAAATTGAAAAGCTTTGTGGACAGCTTAGATGAGCAATCGGATCTATAAAGAAAACAAGTCGGAATACCGGAAGCTCGCGCTTGGGGAATAAAGGTTTTGTGTTCATTTAATGTAAGAAACTTCAACGCACATTCTTCTATACGTATAAGCTACAAATCCAACATATTCCTTCATATTTTTCCAAACTACAAAACATACGTAGATATTACAGCCAATATTATACTCACCCTCAACAAACAAACTGCCTAATAATTAGACACTACCACTTCATTAGCACGTATATACATATACCTATATACACACATGTCTATTTGGGGTAATTGATATTCATATACAAATGACTAAAAAGCTAAAACAAAATAATTCTTTTGACCACATTCATAAGAACTCTTTTCGTTGTGGTATTGGCGAATTGATATGTGTGATAAAGTCATACAGGTACCCCCTATAACTTTGTTAATAATGGTTGGATTTTCTTCAAACTTGACCAAATTGTGCATTAAGTTCTTCATTACACCCATGCCATTTTGTACTTCTGGGATGAACATAAGAGGGGTTGCCGGGCAAATTTCTAAAATGTAGAAATATACTATTATTAATTTTTTTTGTGCCGATATCGGAACCGGATGTATTTTTCGGTTAGATAGGTTCTGAGAACGACACCTGTTACACTTTTTGTGGGTCATATTTTGAGCCCTCACTCCCCTATGTTTCACCCAATATCAAATATGGACCCAGTTTCGAAAAGTACTAATTGAGACCTTTCATTTGGCCTACATGGCGACATTTTATGAAAAAAAATGTTGCACCCTCCATTCATATGTATGGGGAGCCCCCTTAAATTTAACACAAAATGGCGCCACTTGCTGCATGTAAACAGATCACACACTCTTACCAATTTTCGTAACAATCGGTCAAGCCGTTTTCGAATAAATCGGCTGTGACAGACAGACAGACACCGACTCGATTCTAATAAGGTTTTGTTTCACACAAAACGTTAACAAGCTAGTCTTAGTAAAAATACCGATGTTGACAAGTGTCTTTATACTGGGTTTGTACAAAAAAGAAGTGAGGTTATCCCGTTGTCAGGTCGGATCCTCAAAATACAGGCTGAAAACTTTTATCGCACCCTAAAATTTAGATAATAAAACGGCATGGTAATGTCGAGAACTTAGGTGAGTTTGTTCAAATTGTGAACAATGTTATAATTACTAACCATTACATTGATGATCAGCTTCAAATAAAACGGATTTGAAAAGTGTTACGATACGCTGATACGTTAGTTTCGAGCAATGACAACATAAATGATTTGTATCTACCAAAAAACACAACTGCTCTCATTCAGGCTTCAGATTAAGACATATTTCGAGCGTTTAAATTTCATTGCACGAGGAAGCTGTTTTTATTATTTCAATCTTCTGAAGATGATGTTCATTTAATTTTGAAAAAAATAACATTAAAAGCAGTTTGACCTGGAATAGCATCTCTAAAGATACTGTAAATAATTGTTGGAATCGTCTAGAATTAGAGCCTCTTACTATAGAAACTACATTAAAAATACTAGCTAGACATATTAAACCAGAGGATTTGAAATTTGTTTGAGAAATCATTGGAGTGACTGAGGACAACCTTTATCGTTGGGCTGACGTAGATAACAACGAACCGGCTTTTCAGAGATTAAGTGCTGAGGTTATTGTGGAAACCATTTTCCAACATAAAAGAAACTAACGTGGGAAATGAAGAAAATTGGAAAGAGCTTTGAGTGAACAAGCTTTATAAGCAGCTGACCCGTTGATGGCCTGGCTGGAAGTGCAACGAGGCATCGATCCAATAAAGACATTCTAAATTTCGGCAATTAAAAGCACAACACTGATATACTGATATGTTAAAATGAACACGGTAGAACAAGGTACCACGGTATAAGATTACATTCCTGTTTAAAAACATAAAGGTTAGTCAAATGATTCTCTATGTCCTCCACCGACGCAAGAACTGAGGAATTTGGTAATGTATGTGAAAACAAATGGTGTCAAACTTTTGATAGATTGTGATGCGAACGTTCAACATTTTTGTTGGGGAAGTAGCAAATCCAATCCTAGAGGGGAGAAGCTATTTGATTCATCTCTTCAACTGATCTCGTGACTGCGAACGTGGGGTGTGCCCCATCGTTCGTCGGGCCAAGGAAAAGTAAAATAATTGTCCCAACAATTTGTATTCAAAAAATGTTAGAATTGTTGACAAACTGGCGAGTGCCAGACGATTACTGTTACTTAGAATTTAACCTGACTATTTCAGGCGAAGAGACTGTAATACAAAGCCGCAATCCTAGGACAATGGATTAAGCAAAGTTCAATGAGCTTTTTGGCAATTAAGTGTAGGTCGCCAGGCGATTAAGGACTGCTTCGGCGATAAAGGCTCCAGTGAGAACTTTGAATCGCACACTTTTAGACGGCCTTGAAGAGCAAACCCGGTAAAACAGTTGCCTACTGGAACTAATAACTCAGGAAATCAATCAGACGACTTCTGAATCACGTTTGTCAAACCAGTAAGACTGAATTTAGTTAAGCTTCAGCAAATTCCAGTCTCGTAAAATGTTCGAAGAGAGACCCCTTTAGAACATACTATGAGAAACTGAAAGGCGAAAGAGAGATTTCAAGGTTGATCGAGTATCTAAAAGGGATAAGTCGGACTCTCTTGGAAAAACAGATGGAACTTCAGACTTGCACCAGTGCAGTGCACCTGGAAGGACCGATGATAGAAGTAGGAGAGTGAGAATTAGTGGTTTCTGCAAATCCCTCAACAAGAAAGTGTAGCAATACAGTTTGGAATATTGGGAGAACAGTGGTACCCATTGAGAAGGCAAGAGCTGCTTTTCTTTCTTCTAAGCATATCAAAGCATGAATTGCGCTTATGCAGCGATGCTAAAGGAGGATATAGAGCACAAAGAGGAACCTCTAGGAAATACCTTTCTGGAGTTTTCCTTTGCATACCCCTTTGCAAACAGTTAAGATAGTTTGAAAAAATAAAAAAACCTGTTTCTTTTTCTTTGGGGTAGATATTTCGGAAACCACTTGTTCCCTTCATCAGTGCTAACAAATCTTCAAACCTAGGAAGGATGACTAAATACACAAGCCAAAGATTCCGACAAATCAGCTTATCATTATTTTTCGCTGGAATGTCTGCAGCGGCTGTTCCAGCGCACCATTCACGAGAAGGCGATAAGGTCGTATCCGCCAGATGAAAACGAACATGCTTACCAGCGTGGAAAAATCATTGAGAGAGAGAGCTTTGAAAAGCTAATACCCGATTGGACTTTTGACTGTGCGCCTTTTCCACAAAGCATAGTGTTGATGATCTAGTTACGTGGATCGATGTTATGCTAATGCAGACAAACTATGTACTGAGGCAGATCGCTACCTGATAACGGAAGCAACGAAAGGCTCCTCTCATCACTTGTCCAGAGTATGCTGATCGACTCACTGTCGTTCGAATTGCAAGAGCTGCGCAAGAATGTGCAAATGGCGTAATTGTTCTGGCTATTGGGTGTGCAGAAATACACAACGCGCTGTTAATTTGATCTATTTGGTCCTTCAGGCATGCGCTTTCAGTAAATTTAACTAAACTGACACTAAACACTGATGTTGATCCTTGTCATCAAAATGTATTGCAACAGGCTGGCCCTCGCCGAAATTACCACGACAGATATAACTGAAACTGACATTGGAATAGTCCTTGAAAAGGCAGGTATTTGGAAGGCACCAGGAGTTGATGAGATTCACAAGTGCTAGCTGAAACGGTTCAGAAGCACTCATAGGATATTTGCAATTCATTATGATCAGATGATTACTGATACGAACTTGATTCCACCATTTTTGCACCAGAGGATCTTTTCTTATTACCAAGGAACCTGCTCCTGCCCTTTAAAATATCGACCAATTACTTGTCTTTCCACCATTTGCAAGGTTTTCACTTCAGTTCTTTGCGCGAACATCACAAAACATCTTAATATGTGGTTAATTCTACAACATTAAACTGAACGTCGTTCTTTTCCTGAGAACAGTAATGAAGAATAGGAACATGACGCTATCGGTGTCCTCATAATAGTGCTGCGACATCGTCAAAAAATATCGATATTAGCAAATATCGATGTTTGGATTAGAAGACATTGATGTCGATAAAACCATAGAGCAAATACACCGATTTTCCAAAATATCGATATTAATCATCATCAAGCTTGCACCTGAACAGAAAGGAAGGTAATGAAAACAATACTGTGTTTCTCTCAAGAGGCAACTTGTTTGCAGTTTGCAATATGCTGTTCATGGGACAACCTCGTTTGCACGGAACTAATGTCGCTATACCGCAATCGAAGATCTATGGGATTTTTTTACGATTTCAGCGCGTACTTCAAACATGGAGTCGAAAATTCGGGTGGCATCGGATTCGGGGTATCTACTCCGGCTCGAGATTTCCAAGCTACTTGAACCAATTTATGATGGTCTTCCCATTTCTCACCACATGCTGGCTTAGTAGCAGATTAAATTGGCTCGAAGAGTAATGCAAATTCCTGAAGAAATTTAACACCTGTTGCTGTTTTCATAGGCAGCGTTGACGAATTGAAATTTATAATGCTACTTTTGATTTCCCGAAGAACCAAAAGCCGTTCGACCATACAATAAATGGAATTCCATTCCATGTTGTGGAAACAGATGGAATTAAAGTTTTTGAGTTGCATTGACAGCCCTCTTTCTGAACTCATCACTTCCATCTCATCACTGTTGCTTCTAAACCATGTTCCATAACTCTGTTCTTAATTTGTTCCAATAAAAGTCTTAGTTCAGGGAGAAATTCGATACAATTTTTGAGCTAAAAGGTTGTAGATGGGCAAAGCATTATATCGTTATCATAATACTCCCTCCATCTGTAATAACAGGAACAACGACATCACGTTTAATGTTCCCTTCTTTCAGCTGTCTGATTAAAAATAAAGAAAGATATCCCAAGCAAAACAGTAATATATATAGGTTTCAAAAATGTCGATATCAATGTCGCAGCACTACCTAACAAACATCAGGAGAGATACCAATCATGCCTGGCATCTTCCAAAGTGACTAAGCTGCGGTTTTGTTTGGCTTTGGACCCGTAATCCCATCTTCTCCACGAAAGCAAATACGGGTTCCAAATCAAACAAGGCATATTGTCGAAATGTATAAAGTCGCTTTATGTATATTGACGACATCAAATTGTTTGCCAGAGACAAGAATCAACTTCGCTCCTTGCTGGATATCACCATCCAGTTCAGCAGGGATATTGGCATGTAGTTGAGTTTGGATAAATGTCGTATAAAAAAATAGTTCGGGGAAAACACACCGACAAGGAAGGATACAGCCAAAATAACATCCAAATTGAGGGTATGGATACGGACGACGTCTACAAATTGGCATATTGCAAGCAAGAACACCTGCTAGAGGAATTTGAATGGCATCTGGATCTTGTCCTGAAAACAGAGCTGTTCCGAAAAAATAAAATCATGACAATTAGCATTCTCGTTTTTTTATATACGTTCGGTTTAATAATAATAATGATAATCGTTGGCAACAATCCATATTGGATCAGGACCTTGAAGTGTGTTAGAGCACTTCATTCAAGACCGTATCTGTACACTACAGTATTCTATAGGAAGCAAAGGTCAGCATTGCGCTCGCCCGAGATTATTACCCTGATTTGACTCAGGTACTCACCCACAGCTGAGACGACTTGTATCCGACGTTAAATCACGATACAAATTCCACTGCCATCACTGAGATTTGAACCGCGACCTTCCGTACGACAGTCTTGTGCTCTAACCACTCAGTTATCCGGTTTAATACAGTAGAGTAATGCCGATTTAGAATCTGTCAATAGACGAGTAAGAGTAGTTCTTGCAAACAACAACATACACGATAGAGTTATTCTGCCGAAAATTTGGGGGTCACTATCCCACGTCATCAGAGTGAAATACTACAATCAAATGTATTCTCTTCGTGAGTTTTTGTTTGAGGCTACCGTTATGGCACATAATAAATTCTCTCTTTGGAACTCGAAAAACGGAGAATGAGATCCCTTGTCAAATGTAACTTCAGACCAACAAGAGGTAGATATGGGAAAGGAAAACTCATTCTCGGAAGTCATATAATGGATTTATTGTTGCCTCGCATTGACGTCGAAGCCTCCAACAAATGGTTGACAAACCGTGTACTAAACCGAAGCATTCGTTACTTCAATTCAGCATGCTTCACTGCTAAGAAAGCAACTCCAGTTGCAGGTTATGCAAGTGTGAATAGGAAACCATACATCACAAACATCTGCGTGCGGGATGTTGAGCAGAACTGAGTACACCAGTCGTCATAACTTCGTCTGCGAAATTCTCCATGAAAACCTTGCGATGAAATATAACTTAGTGGAAAACTACAATCTTTATTATAAGTATACTCTTGGAACATGATCGGGTCAAGCTATCATAGTGATCCCACAAGATCACACCATTGCCACTGACCACAGTGCTAATTACAATAGACCCGATCTAGTTCTGCTTATCAAGAAAGAACAAGCGTGCTTCATAATCGATATCCCCCTGTGCTCCAGTCCTAAAAGTCCTGCCCGGTAACATTCTGGCTAGTAAGATCTATTCTTGATTCGTACTGGTTTCCACTTACGATCCTCATAGCTCTGCAGTTGAAAACCACCGCATCAATGCTTAAAGTGTTTACCACAATCAGGGAAGGAGCAATATATTTTCGCATGGTGGGTTGAAAGGCATCGTCGCTTTGATGCGGGCCTTTATATGTAGTGCCTGTCCTTAGGTTGGTCACTCTCGGGTCCGGTTTCGGAATAGGGGTCGTAGGCTTTTCGACTATAGTCAGGGAGAGCAACGCATAGACTATATGGAGAAACAGCGCATTGGAAGAGAAGTGGGAAGGGCAAAATCCAGTTGTTGAAATGCCTTCTGATTCTCAGATCTCCATATATCTTTTAAATTGTTAGAAGGTATAAAAATTGAGCCAAACCAATGCGCAGCAGAATATATACTGAGGATTTCTAAACCGATGGCTCAAAACGAGATCGAAGTTCCGAAGCAAATGCTTTTGGTACATTATGCAATGGTATTTCAGGGTAAAGAGTTAAACCGCAACTACGCACTGAATGCGTCTTGATCTGAGGCAGGCTACCAACTAAAACAACCCTCTGTTGATTCTAGGACACTAATGTGAAACCGTTTGGCATATAACATTGTGCGAAGTCTGTACTATAATTTGGAAACAGTAGCTCAGAAAGTATCAGCTACCCGACCATCTCTCCTATCTATCTTGAGTGTAACGTGTCAAGGTGTCTGAGAGTACTTGACTCTCCGGCAAGAAGAAATTGACGATATCGTTCCCAGCTATAAAAGAAAAAAGTGTAACAGCACTGAAGAAGCGAACAAGTTGTTCCCGAAATATCGGAAAAGAAAAATCGTGTACTTACATGATTTCTCGATATTTTACAGGTTCGAGTGAAAATATCTGTACCCAGCGAGTAGCTTGGTTCCGTAAAAATTCACTGTGCTTTAGCCTAAAACACGGTCGTAGGTCACTGATGAGTCTACTATTCGATTCATTCAGGATTGCTGGCATGCGCTGGTAGTGTGAGCAGCGACTTCCTTAGTCTCCTCGCTTTTTCTCAATTATGTAGTCCGAATGGCTCAACTTAACCCCCATTTACGCGTACCGGATACGGGACCTTCGACATTGACTGTAGCCTTGTCCACGGCACTCTGAATCCCCTGATCTTCGAGTCTATTATTAAGCCCAGGTATTTTACCTCCAACTTGGATTTAACCATGATCTCACCAACCCGTATAGGAAGAATTGTGAAAAGGTACAGCGACAGTGAAGCCCATGGTGTTTTACGTAGGCACCCGTCGTGAGACTTAATCATACGGTCCTCTTAAGACACGGATTGATTTTGTGACCACAATCAGAGCCCCGCTGAGACAAGCAACAACGGTACCAGTCTATACCAATTGCATGGCTTAGCATTCATACTGGTGGATGCAAGAATTACCTAAATCTCTACCGAACTATGGAGTACGGCACGCGTGTTTAAACGCAACACCACATCGAGGCCCGAAGGTCTCTTCTCGCTTGAGCATAACCACAACCACCATGAAACTCCCACTAGGGGGGCCAACTGCAAATAACCAAGCTGTCCTCACATACAACAGGAGTTCACCCGAAGTATGTGAGTCCAGGAGCTTTCCCGGTTCGCATGGTACCAGTATACCCCTGGTAAGGTTTCGTGACCAATTTGCCACTTCAGATGAGACCCCGTGCAGACTCGAACTTCATCAAATGTATAAGTGGCTTTACAAACAAAGAAAGGAAGCCTAAAAAATCAACAGGAAAGAGGCAAATCTGATTTCCGACAGAATGGGCATATTAGAGCGATGGGTTGAGTATTTTGATGAACTGCTCAACAACCAAAATATCAGAGAATTAGAGGTCCCGCCAACTGAAGAACCATAAGTCGCCAGGAGCCGATGGAATTACAGCCCAATTGATTAAATACGAAGGCGACCAAGTAGTTCGTCAAGTGATGTTCGGTGTAGAGCAGTGAATCACGGCCTGACGACTCAAGGAGGCATTATTGGTCCCGTACATAAAAATGGGGATGTCACGCAGTGCAATTATAGAGGTATCATGTTGCTAAGTACTATTTGTAAGATACTCTTCGCTATACGCCCATCGAGCATATCAGAAACAGATCATATTTTCTGTGTGGAAAGCGATGGAAAAAACGCCTTTGATAGCATAACCAGGGTAAAGCTGTACACGGCCGTGAGAGGATTCGGTATCCCGACGAAATTGGTAAGACTGACTAGGCTAACCCTGACAAATGTGCGAGACGAGATAAAAGCAGCCATTCAACATCAACAACGCTCTAAGACAAGGGGATGCCCTATCATGCGTCCTTTTTAACCTGGCCTGGAAAAAGTGATCCGCGATGCAGATGTTAAACCAAGAATTATGCTGCTTGTGAACGGGACAAATTCTGAAGAAAAAGAAGACGGTTTAATAAGTTGTGATGGGTGGGTCGCCTAATCCGTATGGGTGAGGATGATCCAGGCCGGCTTCAGATGAAGCAACTTAGTAGGCCAGGACGCCAGGCAGCTTTGATGGCAATCGAATTGGTGGACCTCAGCGCAAAACCGGGATGTCTGGAGTTCCTTACTAAGGCAGGCCTGGGCCGGATAGCGGTTGCTGCAACGTTGATAATCACAGAAGCAAACCAAATTGTAAAACATAACTAAAAATTTCCCGCTTCCTTGAAGTTAATGAAAGTTCTTTAGCGGAATCAAAATTATTGAAAATTGCAAACCCTTAGCTGCATTTGAAAAGATGATTCTTCGGAGAAACTTCTACATAAGGATCATCGATTCCGACGCCTGAAGAACGACAAAACCTTTCATCTTGATATCGGTACTGTACAGTCGTGGATAATATCATGCTCAATAGGCTACGGTCGGTGGATCCTTCGATCCGAATGAACGAGAAAGACCCATCCCGCAAAGTCTATAAAGACGAGCTTCTGGTGAGACCAGAGCGTCTGGAACTATCAATAGCCGTACGCCCAGACTGGGCATGATGATTACAAATAAAATGAAAATCCCTTGAAATCTGCTCTAAATCAATGAATATGAACACAACTGGAGATGATTTTGTCTTACCCGCTTTCTCATCAAGGAACTTGGACGTCTCTTGCAGGAAATCGCTCCCTCTGCCATACAGGTCCGTTGTGCATCCAACTAGCACGGCATTGTCCAAGGTCCGGAAGCATTCCTCTAGTTGCTTTTCGTCGTCGCTATCTAGCAGCAGGAAGACAATCTAACATTAACCATTTCACTCACTGCCTTTACATTATTGACAACGACTTACTCTCAAGAAACACGAAAGCGCGTAGACTTTCCGCGTCGATATTGGCACTTCACTGAAGACCCCGGAGTTGATCTGCTCCCAAGTTCGGTCTGCCAGGCTTTGAACCAAGTAAAACGCCTCTTCAAAGTCATCCTTCGACGTGGCGTCTGAAGTTCCTAAAACATCTAATGCTAATTTCCATACATAACTCGCCTCCGCATCGGTTGAATCTAGAAGTTTAGCTTCCTCCAAATTCGGCAAAAGTCCAACCAACTTTGAAACCATTGTTTTGACGTTTTACTAATATGTTCCACTACGTTCCACAAATACTCATGTTCTTGTCCTGACTAAAAAGCTGATGTCAATTGATTACCTTCTCATATTGTTGGAAAGTTTAATGGCGGAAGTACGTGTGGTGGTTTCAGTAGTGGCAGTTTCTTTTGAGAAGACGTTTTGCTATTTCTTAAGATTATGCAGATCTTAATTTCCATACGCTGTTATTTAATTAAGGTAACTATGAAAATTAAAACTAATTGTCTGTATGAGGATCTCGTAGCCTCTAAAATAATTTTATGAGGATTTCCCAAGCTGATTCTCAAAGTATCCAAACATTTTTTTTTTTTTTCATTTTAACGTCTGCTGGTTTTATACAGAAACATGGCTTTGCAGCGGTTTGGCTACCTCCACACCGACGGCAACTGCAGTTGAAAGAGATTAAAATTATAAATATTGGTACTGTCGGTGATTCCTCAAAGTCTATGACATTGAGTGCCCCTCAAATGCTGTTCAAATCGGTTTACTGTCTGCCTGCCACCCACCATTAATACCTGAGAAGGTGGAAACTGTGAACCCCCTCGCATGCAGCGAGAAACACTTTTTATTCCTGGTGTTTGCAAATAAACAGAAATTAGTACTTTTTTTATATGTTAGAAATGTATTATATAATAGTTCCACAAAAAACGAGATCGTAAAAACTACATCGTAAGTATAGCGAAAGGATTTGCGTCTGACTCCGCACGGCCGCTTCGATTGAATAGGTTTGCAAGCGAAAATCCCTCGCGGTAGCAATGCTTCCTTGCGCCGAGCGCGCTTAGCTGGCAGCGGGAACGTTGGCGGCGCTACAACTTCTCCCTCCCCAATGACTTTCGCGTCCGTCGAAGGGGGTGTAAATGTAACTTTCCGTTTGGGGGCCGTGATGCTGTGATCGTTTTATCGAAGATCCGAAGGCTGCAGATTAGTAGGCGGAGGTTTGGCTGCTGAGGTGACTGGATATGCGGCGGCTGAGATGGTGGAACCTGTGAAAATGGGGCGCTTGCCAACTTGAGATAAGCAGACTTCAGGTGGTCTGGAGAGGGTCTTGCGACCCCGCTAACGTCTACGAGGTACATTCGAGTGTCAAACCGTTTTATCACTCGATACGGGCCAGTGTACCGCTTGTCTAGGGGCTTCCTGATAACAGCGATGCGGCGGAAAACGTATTCGCGTGTGGCCAAATACTTGAAGACGAAAGGATGCTGGTCTTGATACCGGGCGAATAGTTCTAAAGAGGCTGCGCAGATCGGTGAGGAAGTCCTGGGGGTTGGTTTATCCTGAAGAGCGACAAACTCGCCCGGAATGCGGAGCGATGAACCTCTTTGAAAGTGGTGGGTAGCCCAAGGAGGACTGCTGGAAGCACTCGGAGCCATGGATTCTCGGGCGTGCACTTTAAGAGAGTGCGATGCATCCGATCCACAATTCCGTCGGCCTCGTCTGACTGACTGACTGACCCAATACGTGCTACGGTAGACTACTAACTAACACAATATGGTTTTAGAGCAGGGCGATCTATAATTGATAGGATTGGAGAAGTAGTCCAAACGGTGAAACTGGCTGAGGCACTCAGTCGCCGCTGCAGGAAAGTGGTGATCCTTCTGGCCCTTGGCGGAAGAAACGCCTTCAATTCTGCAAGGTAGTGAGTGTAGTGATATGCTCAAGGCGCTTGAAAATGGTTTCCATACTCCAGGCTACCTATTGTGGATATTGTGGGACTACCTATAGGACCGTGCTTTGCTCTACGAGTTCCGGGAAAGGTAGCGCAAAATGAGGATTACATCGGCGGCGACTTAGGGATCTATCCTTTGCCCGGACCTTTGGAACGCTTTACACGTTAGTCTGCTATGATTTGAGATGCCTGATGACTGGCACTGGTTACCACATGGAGTAGAGATGCGGCCAGTTAGCAGATAGATGACTGAACATGGATTCCCTAGTCCTGGAGAAAACCGAAGTCGTTGTCTTGACCATGGGGAGAGTTCCCATAATTCTATTCAGGTTGGAGGAATCATGGTCTTGTCGAAGCCGGTGGTAAAATACCTCATCATCATGACAGGCACAAAGATGGATTTTTTTAAGTAGATTCGCAATATCGCGGACAAGACTGCAGCTAGAATGTTTGCGATTTGCTGACTCATGTCCAATGCTGGAGTTCCCTTATTCAGTAAACGTTGTCTGCAGATGAGTGTGGTTCAGTCGGTCTTTCTTTACAATTCTGAAGTATGTGCTGTCTGTAAGGAAATGTAACGTAAGCGGCTGGCGCAAGTAAAACGACGAGGGGCTTTGCGAGCTGTGTCCACCTATCGTATTGTGTTGGAGTCAGTACTAAAAGCGATAGCAGAAATTATTTTTCGGTTGCTCTCTATGCTGCTGAACGGAGCTTTATATAACTCAGAAAAGGCGATGGAAATAAAGAAGCTGTCACTTGTTAAGAGTAATGCCGGAAAAGAGAGTCGAATGGTAGATGAAGCGCGCATCTCATTATAGACGTGTGGCCGTGGTTCAACCGAAGCACAGTGCAGTTGGCTTTTACCTAACCCAACTGCTCAGCGGACACAGATATTTTAAGTCTTATCTGCAATAGGGAAATCGTGGTCGCTCGACAGTATTTGTTTCAAGTATGTGGTGGATGATGCCTGTCACACCTTTTTCTTCTGAAGAAGGTGGGATCGCTATCACCTTTCGATGGAAGGGTGTGAAGTGCCTCTGGATGCCATAATTGAGGCCATGGTGCAGAGCGAGGACACGTGGAGCCTAGTCGCACGTTACACTCAAGGTATTCTTAGGACGAAAAATAGGGAGATGAATACACGAAATCCTAAATCAAGGCGTTTTGCTTCAACACTAAATAGGATCTTGTCTCCAATTACGTAAGCAAATTTGGGTTGGTCGATGGATACTGTGATGTTACGTCGGGTGACTTCAAGTTCAAATTGTTTTTTCCTTCTGCTGATGCTGATCACCGGGGGTTTTCACACTGCCATTGCAGATGAAGGCATGGTTTGTTGTCGCCAGATCCTTTAATAACGCGCCGTTTGACGTGTATACTTGTTTGTTGTAAGATTGGAAGCCGAAGAATTCAGCCGGGAGATGTAGGGCAGTTAATGCTTTCGTTCGACTACTGTGATAGCGTATTGATTATTTAAGTTGACGATGAAAATGCTCGACTATACCGTTAGCTGCAGGATGGCACGATGTAGTTCTGACGAGGGTTGCATCTTTCAGTTACTGAGCTTTTGAAATAACCTTATTTCAAATTGCCATCCCTATCCAGGGTGATATACCAAATCTGATGATCTTGCGGGATGTTCTGGCAACTGGAATGGGCTCTCGATCGGAGAATGAATGCACATGCAAGTACCCTTACCTACCTGGATTTTAGCGCGTGCTTGAATGTGGATGATTATATCTGTAAGCACTCATCCAATTCCTGTAGTCGTCTGCAGCAACTAAACTAATTACAGTTCCTGGTTGTGTGCTTCATATTTTGGCCAAAGACACCCCGAATTTCGGCTGCATAAACAACGTAGTCTATTCCAGTGCCTTTTTGAAGTTCCAAAACCTGCGGTGGATTCATAGATTCAATTGATTGCTGATTTTTTTTTTTCATTTTGCCGCGAAGAATCTCGCTCATTTGTCCCTGTACCCTTGCTATTCTGGGTGTGAACCTCGCATAAAAACTCAACATATTTGCGTCCGTGTCTGTGAGGAACCGTGTTTTCGTATTTTTGTCGAACATAAGCAAGCGGCTCTCAAGAGGATGGAATCGGGTTGCGTTGCGGGGAAGTGTTGATATTTTCATCTGAATGAGTTCATGAGGCAGACCCTCTATTTTGCTGCTTATAGCTCTGGAAGTTGACATTGCAATTATTGGACTAGATGCATTAAGCGTACTCCTACCACTGAAGACGAGGGTGCCGGTATATTGCTCGTCGGTTTTGTGGATCTTAGTGTTGGAGCTTGACAGATAACTCGGCTACAGTTTATTGTAGCTGGCGATCTTAAGTCACCATAATCAGTTGAGGAGCAAATAATAGGCATTTTTGTCAAGCGGCTTGGGAACTCCGATGTCACCGAAACTCTGCAACTGGGCGGACTTCGCGTAACCCACAGAAGAAGTTTCCACGGGTTGTCTAGTTTTCTTCTCATGACTGGTACTCAACAACTAGTTATTCGCGCATGCGGTCGTATAAGTCATCTGTTAACGATTCTGTAATGATTCACGGACTACAGTGATATACCGCGGGGGCAGTATTGCTGTTTTGGATTTGCTACGCTATTCTTCACAAAACGTGTTTCTATTATTTTGAAACAAATTTCGAGATAGTGGGGACTTCAAGCTATACTAGCGCTAAGATGAAGAATGAAAAGTATTGAGTTTACAAAGAAAGGTGACATTTTTCACGGATTGCAATTAAGGATTCCAGGTTCCCTTAGGGGTAATCATCAAAACTAAATGCGCATCACTGAAAGCATATAAAAAATGCTACTTCTGCATATTTTAAATAAATAAGCACATACGTCCGGTTTCATGCGTAATACCATGGTTCCATGTGACAGACTTCATCGCTGTTGCCAATCTGTTCCATTGATTGACCCCAAGTTCTACAGCTGTGGTTGGAAAAAATGTTACGCTCTGTGGGAATCCATTCACAGACTTTACAGTGAATTGCATATTTATGTGCATCAGACGAAGACTCCAATTTCATTCAAGAAAAGCGGGAAAGCATGCAAACAACAGAAGCTGATACGCGTACCCAAATGCTGCCATGAATGGAAAATACTCATCGTAGCCCTCACTGAAATCATGAGTCCGTATCACAACGGTGCAGCGACCTAATCATGACGGTCTCACCTGGGAATTGAAACATGTCTACATATCTATGTACCCCGTTTTACTCAAATGTGACGGAATTTCATGCAGATAACCTCAGGCAACAACTAATTAGATCGTCATCAAGGGGCGGTTTGGCTTGTTGATTTTTGGAGCAACCACAGATTGGGATCAGTCCTCCACAGATATTTAGATACACGAATTAATTAATTTCACGAAAAAAGTTCCTAGGCCTTGTAAGCATGATGTTACTGCAGATACATGCATATATCTATTTTCTTTCCAAACGAAACTGAAGATATAATTTGTGCCCATCATTTGCTTCAATGCATGTTAAATGGATGGAACGGAGTAAGGTGCAGCAGATCCGCAGAATCTAAATTGCAATAATTCGCCCCGGTTATTTCCTAAGTGGATTGAAGACCAAATCTCCGATAATTTGTTGGAATTTCACAAAGTAGTACTTCAAGCACTTAATTTGTGCATTAAACGTTTAATACTGCAATATAAAATACGAATGCATTGTAGTATAAATGGGTTTGATTTTTTGATAGATTTGGCTTTTACCGGTAATATATTGTTGTTATTGGCTTTTTCGTGACCGTAGACTAAACGTCCATTACTCCCGGCCTATACATTACCATTGTACGCTTCGTAAAATATACTTCAGTTTAATGTAGGATTTTCCGGGAAGTCTGCACCCCTTCTCAGGTAATTCCCAAAGGATCCATTTCTTTGCCTTTCAATAAACACGTTCATAGGTTTTTGCGAGTAAGCTGATGAAGTCTTTCGTTCGACATTCTGACAAATAAGAGCATTCGGCTGACATATGTTGCTAATAAAAAGTTAAAGCTTTCGAAAGGCAGTGGCGACCAACTTATATAGAGGCTTTTAGAGGTAGAGAGCTTTAAATTCGAATCATCATCATCATCAACGGCGCAACAACCGGTATCCAGTCTAGGCCTGCCTTAATAAGGAACTCCAGACATACCGGTTTTGCGCCGAGATCCACCAATTCGATATCCCTAAAAGCTCTCTGGCGTCCTGACCTATGCTATCGATAGATAGATATTGCCTTATAGACTTTCCGGGCTGGATTATTCTTATCCATACGGATCAAGTGACCCGCCCACTGTAACCTATTCAGCCGGATTTATCCACAACCTGACGGTCATGGTATCGCTCAAAGATTTCGTCGTTATGTAGGCTACGGAATCGTCCATCCTCATGTAGGATGCCAAAAATTCTTCTGAGGATTCTTCTCTCGAACGCAGCCAAGAGTTCGCAATTCTTCTTGCCAAGAGCCCAAGTCTCTGAGGAATACATGAGGACTCGCAAAATCATTGTCTTTTATAGTAAGAGCTTTGACCCTATGGTGGGATGTTTCGAGCGGAATAGTTTTTGCAAGTTGAAATAGGCTCTGTTGGCTGACAACAACCGTGCGCAGATTTCATCATCGTAGCTGTTATCGGTAGTGATTTTCGAGACTAGATAGGAGCAATTATCAACGGTCTCAAAGTTGTAGTCTCCTATCTTTATTCTTCCCGTTTGACCAATGCGGTTTGGTGTTTTTTGATGTTTTTGGTTTTCGGTGCTGACGGTGTTACCATATACTTTGTCTTGCCTTCATTAATGTGCAACCAAAGATCTCGCCTGCTCGATCTGGAAGATGACAGTTTGTACGTCTCGGATGGTTCTTCCAATGATGTCGATATCGTTAGCATAGGCCAGTAGTTGGGTGGAATTAAAGAGGATCGTACCTCTTGCATTTATCTCAGCATCACGGATCACTTTTTCGAGGGCCAGGTTAAAGAGGATGCATGATAGGCATCCCCTTGTCGTAGACCGTTGTTGATGTCGAATGGTCTTGAGAGTGATCCTGCTGCTTTTATCTGGTCTCGAACATTGGTCAGGGTCAGCCTAGTTAGTCTTATCAATTTCGTGGGAATACCGAATTCTCTCATGGCCGTGTACAGTTTTACCCTGGCTACCCTACGTGGCTTTAAAGTCGATGAATAGATGGTGCAACTGGTGTCCATATTCCAAGAATTTTTCCATCGCTTGCCGCACAGAGAAAATATGATCTGTTGCTGATTTGCCTGGAGTGAAGCCTCTTTGGTATGGGCCAATGATATTCTGAGCGTATGGGGCTATCCGGCCTAGCAAGATAGAGGAGAATATCTTATAGATGGTACTCAGCAATGTGATATCTCTATAATTGCTGCACTGTGTATCTTCCTTTATATGTATGAGACAGATAATGCCTTGTTGCCAATCGTCAGGCATTAATTTGCTGTCCCATACCTTGAACCCACCCACAAGTTGATGAACCACTTAGTGTAACTGGTCGCCTCCATATTTAACCAATTCGGCTGTAATTCCATCGGCTCCTGGCGACTTATGATTTTTAAGCTGATGAATTGAATAGACTGCTTCTCCTATACTTGGTGGTGGCAGTATTTGTCCATCGTCTTCAGTTGACGGGATCTCCAACTTGTCGATGTTCTGGTTGTTCAGTACTTCATCAAAGTACTCAACCTATTGCTTAAATATGCCCATTTTGTCGGAGATCAGATTTCCCTCTTTGTCTCAGCAGGATGAGCATCGAGGTGTATAAGGCTTCATCCTGCTGATTTGTTAGTAAAACTTCCGTGCCTGGTGTGGTTGCTCCCTCTACTTTTCTAGTTCACAGACTTTTTGGTTCTCCCAGGCTCCCTTTTTCCGTCTGTGAAGTCCCTTCTCTACTCGCCGGAGTTCGTGATGAGTCTCTGTGCGTACCCCCGTTCTCTGAGAATGCAACATTACTCGGAATGCGGCATTCTTCCGTTCCGTTGCTAGGTTACATTCATCGTCAACCAGCCGTTCTGACTCCTTGTGCAGCTGGGGTCAAGTATGTTTGTGGCCGTATCAATGATAACTTCCTTCAGGTGGTGGTGAAGATCATTTGTTGATGCTTTATCTCCAAGTCCGGTTGACTGCGGTTATTGTGGCATATATTTCCATCTTGTAGGTGTCGCGGAGGGTTGTGTTGTGGATGGCTTGAGTGTTAACTCTCACCTGCTTGTCAGAGGGGATTCTGGGTGAGGTTGTTATTCGAGCTCGGAAGACCATGCTAACGAGATGGTCATCCGAGTCTATATTGGCCCCCCTATAATTTCTGATATTCGTCAAGGCTGAGGGGTGGCGGCGTTCGATCAACATGTGGGCAATTTGGCTGAAAGTGGTCCCATCTGGAGAGGCCCACGTATGTTTGTGGACCGATTTTCGCGCAAACCAGGTACTTCCAACAACCATTTCGTGTGATACTGCTAATTGAATAATCCGCAGTCCGTTATCATTTGTATTTTCGTGTAAGCTATGGGAGCCAGCGTATCGCTTGAATACGGGCTCCTTCCTTACTTAGCTGTTAAAATCCCCAAGTATGATTTCGATTTCATATCTGGGATAGGCTTCGAGGGTTTGTTATACTGCCTCGTATAAGGTATCCTTCTTAGACTGTGCAGTCTCTTCTGTAGGGGCGTGAACGTTAATGAGGCTTATGTTTCTAAACTTGCCTCGTAAGCGCAGAGTGCATAGCCGTTCGCTTATGTTTTCAAAGCCGATACAGCAGGTTTCATTTTTTGGCTGACTAAGAAACCTACTCCGAGCACATGGTTTATTGGATGGCCACTATAATAGATGGTGTAGCGGCTCTTCTCCAGGAAACCGGTCCCTGTCCAACGCATTTCGTGTAACGCTGTTACATCAGCCCTATATTGGGACAGAGTATCGGCTAGCTGCTCAGCAGCTTCATCTCTGTACAGGGAGCGCACGTTCCATGAGAAAATGCGCAAATCGTTATTCCGTTGTCGTTGCTTGGGTTCGTCGTTGTGTAATCCGTCCAGTTCGAGGTTCCTGTTCTGGCTTCGTAACAAGTTGTTTTCCGTGTAGGGTTGTCAGCCCTACCCAACCCCCAAACTGGAGGACCAGTTGGTACAATTTGTCCCGTTTTTAGGCTCTTCTTTGGTATTTAGCTCAAAAAAGGGGGGAGGGTGGTGTGAGGAAAGTTTCTTCCCCATTGGTGCGGTCCGACATCAACAGAATGTGCACTTATGATTGCCCCAATCCTCAAAGTATTGAAAAATGTTTTTAATATCCATAAAATTGTCTTTATTCGGCATTGACTGCCGCGACTGCTGGATACAAGCGTAATCTGCAGATCCAATGTTCACTGTTCACAACAAATCAGGCTCTATTTCGGCAATAATTCATCAATTGTTTCGGCAATAACACATCCAATGCGGCATAGCCAAGCGATTTTGCATACATATATGCAATGTTATATCCACGCCTTGGTGAAGTCAACAGACCTATGGGTTATTGTACCCGGTCCACTGAAATGCCTTTTAACTCCCTCTCCTACTCCACTGTTCTGCGTCAAGAGCTCTTGGGGCAACCCACTCGTCGACCATCTTGAGAGGGTGGGTTCTACTGCATGGCCTAGTCAGCAATGCAATTGCCGCCCCTTCTTAATTTGTGACGAACCCACTGCCACTTTCGCTAACCACTCGGTGCATGAGTGTCAGGCCAGTGTGTCAACCAAGTTCTTAATTTGGGATAGCATCAGGCCACCATATTCCGATGAGACGGCGCAGACAGTTTCTGAAGAAGGCTTAAAGCTTTTAAGTAATAGTGGAGTTCACCTTCCATGGGTTACTCTCATATAGCAACACAGAAAAAACACTAGCACTGAACAATCTCAACTTTATGTGTGTGTTGAGATAACTGCATTTCCATATTTCAGACAGGGCAGCAAAAGCGGATTTAGCGCTATTCATGCGTCAAGAAATATCCAATACGATACCACAATCGGCAGAAACCACGCTTCGTAGATATACAAACTGATCGAAGACTTCGATGCTCTGTCCATTAATGTAGATAGAGATAGTGCGATAACCCCTGAGACTGAGAACCTTGGTTTAATTGGTGTTTGACTTCAGTCCAACTATACTTGCCTCTCTTCCCAAATCCAGAGTAATTTTCCACGAGAGAGCAAACAGATATCACCAGCGTAGTCGAAGTGTTTGAGGAAAGCTATCATCGTCCATTAAACTGGTCCACGTCCTTCCGACAAGGCAACCTGAAGAACATTACCAATTACAAGAACAAATAATATGGCTCACAAGGAGCGGACTCCCTCTCTCGACCTCAAATACATCTGGGATTTTGCCTTGGCGCAGTATGCGACATTTTTCGCCATCATACGTCGCCCTGATAATAGTTATTAGTTTCTCCGGAGCGCCCCTACCGCGTAGAGCACTCCGGATACACCTGTTCACGCTGGCGAAAGCCTTTCCTAAATGGATGCAGAGAGGAGAAGTGAAAATGATCAGTGGGGTATTGATGTGGTAAAAGTAGGAGGATAATAATCGTTGGCGGGACACTTAAATTGGGTCAAGGCCTTGAAGTATGCTAGAGCAGTTTATTTAAGACCGTAACCATGTGCTACGATACACTGTAGGATTCAATGTGGTCAGCATTGCGCTTGCCCGTGATTGGACTCCGCAACTCATTTACAGCTGAGTCAACTGGTATCCGACTTGGAGTCGCGATACAAATTCCTCTGCCAACAGTGAGATTTGAACTGCGCCTTTTGCTACGAGAGCCTAGCGCTCTAACCACTGAACCGGACAAATGGAGGATGGAGAGCGGAAGCCAGTTTCCTCCTTGTCGATTAAGCTTTTAATATGTTCTTTGAGGCGTGAGAGGATAATTTTTGCTATTATCTTTGCGACGGCAGGGAGCACACCCTCTAATACACACTCAAAACGGATACCCTTCTTTGGAATCTTAACAATCATTTCCTTCTTCCACTCTCTCCAGAATTTCCGTACGAGTGCAGAAACTGTAGTTGCAGCGATAAATAACTCTGCAGGAAGATGGTCAAGTCGGCGGCTTTAGTGCGTGTGAGTTGACTGATTGATGACCGAGATGATTTAACTTCTATTTAGAGGAGCAGTCTGTATCCGAATGTAACGATGACCTGCTAGTATCCGCATGTTTCGTTGACTAACCATTCCTACAAGAGGGGGAACTTCACCGGATGTGATACGGTTAAAAACCGTCGTAAAGTGTTGCTTCCACCTATTTAGCTGCTTGTCATCATGGATGCGGAGTGGACTCTTAACGTCTTTCACAAGACCATCGAAACGAAAAGTTCTTTCGTAGCGCCGTCTATACTTCTGAAATCATTGCGTTCTGCGCCATCTTCCGCCTCCCTGACCAGCGTAATAACAAATTCCCTTTTGTCACAACGGGCGCCACGTTGAACTTATCGGAATGTCGCTAGATATCGGGGTTCGAGCGCGCCACGTCCGCCATCACTCTCAACAGACCTCAATCCCTTCCGCCTCGATTTCACATACAACCACATCTTGTGACTCCCCTTCGGGACGTGATCGACGACTTGCGTAGCACCTGAGAAAAAACATTTTTAATGGCTGCCAAATGTTCATCGATATTCTCAGGCAGATTACTCAGTAATCCGTCCGGTCAACAAGATGCCTCTCCCACTGTCGAGTGATAGCTGGATCACTTAAGTGGTTGATGTTGAACTTGTGGGGTCGCAGTTCTCCAACGCAATACGCAAGTGAACGTAAGAGGCCATCAGATAGTGATTCTTTTCGAGACCGATGTCAATACATATCTTATTACGCATATGTTGGAGACAACTCCTAAATCTATTGCTGATCGCAAAGTGGTCTATCTGATTGCTGGTACGGTGTCGATGAAGTGAAACTCAACTGACCTTGCGTCACTAACGACGAGGTAATCAAAGCTGCAGAAATGCACATCCCGCAAACCTCCCGGCAAAAATTATGACTCTTCGTGCCATGATGGACTCGGGATTTGCAAAAGCGACCAATAGATTGGTATTGGATAAAATGAAAACAATAGTAACAAAATCAGAAATGAGCAATTTCATACAACCACTGTTTACAAGATAGTTCCCGCTGTAATCAACATATTATCTTAATATGGAGGCCTACATTATGGAACCACTGGCAACAATTTTACCCAATGCAAAATGTTTCATCGACAAACTTAAATGGATAAAAAAATTAAGACTAACCGATCCTACGCTGAACGTAAGACCAGGAATTCATTTAATTCTGTGCGTTGAAGCGTTCGAGGATATTATTGGAAATCGCATCAAAAAGGGAACTCTTTCTTGGCCCAGGAAACAAAGCTGGGGTGGATACTCTGCGGCAAGATAGCACTTAAATCTTTCGATGTCGCATCAACGGCAGACATAGCGCTCTTCAGCGATTCTTCGATGCAGATAATTGGAACGATGATAAGGCATTCGAAAATGAACATGAAATATTGACCAGAGGTGGGTAATCCGCAAAGCAGACGCAAAATGCAAGGTGACTTTGGCGTTCCAGGACGGAAAGCCTATAGCATCACTAGGAAATTCTGTCTACTGTAAACAATTGGAAAACGACTGGAAAAGGATTCTGTGCCAAGCACGACAACGCAAGAGAACATCGATTTAGCCATATGAACCAAGCAGTCCCTTTCGTTGGAGAAAATGGAGACGTTTTCTATCTTCCACATCATCCAGTAATCAAGCTGGAAAATTATATGACAAAAGTGCGTCGCGTGCGGAGTGGGTGGTTCACGTCCCCACTGTGCCGCCACAATCAAGCCCTGCCAATTGGTTCTCATTATGGGGAAAGGTACACCATTGGCAACTGGCTGGTGACCCGTATTAAAGCCGTTCACCTTAAGAGTGATGGAAGAGTATCAACGGTCATGATACGATATCATGAATGACAGGAAAAGTAGATTGGCATCGTAAATTTGTGCCCTTTGCCGGTTGAATTTCCAAGCGAGCCCGAGAATGGACCTTCCGCTGAAGCAAACAAAACGATAAGCATTTATTAGCGAGATAACAACCGGTAGAAGAGGCGAATAGAAGGCATCTAGCATTGTAGCTGGCCTCCAACCCTGTGAAGTCAGGAAACATTCAAAATTCTTCTTACATCGGGCGAAAATGTGTAATCGGTATCCAATTACCAGCAAGATGAATATCGCACTTATTGCCAAGTTGATCAGGCTTAACTCAAAATGATGATGTTCAGCAGGTAGGATCGTTGACTTCAATTTGATGGAAGGATGAGTAAATAACTCGTTACGCGTTTTTGAAATTGATGTTGAATGTAGATCGGAAGCATTCAGTTGGCTGTTATCTTAGGTGTGTGTAAGTATTTTTTTGCTCAAAATTATTCGTCAAGTTCAAGGTTGTTCCTTCTGTTAAAGTCGACCACCAAGGTACGTCGACTTGAGGCACCAGAAACCGACCTACTCCCATTATTCGAAAAATGTCATTGTAGACCTCCTCATTTATACCAAAGAATTTTGACAATATTTTTCCTGGCAGGTCCTTCGTCCGCCTCTTCAAAATCGGTAGTTTCAGAAGTTCATTAATTTTGCGAGCACATCACGAACAGTTGTTATTCCTAACGATGCCGCTTTATTGCATTGCTTACGACTACTCTACTACTCTAGTGCTCTAACACACTTCAATGCCCTGATCCGATATGGATTATTGCGCCAATGATTATTATTATTATTACGACTACTCTAGGACGTTAATCATATTGTGGCGATCCTTATTCATATCTTGAATGTTGAAGTCCACCCTTACCCTCAATTCTCTCCGAATGATTCGAGGCTGGTATCACTTTTCGATGTGATACTCTGTCCCAGGTTTTCACATCTGATGTTAATCCGTGGAAGAATTCTTTGCGAACAAGGTGCCGATCGACAGAAACAATATGCCTAGATTGAATAAAGATGTGCCCAAGTGCATAGCGCCACTCGTCGCCGTTGAACATTCTCCCAGCTGCCTGAACCTAGTTTGCGGAAGCGCCGGACACTGGAAATTTCACCACTCTCCTCACATAATCTATAGAAAGTGTCGTAGATATCTCTACTTTCCCCAGGTGATAGTTTAGCCTCCTGTGGCCAATGAGTATTCCCTGTGATCCGGGGGCTCACATTAGGATTGACCTCACGGTGGGTCTCTGGAGTATACTCCTCTCCCTGTTGGGGCAATGTGCTTTTGTACTCTGGAAAGTCTAGTGGTAGCAGACGCAAATCCGGTATCGAGTTGCGTGGGATCCAATTTCTGACAGACTTTTAATTGCAAGATTCCAGTCCAGATTAAGGAGTAACATAATTATACAATGCCACACACCAACGGAGACTTCCAATATAGTGGACGAGGATACTTTGTACGAGCAATTAAACGCACTTCAGGGGAGACTTGCAAAAGGTGACATTGTGATCGTGATGAGTGATCTGAATGCCAAGGTGGAATCTGATAACACCTTGCTGACATGAGAGATGTTGGCGTTGGGATATCCGTTTATGCACGACGCAGGCGTTTATATGAAAATGGGTCGAAATGCTAGAGGCTGTTGATTTTGGCAAAAGTGATGCGGCGACGGCGATTGGGGCTGCTGGAGGAAATTAAATTTGTTTAAAATACTTTTTTCTCGGCCTCTTTTTCGAATTTCAAATTTTGGATTTTCCTAATTTTTCTCTAGGTCATCTTTATTGGCAAATGTCGTCTAGATGCGGCATCTGAGATGGCAAATTATGATCAAAGAAGAAAGGGGGGGGATAGGGAAATATCAACCAAAAGTAGCCTTCCTGAAGAAGGACCTGATCCAATACAATTTACTGAATTCAATTCGGCCTGGACAGTACATTAACGCAATATAAAGGCTATTTGCGCGATATATCCACAGTCTGAAGCTTGTGTGTAAATATTATAATATGCCTGCATTCGGGATGGCGCAGCTTGTCATACATACAGAACTAGTATGAATCATTTAAGTTTATTGGATCTGGATCCACTGAGAGAAGAGAATTGCTGGTCTCTACAGGTATATCAATGCAGAACACTCACAAATTTTCAAGAAAACATTTACCATATATAATGCAATCGCGCCGATTTAAAACCAATGATTAGCAATTGTATTCGTAGTATACCTGATTGCATGAGAGATGCGATTAAAAATGGGGCGAGAATACAAAGCATGAAATGTCAACAATATTGCAGACACATGTCATTCAAATATTATAATAAAGTTATGTTTTGTTAATCTAAATCGAAAAATTTGGGTTTTATTGCTGCTCGAACTTGAAACTTTAATATTTTTTTAGCGTTCATAATTCAATGGACAGATACTGTACGTATCTTGTTTTCTACTACTCAGCCTCCTTTCCATATTTTATTTTTATTTTTCGTTTGTTATTTGCAATGGAACTGTGCCTGAACTTAATTATCATCAGACTTAATGCTGCGCAAATACCTAGCTGGGGTAGCACAAACATCCATCACCAAGCTTCATTCGAACCCGGGACAAGGAGGCCGAGAGGCTGACGCTCTGCCAACTCAACCGCCGTATCTTCAAAATTGCCATATAATATTACACGCGCAGAGACTTATCACGAAGTCCGTCGAGCGGAGAAGCCACTTCACAGACGGAAAAAGGAAGCCTGGGAGAACCAACAAGTCTGTGAACTCGAAAAGTACAGGGAGCAACCGCACCAGGCGCGGAAGGATGAAGCCTTATACACCTCGATGCTCATCCTGCTGAGACAAAGAGGGAAATCTGATTTCCAACAGAATGGGCATATTGGAGCAATGGGTTGAGTACTTTGATGAGCTATTGAACAACCAGAAGATCGGCGAGTTGAAGGTCCCGCCAACTGAAGACGACGGACAAATACTGCCACCACCAGGTATAGGAGAAACAGTCCTTGCAATTCATCGGCTAAAAAATCACAAGTCGCAGGAGCCGATGGAGTTACAGCCGAATTGGTTAAATATGGAGGCGACCAGTTACACCAAGTGGTTCATCAACTTGTGTTCAAGGTATGGAACAGCGAATCAATGCCTGACGTGGCAACGAGGCATTATTTGTCTCATACATAAAAACGGAAATTTCACACAGTACAGCAATTATAGAGGTATCACGTTGATGAGTACCATCTATAAGATATTCTCCTCTATCTTGCTAGGCCGGATAGCCCCATACGCCCAGAACATCATTGGCCCATACCAAAGAGGCTTCACTCCAGGCAAATCAGCAACAGATCAGATTTTCTCTGTGTGGCAAGCGTAGGAAAAACTGTGAATATGGACTCCAGTTGCACCATCTATTCATCGACTTTAAAGCCACCTATGATAGCATAGCCAGGGTAAAACTTTACATGGCCGTGAGAGTATTCGGTATCCCGACGAAATTAGTAAGACTGACTGACTGAAGACCATTCGACATCAACAACGGTCGACGACAAGGGGATGCCCTATCATGCATTCTCTTTAACCTGGTCCTCGAGAAAATGATCCGTGATGCTGAGATAAATGCGGGGGGAACAATCCTTTTTAAGTCTACCGAACTATTGGCCTATGCTGACGATAACTGCCTTCATCCAGATCGTTCGAGGGAAGAATGCTTCCAAGAAATTTTGGCCCCCTACATGAGGATGGACGATTCCGTAGCCTACATAATGACAAAATCTATGAGCGATACCATGACCGTCAGATTCTGGATAAAATCCGGCTCAATAGGTTACGGTGGGCGGGACACTTAATTCATATCGATGAGGATGATCCCGCCCGGAAAGTCTATAAGGGCAATATCTATGGTAGAGAAAAGAAGACGAGGCAGACCCTGCCTAAGATGGAGCGATGGCGTAGGTCAGGCCGCCAGACAGCTTTCAGGGATATCGAATTGGTGGACCTCGGCCCAAAACCGAGATGTCTGGAGTTCCTTATTAAGGCAGGCCTAGACCGGATGCCGGTTGTTGCGCCGTTGATGATGATGACGATAATATTGCATTACATAATACTATATTACATTAGTATTTTAGGGAAACTTCACATTTATTCACCGACTAAAATAAATTATCGGCGCCCCCCTGTTTTATTTTGTTGTTTTACGCAATGTCATAAAAACGGAGATTTAAAAAGCCCACCCTATATCCCATATATAAAATAACAAATTACGGAAAGGATCTCTAGGAGCGTAGGTAGATGGAACGCTCTTTCCAAAATGAACCGTATTTACACCAATCCTATCCAACATGATTGGTAGTACCATTTGTGCGATTTATCGCAATCACCAATTTGACGGAATTCAACATGACCACCAACTAGTACTGACGATTAGATCCATTTATTCAAAACATTGTTTGCATAGGCGCCAATAGCAATTTCAAGCCGGATATAATCCATACCCTCCTCAAGAAGGCCAACATACTAGGAGATTAGCATATTTGTGTTCGACTTTCCTCGCTGTAGGTTCCTGTTGCTCTCGTTCATTGTGTTCGCCATTTATTTTAATATTTCCAACTGCTAATCGCTATTCAAGATTTGACAAAAGCCTTCTGTCGCTGTAGTTCGTATCTAGTCCAAACATCTGCGCATGTCGCTCTAACAAGCAAACTAAAAGCAATTTTACACCGTCACAAATGCCAACATCAATCATCACCAATTCATGAGACAAGTCCTCGTCAGCGGTACGGCACTCGTGGTATTAGCCATATAGTTGTACGGGAGAGTTATCAGCCGGGACAGAGGTAGGGGTTAATCCGCAACAATTGATCCATGTTTGGCTTCGATACAATTGTTACTCTTCATAGCGTCAATCCTAAGAATTTTAGTTTCCGTGCTGGATTTATTTAAAGATTCATTTTAACTTTGTAAATCATATTGTTCTCCAAAGGTACCAAATGCACTTTAATCGCCTAGATATGATAGACGCTTTTAGTCGACAAAATTTCTATAATTTATATCCTCTAAATGTTTGATATTCATCTTTTCACCTCTTTGTTCATTTATACGTAACAGTTAATGTATAATGAAGACAATCTCTGTTAACTTGTTATCTGGCTAGATATTGAAGGAAAGTCGTATGTTTATTGAGCGATTGTGATCAGGAAACTTCAATTTTGGAACCTTTGTAGCTTTCTAAATGAGGTACTGTCCAACTGGGCAGTTGGACATCTTTAAATAAGCTCATAGGGTATCACGGAACATTAGCTCGAAAATTCCTCACACCTAAATAAGGATAGGCCACTAAAATTCAGACTAGTGGTGTTTGATATCAAACTATATAAGCTCCTACTTTAAGCCCATCGTTATATAAACGCCAGTCAGGTGTTGAACATTTACTACTACTTTTCCCCACATGAAAACATTGTCGTCGTTTCGTATAAGGACTCTCGGCTACCATAGAAATATTAGAGTCAGTGAGGCAAAACGGGGGTGCACATTTTGTTTCACGAAATATAGCTACGTAGGGTAAATGAAATGTCTCGATTAGCACGTTTTAATGCTGCCCCCAGGCTTTACATTTAATGTAAACGCAAGGAGGTAGGAGGGGGCGGGGGGGTTTGAAAGTGGTCATTTCTGTCACAGACCCCCTATCAGAGCGCACCTCACCGAACAATCTGAAAAAATCACGAAGCTGCCACTGTATGGTGCCTAGGCTCCGAAATACCCTCCATTCCGATATTTGTGCAAATAAAGTTGGTAATAGTAGGGTGTTCAAAAGGTAGTATATGTCCCAGGGCGAAATATGCATTAGTACCCACGATGGAGCATAGAACCTGAGAAATGCCTGCTGAACCAACACCAACAGCTCTACTACCAAACCCTATCTCCACCTCCACGTGGTGACCGCTACGAGCTCTTTCTTAACGAAAAGCCGATACTCTGTCCCAATATAGGGCTGACGTAACAGCGCTACAGGAAATGCGTTGGACAGGGACCGGTTTCCTGAAGAAGAGTCGCTACACCATATATTATAGTGGCCATCCAGTAAACCGTGTGCTCGGGTTTGATAGTCAGTTAAAGAATGAAACCTGCTGTTATTGGCTTTAAAAACATAAGCGAACGGCTATGTACTCTGCGCTTGCGAGGCAGGTTTAGAAATATAAGCCTCATTAACGTTCACGGCCCTACAGAGGAGACTGCACAATCTGAGAAGAATACCTTCTACGAGGCAGTCCCAGATATGATATCAAAATCATTCTTGGGGATTTTAACAGCCAAGTAACGAAGGAGCCCATATTCAGGCGATATGCTGGCTCCCAAAGTTTACACCAAAATACAAATGATAACGGAGTGCAGATTATTCAATTAGCAATATCGCACGAAACGGTTGCTGGAAGTACCTGGTTTCCGCGGAAAGCGGCCCGCAAATATACTTTGGCCTCTCGAGACGGGACTACTTTCAACCAAATTGACCACGTGTTGATCGAACGCCGCCACCTCTCAGCCTTGATGAATCTCAGAGCATATAGACTCGGATCACTATATCGTTGGCATGGTGCTCCGAGCTCGAATAACAACACAATCTGACAATCAGGTGAGAGTTAACACTGAAGGCATCCACAACGCAGCCCTCCGCGACACCTATAAGAGGGAAATAGATGCCGCAATAACCGCAGTCAACCGAAGACCTGGAGATGAAGCATCAACAAATGAAGTTTGGGAGAACCAACAAGTCTGCGAACTCGAAAAGTACAGGGAGCAACCGCACCAGGCGCGGAAGTTTTACCAACAAATCAGCAGGATGAAGCCTTCTACACCACGATGCCGAGACGAAGAGGGAAATCTGATTTCCGACAGAATGGGCATATTGGAGCAATGGATTGAGTACTTTGATGAGCTACTGCAAAATCAGAACATCGGCGAGTTGGAGGCCCCGCCAACTGAAGACGACGGACAAATACTGCCACCACCAAGTATAGGTGAAACAGTCCATGAAATTCATCCGCTAAAAAATCATAAGTCGCCAGGAGCCGATGGAATTACAGCCGAATTGGTTAAATATGGAGGCGACCAGTTACACCAAGTGGTTCATCAACTTGTGTTCAAGGTATGGGACAGCGAATCAATGCCTGACGATTGGCAACGAGGCATTATCTGTTTCATAAATAAAAAGGGAGATATCACATAGTGCAGCAATTATAGAGATTTCACGTTGCTAAGTACCATCTATAAGATATTCTCCTCTATCTTGCTAGGCCGGATAGCCTCCATATGCCCAGAACATCATTGAACCAAAGAGGGCTCACTCCAGGCAAATCAGCAACAGATCATATTTTCTCTGTGCGACAAGCGATGGAAAAACTGTTGGAATATCGACACCAGTTGCACCATCTATTCATCGACTTTAAAGCCGCCTATGATAGCATAGCCAGGGTAAAACTTTACACGGCCATGAGAGAATTCGGTATCCCGACGAAATTGATAAGACTGACTAGGCTGACCCTGACCAATGTGCGACGCCAGATAAAAGCAGCAGGATCACTCTCAAGACCATTCGACATTAACAACGGTCTATGACAAGGGGATGCCTGTCATGCATTCTCTTCAACCTGGCCCTCGCGAAAATGATCCGTGATGCTGATGTAAATGCAAGAGGTATGATCATCTTTAAGTCCACCTAACTACTGGCCTATGCTGACGATATCGACATCATGGGAAGAACAGGTGGTGCGAGGTCTTAGGCTGCACATCAATGAAGGCAAGACAAAGTATATGGTGGCAGCGTCAGCACCAAAAATCAACCATCCAACAACATCAAACGGCACCAATCAAAGGGGAAGAATAAAGATTGGAGAATACAACTTTGAGACTGTTGGTAATTTCTCCCATCTAGTGTCGAAAGTCACAACCGATAACAGTTACGATGATGAAATCCGCGCACGGTTGTTGTCAGCCAACAGAGCCTATTTCATCTTACAAAAACTGTTCCGCTCGAAACGTCTCACCATATGGTCAAAGCCCTTACTATACAAGACAATGATTTTGCCAGTCCTCATGTATTCCTCGGAGACTTGGGTTCTTGGCAAGGAGAATTGCGAATTCTTGGCGCGTTCGAGAGAAGAATCCTCCGAAGAATTGTTGGCCCTCTACATGAGGATGGACGATTCCGTAGCCTACATAACGACGAAATTTTTAAGCGATACCATGACCGTCCGGTTGTGGATAAAATCCGGCTCAATAGGTTACGGCGGGCGGGTCACTTAATCCGTATGGATGAGGATGATACAGCCCGGAAAGTCCATAAGGGCAATATCTACGGTAGAAAAAGAAGACGAGTCAGTATATTGTTTGTTATAATGTAAAGCATGATCCTACCAAGTGTCTCACTATTAAGTATAAAATTATAATAGGTCAAAGTTGTCGGTTCAGTGCAAATTCGAAGACTCCGAGAGTCAGTATTATGCTAAAGTGAATATTCTGATATAATATATATGCGTATACATATTACGTGCAAGGTACAAATGGAACAAACGTCCCCTCAAAAATATTTATATAAGAAATACGCAAAACCTTTCATACCGGAAGCATCTAGCTACCGGTTTTACGACTTGTTTGGCTTATTTATGACAAAACTTAATGTAACCGTACATATGTTGTTTTTTTTTATGAATATTATTCTAAAGAAAAGTCATCAGTTAGAAATTAAATGCGCCTTTCTAGCTTTTGTAAATCATGAAACACGAATGCGAGAAAAATAGCTAAAAACTTTTCTACTTTGGTATGTTGTTATCTCTGACGGTTCCTGTGATACCATTAAAGAAATCGAGCGATTTGATGATCGGCTGATGAAACACATTATTGTATCAGCTGATCGCACGATTCATTTATCCCTCGCATACTCACCGCAGAAGGATGGTCCTGATGCGCATAAAGATGCCCTCTAGCAAGTGCTTGACACAAAGGTCTATCACGTACCTGTCGACGATTTCGATTTTGCGGACACTCACGATCTTGCAGTTGCCAGTACATGGTTTATCAAAAGGTTGTCTTATTTTCCAGCATTTTGAAATGAGAAGAGTAAAACGTAAATCGACTACATCCTCGTAAAGAGTCGGCATTTTTCCACGCCACTGGCAGCAAGTCGTTTTCGAAACAAGCCACTATTAACGTAATGTGAAGACCGCACTGACCCGGTACGAATTAAATGGTGGTGATTTCGTGAGAAACGAGAAGAAGTGATTTTACTTACACGATTTTCAACTGTTACAAAAGTACAAGAAACACGGAATCAAGCTAAAAATGAGATCCACAAAGCGTTATAAGCAACTCTCGACGTCAAAAACCGTGTAAGCTGTTCATCAACTGAGATACTTGTCTTTGAAATGACAATTTCCAACTACAGTTCCGTGAAAAGAAATATTTGTTCCACAAATTTGTTATCAATAAAACGCTAGTTGATTAGAAAATTTACAAGATTGCGACCTGGGAAGCAAAGACAGCGATCGCTATTATTTGAGCCGCTTCGAGGAGATTTCAACGGAAGAATTTGGCCATCCGACGCTTCCACAAACACAGCCAACATTTGGAGTGATTCCACCTGTCAGCACCACAAAAGTCGAGGAAGCAATGAAACAAATGAAAATGGGGAAAGTAACTGCTCCGGACGACATTCCTGCTGAGCTGTAGAAAACAAAACCCTGGGACTCAGCATACCAAATTGCCATCCGAACTGATTGTTGTCCAATACCACGAAGATTTTGGAACGCATTATTGGTAACCGTATTCGTGGCACAGTTCAAATAACACACTCGGACTGTGCCAAAAATGTAAGAGCACACACTTCACGGTTACTGGAAAAACACGGTGGAAACATCATCCTCTCTACATTTTATTTCTGAATCAAGAGAAGGCGTTTGACCGTGTGCCAAACAAAATCATTTGCTACAATTTACGGAAACACGCTAGTGTCATAGGAACTGGTGCGCAGGATTAAATTACTCTACCACATCCGAAGATTTAAGCTGCACGTGTGACAGGTATATCAAAACTGCTTTGTCAGGGTTCATACAAGTTCATGCAGGAAGTATCCTCTACCCACTCCGCTTGCGTCCTGTTTTGGACACTGCATACGCGATGTCCAACGTATACCACCCTACACAGTTCTCTATGATGTTTTTTGAGGTCTCATAATAAAACTGACCTGGAGCAACTTGTCCTAAAGTAGAACGATTTCCTCACGCAGCATGGTCTACTCTTAAATCTGAACAAAACAGTATTTTTGAAGGATAACCTGGATGGGACACTTGTTATAACTGTCAGTGGCAAAGACGCACGTACCCCAATTTAAATATCTCGAATCAATGCTATTGCGATTATGAAATCGCTTTGTGCAGTTGCGCAACTTGAATGAAGTGGCGTTTTACAACTAGTGTTCTTCGTGGTCAACCCATCAATGAGCGTCTCAAATCTCAAATTTAACACAATATTGGCCGCCTATAGTTCAATGTTCAGGCCGGTTATGGTTATCAAAGGCAATGAACGATTACGTCCGCGATGGGGGAGAGTTGTAAAAGAGGCAGTAAAAAAATTAATATAAAGAAGAAGAAAAATAAATATTATATTGAAATATTATATTCCACATGATTAATTAACAAAATATTAAAAATATTTTTTAGTTCAACTCCCATAGATAAGCTAGAAAAATAACATCTATGTATATAACATAATAATGTTACGGAATGGTGGAATATTTCACTTCAGGGCCGGTAAGAATGACATTTTGCATCAAATAAAAAGATCTCTTTTTTTTACGAAAACGTAATATCATCATGATTTCCTTCCTTCATGAATATTAATTCCTTTGTTACTTTGTTACTTTACTAGTTTATTTGAACTTAGGTGTCTCTGTGTTCTTTCTGTGAAATGGCAAAATTGCTGCAATGTTGTCCATCTCTTTTTTGAAGCAGGGCTAAATCCAAAAAATTCAAAATCAAAAAATTTCAAGATATAAATTTAGTACTGAATCTAATAAATTATTATTTCCGAGTTATCACGATCGCGGCAGATGCCGGATTTTATCTAGTACTAGCACTGATTATCAAGCATTTAGGCTCGGACGATCCTACCTACATAAAAATTAAAGGTACGCTGGTGGTGGTGGCCGGTGGTAGGTCAATGGGAGAATCCGTCGAGTACTCCTCGCAACATCGAGCACGTATGCAGAAGCCGTGAGGGATTTAGGTACAGTACCTGTAGCTGACAACATTATGGGAACTACAACCACCCGCTCGAAACGCCAAATTTCTTTGATTTCTCGAGCCAATGGCTCATAGTTCACCTTTTCTCCACATATTTCCGTTCAATGTTGCTACTATGGGGGATAGCAACATCAATTATATACGAGGAGCGACCCGTCTTGTCAACTAACAGTACGTCAGGTTTGTTGCGTGCAGTATGGCGATCAGTCAGAACTTGCCGGTCCCAATATATGCTGTAAGCAGAACTATCAAGTACTGCTTGCGGCTCATATGGGTAAACCAGACATATTCCCGTTATCAGTCCATGCTTGTATGCAAGGTTTTGATGGATAACCTTAGATACAGCATTATGCCTGGTGATGTATTGCACCAGTGCCATAACAGTACAGCCAGAAACGAAATGGTCCTACGTCTCTAACGCCGAACCACACATTCTGCACTGGTCGTTCTCCACCCGTTCTTTCATGATGAGCTTTTTATAAGCTCGGCTGGCGACCACGCCATCCTGAATGGCACACATGAAACCCTCCGTCTCAGCAAAGAGCTCCGCAGCACACAGCCATCTGTTCGACAGATGCAAATCGACAAATGGCTGCCAAAGACAATTCACGTGTTTACCGTGCATTGCTTTCGACTTCCATTCATCGATCCGCTCTTGGTCAGACTTCACCCCACTCAGAAGATTGAAAGATCGATTCTTCAAGTTAAGTGGAGTCAACCCATAGTCTGCTTTACAGACAGCCGCATGCATCTGCTCTTTGCTGTAAAAATAAGCGCGCAGCGAGTCGACTTGGCGATGATGTTGTGCCGCCACGTCAACTACGCCTCTACCTCCGATGTCACGAGGTAGGTTTATCCGGTCCACGGCAGACTTTGGATGATGCATTTGGAATTTGGACATAGTTGTCCGTATCCACCGCTGGACGCTTTCCAGATTGGTCTTCGTCCACGGCAACATTCGGAATACATAAGCTAGTGAAGGGATAGCGAATACATTCAACGCGCTTATTTTATTCTTCCCCGAGAGATGCGATTTCAGCACCAGCTTTACACGTCGCAGGAATACGGACAGCAGAGCATACTTCAGATCACCAACTCGAGCATGGTTCCTTGCAGAATTCCTAGGTACTTTTAGAAGTCTGTCTCGGTCATAGCTTTGATGTGGAGGTCACCAATGCTATGTCCGGCATGCGGCTCGTGATGACCTTTGCGATTCGACACTTCTCTAATCCAAACTCCATCGTCTTCCTTGCAGAAGTAATGAAAAGTATTACGTGTTTAGGTATACATAGCTCTAGCCACCTTGCCTAGAATTGCATTGCGCCTTTTCACCTATTCCGTTTTCTACACCTGTCATGCGTGTCATCTCATTTGCCAGAATGTCAATAGTTCATTTGCAGCTACAGTGTAAGCTACATCGTCTCAGACTGTTCTCAAGTTATAATAAACTCTTAAGGCGGGTCCCTATAAACGGTACTCATAATTTGAACATTGCAGCTCCTCCAGGCATCTAAACCTCTCTGGGTGTTGCTGTGCCTGCCCTCTGGGAAAATAAATTCTAAATAAATTTGAAGAGGCGATCGGGGCTTATATCCAGTTGTTTGAAGTAGTCTCTCTAGCATCGCTGTATATCTAGCTGTATATCTAGGTTCAGGTTTCTCTTCCACGGTCTCGTATGGCTCAAGGATACCTTACTTGAAGATCGCCATTTCACCAGGAATTAGACCTATTTGAAGTAATAATGTCTTGGTAACCATCAATCGCAAAACGTTGCCTTGTATTCCGTGATATGGAGGGATTTCTTTGTGGGCGTCGCGGTGCAGGAACGTCTCCATAAATAATTGCTGGCCAATTGTTTCCGCAGTTTCTCAATCCTTTGGCTTGTTCTTCAGGTCGAGGACATTGGCTCTCCAGTGAAGAATTAACGAAAATCAGAAAATCAACAAATTAGAGCGTCTTATGCGGGCATGTATTATCCTTTACCGATATAATGCCTTAATTAAAAAATAATCGTCCTCTTTCATTCATCAGTGAACTTACCCATTCTGTGGCGCATGCATTAATGTCATTGGCAATATTTCCTGTCACATACCAAAATAGCCTGCCTGGGGTTTCATCGAATTCAGTCAATGTGAAGTTTCAAGGTGCGTAGTCGTAGTCGAGCGACATCTAGTTCGGTACCACCGTCGGCAAAAACCGCGCTTACTAGATATACAAATTGATTGCCGTTTTCGATGCTCTGTCCATTAATGCCGATAGGGAGAGCCCGTCAGACCGAGAATCTTTAGGTTTGTTGGTTTTTATCTGCAGTCCAACTCCACTTGTCTCTCTTTTTAAATCCAGAGCCATTTGGCCAAAGTCCATGATCCGGTGAAAGAGGAAATAGATGTTATCAACGTAGTCGAGGTGTTTGAGGAAAGATGGAAGATCGTCCGTTGAATTCCTTCACGTTTTCCGGACAGGGCAGCATGAGGAACGTCTCTGATAATAAAAGAGAGAGAAGAAGAGAATAATATCGGTGGTAGAATGCAACCCTTGCGGACTCTACTTTGATTAAGAGCAGGTACAGCGAAGATCTAAATTCCACGCACCGTTCCAGTGCGTAAGGTGGTCGATGCAGGAAGATCCGGAGCGGAGCCCAGCCTGCTCTCTGTTGATAAAACTTTCGAGATGTTCCTTGATATGTTCCAGAATTATTTTAGCCATTATCTTTGCAACGTAGGGAGGACGTAGATACCTCTCCAATTTTCACACTCAAAAAGGGTGCGCTTTTTTTGGAATCGCAAGATTTTTGTACCAGCGGAAGCAGCAGCACTGCGTTACCTGTAGGTGCAGCGATAAATAATTCTGCGGGGAGACCGTCAATCCCACCGGCTTTACTCTGTTTGAGTGCATTGATGGTGGAAATAATTTCTCTTCTGCTTGGAGGAACACTCCGTATCCACATATTACGGTGGTAAGCCATTTCATCCACAAGAGGAGAAATCTCACCGGATGTAATGCGGTTAAGGACCCTGGTGAAGTGCTCTTCCCACCTCTTCAATTGTGCGTCATCGTAGATGAGAAGTTTTTTGACGTCTTTCATAGGACCACCGAAACATTTGCGACCAAATGCAAGTACCTTCGTGATGCGGTATACAGTTCTGAAATCATTGCGACCTGCGACACCGCTTCCCTGATTAGTGCAATAGCAAACTCTTGCCCCGGGGTACACTACGTGGAACTTCACGGGATTTTGTTAGGTACTGGAGCTTGAGCGCGTCACGCCCTCCATCACTCGCAGCCGTCAGTAGAGCCGTCAAACACTTCCATTCATGGATTCCCTTTCACGATTCTGCAGTCAGCCAGATCTTATGATGCTCATTTGTGACGTGGCCGACAACCCGAGAAAAGAGGGGCCCAATGCCCATCGATCGGTTGATTTCGAACTTAGGGAGTCGCAGCTCTACAACCATGCACGAAGGGGCAGACGCAACACATAAGCGAACGGAAGCGACACTCTGAGGATAATCTCTTTCGAGGCCGATGACGCACATCCAGAAGACAACTCCTAAATCTACTGCTGATCGCGAAGTCGCTGATCTAATTGCTCGTACGGCGTCGGTCAGTTGAAACCCAGATGTCCTTCTAGCAGGCTCTGTGCTCAAATGACGTGATGACGAGGTGATGAAATCTACAGAAATCCACAAGCCTCCCACCATTACCGTTACGGTCGCCAAGACCGTGTCTCCCATTCCATGTCCGAGCAAAGTGTTATCAGATTCCACCTTGGCATTGATATCACCCATCACGATCACAATGTCACTTTTAGCAAGTTTTACCTGAACCGCGTTTAATTGGTTGTAGAAAGCACGGAAGTCTTTTTTGGCACGCTGCATTGTACAATTATGATGCTCCATAACCCGCCGGGAATCTTGCAGTTGGAACTACGGCTGTCAGACACCGGCTTCCAGGTGGAGAGTCCTTGTGCTAGCAGTCAAAAGCACCCCGACACCGAATTCTCATCTGGTACCACTAGGCTTTCCAGAGTGCAAAAGCACATTGCCGCAAAAGGAAAAGAAGTACTGTCCAGAGTCCCACCATCTTACTTCGCTTAGGTCCAAAATGTTCAATGTCAAATGTCGCTGGGATTCCCGCTTAAGTTGTCGAAAGCAAGCATTCTGGGGACCCTCGCTATCATTGTTGAGGTGCGTGTGCATATTCCAGAAACTAATTATAGTCGGTTTTCGATAGCCAAAGATCGTTGTCAACAACAATTAGCATGAACTAATTATTGCAACAGCTCAGCAATAATTTCATATAAATTTATAACATTCGGAATCAGGAAAAGTTAGTCTATTTTCGCGCGACAAGTACGGGACAAGTCTCCTTACCCCGATTGCCCAGTGTGAGACTGCACTGGGGTACTTGCTCTTGTATCGGTTCATGTCCTAAAAGAGGACAAATAAAATAAATTATATTATAAACCGATTTGCGCGTTTTTATTTTTTTTTTGGCTAAAACGTTCGCGGTTAATAAAAGTGGCGCAGTCGGTAGGATGCGCTAAGAAAAGTTTCGTGATTTTTTTAAATCTTAAAGGCGCATTCCGTCGCGTTCGTACAAGTTTTAAAATAAATCCCCAAGAGGAGGAATTTTTTTTTATTGTACAGCGCGGTTCAAATATTAACCATCTCGAAGAAGGAGAAAACGTTTAACAGGCCAGAAAAGAGAAACTAATTCCGTTTAAAAATACGCGAAAGATCGTGTATCTATTTGTGCTTTGATAATCAGTTAGCCAGCAGTGAAATATAGTGAAGGATAAAAAGGATTGAACAGTGACAAAATCCACCAGTGATAATAAGTTGAAAATTGAAAAATTAAAAAAAAAAGGGAAGGAAGATCCAAAATAGTGCCACGCCGTGAGACAGTGTTGCAGATAAGAGATATCCGTAATTATCCAGCCATTGTGTGCATACCAGTTTCTAAAAGTTCCAGAGTTCCAGAGTTCCAGAGTTCCGGACAAGGAGAATTCAACTAACAGCAAGTACTAATTTATTATTTTAGTAAATTTGTAAAGTATTGTAAGGGTGGTTTGAATTAGGACTAAATTTAATTCCAAAATGGCGCAAGCAGAACAAGCCCCAGCCATTCAATTAAACCCTTTGAAGTATTTGAATAATCTACCAGAGTTCGATGGTAAACCAGCGGACCTGCAAACGTTTATTACCTTAGTTGAAAGGGTCAACCCTATGTTGGAAGCTTTTAATGAAGGGTCACAACTTCTATTTAGTGACATTATTAAAAGCAAACTAAAAGGCAGAGCCAAAGAAATAATTGAAATAAATTGTCACGCTACTCATTGGCGAGATGTTAAGCAGGTTTTACAAAACAATTTCGGAGATCGCTTGAGTATAGATGAGCTCAATGACAATCTGCGGGGTGTAACATTTAAAACAAATACTCTAGAATTCTATAATGAAATAAAAGCTAAGTTGAGAAGGCTCAACAACAAAACCTCAGTAGTTATGGGTGCAAGTAACGAAACAAACGAATGCACTCGAAACAATATGAGGACCGCTCTTAACATTTTCAAAAATAAAATCCCAGAACCAATGAAAACAGTTTTATTCTGCAGAAATCCAGATTCCCTTGAATCAGCCATGGATATTCTTTTTACAGCGGGATATACTCATTATAGCTCTAACGACCAAAATAACCCTGGAAACAGACAGAAAACGACTCACAGACAAAAACACGAAAACAATAATAACAACGGTAACAATGACAATCGACAGTTCAATAACAACAATCGTAGTAATAACAACAACGGTAATAATGACAATCGACAGTTCAATAATAACAATCGTAGTAACAACAACAACGATAACAATGGCAATCGACAGTTTAATAATAACAACCGTAGTTATAAAAACAGTAACTACAATAATGGAAATCGACATTTTAATAATGGTCATAGAAATCAGGATAATAGGTCCAGTAACAATCCAAACTCCCGCCACAATGATAACAGTGGAGCATATCAAAATGGTTTTCCAAATAACCCCAACTTCAACAGCTATAATCATCCTCCCAGTTCAAATAACACTCGATATTTTAACAGGCAACCAACTCCAGAACCTATGGACATTAACACAAATGAGACATTAGAAAATTTTCAGTCACAGGCCTCGGAAGAAATCTACCATATATAACTCTTAAAACAAAATTAAACCCACTAAAATTCATTATAGATACTGGTGCCACACATTCAATAATAAATCCCGGCCTTTGCCACCCTAAGTGGAAAATTGACGCCCCAAACACAAATTTGAAAACCCTACAACTTACCGTAAAAATTCACGAAAAAGTCAGAATACCTCTTTTTAAGAGTTAGGAGATACAACACAGGAAATCGAGTTATTTGTTTGCCAATTCCACGACCAATACGATGGAATTCTTGGCAACAACGTCTTGAAACAACTAGATACCGTCATTGACTACAAGAACCTTTTACTCCATGTAGGTAATAAAAAAATTCCAATCTTTTTCGAAACAGACGAAAATTCTCTGCATCGTGTTTCCACCAACGAGAGATGTCACCAGATATCCGTACCTGTATACCAGGATAACGGCCTAGTACACTTCCAAGGGAAAACTTCCAAAGATGGAAGGGTTCAACTTGAGGAAGGAATTTACAACGTAGAAAACTTTCAAATGCTCACTCCTGTGAAGGTCTTAGGCAACAATCCTATTAAAGTTTGTTTCTCTACCCAAGAAACTACACCCGTTACTTATGAAAATTTTAACATAATAGAAAGCAACCCCGACCACTCTTCTACCACTAGGCAGATCAGAGTCAATCATCTTAATGAAGAGGAGAAATCAAAGTTATTACCAATTATAAAAAAGTTCTCAGACATCTTCTATGATGAAGAATCAGATTTAGGTTTTACGAATGCGATAAAACATCAAATTCGAACTATAAATGATATACCAATAGCCGTAAAAACATATAGATATCCGTACGTTCATAAGGATGAAGTACGAAGTCAAATTGAAGAAATGTTGGAAAAAAATATTATCAGACCAAGTCAATCGCGATATTCAGCGCCCGTTTGGATAGTCCCTAAGAAGTTGGACGCAAGTGGCAAACCCAAATGGAGACTTGTCATCGATTACCGGAAACTAAATGAAGTCACGATCGACGACAAATACCCTATTCCCAATATTGATGAAATCCTAGAGAAGCTCGGAAGATGTCAATATTTTACTACGCTAGATTTAGCCAAAGGATTTTACCAAATCAAAATAATGGAGAATGACATTCATAAAACCGCTTTTAGCGTAGAAGGAGGACATTATGAATTCCTTCGAATGCCATTTGGACTAAAAACAGCTCCAGCTACCTTCCAACGCTTAATGAACAACATCCTCTCTGATTACATTAACAAAATTTGTTTGGTATACCCGGACGACATTATTATTTTCTCCACTTCCTTACAGGAGCACTTAGACTCCATCACTAAAATATTCCGTAGATTTAGGGAATCCAACTTGAAAGTTCAGTTGGACAAATCTGAGTTTCTAAAAAAGGAAACTGCATTTCTGGGACATATCGTCACCAGTGATGGCATAAAACCCAACCCACAGAAGGTCGAATGTGTGCAAAAATTCCCTATTCCTAAGACTCTAAAACAAATTAAACAATTTCGTGGTTTAACTGGCTACTACAGAAAATTTATTAAAGATTACTCCCGTATAGCTAAACCTATGACTAAATACCTTAAAAAGGACATAAAATTGAACATTTCAGATCCCGAATATATTCACGCCTTTGAAACTCTGAAAACCCATTTGATCAATGAGCCCATTCTGGCTTACCCCGACTTTAATAAAAAGTTTGTATTAACAACAGACGCCAGCAATTACGCTATTGGTGCCGTTCTTTCACAAGAAGGACATCCAATTAGCTACGCTACCTACGCATCTTAAATAAGCACGAAATCAATTATAGTACGATCGAGAAAGAGCTCTTGGCAATAGACTGGGCAACAAAATACTTCCGACCTTACCTCTTCGGTAGACATTTCATCATCGAAACAGATCATAAGCCACTGACCTGGCTGTTTTCCATAAAAGATCCGAACTCGAAACTCGTAAGATGGCGATTAAGGCTTCTCGAGTTCGACTATATAAATAAATACCTTATTGGAGGATGTAGAAGATGAAGGAAGATTAGCTCAAATCATAGAAGAGGAACATTTACGAAATAACCATAGAGGAATAGACGAAGTTTCAAAAGAACTCAAACTAAAATATTATGCTCCGAAACTTGCGGACAAAGTAACAAAGTTCATAAACAACTGTGACGTTTGCAATACCGAAAAGTACGTTCGAAACCCACCTAAACCACTATATAAAACCACGGAAACCCCACAAAAACCCGGAGAAATAGTCCACATAGATGTCTTCTACACACTAGAAAAACTCCTGTTTCTAACGATAATAGACAAGTTTTCGAAACACGCATGTGCAATTAAATTTCTTGGTAGGACTTGGACAGAGTTCAAAAGAGCCCTAGCTCAGTATTTCAGCCAATTTGGCAACCCCAAGAAAATCATAGTCGACAACGAACTTGGATTCAAGGCCATCCCTTTAAGAGAATTCCTTTCTAACGAAAATGTAGAGATTCACTATTCTTCTTCCAGCAATCATACTTCCAATGCAGACGTAGAACGCTTACACAATACTATAAATGAACATATTCGTCTCCTAAAACACGGCAATATTAATAATCAAGGCACAGTTGAAGAGAAAATTCTTAAAGTAATCACCTTTTATAATAATACAATACATTCTTCTACCAATAAAAGACCCATCGACTTTGTTAACGGAAAGATCCATCAAGATGAATATAATAGCATACACGAAACAATGTTAAGGAAGAAAGAAAAAGTCATCAGTAAACTTAATAAGAATCGGGCAGACCACAGAATTGAGGCAGGGCCAAACTTTATTAAAGAAACCCGAGGAGGAAAAAACCACTCTAAATTCAGGAAAATTAATGCTGAAAAAATAGACGAAGATCACATAGTAGATATAGAAAACCAAAACAAATACTTCCGCACCCATATTAAATCGAAAAAGAAATATCAGGACATAAGTAACCCATCAATACCGTCTAAAACTAAAAGAAAGAATAGACATGCTGCTTCTTCTTCACAACACGTAAACTCCGATACATAATAACCAATAACTCATGTTGCTCTTCCAGACAATGTCACCACTTATAATACTGACCCTTTGGACCGCAATTAACGCCCAAACAATACACCTTGAGGACTTGAATAATAACAAAGGCTATATTCCTATTAAAACAGACGAGGTGAAACTAATTGACTACTACTATAATACCCTTCACACCATCAACACATCAGAGTACGAACAAACGTTAGAACTTATTCGAAGAAACATAAACATCCTCACGACATCTACAGTAGAATCAAAAACGATACTAGAAACTGTTAACAGATATTTCGAACTAGTAAAAACTAAAATTAATAATTTAATTCCCCATCCCAGACGGAAACGCGGATTACTAAATTTCTTAGGTAAAGGACTAAATTATGTCGCTGGAACTATGGACAACGACGACAGGACACATATCGAAACCTCCCTTAAAACTATTTCGGAAAATGAAGCAGACCTCCTCAATAAAGTAAACAAAAACATAATTACTAACAATTTCCTTTCGCTACAAATTAAAAATATTACTCAACACATAAATGTACAACAGACCTTAATAACAAACTATCTAAACAAATTTAAAGATATAAGTCAAAATAATATAGCAACCCTCAGGGACGAAATTAATTTTCTCCAGCAAGTGTATCAAATCGACAACGATATTTCCCTACTAACAAACCACATAACAGACATCGAACAAACTATACTTTCGAGCAAAATCGGTTTAATTACTAAGGACATATTAACTAAGACAGAACTCGATCTTATAGACGACTTTGACGAATATCTAAACATAAAAACTTCTGTATCATCGCGAAACGAAATTATAACAATAACTGTAGGAATACCAAAATACTCCAAAGAAAGTTTGTCAAAAATCATCATTGAGCCAATTCCAACCATCCAAAATAGGTCACTATTGTCAAAATTTAACACAATTTTAGTAAGCCCTATTCATAAGATTTACTATTCAAATGTAAAAGATAATCTTAGAAATAACCTAGAAGAAATAAGAGACAATTGCCTAGATAGTATCATACAGCCCAGAGAAATCCAATGTAGGACGAAACACTTTGATCAACAAGAAATTAAGCAAATTACACCTGGAATTTTAATTTTCAAACATTTTTATGATAACTTTGAACACGATTGTAACATAGGAAATATCAGAATGGAAGGAACATTTATGGTGAAATTCGAAAATTGTAAAATAAGAGTTGGAAATAAAACCTACTTCAATCATCATTTTAGAGTACATGATAAAATAATTTTACCAAAATTCATAAAATCAATTAAAGAAAATAATACATTTGCAGATATAAAAATCGAGGAATTATATTTGAAACAAATTAGTAATGAAAATGATATGAATACAATTTTACTTCATTCAAAAAATAATAATATTATAAGTCTTAGTTCAGATATTTTTATCATTACTATAATAATACTGTTAATTGTACTATATACATACATGAACCGATACAGCCGTAAATTAGTCATTTCGTCGGAGCCTCAAACAAACAGTGGGGGTGTTACAATACGACCCACCAACCCCAAAGTATTTGAACTTCATTAAACCCAAAAACCAAAGTACGCGTTGCATACATGTGCATTTCCGCCACGCGCATTTTTTCTATTCATTCATTCAAGTTCATTAAGTTATCATATTGCGCGTATGTGCATTTCCGCCAAAGGCACATTTTTTATTCTTTCGATTTTGCTGTTGCAACAATTAGCATGAACTAATTATTGCAACAGCTCAGCAATAATTTCATATAAATTTATAACATTCGGAATCAGGAAAAGTTAGTCTATTTTCGCGCGACAAGTACGGGACAAGTCTCCTTACCCCGATTGCCCAGTGTGAGACTGCACTGGGGTACTTGCTCTTGTATCGGTTCATGTCCTAAAAGAGGACAAATAAAATAAATTATATTATAAACCGATTTGCGCGTTTTTATTTTTTTTTTTGGCTAAAACGTTCGCGGTTAATAAAAGTTATAGACTCAAAGTATTGCTAGAAAATCTCAATAAAGAACTCATTTAATTCATCTTTACTTTCGATCGTATTACGATTCCCAACTCATCCAATCCCTGTCTCACCCCCGTTAAATAATCCCACATTGGGCGCTGCTTCTGATGCTAATGTTAATGATCCGGAATATATTGAAGGCCCAGTTAAAGTTCCCCGTATCAACTAGCACAATTTGGTATTGGGTCACTCTCTCCTCCGTGATTTTTATTTTAGTAATTGATTAAAAAGAACTTAAAAAGGTTTTCCGACCGCTAACGAATCCTAAATCATGACCAATTGCGGTACTACTAACAATCGCCAATCCGGAAAGAAGTAGTTGCGATTTTCATGAAACTACTTATATACATATAAACGAACTGACACTATTTTCTAGCTCCCAATTACCTGATTTTGTATTGAGGACATAATATGCGAACTATCATTTGCAAGATTAACTTGTCGCATTCTGTCATTACTTATAACATTTATATTCCCCATTCACGTATCATGCCTTATTGCCCAGCTGCCAATAGCGTACCGCATGGAGCTGATAGTCGTACATTCCATGACAGCGGGTGAGATCAGGCCGAAATCCATTCGCAGTGCCAATCAGTCAATCCCCCATTATGCGACAATGCACAAAGGTACTATGTCATTTGTTTGATTGCAAAATGTCACATATGGTACAATGGGGAGGCACTTAATGTCCGTCGACTCGATTCACTTACTATCCAAACATTTTGGGCGCGTATGGCATGCATTAGGTGCAGACATTGAAGGCCTATTACCTTTAATCAGAAATCCGTGCACCGTGCATGTCTTCGCGAGCACTTCGACCTCCGCCAACATCATTTCCATTTCCATATCGTTCGCATTTTGATACCACATGGCTGGCTAATGTACATGATATGTACCTTTTCGGTTCCAATCCGGCTGTTATGCAAATTCCCGGTCTAATCAACGATCAAAACAACGCGGTAGGGCAACATATCGCACGCAGGGTTGAGTTTATGTCCCCGAAATCTCGAGTATTTTTTTAACAAATATCGTAATCGGAAATATGGATTCGACCAAACGTTAGTTAATTTTGCTCAAATTTTTGGAGTTAATATGGGTTTAGTGCTCCAAAAATAACACTCTCATTTGCCCCTTTTCTTTCAAAAGGAACGCATGGATAACTGAGTGTAGTCTTTTAACGATTGCAAAGGACATTAATAACCCAGATTGAGATAAGCAATAGCTTCGTTCAAGGAGCATACCGATCGATACAAGGGAATCGAAATCTGAGTGCTTCAGTTATGGTTGGTTATGGTCTAGTTATGGTTTTATGGTCAGGATGAGATCACCATCTATAAAGATGTTCTGGTTGGGTAATGTCTGAGAATAGATCCTGCCGCACTTTACTTTGCACTTTTCAACTAAAATCTTTTAGGTTATCCTTCCTCCGATTTCGAAATCCGATCCAGTCTTCCTTCCTTCTCCTTTGAGGTATCCGAGTGTTGTCCATATGTTGAACGTGGCCAACTACAGCCTACGAAGTTTGACTTTTTTGAAGACTTCAGTAGAAGTTAAAGACACGATCCACAAAGCGACCTATACCACTCTCAGGGTCACCAAGTCAGGCAAACGGTGCATCAACCACAGACAGAAGAGAAACCGATAAAACGAAAATCTGGGAAAGCAAAAGAATGTTTAAATTACCGTCCGATCCGGTTGCCGTCCCACACCATGAAGATTTTTGAAAGCACTCTTGATAACCATATTTCCGAAATCGTTCGAATAACCGTAAATTATGCCGGGTTTTATCAATTTTATTAATTTCTTCGGGATACCGAATTCTGATAAGATTTACTAGGCCGACCCTGACCAATGTGTGAGGCCAGATAAAAGCAGCAGAATCAGGGGATGTCCTATCATGCGTCATCTTTAACCTGGCCCTGGAGAAAGTGATCTGGGATGTTGAGGTAAATGCAAGAGGTATGATCCTTTTTAAGTTCACTCAACTACTGGCCTATGCTGACGATATCGACATCATGGGAAGAACCATCCAAGACGTACAAACTGCCTTCATCCAGATCGAGCAGCCGGTTCGAGATCAGAGCCTATTTCAGCTTACAAAAACTGTTCCGCTCGAAACGTCTCGCCATAGGGTCAAAGTTCTTACTGTACAAGACAATGATCTTGCCAGTCCTCATGTATTCCTTGGAGACTTGGGTTCTTAACAAGAAGAATTGCGAACTCTTGGCCGCGTTCAAGAGAAGAATCGTCCGAATAATTTTTGGCTGCCTACATGAGGATGGACGATTCCGTAGCCTACATAACGACGAAATCTATGAGCGATACCATTACCGTCAAGTTGTGGATAAAATCCGGATCCGCTCTCGACAGAGGGCTTTGGCACAAAGGCGTAAACCTGCCGATGATTGTGAACTGGCTTATAAAGCTCAGGTGTCGAAGCTGACGAGTGGACGCTTTGTCGTGCTTTTGTTTTAAAGCACACTTGAGAGGCTTATGGTCTGTCTGTGAACGGCCTGTCTTCTTGGGAGAAACGGAAATATCTAATGCTTAAGTACGCGGCGGGCAGTTCTCGATCCTAGGTGCTGTAGTTCCGTTGAGCGGGGTTTAACTGTTTAGAGAAAAAGCTCAACGGCTGCCAGACTTTATTCTCCTTTTGGCGAAGAGGAGCACCTACTGCAATGTCAGAGGCATCAACAAAAACGGCTTGGGATGCATCTTGTGGAGGAAATGCCAAGAGTGTAGAATCAGGCAGTTGTTGTCGGGATTTGTCTAACGCCCCGACAGCTTTTTCAGACCATACAATCTCTCGTGTGTCTTTCGTTTTGGGGCCAGACAAGTATGCGTTCAAAACGGACTAGTGTTGGGCAGCCTTGGGCAGGAAAGGACGATAGAAGTTTAGCATGTCCAAGAACCTCCGTAAATCGTTCACAGTTTTCGGGCGCGGGAAGCTTGACATCCCTTACCTCTTGTCTGGGTCAAGCTGTATTCCGTCAGGGGAATGAAGTGGTCGAGGAATCTCATCTGTCTCTGGAGAAATTTGCATTTATCAACGTTTAAGACTAAACCGCCTGAAGGAGATGTTGAAAAATGCACTCTAGATGGGCTAAATTCTCAGACTCTGAGGAAGAAGCGACCAAAACATCATCCAAATACACGAAACGGAAATCGAGGTTTCCCAGGACCGAGCGAATGAACCTTTGAAAGGTTTGAGTCCAAAGGGTGTGCATATTGCCGTCTTTGGAATATCTTCTGGAGCTAGAGGGATTTGCTGATACACCTTGGTTAAATTCAAGGTCGAAAAGTTGCGGCAGTTTTCGCGAAATAGGATATCGCTCTGGAACAGTCTGTACGTTTAGCCTTCTATAATTCCCACAGGGGCGCCATTCGCCGTTTGGCTTAGGGGCCATATGGAGTGGGGAAGACCAACAGCTCTTTGAAGGTCTGCAAATACCCTGTTGCATAATTTGTTCGAACTCTTTCCGTGCAATAGCTAGCTTCTGGGGTGGTAGGAGGCGCACCTTTGAAAAGATAGGGGAACCAGTGGTGTTAATGTGGTGGTGCACATTATGCTTCACTGGTTTAGAGAGAAATCTGGTTGAACTTTTGGAGGAGTGCCCGAACATGAGAGTCAGTAATGTCCTCCAAAAGTATGGAAAGATTGTTCTTGGGGGAGGTGAAATTCGGCCTGACGAATTAAGTCTAGTCGTGGGGTCTATAAGGGACCTGTTCTGCTAGTCCACTAACAACCCATAGTGACACGAGAAGTCTGCGCCTAAAATGGGGAAGCTGACATTCGCCAGGATGAATCGTTACGGGAACATCCTACGCAAGCCAAGACTCACGTCCACTTGCCTGTACCCGTAGGTGTTAACACGCGAGAAATTTGCCGCCGCAAATTTTAAGGGTTGCGGGAATAGCCGATGGTGCCGGGGTACGGGAAAAACTGAAACCTCCACACCAGTATCAGCCAGATAACTGCGCCTGCTGAGAGGGTCATAAATGGTTAGGCGACGTGACGCTGCGTTCTGGGTGGTCGTCGCCAGGACCCCCCGTGGACCTAGTTTTTTGAGGTAGGCGCGAATTTACACGGGATCGTACATCTGGAAGCTTTTTCGCCGAATCTACGATGGTACAAACAAATGCTTGGGTCCGTAGGCTGTCCTGACAACCTGCTACCCGATCGCCCTTTACGAGCAGTAGACCGCGAGCGAGCTCGCGACCTGCCACCCGAACGCTGAGCATCCAGCGTCGTCTTCGTCTCCACCATGCTGGCCACAAGAGCGGCCATCTCACGCTTCAGCTTGCCTAATTCATCTGAAGGCTGCTGAACGGCCACTATCGTGGGACGCGCGTGCACCTCATGCACCTTATCAGCCGCAGCGGTCAGCGCCTCCAAAGAACCGGAGACGCACGCGAGGACCGCCTAGGTACTCTCCGGCAAGCGTCGCAGCCAGAGCGACTTCATCCGGTCGTGGCGATCTTGCTCCCACCGAATTGCCTCATTTCGCGAAGCAATTGACTGAGAGTTCGATCGCCCAACGTCAAACCAGCAAGTGATCCAACTTAGCTGACTCACTTACTAACAGGCGCTTGATCAGCTCCGTTTTTAATAGGCTGTAAGAGGCCGACTTGACAATGTCACCAGGAGGATGGCCTCCTCATCCAGGAACACAACGGCGCAGTTGAATTTTGTCGCGTCTGCCGTGATTCCGAACATCTGGAATTGCGAATCCAGATGGACGAACTACAGCTCCGGATTCCGTCGCCAAAAGGGAAGGGCGCGTACAACGAAAGCGGTCACCTGTCGCGTCTTTGTTGTCCACCGACATGACAAAAGCTAAGTTTAATGTGATGTGAGTGTAGTCGAAGACGCGATTATGCTGGATTTTAAATGACCCTACTTTGACGAAGACAGACCGCACCCCCCAAATGCCCGTACAACAGAGAAAAGAAATAAAACCACCGACGCACTCTGGAGCGGACGCTTGAAGCGCAGACCAAAATAAAACTCTACCACGAGAACGCCAACGGCGAATTTAAAAAATGTCGTCGCTGTCTCTTGCGGCGGTTCTACAATGATTATTAATGTTAACAAAAAATTATAAAAATAATAATGACTTAACCTATTTAATAATATAAGTTGTTGTTGATGATGGGCTTGTTGATTATGTTGCTGCTGGTGGTGTTGTTGGATGATACCTCGTTGTGCCCTTATTTGAGTTTTCCCTGCTGCGGCTTGCACTGATAGCGTTTTTTGAGGTTGGGGCTCCAGCTCTCTGTGGATATAAATGAATTTCGAATGTTGTTAACACTGCTGCGCCACAGATTTTTAATAACAAAACTCGCAGAAGGATTAGTAATGCTGATAATTGAAGATCAAGATTCAAATCAGTAAATTATGCGAATCAACCAACAAAATTGACGATCGAAAGCTAAGAGGACAAACCGGTTAAAGTAGAAGTTACTGCTGCCAATCGACTACGGGACAACACTGGCGGAAGGTTTATCTCATTTGCAGTATGCAACCTATTCGCAAACGAAAAAAGACAAAGAAAGTGTTGCGATAAGGGTGATGAACACCAGGCAAAAAAAAACAAAATGTTTAGAATGCAATCAATTAATTCAAATTATGTTCAATTAATCTGCTTACTATGCAAATTCGAAATTTTTTCGAAACGATGATATTATGAAATATAGTTAGTATATACATATGTGAGTACAATTATTATAATATTGTATACACATATATATATGGTGGCAACGTCAGCACCGAAAACCAACCAACAATAGGTTGCGGTGGGCGGGTCACTTAACCCGGAAAGTCTATAAGGGCAATATCTATGGTAGAAAAAGAAGACGAGGCAGACCCTGCCTAAGATGGAGCGATGGCGTAGGCCAGGACGCCAGACAGCTTTTGGGGATATCGAATTGGTGGACCTCGGCGCAAAACCGGGATGTCTGGAGTTCCTTATTAAGGCAGGCCTAGACCGGATACCGGTTGTTGCGCCGTTGATGATGATGATTCACATATATGTATATACTTTAAAAACAATTAAAAATGAATATACATACATATACATTTTTTTTTCCTAGAGACACAGCTGCTGTCTCATGTTTTCTTTCCAAAATTGTGTATGAAAGTTGGAGAATGAAGTATATAAAAGCAGGGTTGTAAAAACTCCTCGAACTCACTCTGTCTTTCATAAAAATTAGATCGAGGCGGCTGGCGGTCTTTCAGCCAACAGTCTGCTACATCCAAAAGTCATGTAAATATCTGCGACACTGCCGTTCATTTGCCCAGAAAGATCGATCCTCTTACGTCGTCAGTATATCTTTTTTAAAGTATGTTACATATGTATGCAAATAATTGAATTCATTTATTTTTTAAATTCCGAATGTATTGTACTTTATTCAGAAGGAGATACATTTCGATAGGCATAGTAGCCAAACCATTTTATTTAAAAAGTAATTTATTTAACGAAGATTAAAACAAAAAGAGGTGAACAACCTGACAAGTCCAAAGTAAACCGCGGTGATGGTCTCCAGTTCAAATGTTACAAAAAATTTATTAGGTATGCATGCAAAATTAGAAATTCAGTTAATGCTGCTGACTGTCTACATATGCCGCCGTACAATGAACACTCTCCAGCCAGTTAGGGAAAAGAATAAATGGCCGTTTACGGATGGCGGAAAGCTTTTATTGCATCCATAGATCAATAATGAGAAAAAGTAGCCCAGCTAATACAATGCAAGACATTTTTAGATATTTACAACCTGGGTAGGAAATTCATCAAAGAACAAATAGCTGGCGCCTTCCATCCACAGGCATTATCCATGCATGCCGGATTTCTTTATGAACTCATTCACTTGGAGGGCCTGCTTCCGACAAAATACGTAAGTATGAATTGCAATGATGCCTGGCAATAAATATTCAGCATTTTTGATTACTCCATTGTTTCACTAATCTGAAGTCGGGCTTGAGCATAATTCGTTGTGGCGGCATCGAGTCCGTAATGGCCTTACCTTTTGAATAATTCCAAAGACCACCGTCGATTCTTGATGTACCTCACACGGAGTCGCGCGGCAGCAGTAAAGATCTCCTTAAATGGTGTCATAACTGGGAATAATCTAAACTTAATACGTGATCGGAATAAGGGTTGGCTAAACGTTTCAAGAGCTGATATCGAAAAAAGGATGTAGGTATATGTTTATTGTGTGTGCATGCATATGGGTTACGAGTTCGAAATATTTCGGTTTCACATGCATTTTTACGCAGGTGAAATTACATATTCGTAAGCATACCTGAATGGTTCCATACATCAAATCAGAATATTCTGAACAGATTCTCTTAAGAAAAGAATCTTAGATAATTACCATTTCAGGTTGGTTGATATCATATTTGACACAGGCACCCAGGTCACCTGGCTGTCGTTTGAACCAACCCTACAGATACATCCATCTTGCACAGATGTCCGTTTCCTATCGCTGTACCACACTATCTATACCTTTAACCCGATCTCAATATCCAATTATTCCGCACAGAGACAGAAACCTAAGTTCCGGAGTAATCACGTCATGATATTCGGCGCCTTCAAACCTGAGGCGAGTTATTTGTTTAGATCGCCGTTCCATATGCTAATGCGATACATTCGTGGAATTTTAGATGGCGTCTATTGACGCAGGTGAGCTTTGAACCGGTTCCGATGGCGTCCTCCTCAGCTTCACACCGCCCAACAAAGTCTTCAATCTTCAACTCTTGACTTCACAAAAATTTATCATCTGAGCATTATTCATTTTATGGATTACCTCAGGCTATAATGATGATTGGAGTTGCCAATTTTTGTACAACGAATTTCGGTATAACTGTAAGTATCTGTGTCTGCATAAAAAATCTATTTCAAATTTGAATATTCATATCTGCATTCATTCTGCAGATAAATGAACAAAAAATTGTTTTGCTAGATTTGGAAATTACACGAAATTCTTCCATAGGAAACCCATGAGAAGTTAACTTGCAAGTCTAAACGTCAAAATCACATGAAATAGCAATTTCAAAGTATTTCCAGGATGTAGGAGTATTTCATTCTTCACTGTTGCTTTCTATACATATATTCAATACTTTACCTTTTTAAGTGGTTCAGCAAAAGAAGTTCTGCAGTTATAATCGCCTGAATGCTAACCAAATGATGTATCACCTCCTGAAGTAGAGATTGTCCCGGAAGTAACAAACTGAAATAGCATAACTTCTTGGAACGATAAAAGAGTGCAAAGTTGGTAATGGCGGTGTACCCTGTAAATTATTTTAGGGGTAGCTGTGCTTGTCCAACAGAATCGATACGATACGATACGATACGAGTGTATGGACTATTCTGCCTATTTTAGAATATTTCTGGCCGCCGACTTTCTGAAAGGCAATTATTAGTTTTGATTTTGAAAATGGGTCCATTTGTTTCATACTGTCTTTAGGGGCAACGCGTTAGGTACATCAGAGATTCCGACATACACCCAAAATATCTGAAAGGAGTGCATCTAACATAGATAGGGAGATAGTCCAGTTGATTCTTACTTTTTAGGTCCTTGCAGTGTTAAAAATTATGAACAAGAAGGAAATACATGACTCCCTCGAGGAGCCCTCCCAAGGGCAAATGTAACTGATATCAACATCAGAGCGGGCCTAAACCTCACAGACGAAAATGGATGTAAAATTCTCTTAGAAATCGATGGACGGTTCAGCATCAGTACGTTAATTTCAAACAGATCACGACCATTAATTTAATATCTCATAAATATTCCGCTATGTGAGTTCCATATCTGTTGCAGAGGATCAAAATCGATAATGATTTGAATTTTCCTATCAAAAGATTTTTCAGGTTCCACTCAAAAGAAGCGAGTGTGGAGTGGAGAAAATGCTGCAAGAGAAGATGTTAACTGGATAGTTTATTTCAGTTGTTCTTTCCGTCGGTTAGGTGCATTCATTTCCTTCAAGATTGACCAACTATTGAAGGATAACATTATTTTGCCGGAAACATCCTATCTGCAGAGGCATTATTCTTCTACATAAAAAGATCTAGCTGGATTCGACGCTAAGCGCCACGTAAGAATTGCTCGATAACGATTTTGTTTAAATTGTATTTGTTACGTGAGTTAATTTGGTTTTTCACCAACTTTATGGTGATGTATTTCACGTATATTCATAAGTGACAAAACTGAAATCCGAACACTTTCGTACGAAATACATAAGCGCTCGCGCATAAAACGAGTTGTACGTTACGTTCTTGTAAAAAAGAACAATCTGCTGAATATAATGCAAGGAAGCGTTGTCATGCAATAGAATCACTTTTTTGTGCCTCTGTTCGTGTTGTGGTCGTTTTTCGGGCAGTGCTTAGCTCAGCTTAAATTGAAGTCGATACCATTCCCCAGTGATCGTTACGATCGATTTCAACAGCTGGTAATAAATAACACCAGGCTCCATTAAATACACAGCATAACCTTCGCATCGTGAACATTGGACCCGTGGATGAGAATATAAATGCGAAATTTAAAAAAAAATTAATTCCAGCGCAGAGAAATTGGGTATATGTCAAACATTCAAGATATGCTGAAACAGTGATGCAAACCATAAAGCGTGACAAACACGCTCAACCGAAAAATCTGAAGAAATTACGGTGGTCCACGCACATGATATCTGGGTTCCAAAACACTACCCATTACGATATCTGCTCAAATAAAGTTATTCATATTATATTACTTTTTTTCGAAAATTTAGTGCTAATCCATCTTAGGTTTATCCTCGATCCGCAAATTTCAGTAATAATATAATACGAACCAGTATTCTGGAAAGTTTGGTGGAAACTCTACTTTTAGTAACAAAGTTACAGTAGATCAAAGTTGTCTCTTTCGCGACAAAGTACTCCTCCTTAGGAAATAAAGTGTCAGTACCACCTTGAATTGTGTATTGGGTATATTCCGATGGCCCCGATCATATACATTGAACGGGGCCATCGTATACCCAAATAATCTTGCACAAAAAATTAACAAAACCTATTATGCCTGAAGCGCTGAGCTTCAGGTTTCCGACTTGTTTGAATTTTTAATGTCATTATTACCATTTTTCAATTTTGGCTACGAAAATAGAGTTTCTATTATTATTCGCCCTCGGCAAGGATTTTATTTGATCCTTTTTCGTCAATTTTCTATGCATTGTATCCAGCAGATTCTATTTTATATTCTTTAAAAAAAAACAAAACACGTGCAACTGCTTTTACCTCCCTTCTGGATACTTGTGTACTTTGTACGGTGATGTTCGGATTTCAATTATTCACTGTATATAAGCATACATGCATGTGGTAGATATGGTAGCCATCCGATAGAAGGTAATGAACCGAACAAGTAAAGCACCTGAGTGTTCCAACCATTAATTATCTGAAATAATAAAAGACTTGTTGTTTCTTTTTCGTTGGTGTGGATATTTATTCTTGCAAATACCGATATTTCTAACTTGTTAGCACTTTTGAAGGGAACAAGTGGTTCCCGAAATATCGGTATTTGCAAGCATAAAGTTCCACACCAACGAAAAAGAAACAACAAGTTTTTATTATTTCAAGTAAAGTACGCTGCAAAAGATTATTATGTCTAGATTATTTTAATTTTAAGGACTGTTATCTAGCCCGTGTATTATCAACATAAAATTGCTGGCTGTATGCTAGCCTGAAAAATAACTGCAGGTCTGGTCTGGTAAATTGATGTAGACATATATAGCCTGAAAAATTACTGAAGATGCAATCTGGGAAATTTCCAGTGTGAAAACTGTAATAGTTTTTTCTGCTACCTTCAATACATTTAGCTAACAGTGACTCATGTCGCCAGAATTTTTAAATATTTGTAAAACAAACTCGTATCAAATTTTAATGGCTTCGATTGAATAGCTTCACATTTCCGCACTCATATACCTTTTCTATATTACATAGTAATTTTTTTTTACTCCCTCTTGTAATGTTAGAATCATCGGTTTTGCGCCGAGGTTCCCCAATTCGTTATCCCTAAAAGTTGTCTGGCGTCCAGGTCTACGCCATTGTTCCATCTCAGGCAGGGTCTGCCTCGTCGTTTTTTTTTGTTGTTGCTTTTATTTAGCCTCGCACATTTGTCAGGATCAGCCTAGTCAGTCTTATCAATTTCGCCGGGATACCGAATTTTTTCATGACCGTGTATGGTTTTACCGGGTTATGCTGTCATTGGCGGCCTTGAAGTACCTCTTTTACTGGTTATAGTGTACCTATTGATCATAGTATCTCAAGTAGGCTTATAACCGTCAGGAACTTTAGTATGTTTCCTATTTCCAGATCTTTCAGCTTTGCATCTGGTATTAAGTATTCTCCCAGATGCTTCGACCTACTTTGCACAAGTGCCGGACATTGTCCCAGGACGTCATACTCCTCACAAAACCTACAGGCAGTGTCCGTAGATATCCCCAGCTTCTCTAGGTGATAGTTCAGCGGACAATGACCAGTGGGAATTCCCACTATGTTTCGGAGGTTCTTTTTGGCGAGGTTTAAGCAATCCTTTGTGCGCATGGGTTCGTATCCCCAACAAGCACCCTGGACTACTCCATCCCTGGTAGGCCCGCCCAGTATAGTTGCCTCAACCGTTCCTTCTCATTTCTTTGAGTCATAGCCATGAAACCGTTTCCGATTCCACAGAAGGGTTCTGGCCCGAGTTAAGGCATCCCTGCTCCCTTCTTGACTAGTTCATCCGTTGCCTCGTTGCCTTCCAACTCAGCATGGCCTGGAATCCAAAGTATTCAGACCTAGTTGGACGAGCCGAGTGTATTGAGTCTCCCAAGGGATTCCCATACCAGTTTAGAGTTCTCCTGGTTGGACCTAAGTGCGTTGATCGCTGCTTGGCTATCGATTAAAATAGCTATGTTCTGCCGCCTGTAGTTCCTTTGCAGATTAAAGGAGGCACATTTGTCTATGGCGTATATTTCCGCCTGGAATATGCTAGCGTATCTGCCCATTGGTTCAAAGTGCATTTTCCTTGGACCAATGACACCGGCACCCGCTCCCTCTGCTGTGAGGGATCCGGCGGTGTGCCAAGGCATCAGTTGCTGCTTTAAACCGTATGTCGCAGCCACGCTCTGCCAGTTTGCCTTATTACTCCAACGCGTTTCAAACTCCTTATCGAAGTGAAACCTCGGTGTCATGTTATCCCTTGGTATCAGTAATTTGGGATACCGCCTAGAAAGAATATCAATCTTCCTTCGATTTAGGCAGCTCCCCGCCCCACTGATACTACATCCTGAATATTGCCCTCCTCGCCTGCATCTGTCTGTGCAGATGAAGCCTGTCCCAGATATGATATTAAAATCATACTTTGGGGATTTTAACAGCCAAGTAGGGAAGGAGCCCGTATTCAGGCGATACGTAGGCTCCCATAGCTTACACCAAAATACAAATGATAACGGACTGCGGATTATTCAATTAGCAGGGTCACACGAAATGGTTGTTGGAAGTACCTGGTTTGCGCCGAAAACAGTCCACAAGCATACATGGGCCTCTCCAGACGGTACCACTTTCAACCAAATTGACCACGTGTTGATCGAACGCCGCCACCTCTCAGCCTTGATGAATGTCAGAGCATATAGGGGAGCAAATATAGACTCGGATCACTATTTCGTTGGCATGGTGCTCCGAGCTCGAATAACAACACAATCCTGAATCCCCTCTGACAATCAGGTGAGAGTTAACACTGAAGGCATCCACAACACAGCCCTCCGCGACACCAATAAGAGGGAAATGAATGCGGCAATAACCTGGAGATGAAGCATCAACAAATGATCTTCACAATCACCTGAAGAATCATTATCATTGATACGGCCACAAACATATTTGGCCCCAGCCGCAAAAGGAGTCGGAACGGCTGGTTTGACCATGAATGTAAGCTAGCAACGGAACGGAAGAATGCCGCATACCGAGTAATGTTGAATTCTCAAAGAACGCGGGCACGCGCAGAGACTTATCACGAACTCCGTCGAGCGGAGAAGCGACTTCACAGATGTAAAAAGGAAGCCTGGAAGAACCAACTAGAAAAGTACAGGGAGCAACCGCACCAGGCGCGGAAGTTTTACTAACAAGTCAGCAGGATGAAGCCTTGTACACCTCGATGCTCATCCTGCCGAGACAAAGAGGGAAATCTGATTTCTGACAGAATGGGCATATTGGAGCGACGGGTTGAGTACTTTGATGAGCTACTGAACAACCAGAACATCGGCGAGTTGGAGGTCCCGCCAACTGAAGACGGCGGACGAATACTGCCACCACCAAGTTTAGGAGAAACAGTCCATGCAATTCATTGGCTAAAAAACCATAGGTCGCCAGGAGCCGATAGGATTACAGCAGAATTGGTTAAATATGGAGGCGACCAATTACACCAAGTGGTTCATCAACTTGTACTCAAGGTATGGGACAGCGAATCAATGCCTGCCTAAAAAGGGAGACATCATACAGTGCAGCAATTATAGAGATATCACGTTGCTGAGTACCATCTATAAAATATTCTCCACTATCTTGCTAGGCCGGATAGCCCTTATACGCCCAGAACATCATTGGCCCATACCAAAGAGGCTTCACTCCAGGCAAATCAGCAACAGATCAGATTTTCTCTGTGCGGCAAGCGATGGAAAAACTGTTGGAATATGGACACCAGTTGCACCATCTATTCATCGACTTTAAAGCCACCTATAATAGGATAGCCAGGGTAAAACTTTACACGGCATGAGAGAATTCGGTATCTCGACGAAATTGATAAGACTGACTAGGCTGACCCTGACCAATGTGCGAGGCCAGATAAAAGCAGCAGGATCACTCTCAAGACCATTCGACATCAACAACGGTCTATGACAAGGGGATGCCCTATCATGCATCCTCTTCAACCTGGCCTTCGAGAAAATGATCGGTGATGCTGAGGTAAATGCAAGAGGTATGATCCTCTTTAAGTCCACCTAACTACTGGCCTATGCTGACGATATCGCTATCATGGGAAGAACCATCCGAGACGTACAAACTGTCTTCTTCCAGATCGAGCAGGCGGCGCGAGATCTTGGGCTGCACATCATTGAAGGCAAGACAAAGTATATGGTGGCAACGTCAGCACCGAAAACCAACCAACCAACAACATCAAAACGCACAGGTCAACCGGGAAGAATAAAGATAGGAGAATACAACTTTGAGACCGTTGACAATTTCTCCTATCTAGTGTCAAAAATCATAACCGTTAACAACTACGATGATGAAATCCGCGCACGGTTGTTGTCAGCCAACAGAGCCTATTTCAGCTTACAAAAACTGTTCCGCTCGAAACGTCTCACCATAGGGTCAAAGCTCTTACTATACAAAACAATAATTTTGCCAGTCCTCATGTATTCCTTGTAGACTTGGGTTCTTAACAAGAAGAATTGCGAACTCTTGCCGCGTTCGAGAGAAGAATCCTTCGAAGAATTGTTGCCCCCCTACATGAGGATGGACGTTTCCGTAGCCTACATAACGACGAAATCTTTGAGCGATACCATGACCGTCCAGTTGTGGCTAAAATCCGGCTCAATAGGTTACGGCGGGCGGGTCACTTAATCCGTATGGATGAGGATGATCCTACCCGGAAAGTCTATAAGGGCAATATTTATGATAGAAAAAGAAGACGAGGCAGACCTGCCTAAGATGGAGCGATGGCGTAGGCCAGGACGCCAGACAGCTTTTAGAGACATCGAATTGGTGGACCTCGGCGCAAAACCGGGATGTCTGGAGTTCCTTATTAAGGCAGGCCTAGACCGGATACCGGTTGTTGCGCCGTTGATGATGATGACTATTAAATTACATTTTAAAATAAGTGAGCATCGGGTTGGGAAACAGAGAGTTGAAAAGGGGAGAGAGCTCGTCAGAGGGCAAAGGTAACCAAATGACATTAAAAATATCCTGCCTTGATGAATCGCTTCGAAGTTTCAGACAAATTTTCCATAGTGGTTTTCTTCAGTCACGACGACAGATAATATAGTGGTTAGCCATTTCGTCAGTCTACTTCATCCTGTGCCTACGCGAACCCGCTGAAGTGATCATCAGTGAACAAATGTAACAGGTGGAGCCATATTCCTTGTTATAGTGTTGCTTAGATAACGAACCGCTCAACAATTGAACTTCACAATCATCTAAAGAACGTTACCATTGTTACGGCCTCAAATGTATTTGTTCATTGTTGAAAAAAAGGTTGCAACGCGTAGCTTGACAATGAACATGAGCTAGGAGTGGAACGGAGAAATGCTGCATTCTGGCACTCGCTATCACGAACTCCGACGATTAGAGAAACGACTTCACAGGAAGAAACCTGGAATAACGAACGTGTCTGTAACCTCGAGAAGCGTAGGGAGCAACCACACCAGACGCTGAAGTTTTACCAACCACGACGGACAAATGCTGCTACCACCGAGCAATTTATCGGCTTAAAAATCATAAGTAGCCAGGAACCGATGGAATTACAGCCGAATTGGTTGAATATGAAGGCCACTAACTCCACCAAGGGGTTCGTTAACTTAGGCTTAAGGTGTGTGACAACGAATCAATGCCCGACGATTGGCAACAAGACATTATCTGTCCCATACATCAAAATGGGGATATCACATAATGCAGCAATTATAGAGGTATCACGTTGTTGAGTACTATCTATATGATATTCCCCGCTATCTTGCTAGGTGGAATAGCTTCAGTCGCCTAGAATGTCATCCGTCCATATCAAAGAGGTCTCACTCTAGTCAGCAAAATATCAGATTTCCCCCCTGCGGCAAGCGATGGGAAAACTGTTGAAATATAGACATCAGTTGCACCATCTTTTCATCGACTTCAAGGCCGCCTATGACAACATATCCTGGGTAAAGACTGACTAACGAAACGTCTCACCATAGGGTCAAATACTGTATAAGAATATGATCTTGCCAGCCCTTATGTATTCCTCGGAGACCTGACCGAACTCTAAGCAGCGCTTCGAAAGAAGAATCCTTCGAAGAATTGTTTTCCCCGTACATAGAGATGGACGTTTCCGGAGTCTCTATAACAATGAAATTTATGAGGGATTCCACGACCGTTTGGTTGTAGATTAAATCTGGCTTAATGAGTTGTGGTGACTTAATCCGTATGGGTGAGGATAGTCCAGCCTGGAAAGTCTATAAAGGCAATATCTACGGTAGATGTGGCAATGGCATATGTCAAGACGCCAAACAGCTTTTAGGGATATTGAATTGGTGGATGTCTGGATTTCCTTACTACGACAAGCCTAGGTCGGATACCGATTGTTACAAGCCTTTGATGACGATGATGATGAATTGTAGGTCTGTATATTTTTACAAAAGTATTACATAAAAGCTTTTATACCTTCTAGACTTACTTTCTGTTTTTGTTTTTCTATATAGGAGTTCAGGGGGTGTAAAAGATACTTCATTTATAAATATTGCTACTCAGTTAACTACTGAAAGAACTAATTTACTTTTTTTCTGGTACAAGATAATTCGCCTCTCGCTTCGCTTTATCAAAAGGGTAATTTTCATAAAAAATGGAAAAGTTTTTAGATGTGCATTGCGTACATATAGCTAAATAAATGGCTCCAAATAAAAAATGTTCATTTGCATAACTATGGAAGAAAACTGGTAACCCTTCCGAAAATACAGGTTTCCAATTTGCCAAAAAATCACAAGAATGAACTTTTAATAACATACTTTGGAATCGCATTAACGGTGCGTCTTAAAAACGTTTGTCGCTGGACAGTCTCCGAAAGCCTTCGTTTCTGAGGTCATCAACTTACCTGAAATTTTGTCAGGTGGCCGGAACTGATTTCGGTGAGAAAAATGTTCGTTCTCACGCTTGGGCATAATAGAATAGAATGGGATGACTCCCAGCAGATGACATTAAATTTAGATTAGTCCGGCTACAGCCGATGTTAATGATCCATCTGAATGTGCTTGGTAAGTTACGGGTGAATACCAGTTCTCGCTTAAATATTCTGTTTAAAATTCAATTAGCTTAGCTGGGTCTACACCATAAAATTTACAAACAGACTCCATTCATTCTGGCTGGGAAAGAAAGATTCGTACAGGATCTATTTTTTCAACACATACGCTTAATTAATGACACCTGAATTTATTTTTAATTTTTTCACGGAATTTCTGTAGGACTCATGTTGTCTGTTTACCTTGTCTCCGCCAAAAAGAAAGCAAAGATTTGACAAGACAGATATTTTCTGAAGGCATTAATACTGGTGATTAGCATTGCATTGGTTTATTTACAAGTGGTTTATCTTGAGATTATCTGGAATAAGCCATCGAGGTAAGTCCAGTTTTGTGCACCAGGTAAAGTCAATTGGCAGACTTTTTTGAGGTAATTTGAGGAGAAGTCACAAAATATTACTTGGATGTTTCAGTTGAAAGTCCACGTTTCTTTCGAAGCAGGTGTCACTCATAAAACCCATTAAAATAGTACATGAATGTATTCATGTGTATCCCAACGTAACTAACTTAATCTAGAAGTTAAGTTGCCACTTGTGATTCCAGCCAAATTTTTGGATTTACCAGAATAAAACTAATCCCATTCCAGTTTGCAACTAATTCTTTGTTCTTTTTAATAAGACCTGGTATAGAACAGAAAGATGATTTGGCGGTGAATCATTTAGGAAATTCGGGGAGTAGACTAGGGAAAAACCGAAATATGACAGATGAGAAACAAATGCGAAAAATGATAATAAAATCAATAGCGTGGAGGCCGAGCTGACGAAAAGCCACCTTGTGGATGGTAATACGTATCAAGTGCACCCTGTTCCCATTGAAATTTTCAAATGGAATGATGATATTATTCAACATGGTCTGTCCCTAAATCTGAATAAAATACGGGGTTAACGGCCGACACTAATGAAATAGGCATTATTGCTTCACTTATCGTATCATTCCCAGTACCGAACGATCTAAGAATGTCGGATAAGTTTTCTCGGCCAACAGTGAAAAACACCACGAAATTTCTTCATGCACGTTGGGCTTCACCCTTGGTGTCCTTTGCGATCGATTTATCTAACAAGTCGGGAAACCAGCGGCGCTTCGTATAAAAGGCTTCATATATTAATAATAGTAACAATCGTTGGCGTAACAGTCCAATTGGATCAGGGCCTCCATTCAAGACTATGTGGTCAGCATTGCGGTCGCCCGAGATGATTACCCTGATTTGACTCAGGTACTCATTCATAGCTGAGTCGGCTGGTATCCCACATCAAATCATGATACAAATTCCACTGCCATCAGTGAAATTTGAACTTCGATCTTCCGTACAACAGCCTTGTGCTGTAACCACTTAGCTATCCGGACACTCTTATGTATATTTATATATTCCTTGTATAATAATATTTTAGTGGATATGTGTACCCTGCTCGTAATATATATGTATCTGTAATGCTAGACTATTCATTTTAGTGGTGTACCGACATTCAGTCTTAAAGTACGACCCCATATACACTACGCGACGTGGTACTTCAGTCAGCACAACTGCCGCGAAGCCTATATTGCATCAGCGCGGAAGCCAACCAGAAACAACTACACATTTTGACATTTTAACAGCTTCAACAGAGTCGTTATTGGCGAATATCAGTCCAGCTATCCGGCGAAGACAGTCAAATCATCAATGAACGTATTCTGGTGGAACAGAAACCTAGCCAGAATGGGAACAGCTTTGGGGAATTCTGTGAAGGGAGAGAATAAATTACAGAAACCTTCAGGCTGTATAAAGCTATAGCCAAAGACAAGGCAATATCGTCTGTCTGTCTGAAGAAAGAAAAAGGGGCATTTACCGAGAATGAGTGATGCTTGGCTTTCGGTGAAATTGACTGTGTGGAGTTTGGATAACACCCTTACTGCGAAATTTCTCACGAAGTTACAATGACCGTAGGTCTTCGCTACCCAGCATTAAAACTAACGGAGCCTGTCAGTGTAGCACGATATAAAGTGTTAGATATGAAGGTTCCTGGGGAAGAAATGTAGGAGTAAGATCATCTCGTGGAAAGGACTATAGAGCTCCAGTGGCACATATTAAGCTTGGTCCTACTGCATTTCTTGCTCATCGTTGGCCATAGAAACGTACGATTTTTCTCATTTCTCGTGAAGAACTTCTTGCAAGCATAGATGGCTATACAAATTTTCATGAGACCCAGTTCTAGATCTAGCCTCCAATTGATAGGTCACCATCAAATACTTTACATCTCATCTTGAATAGCATTAGCTCCATAAATAGCAACAAACTTGCTCCTACGCTCCCCAGTATAATCTTACTGATAACAGAAGGGAACACTCCTGACATCAATACCTCCAAATCGTTGGATCAGATTATCCTGGACTTAGTAATAATACTATCCATTGCTTAAGATACTCCTGGTGAATGGCATTGTTATTCGCGCTGTAGAATGCACCTTATGTATCCACGAAGGCAACTAGTCAATGTTGTTTGTAGTATGACGACCGCTCAATGGTACTAATTGCCTCTTAAAAATCGGTCTTTGTGTATTTGCCTTCGAGGTTGTTGTGCTGAGATTTGCCGAAAGGTGATCTCTCCATTATTGTCCTAAGACGTGGGGCTGACTGACGGAAAGCTCTTCATGGACCCCGCGCTTGCCTGCCTTCGATATGAAAACCACCCGCACTCGACTCCAGGAGTGCTGTACATGTCTGAACGAAGTACAGCACCGATAAATCTTTACAACTAGCATAACCATGCCTTCTTGTTTTCAGAGCCCATTGATTTATATGCGGCGGAGCTGTTTTATCCTATGATTACTGGTTCGATATTCTCAAACGACTGATGCAACCCCATAAGCTACAAGCGGAGTTCTTAGTCACTATTCATCTCACTACCATGGAAATGAATTTTGAGTACAAGCTCTACGGTGTCATTAGAAGAATCCGTCTAGGAGGCCTCATCAACGGCCGGCATCAACGGAGGCGTCAAATGCACAATGCACGGTAGTGTTATCCCCCATGCCGCCCTCTATCGTCCTGGTGTTGGCTGACTATACAGCACAATGAACGATACCTCGCAGCAATAGAGACAAAAATGTTGTGTTGGACCCGCCGTGATCGCATCCGAAATGAGAACATTGCGATCGATATGGGTTCCAGATTCGGTTGCGTGAACATTTACTTTATGCTAACGACAAGTCACTTACTAAGATTGATCTGAACATCGAAGTCGAAGGGAAACTTGCAGGGTTTCAGAGCCCCTCAAATCCATTCTGATCAAGCCTATGACCGAGCTAAATGGCGCAACCAATCAAAACGAGTCGACCTCGATGACATGTGTTTGTCTGATGTCTGAAACATGTTGTCTGAGGCAGCCGTTTCAATATATATACCTTGTCAATAGACTAATCAAAATTCAGTCGTGTCGTTTTCAGTGTTCGTTAGCCAATTAGTCGTGTTTTCCCTAGTGGGCGTTAGCGTTTAGCAGGTATGACTTGCACGAGTCGAGTTTGAAGGGGAGCAACCTCTCTCATCTCCTTCTATAAATTCTCCTTCCTCTCCGAAGATGGGGTTGAAAATTCAACTTTTACCTAATTTTTTTTCGATTGTTCGAATATATTTAAATGCTACATAAATAAGGAAATAAATATATTTATATAAACTATGGTCATTTTCAAGTAGACACATGCGCAGATATAATTTATAATTTTGATAGACTTCTCTACTTTCATTCCTTACCCGCTAATACATATATATAATGACATTTTTACTATACTAAAACAAAAATATGTTAGCGTTTTATATTTTCTTAAAATATGCCTCCCAGTCCAAATTTACTTTAAATATGCTGTAATAAACAAAGTGATAAATAAGCAAGATAATAAATTTCTGAAGAGCGCCTATGGGGCTCCACTATCAACGGCATCAAGGAATATTTATTTCAGGGGAAAAGTTTATCTGCGTGTCTTGTTGAAATGATATACTCCCACTGCGAATTAACTCTGAAACTGCACATATTCTGACAAATTGTATCATCACCATTATTTCGAAATAAACATTTGTCTCATTAGAGACTGTGCGTTTATGCATTTATAATATAAAGACCAAGAAATTTATGTATTTGCATCCGAAATGTTTGTTTTTGTAATAAATGCTATTTTGAATATGATTTGAAATTTTATTAAAATTATTAAACAGAGCGGCTGGCTTTCTACCTTTACTATTAAGAACGATAACCGTCTAATTTGTTTCACTAAAACTTGGCTGAACATCAAGCTTTTCGAAGACTTCTCTGTTTTCCACTGTGGTCGGAAAACGGCAGGATTTTTTACTTAGATGATGGTTGCCAGTGACCCTTAAAGGGGGAATACGCGGCAATCATTTCAATTTGTCATGTTTGCCACTTTATCCTAAGAAGCTTTTACTCCGTCTCCACCATTTCAACCACGTGTGTCTAATGACATCCACTTAGTGTCCACGCTGGTTGGTAAATTTCATTAAAGGCTTTCGAATAACAGTGGCAGTTATCTTCGGCCAACAGTGGCGACCACTTTCCCAATGCTGCTCCCATATAGCAACACAGAGAGAACATTGGCGTAGAACATCCTCTATTTGATTTTAGTCTTGAGATAACTTCATTTACAAATTTTTGACAAAATAGCAAATATAGATTTATCACTATTACTCCAGCAAGTTCGGTTCTGACGCGTTCAGATTGAGAATATTGATTTGATAGTTTTTATCTTTGCTTTCCTTTAATCCAGAACTGTTTGATCAAGACCTATGACTCGGTGAGATAACAATCAAATGACATCAGCGTAGTCAATGTTTTTGAGGAAATTATGGTATTGTCTATTATACTCTACTACGCCTAGGATGGCTTCATAGGAAAGCGTATTGCTCGCAGATGTCAAACTGTACCTAGGCCAAAAAAAACATAAGCGCAAAGGTAGCGACCGACTGAACCACAGGATAAGGATAATACACATGTTGTGGATCAATAAACGCAGATTGGCTTAGATGTATTTTGCTGATGAAACAGGGACGAACCATTTGTTAATTACTGAGCTAAATTTCAGCGAAGATAGTCCCAAGCCCGCTTGGAAACTTCGCATTTATAGGAGGAAGACTGTATGGTTTACTTCAGCTGTTCCTCAACTTCTTAAGTCCTTAGGCAGTTTGTCCTTTATGATAGTCAGCCATTTGGCTTTACTCTTTTCAGTTATTTGTTTTATGTTTTGTGTTATTTTAATTGTGGTTACGATCGTGTGCCGTACCTAGATATTTAATCTCATTTGCCTCTGGCACGTCTTGCCCGTTGATGACTTCTTTAGCTGGATTCTATTTTTTGTTAGTGAAGTTAATGTCAGTCAATTTGGTCTCATTTGATTTTCCATATTTTTTCCCATTCTATAAGCGGTCAATAGTTTCTTGGGACTCTATTTTTGCTTCTTCAGTATTTTTACCTGTGGTAAAAATAGCAGTAACCTCAGCAAATGTCGCTATTTTCCCTTCATCACAGCAAGGTATATCATTTGTATACACAAGAGACAATGTTGGACAAGAAAAATACAGCTGTGGGCATTTTTCTATTTAGACTATCATATTTTCCTTCGTATGTCACTCTGAATAGACACTGGGATGCATAAGATTTCAGGATTTCAAAGAATTGCGGAAGGTCCCTATCTATGTATAGAAAGCAGTATTAGTGTCCATAATGATAATGGTGAGAGGTTTGTGGATTTATGAAGCCCCCACCGTCATTGGTGGCACTTTCATAAAGTTCAACTAGACGACAAAGTACGGACGATCAAATTGATGTAGTAGATTTTGGAGTTGTCTTTTGGAACTCCGTACAAGAGAGGTGCTGACACTCGCATCGAATGGGATCATCAACCAATGGTTACTTACCTTCGCTTGCGCATTTCACAAGGTTGAGCAGTTACTAATCTCAAGTTCAATATCGACCACTTATATGATCCAGCCGTCGCGCACAACGAACACAAGGGGTAGAACGCCACTTCATCCAGGTTGCGATAATGCGTGAACCAATTTCATAACTCTGTTCTCTATTGGATGACAGCATCAACCCGAGATATTTAAATCGCTCAATTCTGGGCCAGTAACAATGATAATGCCTGCTTTATGAGGATCGTTCGACAAAAATTCAGTTTTATTCAGATTCAATCTGAGACCGTGGTGCATGTGTGACAATGTCCATAACAAGAACAAAGCGTGCAGCGTGTATTGCGTCAGTATTTTCGCAGTTCTTGACAAATCCCACTTGATTCACGGTTATTCGAACGATTTCGCAAATACGATTGTCAAAAATGCGTTCAAAAATTTTAATAATGTAAGAAAGTAACCGGATCGGACGGTAATTTGAACAATCTGCTGGACTACCTTTCATTTTCCATATTGGAGTTCTGGAACTTTCTTGCCAGTCAAATGGTGTTCTACCTTCCTCAATTACTCTATTCAAGAACTCACTGAGCCACTGTGTTGGATACCAGCTCTTTGCTTTCTACAGCTCAGATGCGATGTCGTCAGATCCTGTTGCTTCCCTCCATTCCATTCATTTTATTGCATCCTCGATTCTAGTGACGCTGATAAATGGAATTACTCAAAATGTCGGCAATGCTTGTGGATGTGGAGGATGAACAAATCCTTTCATTCAAATCTGCTCGAAATATTCTTGCAACTATCTGTCATGGCTCGTCGGTCGTGAAGTGTTCAGCATCGTGTGTACGTCGTTGTCGGCTTTTAGCAAATCGACACAGATGTCTCTTGCCGTGCAGAGTTTTCAGTTTATGGTAAACATCTTTGTAATGGACCGCTCGAGTGACAGCGATCGCTTTCTTTGCATTCTGGTTTGCATTCTTATAAATTTGCCATTGGCCAGCGTTTTATTGTCAAGAAACTTGTGGTAGAGGCGTTTCTTTTCACGGAGCTTTATTGCAACTTCGTCCAAAGCCAAGTATCTCCATTGCAGAACCGCTCACTTGGCTTAATAACCTGTAGGGTTGCATAGACCGTTTTATGGATCGTGTTTTTAACTTGGTTCCACCATTCTTGCACATTCGTAATGGTTAGTAATCGTGTAAGTGAGATCGTTTCTTCTTTCTTCTCACGGAATCGACAGCATTTAAAGCGCGGCGGGTCTGCGCGTTCTCACGCTGTTTTATCGGTGGCTTGATTCGGCAAGCAGCGAATAACGGCCGATGTTGAGGTGTGGTGCTCTCATAGGGAACGGCTTTGTAGTCAGTGATGGTGGTAAAATGTCGATGACTTATGAGAATATGGTCGATGTGGGAAGATAGAACAATCGTTTCATGAACCATGTATTCACAAGTGCAAGGTCGTGGGTATCCTCGAAATCAACGATACGCTCGCACCAAATCCTTCTATTACATGGTCCTTCTTGCCGTCTGCTTTTTCATCCACATGAGAATTAAGGTCACTTGCAATGATGACGACAGCAGGCACGTTACCGGTGTTTGAATCGAGAAGTTGCCAGAAGGCCTATTTCTCGACATCAGGTTAACCTGTGGTACGTATGCGGTGAAGAAGTGAATAGTATGATCAGCTCATATAATGGTGAGCTTAATCAGCCGGTCATCAAACTGTTCAACTTATTTAATGGCGAATCCTCTGGGATGCCAAAGCCAACACCGTATTGAGTGTGTGAGTTACCAAAATAGAGAAGTTTATAGACCATCGGGTTTTCTGCAGAGCGCAGATATCAATGCGCATTTTCCGAAAGGCTCTTGCGAGTTCCTCGGTCTATCCAATCAGGGTGTCAATATTTATCATGCAGATACGTATTTATTTTGCTCGGACTAGGCTTATTGTTACTCAATCCGATCATTCTGTTTTTAACGGCATTGGATGCATTTTCTTGGTCAGCCTGACGCGGAACCTGTCACTAAGAGAGATTAGGTCGGATTAAGCATACTGGAATGACTCCAACTAGACTTTATTTATCTCTTCCCCTGATCTCAGGATTTGATTTTTCTTTTGCTGAGGGTAGTACAAATTACGTTGCCACAAACCCTCCTCCTCTACCTGGGCTTGGGATCAGCATGCTATATAAATAACATGGCGGTGTTTCTTTGTGGTTTACGTTCACCAACATGCCAGGAAAAAAACACCAACTGCGAAATTCTGTATAATGGCTGATGAAGGGTCTGACAAGTTAACAACCAAATCGACTAACTGACTCAAGTTTCGGAAGTATATTAGCATTCATTTAACAAGTAAAATAGTGTTTAAACTGAAACCGATGTGGACAGAGCTCTATAAGCTCATATCTCAAAATGTTGTCTCTAGGCCTTCCATGTCCAAAGCTGGACTAATGATTCCGCTTGGCTTGCCGGTACGTGGATGGACTTTTAGTTCAACTGCCGCCCTTGTGCGCTGCATAACTGGCATGCCGAATGCAGATGGATAGCTGCCTTTCGGTGCTGAATGTCTAGCGGAAAATCCTACGTTCGAAACAATTCCCATAATCTTTCCTTTCTAATAAAAGCGATGAAGGCCCATTTGACAGGGAAGGTAAAGCACTCTCACCCTCAATACGTCCTCCACTTAAACAAAACGGGTCGTACCATACATAAGTCTGCTCTCACTGGCGTATGGGATCCGTTAGTGTACCAGGTAATTAGTTTTTGATTTACGCCGTATGTTAATGTCATGCTCTCCCAGTTTGTTCGGTTGATCCAACGTGTTTCAAACTTTTTTTAGAATTGAAACCTGGTTGTTTTGTTATCTCTTGGTATCAGTAATTGGGGTTGCCGGCTAGAACAAAAAACAATTTATCTACGATTTAGGCAGTTCACCGCCTCACAGCTACTCCCTGGCATTCAAAAGATTGCCCTCCTTGGCTGCATCTATATGTGGAGATTGAGAGGAATCAATCGGAGGAAGATCCCTAGAGATGCTGCATTTTCTCATTGCCCCTCTGATACATACGCAAGCCAGTTTTTGACGTTTGTGGAATCTCATGACTGTTGTGTTGAGTTCTGTTCTTTTTATACAGATTATCGCCCCGTAGGTAATCATACGCCTTGCAGTTTCAGTGCCTATTCAAAGTAGTATCTTCGGGGTGCAACCCTATTTTTCCTGCTATTGTCCTGGACTTTGGATGGATTGACGCGCAGGACCACTTTCCTGAGCCTGCCACTGGTAACTCTTAGTCCATTTGCATTCTATCCCTTAAGGTATCCTCATATTTGCCCCACACTTGAACTTATCTTCCAGTATTTGTTGGGTCTCTTAAGGATTCATCCAATACCATACTCTACATAAGCAGTGATAGTACTCCACCCTGTGGACAATCGTAAGTAGTGTTTATGACAAGAGAATTTGTACCTGTCGGTACTTCTATTCGTCCACTCTCTAGCATTTTGCCCATTTAGGAGGCCAGTGTATTTTTCTCTTGAGGATCAATACGTCTTATATAACTGAGAGCGATGTGACGAACGCTCTTTCTATGTCCAAAAACGCGCACGGTGCTATTTCTTTTGTTTCTATGGCATCCCGTAATATATCCGTCCGGTAAGCATTTTGAAATTGATTACGCATATCGTTTTGAGTAATGCTGGGAAGATGCCATCTACACTGATGATTTCAGTGGTTTAAAAGTTCCCACTGGCCACCTTACTGCAGCTTGCGTAGTTCATCGTAGAAATTTAGTGCTGTTATAAGTAATAGTATAATACAGTCAGTCAGAATGTTGTTGGCTTCTGTCGTGGCATGGGACCCCGAGAAATGAGTTCTGAAAAGCAGACGTACCCTGTCCTCTCTATTCTCGGTAAATGTCCACATCTTTCTTCTTCACACACACAGAAGGTATTGCCTAGTTTTTGGTTATAACTTTGTATAACCTGGTTGTTTCGGTGGTTTGTTCTATACCTTCACAGAATTCACTGAAGCTGTTTCACTGTACTGCCCTGATCACGTTCATATACGCAGTCGGTGCATTTTTGTACTTCGGCCAGTCTCCGGTTTGTTTTTCCTTTCGGAGTTCTGTTCTCATTCTGGTTTCTTTTCTACCAGGGTACATCCCTCGATGACTTTATTGTCTTAGCCGGAGAGCAGGCCTTATACGCGTTATTGAAAGTTCATCAGAGAATTCTTTATAGTTATGTCTAGTACATCTTATCGAATGCTGGTCACGAATATTGGAGTGTTCCTTACGTTATATCTAACTTACTGCTGAGAATAATTTCAAGAAGGTAATCACCGCTTCGATTAATGTCGCTGCTTCCCCAGCCTTCGTGATGGCATTGCAGCCGAGGAGAATTGATAGTGCCCTTCTTCCTCTCACAGAACTTCACCGGTCCGTCTCCGGTTTAAGTCTCCTCCTGGTTGGGTAGCGAGTCTACTTCCTTGCTTGATGCATAAGTTTCTCCTCCTGGTTGGGTAGCAAGTGTACTTCCCTGCTTGATGCATCTCCGAAATATCATTCCTCGGTCATGTTGCCAAATCTATAGTTGATATAGCAATTTTGACGTTTGACTGCCTTCTGGAATCGATCATTTGACCATCGTGCCATCGTGCCCTTGCTTTTGAAGACTCTCCATAATCGCGTATGAAGATTATAATTCTGATCCATATGATTCTCCGTATCTAGCGCAGCGGTTTTGCATGTATGCAAATGGTATACGATCCCCGCACATGTCGACCACTCTGTTCCTTTCGAGCCAGGCAATTTAAGGACTATAGGCCCAAGTCATTCCGCGGTGTCCTCCGTCGCATAGTTCACCAGTATAAGACCTAATCGAAAGTGGATATCGGTGGACATGAGCTTCGTAGTCTATCCCTTAAACATCTGCCTGCGGCAAAGTCCTCGATAAATTCCTGCTCCTCATTAATGACCATTTGCTCCGGAAATGTTTGTGGCAGTATGGCCAGTCGAATGCCTTTGACTGCATTAGCAGAGCTAATCCAGCCGGGATTTCCCTCCTCTTGGGTTCAGGATTTATTTATTTTGAGAGCCTTCCTCGCATGTGGGCCGTTCTCCGCTGCTTTCCTGTTTCTTGGCTGAGATAATGAAGGCTTAGGTCAGTCCTAAGCCTTCTAAGGGAGTCTTCTGGTTTCTGGCTTTCCTTCAGACAATGCAGGTACCATTTAGCACCTGCACCACATGGACCTGTCCCTTCCCTGACGTCTGATATACTCTCTCTTCTAATTGAGCAGTGACCTTGGCAGTAGGCCAATGTTAATCTTTTTAGGTGTAATCAGCGTTTCGGAGATGTGCCTCTGCCTGGTGGACCAGTATGTGTGCGGTAGGGATGTCCCGTTTGTTTGTTGTTATTTGTTAGTTTATTTGTAAGCGATTCCTACGAGTATGAGAGTTAGGAGGTCTGGCGGGCCATAGCCTCCGTAGGACGATAAGGTCAAACTTATTCACTGAGGCGATTAGGTCTCAGTAAAGCTCCTTTCGAATACAGTCTATTACCCCCGAATACTAGTTCGCGAGACACCTTGGATTAGAGGAGGTGCTTTTCGACTCCCCAGGCTACATTCATAGCCTTTTGTTAATAGTAGCGTCCCCTCGTGCAGAGTGTGACTACCACCACCCAGTAGATGAGAGGCTTGGTTCTATATATATATCAACCTTGAAGAGAGGTAAGCTGGCTCCCAGCCACAAATCAACCTCAAAGAGAAACAGGTTGGTTCCTAGGGAGCTATATTCCGCGTCAGTCCATCCTGCAGTCCACTGCATGACCCCTTCGACAATCTTAGTGTAGTGGTGATATAAGTTACGTCACCATGTGAAGTTGGTGCCCCAGGGGAAGAAAGATCTACCGGCGGCCGTTTTGAAGATCCGTGCTATTGAATTGAAATGTAATCGACCTTAGAACAAAATATGTACTCCTGGACTATTTTGAGTTTGCTACAATCAGACTTGAAGCAAGGAAGATGAAATTTGCTGAATTATGGGTATTATAAAACATTCAAAATTGTTAGTCCATATATATTTATATCTCATTTTTGAATATGACATATGCTAATTTAATTATCTACATAAGTGCGTACGATTCGTGCCTCTATGACATCCTTCATGTGTTTACCATATAAAATGGACGCTTTGCAAGATCAATGCATGCAATCTGAGGCGTTGACTCCGTTGCACATGCGTGTCTGTCATTCGGCTTAATCCCCTTGATCTGCATGGAATTAAGAAGGTGCTTCAACTTGATAAATGCGCTTAGAAGATTAATGTCTTGAACTCCCAGTCGATTATCGGATAGAAACATTACAAAGAGTCAGTTCAATAAATCGTTTTAACGAATTGCACCTGATGGTGTTAAGTGTGGATATAATAATTTACTGATCCAGCCTAAAGTAGACCTTTTGACATTAGCACCGATGTTAACTGATAATGAGGTTTTAAATGCAATGTCAGAGAGTCATATTGCAGATTATTGTAGATAGTTCTCTTTGTAAAATTGTGGAGCCTTGCTTTTTCCGTGTACATGTTATGCGAGTACATGTAGTCGCTAAGGAGAATTCCTATTATTGTTGAGATCTTATAGAGATGGTTAGAATCAGTTGACGGTTTTTGGGACAGCATTTCTGGTAATATATCAAAATTCGCTTATCCGCGCAATATGCACGAAAGCTCTAAGGAACGACCTACCACCTATTTCATTGTGAAGCGGTGTATTATGATAAGAATAATGTTCACATTACATTTCTTATGACTTATGACATCCCTAGAGTGACGAAAGCAGGATTCAGGCTAGTTCTCTAACTCCATGCCTATGGCCGTACGACATTCTACAGTGGATAGTATATTGGCGCGAAAGGTGTCAAATTTAGAGTTTTGCCGTGTTTTGGTTAACTCTTAGTACACTAATAAACAGTGACCTTTGTTTTTTAAACGGTGTGCCATGGGGCACGGGTCTGGAGATGAACAATCGCGCGGAAAATCCCAACCTTGTCCTATTGGAAGGGGGTACCATTGGGTTCCCAAGCAGCGCGCGGATTCTTAGCATACAATACGACTATTAAGATTGAATTTAGGGAGCTGAGACAGACAACATGTGGTGTGGTGTCCTCAATATGATCACCATACGGTAGATCGTCTTTTTTAAGGCTTCATGTTAGCATTTTTCCACTAAAGCAACATAAGGACACTTTCTGTATATCTTAGGGACTAGTCTAAGAAGGGAAAAAGGGAGTTCCCCTTTGGGTTTGGGGTTGGCAAATCAAACGTTAACATGATACCATCAAAACGTCCTCATTTCAAGTGCCATAACTTTTTAAGAGGGTTTGACTGCTAGGATTTTTCAACAGATTTTGAGAAAGTTTGTACGAAACGCCGACATTTACTTTTTTTCTCAGCTGAACTTCATCCCTTGGGTCTTATTTCTACGTATTTGAGAAAATTTCGGGGTTTTAACATTTTCAATCCATATACCATTGTGCAGCGTTTTTGAATTTCCAAGTTCTGGCTTTAAGTTTTTCAATTGATTTTTTTTACTTTTCGCTCTTTGCTAACTTTCACTGTTAGACTTTCGGTTCTGCGGTTTTTCTCCCCAAAAGCGGTGTTCGCCAATTTCATTTTTTTTCTTCGGAATCTGTGCATTTAAACAGATTTTGATGTTCTGAAACTGTCTGAAACTATCTGAAACTGTTATATACATCAATTGTCGCAAATTTTGCATTTTTCTTCTTGAATTATTATATAGTATTCCGAACTTTTCATCTAATTTTTATATTCTTGAAGATTTTTAACCCAACAATCGTATAATTCTAACTCCAAGAGACCATTTCTTAAATCCTTCGAATTTTAAGGGTTTCCAGCAGCCTGCCAGATATACTTCCCCCAGGTTCTTAGGGTTATTAAACGATTATCTCATTTTTCTGAATTTCATATCTGGAATGAAAAGCGCAAATCGATTATATTCTCATAAAACGTCGCTTCTATCAAAGCCGAGTCATACTTCAACATCGGTCGTTGATTGCTGTTTTGTGCCTCAAACAACCGTTGAAACAGCGATGGCCCACTGCGAATAAAATGGTGGCAATTTTGTAAGGAAAGAGATGAAGTGATGTAACTTTCGGTATTACTGACTACTACGAGCGTTTTATGCTACTCTCGATAATCGTTTATCAACCGAGTTACTTGGCTTTGCAATGACAATTTCCAGATAAAGGTCCGTGAGAAGAAATGTCTCTATCCTAAGTTTCTCCTGAATAAAACACTGCCCACTCTATCACGAAGGTCTCTCCGAGCGTCGGCAAGAGAGATTTGTTTGTACTTATTAAAAACCGAAACCAGCACACCTAACATATTGTTTTTTTTCGTTGTGTTAACAATAAGAGGGCACATTGCTTACCGATCGACAATCTATGATAGACAAACGGTGGAAATACTTCAAGTTGGGCCAATGGAAAAGTTTGCAACGTCGACCATTGAAAGAAAGAAAGGCAGTCCGGCAGAATACTCAAATTACCGTCCGATTCGGTTCTTATCATAAGTATAGTTGTTAGTTACCCCCAAATAGAATATTGTACATTAACCACGCCCACGCGCTATCGCTGTTGCCTCCAGGATCCCATGAGAAGCTTACACGCATCGTCCACCATTCTAGGTTCTACTAACAATTAATTTATCAAGAACTGTAAGACTGCTGACCGGGTGCCACAAGAACTTATCTGGTATTCACTGCGTCAACATTTAGTGTCAGATGAGCTCGTGCACTTGGTGAAACTGCTCTATCACGATCCAATAGTAACGTTCAAAATATAGCAGATTATATCAAAAGCATCCAACGTCTTTGCTCGTGTTTATCAGGGAAACTCTCGTTTGTCATTCCTCTTTGTTCTTGTCATGGCACTGTCACGCCTGGAGTTGAGCTCTCTAGGTCTGGAACCGAATACGAATAAAATACAATTTTTGACGACCTACTCCGATAAAACAGACATTATCATTGTCCAGAATTCAGTGTTTTAAGTATCTCAGATCGGCGGTTTTAGCCAGTAGGGAACTACACCATGAAATTGCTTCACGCATCAGATCAAAGCAGTCAAGCCGATGGAAAAGAACGGCCTTTGGGATAAGAACAACGATGGTCTAATATGGTAGATGGTGGTTTCAAGGATTCCGAACTTTACTCGAACCACACATGCTACTTATAAATGAAGCGAACCCCATCCAGGAAAGTCGGCCCAATTATTGAATGAGACAGAGATAAAAGAAAAAGAAGTTAGTATCATAAGAACAATTTCTTCCCGACCTAGAAATGAAAATAACCAAGCTGAGGCTAATTTTGCCAGCTAAATTGACAGTTTTGCTTTGAAGTCCATTAATCGCGGTGTGTTTTTGGCGGAAATATTGATTGACTTACTTTAGCTCCTGACAGCTTTCGGAGTCTTGGCTAAGAGGCAGTAGCGTAGCAATATTCGAAAAAATGGCGTGATGAACGCTGTTATGCACTCACCAGAGAGTATAATCCTCACCAAAGGGGTGTTGATATTCGTTAGTTCGGCAATCATGTCCAACCCTTAGCATCGAGAAGTGTACACACTCCCAAAATGTATATGACCACTTGAATAAAAACGTCATCCCCACAAAAGCTTCAAATTGAATTTATCTCCAATCTGTATGGAGAGGAAATTCTTAACCTCGTGAAAATTATATGAGTGTGGGGTGGAAATTATGTGATCTATTTTATCTATTCTATTCCGGACTCCTGACAAAACTCCAGGTCCGGGGGATCCTCTCTTTCCACCCTTTCTCATCAGGCCTGTCTCAAAGGATTCGTCAACAGCCTACTTCACTCATGTGTTAAAAGTGTATTAAGGGGGGAAAAGGGTCCGAGATACAAGAGTATCTTATTTATTGATTAAAAGAGGGACGAAGACGGCTTCTTACCAGGGCAGAGGCAACTTCAGACGTTCCCTCACCTCTGCCCTAGGAGCAGCGTGACCGAAGCGGCTCGCAGATGCTATGCACTAACTTTTGTAATTCGCAAAACACGGCGAGGGTGCGAATTATATTCTACGTAAATCCGGTCCGGTTCGGTATCAAGTCGATGCGGACTTAGGACTCCCCAATCCCTAAAAGAAGAAATTATTCATTGATGTTTTTAAGGTTTTGTATAAAACCAAACCTTATTAAAATGGGTTTAATGTCTGTCTGTCTGTCCGTCGGCCTGTCTGCCTGTCATACGCATTTTTCTCCGAAACGTTTATTGAGATTGACACCAAATTTGGTGCAAAGGTCGGAAGTGTGAACGCTTAAGCATACAGTGAATTATATCATTCTAGGGGAAACTTAAGGTGGGGAGTGCGGGGCCGAAAGTGATCATTTCTTTCACGGACTCATTCTCAGAAACTACCCAACCCAAGAATCTGAAAAAAAATCAAGAGTCTGCCACTATACCCTTCATACCGATATCTGTTCAAATAAAGTTAATAATCGTTTATTAATATTATTTTTTGGTAATTGGCTGCAAAACCCCCCTTAAGTTCGTTTTAGAATCATCAAATATTGCAGGACAAAAAAAACCGGTGATTTTTGCCAAAAAATGATCCTATTTTTAACTAAAAAGCAAATTGTAATTAGAAAAAAAAAATCCTTCATTCACAATTAAGTATTTAGCATTTAAAATAAGTATACAAAGTTTAAGCGAAATTTTGGCTACAGACTTAAAAGAAATGTTTAGTGAAATGCGCGATTAAAATTTGATCCATGAATAAAATGAAACAAGTCGGGAAACCGCAAGCTGAATGCTTCAGGTGTATTGCTTATATAAACATATTTGAATGGTCTAATTGTACTTACCTCGTAATGTTTATGCATTTAGTTTATCAGACCGTGAACCTTAGTAAGACACTACCATGTCTTAGAATACAAGAAATTCGCACTAAAGTGACAATTTTGACTCATCATAACTCTGTTAGTAATGGTGCCATTTCGATCAAATTTGGTAGTATCATGCTCTCTAGTATAGCCTATATTACCGCTGTTGGCGCATCTAAAATAAACTTAAGGTGGGTTCCTAAGCAATTTCTAAAAAAATATACTTATAATAAATATAGTAATATACTATGGAGTGCATTTTGAGGCCTAGATAGCATGAGCATGGGCCGCTATATTTTTTTCAGATAGTTGGGTTGAATAGTTTCTAAGAATGGGTCATTGAAGTAACTGACTCTTTTCGGACCCCCGTATCCCTCTCGTTTGAAATTAATGTCAAAACTAATGTCGGCTTAATAAAGTACTGATCAAGATGTTTAATTTCATACCCAACACAACTATACTCGGATCCCCCTTAAACTCAACTATGTTACTCTCTGCATACCATGGGGTTTACAGGCCCCACCTTTCTACCAAATTTCATATCAAGAGGAGTAACCGTTTCTGAGAAATAAGGTGTGGCAGACAGACAGACGGGCAGACAGACAGGCAATAAACCGATTTTAATGTTTTGTTTTACACAAAATCTGAAAAACAATTTTTTTTTAAATTACTTATAATAGACGGTAAAAAACTCGCGTGCGAGCGCTGCATACTCCTTCTTGAGTAGCAGCTTCAGTTTTGCGTTCTGCTGCTGATTAAACTGTCTATAACTCGAAAAATTTTACTGCTAATGACGCCAAATTTGCTGACAATATTTCTTACAAGTTGCAGTATCAGAAAAAAAAATTTCGAAAAATCGATTTTTCGACCCATTTCTCCCCACATCTTTCCCCTTGCCCAACATACTCGTATATCATAACTCCCCAATGCTGCAAGCACTTGCTGCGATGATCTTCTTCTCGAAGTATCTTAAATATTTCCTTTTAGATGCTTGCCCCGTAAGCCTGAACGGGGACTAACTCATCTTCACCTTGCGTGCTGTTCACTCTTCGTCCTCGATTGCAGTTATACGTTGACTTTCCTAGGGTAGAATTGACAAGGGTTTCAGAAGGGTACAGCGAGATGTTAATCCAATCAAATCAGAAGTTATGAAACGCACCATATTACCTCTTCTGCAGTATTATGAGCTTCTCAAGTAGAAAAGATAATTCAATACCATAGCAGAGACGCCAAGGAGTATACTTCAGAAAGATTAGCGATCTATTTAAGGAACCGCCGACCCTAAGGAAGCAGGTGCTGTAGCCAATTTACTAGTGTGGGTAACATAATACTGCCTATATAATAATATATGCAGACTCTATGGGCGGGAGAGCAAAGACTCAGAAAAATAATCGAAAGTAGGACGTCACATTTAAAAGAGAATGTAGTCCTCCAAGGCTGTTAAGACCTTGAATTTTGAGTAAAAATCAAAGCTTGACCGTAGTCAAAGTATCCGCGTTTCAAAGAATATATTCAATGCAGTCCCGAGCTATGATTCATGTATTTCCTCGTGAAAAATCATTGCAATTAATTTCACCAAGAACATGTGAAGAAATGAATGGAATGAAGTTCCGTTATTGTGTTTCTATAGAAATATTCGCGGATAGGTGTAAGACATACTCCACAGATTTTAAATGTCAATTCCACGCAAGTCAACATTTTAATGAAACTAAATGTAATCGAAATGTTGCTTGAAGTGCAATTTGATAACTTGTTGCAATGAAGTTAAAGTTTTATTCATTCAACATTTACCACCAACCGTTCGTTCTATTACTGAACTGATAGATTCATGAATATTTAAGTAACATGCCAGGTATTTATTACAAAGCAACCATTGACTGAAAATATGAAATGTCCGCTAAACGAAGTGTTGTACTTAGACGCATGTCATTATGTCATATCATGTGTAATTGCAGCACAACATCGACTGCTAAGCACTTGCAGCAACAATAAGAATACCAAGGAATTGATATTCATAATTTGTCTGTTTTGTAGTCGCTGTTTCGAGAGGCTATTGACAAAAATACTAATGGAAAGGTGGTCGCCCCGTGGTTGTTCTTGGAACTATGTGGCCGCGAGTCGGGTTTACCAGCAAGCCCTAGCCATGTGAGAGGCCATAAAGCCGACAGCGGATTCATCTATTTCTAGCAATTAACAAGTGGCGAAGTTAAAAATAGCTGGCTCAGAGTCAATAGCTGAAACAAAGCCACTTGGAGAATATTAATTTCTGTCAGAGTAGGTGCTCGACTCTTCGGAAGAGCTACAAAGTGATTGAGCGCGGAGCACGTACGCGCCAGGAAATGGTTGGGAACGTGTGTCAGCCCCCAGGTAATAAATTAATCTATGAAGAAGCCAAGTCGTTGACTGAAATCGTTCTAATGGGGCGGATCGAACCAGGCAGGCGGCAATTGGTCAAGTCCAACGATAAAAATTGGTACGTGTTTTCAATTGCTAAATTAATTGCGGAGCTTCCTCTGGTATTTTTAATTGTACAGGGTGTCAAAAAAATATGATTCTCCATATCCAGAGGTATGCATGTCAAAAGAATGTTTGAAATTGTTCTAGGTAGGTGAATTTCTTTCTTGGAAACCAACTCACAGTATGGTCTTTGAAACTAAAAGCGTTGAAATATAGGTTACCACTGTAATTCGAAATAGGAATTCTTTTCTTCTTAAATAAACCTGGTTACTGCTTAAAAATATTTGAGTTTGATATCCTATTACAAGAGAAAATGACTCAAATTAGTCAGGATTCTGTGCAGGATTTTTTGTTTCCAAGATTTACTGTATCTTTTCTGGTTCCGCTACTCCTTCGACTTCTGAGAACGTTATCACTAGTGTTTGAATTTTCCTTAAATGTTGCTCGTTTTGCCGATTCCAATTTAAAATCTTTAGCATTTAAAAAAATATAATCTTGCATATATATTGGGAAAAACATTTTCTTCTGAACATTCATTCAGTTCATTTTGAGCCGAATTTCAAGTGAAGTTGATATTTCAAATTTGGTGGAAATGCTACTTTCTTGCGAATGATATAATTTATTAATTAATGCTGTTAATAATGATAAACGGATAATTATCGCGCAAGCAGGAGTCCTAAATATTAAATAGCTTTTCTTATTTTTGTTTTTTTCGATAGAATATACTCTCAAAAATCGTCGCTCAAAATTTCAAGCCGATATTCATGATCCTCATCAACGGCGTAACAACCTGTATCCGGTTTAGGCCTGCCTTAATAAGGAACTTCAGACATAACGGTTTTGCGCCGAGTTCCACCAATTCGATATCCCTGAAAGCTGTCTGGCATCCTGATCTACGCCATTCCTCCATCTCAGCCAGGGTCTGCCTCGTCTTCTTCTTCTACCATAGATATTGCCCTAATAGACTTTCCGGGCTCATCCATACGGATTAAGTGAACCGCCCACCGCAACCTATTGGGCCGGATTTTATCCATGATCAAACGGTCATGGTATCGTTCATAGATTTCGTGGTTATGTAGGCTACGGAATCGTCCATCTTTATGTAGGGGGCCAACAATTCTTGGGAGGATTCTTCTCTGGAATGCGGCCAAGAGTTCGCAGTCTTTTTTACTAAGAACCCAAGTCTCCGAGAAATACATGAGAACTGGCAAGATCATTGTCTTGTACACTAAGAGCTTTGACCCTATGGTGAGACGTTTCGAGCGGAATAGTTTTTGTAAGCTGAAATAGGTTCTGTCGGCTGCCAACGATCGTGCGAGTTATGTATAAACACTCACAATCCAATATCGATAAGGAAGAATTGCATTTCTTCAACAAACCAACAGATAAGAAAATACCATCTTAAGAAACAAATGTGTATCTTATCCGATGGTTACGAAGAAATGTAACGTGATCATAAAACGAGAGGATAAGGATCGAACTGTGTTCTATGATGGGAAATCAACAGAGCAGAGTCGTTCTTATCCATACCATAAATATGAGAACGACTAGTATCTTATCTAATGGTTACGAAGAAATGTAACATGATCATAAAACGAGAGGATAAGGACCGAACTGTGTTCTATGATAAGAAATCAACAGAGCAAAGTCGTTCTCTTGTCATTTAACATATGGTTACTTATCCATACTATAAATATGAGAACGACTATCGAATCGTTGCTATTCTTGAGAGTTCAGCCGAACGCAGCAGACGTCCTTGGACAGCAGCAGAGGTAAAAGTTTTTTTGAGAATTTATAAATTACAAGATTTTTTCTTTTTTCAGGAGTGATTATCTTTTAGGTACCCTCTAGTGATAAGCGTGGATAGTGTTAAGTTTTTGTGGGTAGAGAATAGTTTGTGTTTTTAGGAAAATTTTCAGCAGAAACCACTATGGAGACGAGGGCCCAGAAAGCCCCAGAGGTCCGATTACTATCGGACCAATCGCAAGAGAAACTAATCGCCAGTCTGCAACGCAGTCTGGACGAAATTAATAAACAGCTAGCCGCGGCGAAAATAGAGATAGAGGAGCAGCGGAAGCAAAACGAGGGTCTGACAGCCCTCATTAAAAGCTTGCAGAAGTCAATAGACCTGCAAAATAGAGAAAAAAAGGAAAACGGCAAGCGTTTACGCATCGAGAGTCCACAAGTGTCGGACTCGGAAAGCAACTCGTCATCGGAAGAGGAAATGTCCACCGACAACACGGACAACACCGCCACCGAGGAGGAGGAAGATGTAGACTTTCCACCTCTGCCGCCACCGAAACCAGTGCCAACTCTTCCGCCCATTTTTTTTAAAAAAAAAACCGTAGAGAAGTCGCCGGAAAAGGCAAAGCCTTCAGGACAAGAAAGTCCTAAGGCTAAAGAAGCCGAAAAGGGCACGGTACCCGTGATCCTAAGGCAGCCATCAAAATGGCCAGCCATTGAGAAGGAATTGCGGAAAAGGAAAATTAATATCCTTCACGCGATGAGGATTCACTTGGGAGTGAGAATAACTCCAGAGCAGCCGAGCGACCATCGGAAGATTACTAAATTCTTTAGGGAAAGTGGAATTCAATTCCACACATATCTTCTCCCAGAAGAGAAGAACATAAATATTATAATCCGGGGGCTCGAGGGTATAGCGCCCGAAGATGTAAAGGAAGACCTTGAGGATCAGGGCTTCCATCCCATAGAGTGCTTCTTCATAAAAATGAAGAACGGGCCCTCCAGACTACTGAAGGTGTTAATGCCGAAAAACGAAACCGGCATATACAATGTAAAATCGATCTGCCACCTGATCGTGAAAATCGAGTCCCAAAAGCCGAGGACTTCCCAATCGCAGTGCCATAACTGTCAGCAGTTTGGACACTCTGCGAATAACTGTTTCACTGACGCACGTTGCGTTAAATGCGAGGGATCGCACCACTTTTCCAAATGCGAGAGGAAGCAGGAGCAGAAGGCAACCTGCACCAACTGCAAAGGAGATCATCCAGCCAGCTACGGCGGATGTCCCAAAAACCCTAAAAACATTAAAAAAACCTTCGCCCAGATGGCGAAATCGAATTCTTCTCCACAGGTATCACAACCAATCAATAAGCCGACAGGAAAAACTCCAACAGCACCGAAAACTCCCTCTTCCTCAGCGAACCCGAAGCCTGTGCAAATGGATCAAGTGCTGAGCAGCATGCAAGCACAGATACAAAACATGATGGAGTCAATGATGACTAAAATGATCCAAAACCTGTTTAGCTCTCAGATCCCTCTAGGCAACCCAACTAAGATCCACCATGGTAAGCATTAAGCTTAACATTATCACATGGAACGCAAATTCCGTAAAAGGAAAAATGGGAGAATTGAAAGAATTCCTTTACGAGGCAGAAGTAGATATACTACTCATACAGGAAACGTTCCTCAAACCAACAGACCCACTTAAAGTACCCAACTACAACATATATAGAAACGACCGACTTACTGGCCGTGGAGGAGGAACCGCAGTCCTCATTAAGAGAAGCATCGAGCATCACCGCCTGGAAACACCACTCATCACTGGAATGGAAGCTACAGTCATCGAGGCAAGGACAGGACCAGCTGATATAAAAATCATATCAGCCTACCGTCCTCCATCAGCAGATAATTTTTCAGAGGACCTTCAACTGCTACTCAACGGGGACAGACCGACTTTTCTCGCCGGGGATCTGAATGCGCGTCATCGAGACTGGGGAGCAACCCGAAACAACAAAGCGGGGAGAGAACTGCTCGCTTTCCTAAACGGAAACGAAGCAACTATTCACGCACCAGAGGAACCAACACATTATGGACGCAGCACAACCGGCACCATAATCGATGTGGCTATTACAAAGAATTACAGCAACCACATCACAATCAACGTGTTGGACGACCTCTCGTCGGACCACAAACCGGTGTTATTTTCAATATACAACTTATATATTGAAAATCCACCGAAAATGATAAAAACCACCAACTGGGACACCTACCGCCATATTCTAAGACAATACACCACAACCTCAAAACTAGAAACTTCGGAGCAGGTAGAGATAGAGATTGAAAACCTAACCGCCCAAATAACTTCAGCCAAGCAGGAGAGCTCAACGGAGAGAGAAGTAAACGACCAACAATACTTCCGGCTCCCAAGAAATATTAAAGATAGAATAAGGGAGAGAAATCGCATCAGAAAAAGAGGAAGAATGACAGGAGATCCCAACCTGAAAAGAGAAGCGAATCGGCTCACTAATGTTATCAGAGATGACATTGACCGATTCAGAAACGAACAGTGGGAATACTTTATTCAAAATCTTGAGCCGGGAAGCAACAACTTCTGGCGGCTCAGCAAATATTTTAAAAGAGGCTCGAGAAGGCAAATGCCTACAATTCATGGTCCCAATGGCCTTGAATTTTATAAAGAGGGAAAGGCCGAAGCGTTCGCGGACTCACTCGAACTCCAGTTCAGGGAGAACACCGCATCGGACGACGAATCTGAAGAAGAGTACGAGTCAGAAACAGAGACACAAGATGACTCAACACAAAGAGAAGACTGGGAACTGCAAACAGATCAGGTGGAAGTCCAAACCATCATTCATGGACTAAGCAGCAAAAAAGCCCCAGGATGGGATATGCTTACAAACGAATGCATCAAGAATGCACCGAATAACATCGCCGAATCAATCACTGCAGTAATAAATGCAGTACTCCGTCTCAGAACATATCCAAAAGCATGGAAAAAATCCATCATCATCCTTCTGCCGAAACCGGGAAAGAACCCAACCTTCCCACAGAACTGGAGACCCATCAGCCTACTTCCAACAATTGGAAAAATTGCAGAAAGGGTAATACGGAGCAGACTGCAGGATCAACTCAACGAGCTCAACATCATCCCAGAGGAACAATACGGATTCCAACGAGATCATTCATGCGAACTTCAACTGGCCAGAGTAGTCCAGCACATTCGCAGTGGTTTGAATAAGCGGAAATCGACCGGACTATTAATGTTCGATATATCGAAAGCTTTCGATAAAGTCTGGCACGCAGGGCTCGTAGCCAAACTAAAGAAATTTAAAATTTCTGATTCTATGATAAGACTGATCCAATCCTTTATTGCAGATCGAAGTTTTAGGGTGGCACTGGAGGGGCACCAATCAACGGAAAAAAGAATTGAGGCAGGAGTACCCCAAGGATCGCCGCTTTCCCCGCTGTTATACACAGTATACACGGCGGACATTCCAAGAAAATTTAACCGCTTCACAGGGATCTCCTTATTCGCGGACGACACATGCCTCTTCCACACATCGAAACAGGCACGCCTCATCACTAGCAATCTTCAGAAGGCAACCAACACAATGTTGGAATACTTCAAAAAGTGGAAGATAAAAATAAACCCGGAGAAGACCCAGGCAATCGTCATCACAAGAAAGAGAGAACAGAAACCGGGAAAAATCCAAATCGAAAATCAGCCCATCGATTGGAAACCAACCGCGAAATATTTAGGACTGACTTTCGACAGCAGACTAAATTGGAGAAAACACATAAAGTTGAAAAGAGATGCATGCACAGGTACCCTGAAATCCCTTTACCCTTTAATTAGATCTAAGAAACTAAACATTAAGAATCGTCTTTTAATTTATAAACAATTAATTCGCCCATCTCTGCTATACGGGAGCAGTATTTTCTACCAAACATGTAAGACATATAAAAAGCAACTGCAAATATGTCAGAATATAGCTATAAGAAAAATTTTCAATGTCCCGCATTATATAAGAAACCTAGATATACATAGCGATCTAAGATTAGAAACCATAGATAAGTACATTAAAGATAAAGCCCTGAAATTGTTCCAAAAAATTGATTCACATAAGAATAAAACTTTAAATATCTTAAAAACAGACAAAAAGAAAAAAGAAACTTATCCTAGCTTAAGGGCATTAGTATTATAAGAATGTATAGTATTTTAAGGTAATTAGTATTATAAAGTAATATTGTTAATATTGTTAGTTCAAATAAAATTAGTTAAGTAAAAGTTAGATAAGAAAAAATTATTATTATTAGTATTGTAAGTAATTTATAACTAGTATAAGATATAAGTTTTATAACGTTGTTGAAAAAAAAAAAAAAAAAAAAAAAAAGAAAAAAGAGGAACAATAACCAACCAGAGAAAAGATGGACAACAAGGTCCACAGCGAAAAGGGGAGCAAAGGTGTCGAACACCAGCTCCAGATTCATCACAGTTCCAAGGCGAATCGTTGCTCATTACGTAACTGTCAGTATTAGAGTTAAGATATATTTTTTTTTAATAATAAATATTATTATTATCACAATTTTTTTTTTTTGTTTTAAATTGAACAAGTATTGTTCATTTAACTTGCGCGGATTTCATCATCGTAGCTGTTATCGGTTGTGATTTTCGACCCTAGATAGGAGACATTAAATTAAAATATTATCTGTCTCAAAGTTGTAGTTTTTTTTTTAAAATAAGTCAGCCAAAAAGTGGAATTTTATGCTAACAAGAAAACATAAAAAGAACACGTTTTTCATAAGAACTGTATTGACAATTTTTAGTCACAAACTGTGAAAAAGTGCATTTAAAATCACAATAATGGGGTTTCACAATCTGAATGGTCGCAACTACATATCTTATGAAACTTTAAACGCCTTTATCTCAAACCACGTTTTTCAGATCTTCTTAATTTTCTCGGCAAATATTTTGTTTTTTATGTAAAACAAGACTTGTAAGCACTGATGAAGGAAACAAGTTGTTTTCAAAATATTGGTATTTGCAAGATCAGTAAATTTCACTAGCAAATAGAAAAAAGCAAGTCTTCATTATTTCAAATAACTTAATCGCTAGAAACACCACGCAATTACACTTAAACAAGACCTTATTAAAATTTACTGTCTGTCTGCCACACACAATTTTCTCGGAAATGTTTACTGCGATTGACACTAAATGTGGTGGAAAGGTGGAAACTATGAACGCTCACGCAGTTACACAATTCTGCGTCGAATTTAAGGGGGCGGGGTCCCTATACATACAAAAGGGTGGTGTAAGTTTTTTTTCACCAAATATGTGGGGTCATGTGGGATCATGTGGGGTTCAATGAAATGAAAGTTCTCGCTTAGCACTTTCCAAAGGGATCTTAGTTTTGGGATTTGTTGGGGAGGAAACCGAAAAATCTGAAAAAAGTCAACGGGCTGCCACTATACGGTGCCTAGGCTCGAAAATACCCTCCATTCCAATATCTGTTCAAATAAAATTAATAATAGTATATGTTATAACTATCATTTTTAGTAATTGACTGCCCGCCAGTAAGTAAGACGGTCAAATTTAACCGCTTATTGACAGAGCTAACACTAGGTGCCCGTGCGCCAAGCCAACTGCTGCGTGAAATGAAGCAGCTGAATGGTGGCAAAGTCGGCACCAAGCCGTTATAATCTTCGTAGCTGTAGAGCACACAGGCCATCCAGGTTTGTGCGGAGTGGCGGTCTCTGGATACGTTTACCGTCATCGCGGACAAACTTCATGTTGCCCACGTGGTCCACGAGGTTCCATGGTTGGTGACCTGTCCCGCGACAAGTTAGGTCAGGTGGCTTCGCTGCATCAGATGGTGGTAGAATTAACAGCTACCGTCTCTCAGTTGGCAGAGGCCGTCAGTGCTTTGCGTTCGGGGAGTAGGATTAAATCAAGGTCTAGCTCCGCCTCGTGGAATGGGCGATTGGTTAGTAAGCCGTCGGGTTCTTCGGCAAGTACCGGGGCATGCTTGTAGTGGGTTCGCGGAAATGTACCTGCCCTTGCAATTTCTCACCAAACAATTGAGAGTTCTGGCGACTGCTACCCGAAATGCAGCACCACGTTGCCTCTCAATATACGACCCCTTGAGCCGCGCAACTACCTGGTCGATACAGGCGCTGAAGATTCGGTTCTTCCAGTATCCCGGCGTAATAATTTAATACCGCAATCATTGAAACTGGCAGCAGCAAATTCTTCGTCGATCCCTACGGCTAGGTAGACTTGTGTTTAGGACTTCTACGAACGTTTTATTGGCGCTTCATAAACACGGATTGAGCATGATGTTCAGCACCGCATTACCTTCACAGAAGCTCGCAGTTGCGCGAAAGTAGTTCGAAGAACTTCAGTAAGCTTTTGGTCTTCGTTAATTCACATGACGCAAACCTTTCAAAAAATTTGTCCACATGATCCACATGATATTCTGGATCCATCTTCCTCTGAGTCCGAGCATTTAAAGCACATCGAGTCCATTTTTCAACGTCTCCTTCAGACTAGTCTAGCACTCAATGCAAATCCCTACAATCGCAGCTGAGATTTCTCGTCTACCTGATTAACCCCGACGGCGTCCAACCAGACCCAGTCAAGGTGCAAGTGATTTCGAGCTTCCTGCGAGCTCCCCAAAAAACCCGTTAAAGGTTCTTGGGCATTTTGAACATCAATAATCGTTTCTTGCCCAGGCCGCTCACCATCAATCGATCCTTAACGATTTTTTGTCTGGGCTGAAAACCAAAGACTCCTGCCCTACCTGATTGTACACTTCCGTACTCGTCGATGCCTCAGACATTTCCGTAGAGGCTGCTCTTCACCAAAAAGCGAATCAAATCTGGCAGCTGTTGAGCTTCTTCTCCAAGCAGCTCAATTTGGCTCAACAAAATTACAGCGCCTATGATCGTAAGTTACTCGCCGCGTACCTCCGATATTCCCTTGAAGGCAGGCTGTTCACATTGTTCACGGACCATAAACTTCTCACTTTCACTTTGAAATACAAGCCCGACAAGGCGTCCCTTCGGCAACTTCGGCACTTGAGTTTTATCAACCAATTCACTTCGGACATTCAACACGTGTCTGAAAAAGCTAACGTGATGGATGAGGCTTTGTGTTGCAGAGATCAAGATCCCAATCATCGCCGATTTTCCAGTAATCGCCGCTGAGGAAAAAGACAACGCAGTTCTTCAGAGCTTGAGGACCACCTCCAAATACACGCTCAGTGAGTTTCCTATCTCCGGCCTAATATCCAGTATATACTGCGAGACTTCAAAGCATGTGAGGAAGGAGGTAGGAGTGCTCCCTCGGTCCACCAAGCGTTTCCACACAATCCACCTCGACATAATTGGCCCTTTAAGAGACGCGCACAGTTTCAGGTATTGCCTCACCATCATCGATAGGTTCACGCGGTGGCCTGAAGCAATATCTCTGAAAGGCATTACTGCACAATCCTGTGCAGAGACATTCCATCGAATTCTACGCTTTGGTGTGCCGGCAATTACAATCACCGACCAGGGAATGAAGTTTGAGTCCTCCCTTTTCTCAGAGTTGGGCAAATTTTTCGGCCTTACATGCCACCGGACAACCGTGTAGTTCCCGCAGTCCAATGAGATGCTCAAAAGGTGGCACAGGACGCTGAAGGCCGCAATAATGGTCCAACACGACCTTTCTTGGCCGCAGGTCCTGTCACTTGTTCTCCTTGCCTCCTCAATAAAGAAGCGTTTTATATGGAGGAAGGCCATATTGCTAGGGAGGACAATAGGAACAGCAAATGCATATTGTCCGAAGAAAAGGATAGACGGAATAGTTGCCGTAAGTGTTAAAAGCCCGAAATTCAGGAAGGTGCTGACTATAATGAGAAAATGTAATTTATTCAAATAACCCTCAATCACTGCATCATTGGTAGCTCAGTATTTAATTGAGCAGACTAGCTATGGATCTCTGATGGAAATTGCTATTATAAATTAACCTTATATAAACTGCTACGGAGGCGTACGGGTCACAGCTTCGACTAGTGGAACGGCGATATGAGCATGCAACTGAGAAATTATACAATGTACCATGAATCGGCAGTCGGTGGTGATGTATGCATGTACAGCTACTGTATTCCACCAAATTTTACACTGTTTCATTTTGAGGAAATGCTAGACAGTCTCAAGATAACGAAGTCCAATGGTGGGGACCTTGAGTCAGGTAGCAGAGAAGCAATTGCAAATGCAGTCTTTTAGAGACTTTTGCTCACTTCAACATAGTTTTGGACAACGAAGTTGGTGTAAACACGTTTCTGAAAAGGGGGTCTGAGTCAATCGTAGACCATACTGGCACGCGGTCCTGATGCGTCCCGTAGGGCTACACCTACAGCAATGACCAGGCAATACTATGGAAGGCAGAGAGCCATCATACCCAAAACCGAGAAAGATGCCGATCTGCAAAAGTTTTGGATGAGCAAACTTTTATATGTATGTGGTCAGGCCAACCTAATAAAGCATGTGACGCGTCCATGCCTAGGAGGTGCGCATTCCCCCGTAGAAGACCAAACTACTGGTGGAATGATGAACTGACCGGCCTTCGATCAGCCTGCCACCGAGCCAGAAGAGCGGCTCAGAGGGTGGTAGGTAGAGTCGATCAAGGGCAGAAAGAGTGCGCCTACAAGGCAGCCCGCAAAACCTTCAAGCTCGCCATCCAGCGAAGCAAGAGGAAATGCTTTAGGGAGCTCTGCTCAGAGGCGGACGTAAATCCTTGGGGGAGAGCTTATGGAATCGTGATGGGACGATTTAGAGGCCGTTCGTCTCCGCAGATCACGTGCCCCATCCTCTTGTTGAAAATCATCCAGGGGTTATTCCCCCAGCAAGAGGAGAACACCAACACATTCCAACCACCTCTGAATGTGACGGCAATCCCGCCAGTCACCAGAGACAAGTTCCTGGAGATCTGCGGCAGAATAGGAGACAATAAAGCACCGGGTCTGGACGGAGTACCGAATAAGGCCCTTAAGCTTGCCGTGAAATCCAGGCCGTACATGTTCGGTGAGTTGTTCGAAGCGTGCATGTCCGAGGGAATATTTCCAGCGGTATGGAAGCGGCAGAAGTTGGTGCTTCTGCCTAAGCCTGGTAAACCTCCAGGTGAATCATCCTCATACCGACCCATATGTCTTTTGGACACGGTGGGGAAAATGCTAGGGCGGGTAATCTATAATAGATTACTCCCGGTAGTTGAGAGCCAGGGCGGCCTTTCAGATCGGCAGTATGGGTTCCGTAAAGCCAGATCAACCATTGATGCCATCAAATTGGTTACTGGCTTGGCCGAAGATGCAATCCACGGAAAGGGTAGTACCAGCAAATATTGCGTGGTAGTAACCCTGGACGTGAAAAATGCATTCAATTCGGCTAATTGGAATCTAATCCGGAAATCCCTAGCGAAGGTTGGTATTCCTGCCTATCTCGCCGCAATTGTCGATAGTTATTTTACTGAAAGGAGGCTCTGGTACGACACTGATGACGGCCCGCAGGAGTACGTTCTTTCCGCGGGTGTCCCACAGGGCTCCGTATTGGGCCCACTACTGTGGAACATCATGTACAATGATGTACTTAATCTTCCCCTTACGGAGGAAGCCACAGTGGTGGGTTACGCTGACGACATTGCACTGGTTGTTGTCGCAAAGCATCTCGAAGATGCTGAGTTATACTCAAGCGAGGCAATCAGTGCTGTCAAATGCTGGTTAGAGAGCTCTGGTCTGACGCTTGCGGAGGAAAAAACGGAAGCGGTCCTCATCACGAAGCGCCGGAAGAGAAATTACGCCTGTGTTAGAGTCGGGAATCATATCATCACTTCCAAGCCGACCATCAAATACTTGGGGGTGGCGATAGACAGGAAGCTCATCTATAAGCAACACGTACAGTATGTTTGTGATAAATCATCCAAAGCTAGTATGGCCCTGGCGAGGATGATGCCGAACGTGGGAGGGCCACGGCATACCTCTTGGTTGCTTATAGCCAGGGTAGTGACCTCAATCATGCTCTATGCGACCCCAGTTTGGAGCGAGGCGTTGCGGATGTCAGTTAACACTAGCAAACTGAATGCAGTCTACAGGAGGATAGCTCTGAGGGTATGCCCTGCCTTCAGGACTGTCTCAGATGATGCCGCATTCGTCATCTCCGGAATGACGCCGATTGACATCTTGGCAGATGGGATGGCGAATATATACCATGCGAAGCCAATCTCTCCCTTATTGCAGACGAAGAAGGCTGAGAGGGAGAGATCCATAAATAGATGGCAAGAGCAATGGGAACGCTCGGGAAAGGGTCGGTGGACTCACAGGCTCATTCCTGCCATCAAGGAGTGGTTGGAGAGACTAATTAATTTTAATCTCACCCAGTTTCTCACGAGACACGGAGGATTGTAATGATAAGAGTGGGGATAGGAGATCAAGTCGATCCCTTGAGTGGCCGATAACGACCTAGAGGGCAGAGCTATCCCAAAAAGCTAAACAAATTGGCAAAATTTGACCGTGAAGGTCCGCCCACAAAGATTACAGCTCTATCAAAGCTCTCGGTCGACACGTTCTTGCACGCCTCTGTGCTAGCCAGGCTCGGGAATGTGGGGGGGGTCCTTTGAGCGCTTTGATCCCTCGCGCTTCATTACTTAAAACAACGTGTCTTTACCGGTGCGTGGGTCCGCACCGGATTTTAAAATCGATTTTACGTAGGAATTCGCGACGGCCTATCGAATAAAACCAGAACGCGAGCTAAATTGGAAAAATAAAAAAAAAAACGGCTCGACCGCGCGCGTGGAGCCGTTTGTCTCCGGACCCGAGTGCCGCGATCAAGTAGGGGAAGGTCCACGACGGATCACCTTCCCGATTGCCGTCCCTTCCGCCTCAGATCTTGTACGAGGCGCAGCCGGTGAGGTTCCCACCCTTCCTCGGCATCCTCCGGCCAGTTATTCTATTAGAGGATGTCCCTTATGTAAGAATTCCGCGGGAGTAAGGAGGAACTAAGGGGAGGAAGTCCTCAAACTACTTCAGATTATTCCAACATTAATGTACTTTTTCAAGCTTCAGTACATAATACAAAAAAAAATTATTACAAACAAAAAGAAATTAAAATAAAGTTAACTAAAATGTAAGTTTAAGAAAAAGAAAATGAAAATAAAATAAGAGAAAAAAAAATAAATAACCAAAATGTAAAATTTACAGACGAGAATGGAAATAAACTAAAAATCATAAAAAAGAAGAAAAAAAAAAAGAAAAGAAAATAAACAAACCACTTACCCAGATGTCACTCCGAGCTCGGACCGATCCTTCGGGTACCTATTTCTCTTTTTTCTTTAAATTCAAACTATTTATAACTACCAAATATATAGTCCTACAAAAAAAAACTAACGTTAGTTCACTTCTTCTCTATAATTTCGTACTTCATGTTTTTATGAGGTTGTTTTGTTTATACACAGCGCGGAAATTTCGACATTTAACTTCAGCAATTAAATATTAATTTCATTCCGTTGCTATTTCGACTATCTCAATTGTTTTTCTCCTTTTTGCTTTAAAACTCTGTACATTGATCATTTGTTAACGATTAAACGATTTTAACTTATTCTCGGAATCTTCGTTTAAAATACACTTCAGTTAGCACGATGTGGTGTTAGTTTTCTTGGTCGAATTCTTTTATTTTGCTCGCGAAAATCTTCACACCTTCGGATTAATGATCCTCTTCTTTTTCCTCCGTCCTCACTCTTACCAAAATTAAATCCCGTTCTCCTCCTCGATTCTTTCTTCTGTCCTCCACCAAGAAGCTCCCACACCCAACTTCTCCAACTCCTTCAACGCCAAATCCAAAACTCCCGTTCCTCTTTTTCTTCTCGTCTCCGACTTCTCCCAGTCTTTTCAAATTCACTTTTATCAAAATTAAATCCCGTTCTCCTCCTCGATTCTTTCTTCTGTCCTCCACCAAGAAGCTCCCACACCCAACTTCTCCAACTTCTTCAACGCCAAATCCAAAACTCCCGTTCCTCTTTTTCTTCTCGTCTCCGACTTCTCCCAGTCTTTTCAAATTCACTTTTATCATAATTAAATCCCGTTCTCCTCCTCGATTCTTTCTTCTGTCCTCCACCAAGAAGCTCCCACACCCAACTTGTCCAACTCCTTCAACGCCAAATCCAAAACTCCCAGTTATTTTTCTGTGCACCGTTTCCCTCCCAAGCAACACTTTCCTCGTTCTCTCTTCGTGCACCGCTTCTATTCCCGCTACATAGCCTTTCTCACTCGCTAGGCAATGTTGCGGCAACATGCGCATGCGCCTGCGGATGCGGCAAATCATTCGCCTCTTGTCAAGATCAATTCGCTCGAATGCATTCAATAATGTGCAATCTGCGGAGAACATTAAGGCAATTGCACATTATTAAATGCATTGTTTAAGCAAATTAATTAAGAAAGAGCCGAATGAAATTCCGCTCCCGTCGCGCAGCCGCGGTCACTACAGGATATATCCAATACCTTCACAGGTTTAAATTGGAGACCTCACCCGACTGTGCAAATTGCGATGGAGTCCCAGAGGACCCAGAGCATGTATTCTTCCACTGTCCGAGATTTGTGGAACAAAGGAGGAACCTAGAGGAGACTCTAGGAGAGGTGCTGGTACCAGAAAATCTGGTGCCGAAAATGCTAGCACATCAAGAGAATTGGGATGCGGTCAACTCCATGATCGCATCAATTCAAGATAAATTGCGGAAGGCAGAGGAAAGGAGAAAAGCGCGGTCACGTGCGCCGCGTATAGAAGAAATGGGATTAAGCTAGAGTGAGCTGACTCCGCCCCGTGATGTAATACCTTATGGTGGTTCCGCGGGGCAGGGAGGGAGTCGAGGGTGGTTTTAGTGAGTAAAAATCCCACACGCTGGTGTGTCCAGACCAGTGTCTTTTGAAGATTTCCACCTCCTAGAAAAAAAAAAGGCCAACCTAATAAAGCAAGCGTCTCCATAGAAAGAACTCTCCATCTGACACAATGCATAGCCTGAGCGTGTGACGTATACATGTTTAGGAGATGCACATTCACCGGTGGAAGTCCTAATTACTAGTGGAATAGTGAAGTAGCTAGCCTCAACTTTGCAATCCAGCGGAACGAGAGGGAATGGTTTAAAGAGCTCTGATCGAAGACAGACGAAAACCAGTGAGGTAGCATCTATAGAATTGTGATGCGACGATAAAGACGAATGCAAATTTAACATTGGCGCAAACCGTATACTTAACTGCAAAATAAAAACAAGTCGGGAAACCAGAAGCTGTACGCTTCAGGTATGAAAGGTTTTGTGTACTTCCTTTATAAAAACATTTGCGTGTCAATTTGTCCCATTAGTACGTAACACGTAATATACGCATATATTATGTGAAAATATCCACTTTCGGGTGATATTGACATTCAAAATCTTGAATTTCGAAAGAAGTGATGACTGATGATTGACCTGTTATAAATTTGGTAGCAATAGTACGATTTCCACCAAACTTGGTAGAATCAAGCTCTATATTATAGCCTACATTGCAGCAAAATTGTAGTGCTAGGATGAACTTAAGGGGGTTATGCAGCCAACTACTGAAAAATATAGTAGTTGAAGGGAGATCGATATGGAAGGTATTTCGGAGCCTAGCTACCATATAGTGAAAACCTCGTGATTTTTTTCAAATTTTTCGGTTGGGCAGTTTCTGAAAATGGCCCCGTTAAATAAATGATCACTTTCGACCCCCCCCCCCCCCCCCCCCCGAACTCCCCGCCTTTCCAACAAATGTCAAAACTAAGACCAGCTACGGAAAGTACTAACTGGGACCTTTCATTTGATACCCCACATTACTATATTTGGTGAAAAACGAATTTACACCCCTCTTTTACATGTAACAGCATGTATCTTACTATATGCGGGAGCGTTCACAGTTCCCACCTTTTCAAATTTGGTGTCAATCGCTCCATCAGTCTCTCAGAAAAATGTATGTGACGGACAGGCAGACAGATAGACAGGCAGACAGTAAATCGATTTTAATTAAAAAAAGCTATAGCAGCCGATGTTCCGAAATATAAGTCGATGATTGTTCAATTTTGGCTCATTTAGAATTGCTCAGTCACCTGATTTCAGTATAATTGAAAATTAAAAAATTAATTGGCTACAGTGGTTACCAAATATCACACAAAAACGATCTTTGAGAAGCTTTAATTCTAGATTAGGAGAACATAACTCCCCGAATTGCATGGAAATTGGTTGAATTCATACCAAAAGGGTTAAAAGCTGTTATCGCTCAAAAGTGGAACCATACTGTTATTTTAATTAAATATTTCTCATATTAATCTACGCGTAATTAGCTGGTTGAGATTGTCTTACTATATTCTTCTATTTTAAGATTTTAGCTTGCAAGTTTTTGAAAACATTAAAATCAAATAATTTTAATTTTTACACACTTCAATATTAGTAAATAGATTATGTTAATATTTCCCTTTGGCTGGAAGTTATAATCATCTAAACTTTTGAGCACTTTTTGTTGATTAAACAGAAAACAGAAACTCCCTGAAAATTTGAATTCATTTCTTGAAAGAAGTGACTCAATGTATCCAAGTGATTTCGGTCATCATTAGCTAATTACTGATCAGAATTCCACACACGCGTGCGAACGTATCCGCAAAGCAGGAAGTTATCAGAAATGGTCGATTGGAATCTGATGGAAAACTTGAGAAAGGATTTACTGACTAAAACGGTTGTTGCTGATAATATCTGCGAATGGTTGAATGGTCACAGTCAGTGTCGAGAAAGTCAAATCAATAATGACTATGGCGCAGTTGTCCGCCAAATTCATAGTTCCCGGGTTGCAGTTGCGGCCATTAAATCAAACCCAGAGTCGTCCGAAATGGACATGCTTGTCCGACTAAAGTATAATGTTACTGGGTTTTATCAAAATGATCTGAGATCACGAGAAGTTCATACTAGCAACAATTGCAAGCTTACATATTATGTTCGCAATTGTTCCTCATTCCTCCTCCATTCATCGGTAAACAAACTGAGCTATGGTTTCGGTGCAAATGGGGTTACCACACGCAAATGGAAAAGGGGTGATAATCTAATTATCTTCGAATACTCATTAGAATGTACTCATTACTTTAGTTTTCAGTGCGCAGTGCGAAATAAGCGCAGCCTCATCAGTTCTGATAAATATTTTTAAATGTGAAAGGTCTAGATAATTACTTCTCAGAAGTGGCTTCATTTTCAAGGTTTTGTTTGTAAAAAAAACCTTATTAAAATCGGTCCAATGTCTCCCTGTCTGTCTGGCTGTCACAAGCACTTTTCTCAGAAACGGCTATACCGATTGACACGAAATTTGGTGAGAAGGTAGGACCTGTGGACCCCCGGACATGTAGTGAGTGATATCCTTCTACGATGAGCTTTAGGGTAGGGGGGTGGGGTTGTAGAATTTTTTTCACCGAATGTAGTCATGTGGGGTACTTTTCGAAGCCGGTCTTAGTTCTGAGATTTGTTAAAAAGGCGGGGAGTGGGAGGGGTGGAAAGTGATGATTTTTTAATGGACCCATTCTCAGAAACTAAACAACCGAAAAATCTGAAAAAAATCATGAAACTGCCTCTATATGGTGCGCAGGCCTCGAAATACTCTCCATATCTATTCAAATTAAGTTAATAATAGTATATTACCATATTTTTGAGGAAATTGAGTAAAACCCTTCTTAAGTTTACCTCAGAGTTATAAAAGTTGGTAGTAGTATAAAATATAATATGAGCCATATTATCCCCAAGTTTAATCAAAATCATACTATTACTAACACTACTACTACTAAGTTACAGTAGCTCAAAATTGACTCTCCACTTTAAATTTACTGGAACTAAATATCAATATTACTTGAAATGGGAAGTCAGACATGCTAAATGCAAATACATGATTGTTACGTACAAATGGAATAGTTCTGCAATTAAATATACTCACAGAAGAAGCAAACAAAACCTTTCATACCTGAAGCGCCCAGCTTCCGGTTTCCCGACTTGTTGGCATTTGTCTTAGAAACCACTCAACCAAAAAACCTGAAAATGAGAGCATGATACTACCAATTTTGGTGGGAATCCTACTATTACCAACAAATTATAATATGTGAAAGTTATCTGTGTTGGACAAATATATTGCAATTCAAAACACAGAATATCAATATTACGCTAACATGAGTAGTCTGACCTGGTAAATGCATATACTTTCCAAGCTAAGTGCAAATGGGACAGTTCTACACTCAAATGTCCTTGCAGCAAAAATACATAATACATTGAAAAATGCTTACAATAGTTATCTTAATGGAATTTAGGGAATTCTCTTTCTGGATCGTATGATCGTAGCGAAGGAAAGATATAAATGTCCACCCTTTGGCGCCATGTTGCCAAAGATTTAATAATAGTGGACTCGAATTGATCTTGTCTCCAATCCCCACAGTCAAGACTCGTTACTATGTGATGTAGAAATATAATCTTGTTGATCATGACATTGATTCAATCGAAGTGGGCAATATACTCTAACCGTCGTTGAGGGTAGCGAAACTTCCCCTTCGGTAATTACACCGTTTCCGGTGATCGGCTTTCTTTGATAGTCTGCTAATCAAAGATTTTTTTAAGAAATGTTGAAGTAAGCTGAAGCATATTCGCCTTAAAGGCAACAATGACAGGGATGTTTATGTATTTCTAATGTAGCCAAGGTAGAAGATATAATAATAAATGGTGGAAAGGGTAAAAGGGCACTTTGATCGGCTTGCTAGCGGCCTGCTTTTGTTTTAGATCATCTGCATATATTATTTAAACAATTTATGGTTAAAAAGTAAGAAGTAATTCAAACGCTGACGACTGAGGCCCACCCAATGGCTTCATGCAATAGGCACTCCACTCTCGCCACTCCTATATGAGAGTTTAATGTAATATTTAGGCAATAAATTCGCAGAGGCAGATGCACTATCCAAATTATAAATATTTAATTTAGACGATGTTTTTCCGACTATCAAAAAAATTAAATATGTAGTTGAGACTTTTACTACGGAAATGGGGAAAGAAGGGATTCTTTTTTTTCCTGGACCTAACAGTAATCCGGAAAGATGGGAATATGATATACGACATTTATAGAAAACCGACGACTATCAACTGACCCATTCGATCATGGTGGAACGGAAAACTCTATTAAATAAGGAGGGGAGACAGGAGAAAAAAGACTGGCACAAATGGCAACAATCAGGAGACAATTTTCGCTCAAAACTCAACTATAATCTATAACGATTGCAAGGATTTACAGAATAACAAGACTTACGTGCAGATCAATAGATTGGTCCATACCCATGTTATGGAACACTTTAAAGAAGCGGGAGAAGCAGCTCAAAAGTAGCTAAGCATATGGTCGGACTAACATGGGAAAAAGCAAAAGTCATGGAAGAAGAAAAACCAATTCAACAAATATGAGGGTGTTTGGATTTCAGAAGTTCCTTTGGAAAGTAACTTTCCCAAGCTAATGGTTAAGCAAGAGTTATTATAAAAACGTGAAAAGGTTCCCATCAACTCTTGTATCTCAGAATATAACGCACTGAAGAAAGGGATAGTTTGCTCCCGAAATATAGTATTCGCAAAAAATAAGAATTCTTATAGTCAAAGATGGGACGAGCATCCTGTTTATAGTGGTTAAATTAAAAAGGGACTAAAAAAATAGTAAAAGTATCGTATCAGCTTTTCTTCAAACATCATTTTTATTAATAAATAAAGACTTCATATTTTCAAATTATTTAACACAAACCTTAAAAGGTCATAACGGAATCCAAGTGTGGTGTTTTCGAGGTTTAAGACTACGTTAGGTAATCACTCCGTACTATGGTCGTTTTTAAATACGTAGGTATAGTCGGGGAGAATTAGCTCTTCCGTGTGACGCAGTCTCTCTATCTGATGAGAAGCTTACATCATTTGTTATCAGTTGGGGACAATTTTAATTAATAATATATGACTGAATTTTAGAATTTGAATTTAGAACTTTGTGCCAATATTATTCATTTTTCACGTTTCAGTTGACAGAAGATCTTGAGAAATTTTTGCAGTTCTCATCAGATTCTACTTCCAAAACCTCAGAACTGGCCATCCTGAGAGAATTCAACTTGCAGCTGCGAAAATGCAAGCCAAGCAGAAGATAAATGAGGCTAACTTAAATCAAGTCCCGAGAGAACCGGCCCAAGGTTCGAATTCCGCTCAGTGCAAATCCATTCAGGCCTGTGAATTTTTTAAAAACGTAGGTTTTGTCGTCGCCCAAGATGCGAGTGAAGTTCCTTCAGCACCTGTTTCGAGCTTTGCTTCCGCTAAAGACGTATAAACATTGTCCTTGGCCCAAAATCAAGCGGTGGTGGAGCTGATTGCTGAATGGCTCCACTTGGCAATGGTTTTAAGGTGGTATAATACCGTTGCTTATCAGAAAGTGGTCAAGATATGAATGATTGTGCGGCCTGCGCACTCCATATCCCTCATAGTTCTCTGGTATACGTCATCGATCCATTTGAAGCAGGGTTTGTCACTCCTTCTTTTTCTCCCATTCATATTGACTTTGCGAGTTTGATCATCCACACTCATAAGGATTTAGTGGCCCACCCAATGCAGCCTATTGATCCGGATTGCATTCAGTACAAAATGGTCGGGATATCATCCTCCTTTTTTTGGGGAAAGGGGGAGGGGTTGAAACTTTTGGAGGATTTTTCTGTTGAATGGAGGAGTGAATGAGTTCACAATTCTTCTTGGCAAGAACTCAAGTCCCCGAAGAAGACAAAAGTAAAAGTATGGTGAGACTTTTTGAGTGAAACAATTTTTAAGGTTTTATATGAAAAAAAACCGTATTAAAATCGGTTCAATGGCTCTAACCTGATTGACACGAAATTTAATGAAAATATATGGCTTGTAAATCCCTTTACATGTAGCAAGTGGTACCCTTTTGGGTTGACTTTGAAGGGGTTTCCTATACATGCGAAAAGGGGGTGTACACTTTTTTCAGAGAATATGACTATGGGTAATCAAATGAAAGGCCTCGATTATTACATTTCAAACCCAGTATTAATTTTGATACTAGTTGTGAAGGAAGGTAGTGCCAAGGTTGATTCCAAGAGCCCATTCTCAGAAACAGCAAAAATGCAGAAAATGAAGCTGCCTTAAAATAGCCTCCATGCCGGCACGTGCGTAATTAAAGTTAATTATAGTATGTTACTACATTTTTTACAAATTGGTTCCAAAGAAATGCAGGCTAAATAAGAGAGCGTCAAACTACCAAGTTTGGTGGAAATCGTGCCATTTCTAAGAAAGTTGCAAGAGGTCAAATTTTCTACAACTAGCATGATTTTAATATCATACTTGGGACAGGGTTCGAGAGTTCGCGCAACTGCCTCGTAGAAGATATCCTTCTCCGACTTTGCATTCTCCTCTGTACGGGCATGAACCTTTACGAGGCTTATATTTCTAAATTTACCGCAGAGTGCATAGCCTTTCGCTTATATTTCCAAAGCCGATAACAGCAGGTTTCATTTTTTGGCTAACTAAGAAATCGATTCTGAGTACATGGTTTACTGTATGGCGCTATAATATATGGTGTAGTGGCTCTTCTCCAGGAAACCAGTTCTTTCCAGCGCATCTCTTTCAACGTTCTTACATCAGCCTCATATTGGGGCAGGGTATCGGCTAGCTGCTTGGCAGCTCCTTCTCTGTACAGCTAATTGTAAATGGAGTAAATGAAAACTCAAACTTTCTTACATAAGAAGTACACAAAACCTTTTGTACCTGAAGCGCTGAGCGTCTGGTTTTCGACTTGTTTCTTTACTTAACGTATTGACCATGGCCTTATCACCGGGTTTCTAGTGTACCATAATATCAGAATGGTAAATTGGAATTTGAAAGCGTCAGTTGCATAACGAAAACCTCCCCCGAAGCTACGTATAGTACATAGTTTCGAAAAAGCGTGAACTCATTCGAAACCAGCAACACTTTCAATCTAGTTTAGCGCACATCATCTGAACTAAAGTCACAGTTGGAGTCAAAGTATGGCGTGCACGTGTAATTCAACAAAACTGTAACAAGGAACGTCCATTGTCTTCCACGGTCTCTCTAAATAGCATGGCTCAGATTTGTGTCTCGGATAAGCTTGAACGTTGTCTTCGACCAGAGACATGATGCAAGTCGTTAAGTTGAAGTGCACACGCAATGCGGCATGTAATGCATCCTCGACACTGCACTGTCTGCAATGTTGGTCCATACTATCTTTAATAGCAGTGATTTTTAACCTTTAGATCCATTGAATCTTTCAGCGGACATATGTGTTCCATGATTATACAAAATAACCATTCTACCTCGTACAGTTTAAAAAACTTACATACCATCAATTCGGAACTTGTATTGTGGAATCAAATAGTATTTAGCACGACGCTGCACGAAAGAAATTTTAGTAAACGTTTCCTGGCCAACAATACCTTACAAAAGTCGCGAAAATAGTTTCCAAAAAGGAATGCGAAAATTCATTTTAATGCGGATGCATGTACGGCGAGTAGACACGTGCATTACTCAACACGGGTTTTTTGATTCATTGCATGCTCGAAGTTCCCATCCACTGCATTCCTGCTTACCGCAGTACACAGCTCTTGCCTTTCTCCATAGATCGAAGATTACGGCAAGTGTCAAGGGGCTACTATTGCAAATGCGAAGTGACACTGCCGAGATTACTCTGGGATGATAGCAGGGATGACAATCTGAACATTTGCGCCAGATTATAATGGTCGAAGCCTGTTTACCATGTTTTCCGAAATTGGGGTGATCTTATCATCGGCAAGTGTTTAATTTATTCGTGCAGACTAAACGAGCGAACACAGAATTTTCCCACTTAAAATGAGCGAAGTTCAGAGATAAAGACCATATTCGAGATAGTATTTGGCATTCCGTGAAGATATTATCGAATGGTAGAGTTAGGAAATAGGGGTTGGCCGAGTGAGTTACAATTTTGTAGGAAGGAGAGTAGCGATGTAGTAAATTGATTGTAAAAAATTCTGAGTTGTGATGTCTCAATAAGAAATATCAAACAAATTCAAAAATGTAACCGAAAAAATCTTCGATTCTCATACGAGTTACGAAGTGGAAGCTGGAAGTTCTGGGTTAGGAAAGGGTTTGGATCTAAAAGGGAGGGGACAGATGGAGGCTATAGAAAGTAATCCCATCCCTAACCTCTTTCACAAAGCCGTTCCCAGAATCGTCCCAACTCAAAAATCTGAAAAAAAAAAATTAAGAAGCTCTCCATATACTTTGAATATTAATATCACACTAGAGCGAGTGGTCTGACATTCTAAATGCATATAAACTGCGAGCTATGTTCAAATGGCAGTTTTGCGCTCAAATATATACACAAGAAATACACAAAACTTTTCATATCAGAAGCTCCGACCGCATATTCTCGATACACTTATCATTCACTTAACTTCACTTAACTGCTAAATCTTCTACGTATGAACCAATGTCAAAAGTAGTTTTAATAATTACTAACACAAATTTTTCGCACAATATTCGAGAAGATAGTAATATGGGAAAGTAAACGTATCTAGTAACACACACAATTTCATCTTCCTCTGCTTCAGTTTTTGTCCCGTTCAGAAGCGGAGTCGGCTCGTCGTGATCAGTTGGGCCATTTTGCTCTGTGAAAGACTTGATTTTTATGGAGTCGCGAGGATTTCAAATCACCATTCAGCCAGCGTTTTATCGGCCGACCTTCTGATAATTTGCCATCGACTTCGACATTCAGTCCGATCTCAGTAAGTAAATTCTCGTTAACGCAAATTGGACGAATCGTGCAACCTACCAATTCGATCGCGCATATCCTCAGTTTGGATGTGATCATGGCATGTTACCCATTGTTCCAACGCAACATGTTCGCCTCTATTACCAAGAGACGCCGTTCATTGTCTTCTATGGTCGGCCAACACTCAGGACCACAGAAGGCGACAGGGCGAGCGGCACTATATTTTAGATATAACACTTTCGTTGATAAGTTCTTCGCAAAGAACATCAGTTGTGAAACTTCATTTAGGATGTACTAATGGGGAAGCAATTTCATAACGCAGTTCACCATTGGTTGATAATAATAATCGTTGGCGTAACAATCCAGTTGGATCAGAGCCTTGAATTGTCGTAGAGCACTTCATTCATAACGGTACACTACAGGATTACAGTACCCTGTGGTGTATGGCCAGCATTGGGCTCGCCCGAAATTCGAGATATTTAAATCGCTTAGTTCTGGTAGGTCACTGCCACTGACAGTAATAGTGCCCGATTCATTGGGAGCGGTCGTCAAAAATGCTATTTTATTCAAATTTAATCCGAGACTGTGTTGTAGGAGACGACCATCCCAAATTGCTAGAGATTAGCTTTACTATGAGACGCTGGGAAAACATCATCTGTATAAACAAGCGTATAAGGCGCTGAACGTAAGATGTCCCAGATGACAGTGCCCATAACAAGGAAAAAGATAAGTACTGAGAGAGCGATTCCTTGATGAACGCCGAAAGAGTCACGGAGAGGTTTTAATATACTCACCACACTTGGAACTTTTTCTTCGGATCCCGTTAGAGCAATTTGATTAAGTGCACAAGTTCCTTTGGCACTAGGTGTCGTCGTTGAGCATACCATATGAGTCCGCGAGACGCACGGTCGCACGCCTTCTCTAGATCCAAAAATGCAATGCAAAGAGGGTGATGCTTTTCACTGTGTTTCTGCATGAGTAACCGCACAACGTGTATTTCATCAATAGTCCCGCAGTTCCTTACGAACCTCTATTGATACACGGTTTATATGGTGGAATAGCCCCAAATGTCGGCAGTGCTTGTGGTAGTGGGAGATGAACATGTACTTCCGATCGAATCTGCTCAAAATATTCCCGCCACCATTTCTCCATTGCGGCTCGTCGATCGGCTAGCAAAGTACCGTTCTTGTCATTAACGCAACAAAAGCGCTCGATATCTTCTGTGCGTTCGTATCGGCATTTAACAAGTCGATAGAGATCTTTCTCACCGTCCTGAGTATCCAGTTTATCGTAAAGATCATTGCAGTGGAGCACTCGTGAAATAAAGATCGCTTTCTTTGCTTAAAATTAGCCATCGTTTTATCATCGAGAAATTCATGGTAGAGGCGTTTCTTTTCACGAAATTTCGTTTGGGCATGGTCTTTCCAAAGCCAACAATCTCGGTTGGTGAATGGCTTACCGATTTGAATTTTACTGTCCACACTGTGAAATATAGAAAGGTGGGACCTTGTACTTATCAATACTTGGTTTACCAAACGATTATAAGTCATTCATTGACAGGTACATGATCGTGAGTGTAGCCATAATCGACTATACGCTCGCCATTCTCATTGCGCGCTTCATAGCCTTTTCCCCATGACATCTGTTTCTGTCTGCCTTTTCATTCACATGACTATTGAGACCACCTGCAATGACCATATAAGCATCGGCAGGCACGTTACAGGTGTTTGTGTCGAGAAGTTGCCAGAAGACATACTCATATTTCACTGCATCAGGTCGACCTGTCTGTGGCGCGTATGCGGTGAAAAGATGAATAGTGCGATCAGCTAATATAATTGAGTTTCATCAACTGGTTCTCAAATCGCTCGACTTCTTTAATGACAACGCGGAAATTATATTTTGTGCTACCAATATAAAGAAGTTTTTTTTAGCAATTACCACCGCGTTCGCGTTCTATGTCGCAGCTTTTGGTACAAGACCTTTAGGTTTTTTGTAGAGCGCAAATATCATTGAACCTTTCCAAAGGGCTTTTACGAGTCCCTCTGTTATTTCACTGAGGGTGCCAATATTTAGCGTGCAAACACGTATTTGTTCTGCTCGGGTTAGTTTATTTATAATATGTCCTGATGCTGTCCATGCGCCGAAAACCCTTGCCCATTTCTCGACAGGACCGGGACCCGCCCTGCCGCGTCGAAAGAGCTAAACGCCCTAACATTTCTCGGAGAGATCAGGTAGGATTTTGCACTGTGCAGTAGCTCCAACTATACTTTATTTGTCTCTTCCCCTGATCTCGGCATTTTTTTACTTCACTGAGGATGTTTCAAAGTATGTTGTCTGAAGCCCTCCTCCTTTATCTTGTGTTGGGATCAAAATGCTATGCAAATAACATTGCAGAGTTTGCCGTCCATGTAAGAAAATGGACAGATGGAAAATGGATCAGCTTCAATAAATTATTTAGTTGAAAAATCTAGTAATTCCAGCTGCTCTCAACCGTATAAGAAATCACTTGAGTCACAACAAATAATGAAGTGTTTCGTGGAGCAGGTGGAGGAATTTGTACGTGTTGTTAGTAGTAGTTGCGCAGGAGTTCATAGGGTATAATAGTCTATTATTTACGTAAGAAATAACTAAAACAGATTGGCAGTTTTAAGCTAGCTATTCTCAGATTTGAAAATATTTTTTCTTTTGCTAATGAAAGATAATCTGCATCTTAGATAAAATCAGCATTTTGGTTCCGGCCAGCGATTAAGGTACAGAAAGAACGATTGATTTTCGAAATGTACACACGTTTGTCTGTGACGATATTCAAGGTTTCCAGAATAGTCTGATGGGGTTACCCTGGATATGAAAAAAAAATGATGGTGGAAGGCTTGCAAGCACTCACCGCGCACAATATTCAGTAAGCCATGCGAATAAATGCAAATCCATTCCGCATTCACGACCCGGAAATTAGTTTCAAGAAGAATTTACCCTGAGAAGTTTGGTTTTTAATGTAAAGCAGGAGTAGTATTACACACGAACGGAGACCTCCAAGATAGATTGAAAGAAGATTTCTATAAGAATCTAAATGCAGCTCAGAAGAGCCTAAGCATAATATTGCCATGGCGACGATTGATCTCCCAGCCATGATTGGGTCTGAAAACATCTTATTTATGCAGGTGGTGGTGATCGTTACGGAAACGATGTCCACTGTAATGATTTCAACTCTTCTAAACTTCCATTTCTTTCTCTCCAATAGTATTGCCAAATCTAGTCTTGTTTTCCAGGATACATGATTTCCGCCCTCCAGTTTCCAAATTTTAGAACTACTTTGCCGTCCGTGTCCCTCCACGAATCCCTAACTTACTGAGATTGAATTGAAGAAAACACTTCAAAGGCATGGAAATATATGGAATAGTAAACTTGAACATTTCGAAACTGTCTGGCTCACAGAAAGTAAATCGCTTATCGAATAAAAACTGATTAATAAAATGGCGACCAAAAAAAGGGTTTTACATACATTTCAGGGAAGTTTCGTATCCGCGGTGACGAAATTATTCCAAACCTCCCAAAATCTCGCCGGCTATGAAAACATGGAGGCAACTCGATCAATATAAAAAATTGCGAGTTTCGTTGATTACTGCAAATGGGGGTGAGGGGGAAGCGCTGGATCGAGTGCATATGCATACCACTGTGCCCTATGACAGAGAAGAAAATAACAATGATTTTACTACCGTACAGTGAATTACGAAAGAAATTGTGCCCGTAAGCCTATCAATCAGGGAGAGCACATATGGTGCAACTGATCCATGCAGAGGCTGAAGTTTTTAGAGAGTTTTCTCGTTTCCTTTTTGGATTCTGCCAACATCAATACTTTGGGGCTTATTTTAAGATAATGTTAGGACCTTAGGTCACCGCTTGATCCATTCCGATAATACTTTCAATAACTTTAAGAGAGAGAGAGATAGACTTATACCGAGGCAAAATATTAAGCTTTGCATCCAGGTAAAATCCCTAAGGAATTTGAAATCCAAATCGAACTTCCGGGGCCCACCGATACCTTTCTTTGACATCCATGTTGGCTGGAACACATAACTTGAAAATGGTGATGGTGTCTGTCTTTTTCTCACCAAGTCATTGTCCTTGGGCAAATGGTTTTGAAGGATAAGACGGTAAAAAAATCGGGTCATTGCACTTTTCCTTTTTCCATTCATAGACAGAATATCGAGAACGCTGAACAATTTGTATATGTAGGAAGTGTTGTTTCTACCGGCTATGGCCGATAGACGGAATATGCAGGTTTTGACATGCAATCGAAGCCATTTTCCGAGGGTGGCTAACGAGTAGGTCATCATAGAACTAGTGAAGAAAGATGCAAACGCCTTGGAAAGTCATGGAGGAGCTGAAGCTTATTGCCAGATACCATCAACGATGATTGGTAGGTGTGCTTGTCGTGGTAATTGAAACAAAATTACAAAACAACGTTCAAGGATATTTGGAGGTGAGGAGGGAGGGGGTAGGAAAATGTAAGGCAAGATTGGATTGACGTAAAGTGGAAAGAAGAAGGCAATTTAAAAGCAAGCATTTTGGAAGAACAACTGATGACGAAGTGCGAATTGAAACCAAGCTTATCTTCCAAGGTTACACCCAGGTTTTGAAAGAGATTTTCACAATGAAAGTAGGAAAGTATGTTGCAGAAAATCTGAGTGAATTACATGCCGAGTGGTATTTATTGACGTCATATCTATCTACTGACCACCAATGCACAAAAGTGTCCTGGATTGCAGGAAAGCACAAGAAAATGTGAAGTCATCAATATGAATTGGAAACAAGACGGGCCTAGTGTAGAGCCCCCGGGGAATTCCAGGGGAAGGAAAAAAGAAAGCCTGTAAGTAACGAAAATAGTTTTCTCGAATCGGTAGATTTTATGATGAAACGAGGGGTTTATTAAACCTTGACTCCTCAAAACTATGGTCTACCCTACTACATACTTCAAATCAAATCCTAGATCTAATTTCGGGCAATTCTTTAAAGAATAATATTTCTTCATGGCTGTCAATCATATCGTGCCCGTAACATTCCAGCGATACCTCTATAATATGCAGACAGTTCTGCAGAAATATTACCCTCACTTATTCTATAGGGTACTTTGCCAGGGAGTGGCCAAAGGAAATGATTGTTAAGATTCATTTTAAATTGATCCGAAATGCAAGGAAGGAACCTCGGAAGTCTGGCCCACAATGAGCAGGTAGCTTTCTTCTTTAGATCCTACGGTACGGACTTGATTGTAATTAATTTTAAGAGTTCTATTTCATCTGTATAAAGCATAATATGGGCAACAAAGGTGAACACAGGAGCATAAAAAATTTTCTAAACACCTGAATATCAGGAGCTTTCGCCTTTTGATTGACTTCTTTCATTCACTTCAAATTAGAATTTTTTTTTTTAGATTTAATTAACTTTCATCTTTTGGATTTATTTCTGCATCCCAAAGGATGTGCATAACAAACTTTTCAATGTAGGTGATATATAGGGTTTTAAGTGTCGAACTTTCTGGTTGTCCTCAATGTTTAAGGGGACGTGACGGGTTCAAATTTGGTTTTTTTTCACTTTCTTTCAAACGGTTTATTTTTTGAGAAAAAATACGAATATTTTGATAAAATTTCGCGTATATACTAACGTAATGAAAAAGTTTTACAAAAAAGAGTATTTATGAAATTTGTCAAGCTTCTTTTTGTATGCCACAGATTTTTTAATAAAACGTCAAAAATGAACGGCGTGGAGGATTTCAGGTCACTGAGACTTCTGAAAAAAAAAAAACAAAAAATAAGGTTTTAATCAGAATAAAATTTTATAAAGAATGAACCACAATCAAAAGATTTTGCCAAAAAATAGCAAAATGGTGGCGATTTTCAAAATTTTTCGGTTTTTGGCGCCAAAAGGCGTGGTATAAATCAAAATGTTTAGTATCTATCTCCATTCTATTGCTTTGAATGTTTACAATGATATATTAAAATTTCAAAGCGGTTTTGTTTTAATCCTCCACACTAACCCAAAATACCTGTGTGAAGCAAAACCTTATTAAAATAGATTTAATGTTTGTCTGTCTGTCTGTCCGTCTATTTGCCTGTCTGTCTGTCCCAGTCAATTTACTTGGAAGCGGCTGAACAGATTGTTATGAAATTTAGTGAGAACATGCAGTCTGTGTATCTTCTAACAAATAGCGGTTGGCGCCATTTTGTGTTGAGTTTGAAGGGGAGCTCCCCATACATCCGAAAGAGGGTTCTACATTTTTTTTTCACAGAATATAGCCATGTGGTTGTCCCTGATATATAGGGGATTCACTGAAATAGATTTGCTACTCGAATTTATGATCCGTCTTTTGTGTTCGCCTTTTCGCTTGTCCTGTATACCATCACCTTTGATCAGATAAAATGAAACGCAGGACAAGTTTTCTCCGGGAGTATATACTAGACGTTTAATGTTTGAGAAAGGAAGTTTTCATGAATATAAAGCATAGTTGCCCTGCACCTTGTCAACAGAATTCAGCAGCATAGATTTGTAGAATCTGTGGAGATCATCAATTTCCCTGTATGTTTTTTCGGCTTATTGCTTTCACTCGGTACCTGTTTCTCAGAGAATAAAGTTCCTTCAATTATTTCCAAGATGTCTAATTCTATTCATCTGCAATGTATGGTACCCGCACAATGTTCTGACAGAATATCTCCCGCTCATCCTAACACAAATTTGCCATTTTCAAAAACAGTTTGACGGGACTTTCTATCACTTTATACTGGTTTTCTTTGATCCTGCCCTTTTCTTACCGCGGGCTTTGAAAATATTGAAGCCCTATTTTTACGGAAATAAATATCAAGCTCCTTATTATAAAACCATTAAGGTAAATACCACCCGTGGCAGCTAATGTAATTTTCATTATTGGGACAGTTTCACTGAGCCATAGTTTTATTTAAATATTCACAGCGGACGAGCTGAGCTGACTAAAACAGTATATTCACACGAGAAGTTGATGCTCGAAATGGGTTTCAACCTCAGAATATTATACTGTAACGGACCAGCCCTATTTGAAAGTGTTGCAATTGTAATGCGAACTTTGTTCGACATACTTTTACAGAGGTGGTGGGGCTGAGATCTCGATAAAATTTTCGTTTTCTAGAACATTCTTAATTAACCAACACTGTTACTACTTCAACATCCACGATCTTAGTTATTAAATATTAACTTGATTCTTTGTAAGTGAGAGCATGACCAAAGTACTCCAATAATATGAAGAAGGCTGGCGTTGACATAGGCTTGAAGCATTAGAGTAACAATGACTGCCAATTTCCAAGAGAGCAACGGCATATCGGCGAGAAAAAACCTTTAAATAATATGATTATTATTTTGAGCAAGACGTCGTTGTTAGTGAGATGATTGACATCGACGTTGGTGCAATCATTAGGAGAAACAACGCTACCTAGCTGTAAAGCCATTCAAAACAGTTCATATCCTACGCCCTCATTTATAATAAGTGGTAAAAGTGGGAAACATTACCGCTGGAAATTATGGCGGAAAAATTTCAGAAACGGGTTGATTAAATTTTCTTTTTGAAATGGTTGAGTTTTGGAACATTTTAAAAATGAAAATAAGTTTGGACAACAAAAACAAGTTGCAGATTGTATTCTATGACTACAGCTAAATTAAAAAATAACGGGTTAAGTAGCAGGTTCATTTATCTAAGAGAGTTTCTTTATTCAGACTAAAAAACTCCCTTTTCATTCCTATTGAAATGAGAACCTTTTCTGGTATTATACATTTGCTCAGCTCATTGGCTAAAAATACTCTATAGATTGTTTTCCGCAATTCCTTGTAGTAAAGCCGGAATTTAATGGTGAATACGTATATTGTTACTAAGCAAAATAAATTTTGGAACCACCATTTGCTTTTCCTAATGACTTTAAATTTCACTAAATTGCATAAATTCCATTTCTTTGTCTTCGTCTTTGTCTACAGTGCACAAAGCATAATTTCTTTTCGCAACATATTTCTTCGCATGCGTTCATTTAATTTGAAAACTTAACGAAGAGGGGAGTTTTCACTTGCGTGTATCCATTGTCAAAGAAGCGCAAGTCCTGAATTTTTCCAGAAATATTCCCCCCAAAATAGAATTGTAATTCCGCCCCATATAGTTTCCATGGAAATGGGGATTCTATCTTAAGGACGGGTCAAGCAGCCATTTTGAATAACTTTGTACCTTTTCTAATTACAGAAGTCAGTACAGATATCGATTGATTCTAGGTAGACAATGAAAACGACAATAACATTAAAATCTATATATAGATGTATCCGAAGTGCTGCACATTTTGGATTCAGTTTCAATACTTGTAACTGAGATGATTTTTATAAAACGGAGGCAAACTCACCATCATTTTACAAAATAACAATAGTATCCATCTTATTCAGAACTTCAGAAAGCAAACGAACTGCTTTTTTAAACTATGAATTACTCCTAACTTCTACTGCCACTACTTCTACTTTTTTAATGCTACAACAGACTCAAGCTTGCGCCTACTACGCCACAATACGGAAAAAGCAAAACTTATGTGGTTCGCTGAGTCCTTCTATTTGTTCTAAAATTTCAAGAGAAAAAATATGATACTTACCTCTTTAATAGAAACCTTATTCTTCGTTTCTCCTACTTTTTTCAGGTATTATATATATTATATTATATCGCACTTAATATTATGCAAGTGGTAAGAACCTATAGCAGCGGCACAAAGGTGAACACAAACAGTTGACCGGAATTCGAACTCGGGGCGAGGTGACCGGAAAACTCATTGTATCCATTCATCGTGTGGTTTATATAACCTTGCATTAATTATTGCCGCTGCCGTCAATTAAGATTGACTACTCACTGGGATGATGTCCGAGGCATTTTCAATTAGCTCAAGCAACCTTTTGGTACACCTACATATCTTGCAAGTTCAAAATAATTAACCCGTGTTTTGACAACGAATCTATTGCCATTTCCCTAAGCAGATCCAAGAATAACTTTCAGATTTTTTGACAGTAAACTCTTTGTTAAATAGCTTATAGAAAATTTACGTAGTCCACATCCACAAGCAGTCGACACCTAAGCTTTAACTGCCGATTAGCGATTGAGTGTAATTGGGCTGGAAAATATATTATCGAAACTAATCAAAGAAGTTATATATGTATGTATATAGTAAAAGTTCAATAAAAAAGAAAATCTGCAAGATATGAAAATTAAAACACAACCTAACGATGATTACACATACCGAGGTAGCTAATTTTCGGTTGTAATTTTAGGTAACAGTTGATAACACTTCAAAATTGCAACTAAATATTTGAAATTCAAGATCGCTTTCAACGTACGTTCTCATATCCTACCTTATCTCTACATATGTACATATAGTGCGCGGCAATAGAATAGGTTTCTTAACTTTTTTGTATTCCAAGACCATCGTTTTCAAAAAAAATAACGCATCTATTTTATTTTGTACATGATAATGACTGTAACTATAAATCCTTATACGCTAGATTAAGCTTTACATTTATTTTCCCAGAATATTTTTTAGGATAAGTTCCTCATTTGCCAAACGGATTTAACGGAAGTAAGGTATTTTAAAACTGTGAAAACCGGTAACTAAATATTATGATGAAGCTCCTTACTTTTACTTCCCATATTTAGATTAAATAAAATGGGCCGTGAAAAATGTGCAAATAGCGAGTAAATTCCACTACTATAGTACTCAATGACGAAACTTATTCAAACAAAGAAAGAAAAGAAAGAAACGCGAAGATTGTCAATTCATATTTAGTAGATCCGGAGGGTTATGGAAAGAATCCGAAGGGAAGAGAAAAGTCGACAATTGACAGTGAGCATCGTCAAATTTTAAGGCAAGTGTCGAATTCAATCACATCCCCCCGTTAGTGTCAGGACAGTTTGGCGCATCATACAATCCCTTTAGACAATCAAGCGACGCAATATTACGGGTGGATATCAGTATTTTTTGTTACACAAAGGCTATGTTTTGAATATTTTAAATAATGTGGTCTTAATAAGATATATTTAAATGAAATATTCCATTTTTGTTTTACTTAAAAAAAAACAAAATTGTGGTAATATTTGCACGTCTGTCAAAGTCGGTGTGCAACCTAGCGTCCTCAATTTTTATTTGTAAAAATTAAAAATTCCACAATTTATTATAACTATGTACAGTTTCTAGTTAAACCTTTAAAATGTTTAAAACTTTCAGAATTTATTAAAAATCATAAGCTCGAAACAAAAAAGTGCGAAGTTTTAGTGAAAATCGGGACTTTCCTTATCAGGTGCCCTTTTTTCACACTATCTGCATCGATCGGAGCTATATTGCTTGCTTGCACAAAATCTATCTATCTTTATTATGTCGTCACATTTGCTTGGAATTTGAAATCACCGCAAAAGTACCCTCCATATGTCTTCTTTCTTTCTTTCAAAATCCCTGCATTTCACAGCTACCTCGTGAATCAATTGCTTCATCGCGGCCTTCCTCACAGCCGCGCATAAATCAACCTGCCAGGTTCTGGCAGTTGTGGGTCCTCTCGTGGCGCATCTTCCGGAACTCCGGTAAAAGTTTAAACGCAGTTTTCTTCTCTAAACAAATTCACTGGCATTGCATCAATCATCTCAAAGTTAATATGAATTATGTCTCCTTGCTGGACACAGTTTAGCTGTCGCTACTATCAATGCCATTAAAGAAGTCAAACGGCAAGCAGTTCGACCTGATGCCGAGAAGGATGCCTTCTGGCAACTTCTCGATGCAAAAACATGTAACGTGACTGCTGACGACTATATTATCATTCCAGGCGACCTTAATGGTCATATGGGTGAAAAGGCAGATGACAACAAATACTATGGAGGGTAACGTTTTGAATCGCGCAATGAGGGTGGCGTGCGTATAGTTGATTTTGCGGACACCCATAACCTAGTAATTATGAATACATGGTCCATCTAAGGATTGTCTGATTATCCTACATTTTATAGCAGGAACCGTAAAATGGGAATCGACTATATTCTCATAAGACACTGACATTTTGCCATCACCACCAACTTCAATGCCGTTGCCTATGAGACCAGCGCACTTCAACATCGAACGTTGATTGCCGTCCTGCGAATTAAGCGTGAGGAACGCACTGTCTGTTGCGATCCGCTGGCAATTTCGTGAAAGAAAAAAGAAATGATTGCACTTTCGCGTTTACCAGCTATTACGAATGTACAAGAATCGTGGAACCAAGTTAAAAACGCAATCCTCAAAGTGGCCTATGCAACCGTCGGGCTCATCAAGGCAGTTCGAGATACCTGGCCTTTTAATGACGATGTTTAAATCAAGGCCCGTGAAAAGAAACGCCTCCACCACTATTAGTAAATTTATGATAATGCCAAGCGGTCCATTACAAAGATCTTCACAATAAACTGGACACTCGGAATGGCGAAAGAGATCGGTGTCAATTTGTCAAAAGGCGACGCACACGCACACAAGATATCGTACGCTTCTGTTGCGTTGATGACAAGAACGGTACTTTGCTTACTAATCGACGAGCCACGACGGATAAGTGGCGAGCATATTTCGAGCAGATTTCAACGAAAGAATTAGTTCATCCTCCACTTGCACAAGTATTGCTTACATTTGGACCAATTCCACGTGTTAGCGTGGCTCAGAGGTGGCGGTGAGGAAGATGGGGCGGCAACCCTATCGGCCAAACCAAAATCAAGTGGTCGAGGAGAACCTCCATAGTGGTGGCACCGGGAGACGCTGTAATCACTTTGGTTTGCCGGCCGTGATTCAGTAGGCGAATGCTCCAAACACCTAATCAGGGCGATCAGACCCGAGTCTGCACGGGGACTCATCGGAAGTGGCAAATTGGTCACGAAACCTTACCAGGGGTATACTGGTACCATGGGAACCGGGAAAGCCCTGGACTCACATACTTCGGGTGAACTCCTGTTGTATGTGAGGACAGCTGGGTTATTTGCGGTTGGCCCCCCTAGTGGGAGTTTCATGGTGGTTGTGGTTATGCTCAAGCGAGAAGAGACCTTCGGGCCTCGACGTGGTGTTGCGTATCAACATAGTTCGGTAGAGATTTAGGTAATTCTTGCATCCACCAGTATGAATGCTAAGCCATGCAATTGGTATAGACTGGTACCGTTGCGCTTGTCTCAGCGGGGCTCTGATTGTGGTCACAAATTCAATCCGTGTCTTAAGAGGACCGTAGGATTAAGTCTCACGACAGGTGCCTACGTAAAACACCATGGGCTTCACTGTCAGCATGGCTGCTCGTTGGGGAGTTCCGTCCCCACGTACTCGAGGAGGGCGATCAGACCCGAGTCTGCAAGGGACTCATCTGAAGTGGCTCTGCCACGAAGCCTCACCGGAGGTTATCTGGTACCATGGGAACCGGAATGACCCTCTGAGAGCATATGCTCTAGGATAATTCCTGGAGGATGTGTTCTCGGCCCGATTATTTGCGGTTGGCCCCCTAGTGGAAGTTTCATGGTGGTTGTAGTTATGCCTACATCGCGGGCAGAGCTCCTCGGAGCTCAAACGTGGAGTTGCGCTGTACAACTCGGGTGCCGTACTCCTTAATTGCGGTAGAGGTGTTAGATAGGCCTCGCATCCACTGGTATGAATGCTGAGCCTGCACTCAGTATAAACCAGGACCGCTGTGGTTGCATGGCGGGGCTCGGATTGTGGTCCCAAAATCAATCCGTGTCCGAAGAGGACCGTTGGATTATGCCTTCACCGCAGGTACTCACGTTAAACCCCCCCAAGACTTTCATGTCAGCATGACTGAAGTCGAGAAAGTAATAAAACGAATGAAATTGGAGGGCTTGACGACATCGCATCTAAGCTCTTGAAAGCGAGCAGCTGGGACCCAACACTGTGGCTCAGTAAATTCTTCAATCGGGTTATTCAAGAAAGTAGAACATGATCTGACTAGCGAGAAGGTACTACAGTTCTAAAGTGGAAAAAGTTGGGTAGTCCCGCAGAATGTTCAAATTACCGCCCGATCCGGTTGCGGTCCAATACCATGAATGCTTTTGAATACGTTCTTGACAATCGTATTCGCGAAATCATTGAAATAATTGTAAATCAAGTCGGGTTTTCAAAAACCGCGTAGTTACTGACTCAATACACGCTGCGCGGTTACTCATGGAGAAACACCGTGAGGAACCTCGCCCTCTTTACATTGCATTCTGGATTTGGAGAAAGCGTTTGACCGTGTGCCACACTAACTAACCTGGTATGCTCTACGAAAACACTTGGTACCAGAGGAGCTCGTGCTGCGGGTTAAATTGCTCTATCACTATCTGAAAAATAAAATTCGAAGAGCGGTGGGTGTATCAAAATTGCTTCGTATTTCTCTCGGTGTTTATCAAGTAAGCGCTTTCTCACCACTTCTCTTCGCTCTTGTTGTGGACACTCTCACACGGGAAATCCAACGTCCACCACCCTATACACTGCTTTATCCAAATGATGTTTTCCTAGCGTCTCTACGTCTGAAGAAACTTGTCCAAATGGAATGATTGCCTCATACAATGCAGTCCCAGACTGAATCTCAATAAAACCGAATTTTTCACCACCGATCCCCATGAAACAGGCACTATCACTGGTAATGGCAGTGACTTACCCAGAACTGATTGATTTAAATATCCCGGGTCAATGCTATCAGCCAACGGAGAATTGCATTATGAAATTCCTTCATGCATTAGCGCAACCTGGATGAAGAGCCGTTCCACAACTAGCGTTCTTTGTGATCGACGAATCAACTAACGTCGCAATTCTAAAATTTTCCGGAATGTCGTCTGCCCTGGCGTCCTAAATGCTTCTAAAAATTCGTTCCAACCATTCGACACAAGACAATAAAGAAACGTAAATAATTCACCTACTGCGAAGCGGTTACCACACCATCTTAATTGAAAGTTAAGTGCATATCGGATTGCGGGTTGAGAAAGTAATTACAGATTTTGATTAGTGAAAAAAGTTTGAATGTTAGCTTCGACTAAAATTGTTCAGATGTCTACATTGACGATGCGTACTAATTTTGACTGTAGGTTTATTATGTAGCGACGTCCCCCGCAAACGGAGAAGAAAGAATGAATGAGCTTCATGTAGTCCTGCTTACTAGGTATCCTTCTGAGGCTGCCAGGATAGTGTTGCCACCAGCTGTATAGTTTGATCCAACGACCCAACGATACGTATTAGTGTGCATAAGAGCAGCTTTTCACTGCATTGCATCTCATATTGATTATACAAGTAACGGAAATTAACATTGTTTTCTACTCGTTCAATTTCACCAAGATCAATTGATTTTCAGCCGACTAATAACGTTATATATGATATTTTGAGTGAATACAGAAACCTGACACAACACAATATTTTACTTCAAAGTGGAAAACTTTTCCTAGAAATAAGTGCGAATAGCAGCAACTTTACAAAGTAATTTTTAATGATTTGTAAAACGAATGCTCCCAGGTGGCTGTAAATTACACTTTGGCAAGCCATTAATTCGCAGTAGCGCATATTGAAAACGTCTAACGATCTTACGATGCCATAAAGCAGCAAATATCTCCGCGAATGCAAATGAATTCATCTAGGAAAAACTGCGAAAATGATAAACGACTTGTGTTGTTTGTTGAGCATAAGTTGGATGAAACCCACGTCTCGGGACTGCCTTCACGCGTTGGCTGGCTCGCACCTTGGTGCTCGCGAATCTGCACGCAATCCAGTCATGTGTAATGCATGCAATTTGGAAAAGTGCAGTCTGTGAGGCTCCCAACCAACTACTTATTGGGGAATAAGCGACTGTCTTGGCCTTTATGGCCGATGACCAAAGGCAATAGCTGGCCGAATCGCAATCGCAGCTATGAAGTGTGAAATTTCTCCCAGTTTAGCGGAATTCGCGGGAGTCGACTGCGACTGCAACAAACTCACTGGAGGCCTGGAAAGTTTCCTGCATTATATCAGAACTAAATGTGTTTATTGTGCCATAATATCCATTACTACCCTATTTGAAAATATGCTTGGTGATTTGTTGGTAATAAATAATAACTTAATAAAATTGCAATAACAATAATGTCCGTGACTAACAGCGACAAAATATTGTTCTCGGAGTTTCACACAAGGTGGGCAGGAATGGGCTCAGTTACATAAATGCATGCATGTAAGTTGCATACTAACGTTGCATTCTGACCGTGCAGAAGACGCTAGAGACGGCGAACATAACACCTTGACGTGATCAATAGAGAATTCGTTGGCGAAGGTGGAGCACGGGCATGACAACAAATCATAATTGGCAAAATGGCTTAATACAGTAGGGAAATGCATTTCGCGGAAAACTAGTTCTCCGTGTGAGATTTTCTGCGCTGGGAAGGCGGAAAGTTTATTTTGATCGGTTAAACATGTATGTAGACGTAACGTAAACTGCGGTGATAAAATTAGCGCTCAACTTTGTAATCAGGACTTAATTAGATATGACGAACGACACGTGTGTTAAATGTTGCATTTGTCTCTTAGGCAGTTATCGATGATTGCGGGAAAGTCTACTCCATGAATATAGGTTTCGGTAAAATAAATCTGTATGAGTAATTTTAAGAAGAATGGCGCATATATGTAACCTTATATTTTCCGTATTGCTTGCATCTCATCAATTGTAAACTTAAAGAAACTAATTTTAGATGTGAAAAAAAACGAAGAACAGAAATAACAATAATGCGAAAGAACATTTAAAATCACGGCCCATTGTTCCAAAAAAATCCACTTCCATTAAAAATAATAATAATCGTTGGCGCAACAATCCATATTGGATCAGGGCCTTGAAGTGTGTTAGAGCACTTCATTCAAGACCGTAACGGTACACTACGGGACACTGTAGGAGGCAATGTGGTCACCATTGCGCTCGCTTGAGATTATTACCCTGATTTGACTCAGGTACTCATTCACACCTGAGTCGAGTGGTATGCGGCATCCAGTCACGATTACAAATCCCTCTGCCACCAGTGAGATTTGAACCACGACCTTCCGCTACGACAGCCCAGCGCTCTAACCACTTGAGCCTAAAAGCTCGACCACATTGATTTTTTTTTGCTTAGAATTTCAGAGGACTTGGAAAGAGGTCTTCTCCCAATGGCGTACTACCCTCCAGCTCCGAATACTAAAACAAGTCGGAATACCGGAAGCTCGCACTTCGGGTATAAAGGTTTTGTGTTCATCTTATGTAAGAAATTTCAACGCACATTTTTCTATCCGTATATAGCTACAAATCCAATATAATCTTTCATATTTTTCCAAACTACGAGACATACGTACATATTACAGCTATAGATATTACGCTCACCCTAAATAAACAAACTGCCTATTTCCGAATACTGTACACATATATGCACGTATATAAATTGATCGTACCCATATTTCCGATTTACTTCTTATATCTATCTTAATTACGCACTACTCACAAAGTACACATATGTCTGGTTGGAGTAATTGATATTCATATATAAATGACTGAAAAACTAAAACAAAATAATTCTTTCCGACCCCATTTATAAGAACTCATTTCGTTGCGGTATTGACGAATTGATATGTGATGATGATGTCATGCAGGTTGTAGAGTGCACAAAATTCACAAAAAAATGTGAAGTTTCACCCCCTATAACTTTGCTAATAATAGTTGGATTTTTTTTACTTGACCAACTTGTGCATTATATTCTTCTTTATACACATGCCAAATTTTGTAATTCTGGGATGAATATAAGGGGGGTGCCGGGTGAATTTCTAAAATGTGGAAATATACTATTATTAACTTTATTTGTGCAGATATCGGAACTGGATATATTTTGAGGCCTAGATTTCGTAGAGATGCACCACTGTGATTTTTTTCAGATTTTTCGGTTGGATAGGTTCTGAGAACGAGACCTGTTACTCTTTTTGGGGGTCATATTTTGAGCCCTCACTCCCCTATGTTTCACTCAACATCAAATATTGTACCAGTTTCGAAAAGTACTAATTGAGACCTTTCATTTGATATCCCACGTGGCTACATTCTGTGAAAAAAACATTTGCAGCCTCCATTCACATGTATGGGGAGCCCCCCCCCCCCTTAAACTTAACACAAGATGGCGCCACTTACTGCATGTAAAGGGGACACCAGATTACATACTTTCACCGATTTTCGTGACATGGACCGTTTCCGAATAAATCGGGTGTAACAGACAGACAGACAGACAGACAGAAGATTTACACCTCCATCCATAAAAAAAAAGAAAAAAAAAAGAGACAGACAGACGGACAGACAGAAACCGTCTCGATTCTAATAAGGTTTTGTTTCACACAAAACCTTAAAAAGACATGAAGAGAAAACTTCCTATAAGCTACAGCCCAGTAAAGAAATTCATTGCATTCTGTATTTTTTACGGCATTATTACAAAAAGGGTCAGATCCAACTGGCTGGAAATTGGGAGGCAACCAAAATAACCGAAAAAGTGACATAACTGATCTTAGCTATGAATGAGAATACTATTGATGATAGAACATGTTAGAAGATGGAGTCCAGGCTTAAACACATTTAGGATAATCTTCCACTAATATCGCTATATTCTGACAGACGTAATGACAACCTAACAGACGAGTAGGTCATTCCAAAACTCCCTGGCGCAGAACAGCGGGGAAAGAGTACAGAATTCTAGGAAAACCATGGGGAACTGAATTATATTGTCAAAAGCCTGCAGAGGTGGCGCGTACGCGCGATTGATGCGCATTTATGACGACCATAGATATAAGAGCCCATTAATATACGGTTTATAGAGTTGATCATAATTGGCAAAATAGCTTAATACAGTACGGACATTGTTTATTAGGTAGAGTTGTATCTAAGGTTTAAGGATGCAAACAAAGCGTTCCCTCTTTGTTATTAAAACAGAAAGAATTGAAGATCTCAATGCCAGTCCCTTGTTCGGGCAACGTTCACGTTAGACGTGAATTTTGTCGGGCGGAAAGTGTTTGCTTACTTTCTTTTGATCCCACGTGGATTGAAACCATAACTTATTGCAAGGTAGTGCGCCGACGGTGAATTTTTTGTCCGTTCTTATACTTGTGTTACTATTATGACCGCGGCCGATGTTTATAGCAAGGAGAATGTCTTTCGATCGGAAAAAGGACAGAAACCACCAGGGAGAGGCAGGTTGCGGCAGAACTAGCACCCTCGACACTTTGTTAGGGGCAGGTCGTCCTAGTAAATATCTAGAATGATGGCAATAGAATGAGTGCTGACATCCATTCTTCCGACCGTTCCGCCTGCATGGGAAGAATCTACATAATATGGTTGCGCCCCAAGTACTATCAGTGGTCAGTTGAGTGGTCCTCCTTTTCAACAAAACCTTATCAAAATCAATTTACTGTCTGTCTAAGTGTCTGTCTATCTATCTGCCACACACACTTTCCTTAGAAACGGTTACACTCGTTGACATAAAATTCGGTAGAAAATTTGGAACTATGAACCCCCACGCATGCGGCAAATTACATTGTTACACGTTGAACTTAAATGGGTGTCTGTTTACAATTTTTCACAAAATATAGCCATGTGGTGGTGAAAAATTTCGAGTACTTTCCGAACATTGGTACAAAGAAAAAGTAATGCAAGGGTCCTACGCAAGTGTCTGGAAGTAGTTAGCACCACAACAATATGATGATGACGTCAAACGCGTACATAGCGCAGTAAATTCACAATTCAATACAAGTTTGATTTGCTTGAAACCGTTTAAAGTTGTGTCATATATTATTACTTACAGTGGTGACAAATTTTACACTACTAGAATGAAATTTGGGTTTCTTCGGATAAATTTCTAAAATATGGTAATATACCATCATTAAACAACAGATATCAGAATGGAATGTTTTTGAGGCCTAGATATCGTGAAGATGCACCAATCTGATTTTTTGCAGATTTTTCGGCTGAATAGGTTCTAAGGCCGAAACCTATTACACCTTTCGGGGCTCACATCTGTGAGAAAAATGTACGCCCCATTTTGCATGATCGGAGAGCCCGCCTCTAAACCGGGAAAAATGACGCCACTCCTTGAATGTAAAGCTACTCACAGACCAACTGTTGTTACCACATTTTGTGACAAAAGCTTCATCCGTTTTTGAGTAAATCGGGAATGAAAGCAGACGGATCGGAGAGGATTTGCTAGATCACTCATGAGGTGCGACTCCAAGTGGCATGTACTTTCTTTTTTGACTAGCGTGGACCAATGGCTATGGGAAGGATACCCAAAACATGAAACCACCGTAGGAAATGTGAGAAGGAGTAAACTCACGGTGCAGGGGCTTGAACCCCAGTACCGGTGGCTTTTGGGAGTGAGCAAGCTGGCTCCCGGTCTTCCATATCCTTCAACCGCAGTTACTCTGTGTTAGGCAACTTGGCCACCATCGCATATAATGCTACAAAGATAAAGTGAAGGCAAATCGCTTGACGACAAAAGTAATGATAACACGCAATGCATATTTTCAAGAGGTCTGACAACAAGAGGTTCTCCAGGACCAAGAAAAAAGAAACTCGTCAACTCTGAGATCTCCACCAATGTCCAAGACGGTAAAGGATGCCAAAAGTGCAGGAGCCTATAAAAAGAGTAACCCCATCGAAGCTCATAGAGAGTAGAGTCCCGATTAGGAGGAATTACTCTTTACTTCACTTGTGGCAAAAACAGTTCAGCGGTTGTTGAAAGGAATACTAAGGAAACGCCGAAACCTGTTGTCCCAACAATGTCATCAGACCCCAAAAGCGACCAAAATTACGCCTATCTGTACTGCCATAGAAAAATGGTCAAGTAAATGAATACGCGGAAAGAGGGATCAGTCTTTCTAATGAGCAGGCCTAACAGAAAAATGAAAAGAAAAGCAAAAGTGCGAATTCGTCCAGAGGCGATTGTTATCTCCAGCAAGGGCAATTCGTCCTACACGAAGCTATTCAAAGGGTAAAGCTGATCCCGGCCTAAAAGATCTGAGGGGAAATATGAACAGAATCCGAAGGACCTAAAAAGGGGATCTCATATTCAAACTGTAAAAAACCATCGTAGGCAAAACTGACAGCTTCCGCACGAAAGTTAAAAATTCACTTGTGAAGAAAACCGCAGTGCGTGCAAGAGATGCACAAACGAGTACAATATGAGGATCGCGATGAATTGACATAGAAAGGAGAAATTTACACTGCCTTGAAGGAAGAATTCAAGTTGGAAGAAATTGCAGAGAAGTCCATTGTGAGTTTACGAAACGTTTATGACGGTACTCAAACGGCCACTATACGAGTATCAGCGGAGGTTGCGCAGAAGTTGTTGACGGCCGCAAAAGTTCGGATGGGATGGGTGGTTTACCGTTTAAGAAAACAGATCCCACTAAAGAGGTGCTTGAAATGCTTTATGTTTAGCCAATGACATTGACTGATCCGATCGATGCGCAAAATGGGGAGGAAAATCTGTATATAGGGACGAGGTAACTGGCATATTATGCCCGGAATTTAGGAAGCCGCTGACGTTAATCACAAAATGAAGTTTATTCAAATAAACCTCAATCATTGAAATGCCTCTCAGGATTTACCTGAACAGACCACCTACAAATCTAAGATGGAAATTGTTATCATAGGTGAACCGTGAAGAAACCGTCACGGTGGTGTATGGGTCACTGATTCGACTGTTGGAGCGGCGGTATAGGCATGCGATCGACAAGCCGTATAATCTACCGCAAGTCAGACAGCCAGTAGCTTTTTGCTGGCGAAAATAAGTCGGGTATAAATATACAGCCGCTATGTACTACCAAATTTGACAAAGTCTGAATTCGACGAAATGCTTGACAATTTTTTTCTCGCGCAAAGGAACGAAATTCAAAGGTGATTACAGGTAAGTTCAGCGCCTGGACCCTTGATTTGGATTAAATACACCATTGTAATTTTTTTCAGAATTTTAAGTTCTGAGAACCAGATCTGTTACGCTTTTTTAGGGTTATATTTTGACCCCTCACTCCCCTACATTTCACCTGATATCAAATATGGGACAAGTTTCGAAAAGTACTAATCATGCACTTTCATTTGATACTAGACATGCCATATTCTGTGAAAAAAAATGGTAAAATTGCTATGTGTAAAGGGATGCACGACCATACGTTCTTGCCAAATTTCATGAGAATTGGTTTAGTCTTTTCCAAAAAAATCGGGTGTGATAGACAGACTGACTGACAGAAAGAGGCGTTGCCAGATCTCTCATCAGGCACGTCCTTCCGTGCGGATAAGGGAATTCCTGACGGTGTATGCACATGCAATCATCAGCTTGCCAATTGTGTGGGCAAACAAGTTGCTGGAGGCTGGCAAAGTCAAGATCGGCGCAAGTAGTGTGGCGAAAAAGGACGCCAGGCACAAAATTGTGAGCTAGCTAATATCGGAAGTACTTACACCTTCTGGAAGGGAAGGATAGGTTCAGTAGTAGATATTAACTTCGTAAGTAGTGCATTGATGAGGGACATTATGTGCCGAGTTAGTGAACACTACATGCATAGCGACCATCAATCTATACTATTTAGTGTAGTGGAGAACAATAGAATGGTGCATCCGAAAGACAGATAGAGAGAAAAAGGAAGCCTGGGAGAACGAACAGGTCTGTGACCTCGAAAAGTACAGGGAGCAACCGCACCAGCAGCGGAAGTTTTACCAACAAGTCAACAGCACGAAGCTTTATATATCTTAATGCTCATCCTGCCAAAACAAAGAGGAAAATCTGATTTCCGACAGAATGGGCATATTGGAGCAATGAGTGAGATACTCTGATGAACTAATGAACAACAAGAACATGGGCAAGGTTGAGGTCCCACTAACTGAAAACGACGGACAAATACTGCCGCCACCAATAATAGAAGAAACAGTCCGTGCGATTCATCATAAGTCGCCAGGAGCCGATGCAATTACAGTCAAATTGGTTAAATATGGAGGCGACCAATTACACGAAGTGGTTCATCATGTGATGTCAAGGTGTGAAACAGCGAATCATTGCCTGACGACTGGCAAAGAGACATCATTCGCCTCATACATAAAAACATATCACAAAGTGCAGCAATTATGGAGGTATCACGTTGCTGAGTACCATCTATAAGATATTCTCCGCTTCCCAGGACATCATTGGCTCATACCAAAGAGGCTTCAAATCAGCAACAGATCAGATTTTCTCTCTGCGGCGAGCGATGGAAAAACTGTTGGAATATGGACATCAGTTGCACTATCTTTTCATCGACTTTAAGGCCGCCTATGATAGGATAGCCAGGGTGAAACTGCGGCCATGGGAGAATGCGGTATCCTGACGAAATTAGTAAGACTGACTAGGCTGAACCTGACATGCCGAGGCCAGATAAAAGCAGTAGGATCAAATCAAACGAAAACCATAAAGATAAAAGACTACAACTTTGAGGCGTCGACAATTTCTCCTATCTAGTGTCGAAAATCACAACCGATAAGAACTACGAACGACGAAATCTATAAGGGATACAATGACCGTCAGGTTGGGGATAAAATCCGGCTCAACAGGTTATGGTGGGCGGGTTACTTAACCAGTATGGATGAGGATGATCCACTCCGGAAAGTCTTTAAAGGCAATATATATGGTAGAAAAAAAAGGCGAAGCAGAGCCTGCCTGAGATGGAGCGATGACGTAGGCCGACCTCGACCTTTTTTCAAACAAAACCTTGAAAACAATCTAGCTGGTGAATAAAATTCACTACAATTCTCTTTTAAAATCAAAGCGGACCTACAAAATGATCATCCCACCTATGCTATGTTACGGCAGCGAAGCGTGAACCTCAACTCAGCCAAGAAGGGGTGAGTCGATGCCCACAGTGAAGTGATAATAGATGTAGAAAAATTGGCGCCCGACGGAGAGAGCGGAGACAAATAATAAAAGAGGTCAAATTAAAATTTTCTCTTGTCAACCAGTATTCCTCAGCTTTCCTTAGTGAATTAATGCTTGATACATCGGGACCAATAGGAAATTAAGTGGTTGTCGAACTGGTCGCACAAGTAATAATGTAGGGATATTCATGTTTTCTATGGAAGCAACGGTAGGGGAAATATGAGCTTTTGTGCGACATTGAAAAATTCAATATCAATCACAATCCATTCTCCACGTTGCAATTGCAAAACGTTCCTAAAATATTTCCTATAAGAATGAACTTTGACAATATAATTATAAATCATAAGGAAATATGTACTCATATAATAATAGGAGAAAAAATTTTGCAATTTTAAACCAATGTGTATAAAAGTGTATCAAAAGTCAATTAGTATCTTATTTCGTTTATTTCGTGCTCCTCAGACCGCTCTGAATGTAACTGCTGTTTTATATCTTTGGAATAAAAGGCTATTTTGTTTGTTACTCCCTTTATTCCTTTGTGCGTCCGCTCCTGCTACAATAGCGTTGAAAAGTACTCCATTGCATAGATAACAAATCTAAATCAGAGCACATAATTATTTACTACAATACCCATGAGAAATTTAATTTGATTTCACCTTAATTGGAATCCTTAACTCCATTTCAGTTATGCAACCTCGCAACACTGAAAATTCCTTCACTCTACTTACATAGCAGCCAGGAACCTCCCACTTGACTTATTGATCTTTTCGCTGCCAAGGCAACGGCACGAACTGGGAATGATGACATCCGTACCATCTACATCGAATGAAATTTCCAACCATCTGCAAAATAAGGGAGAAAGCCATCGATTTTCCTCTGCCACCACCACCTACCTCGAAACGATATCTTTCTGTGGCTATTTGCATGCGCCACGCAATCCTATGCAGTTCCGGTCGCTATGTTCCGGTCGGGATATCGGAAATGGCTTCGAAAGGACTCTCGATTTCTTATCAAATGAATTAATGCATGTGTACAAGGGATTCGTTAGGCTGGTCACGTGACCGGAATTAAAAGAAAATCCATTCCACAACATCGCGTCGTGTGTCGAATCGTTCCGGCTTAATGTCGCTGTGGAACGTGAATGTATGTTCGTAGGGTTTCCTTTTCGCAACCCCGAGGGAGGTGCACAATGATGACGATGCCAAGGATAATGACGGAACACGTGTGCACGCCACTTTATTGGATTCTGTCTAGAGTCTCCCTTGGGCGATTGCGTCTTCTTCTCCTATTGACTGTATTCCTTTAGTTTTGTTTGAACTTTCTAATGAATGCACGTGTTCTGATCTGCCATAGATACGTTCCTTCAGTAGAGTTAAGTAGGATGGATAAGTTTCACGGATATTTGGCCGATTGGAATTTGTACCGTGTAATTTTAGACGCACGCATTTGTGAAATATAAAATAAATCCACTTGCATACATGAAGTGCAAATATATGTATGTAGGAAAAGTTGGAAAATGAAAGCGAAATATGTATAATAGATACTATCTTTTACTGTTAAGATTGCATTCTGTGGTTAATTCGTCAGCTTATAATAGTGTTGGTAAATTAATGAAATTTCTGGTGAATGAAATTTTCTTAAAAACCCCATTTCATTTAATATTGTTAAGGGTTTCATTATTCGAAAAATAGTAGTAGTAGAGTAGTTATTTACATTTCATATACGAGTAAGTTTGCTTTTACACATAAGAAAGTTGGTCAAAAGAGACCCAACAACAAATGATTCCTGTGTGGGCATGGAATTATGAATGCACAAAATGGGCACCCGAGTGATTGCTGCCAGCTATAAGGGCAGAGTTTACTAACAAAACCGAAATAGTGTACAAATTTTGACCGGTCTGGTCATTCTACATCTAAACGCAGCCTCACCGAGGTACTTGCCAACGCAAGCTTTTTCTCTCTTTCAAAGTCAGCTTGGAAAAAAGCCTTTAGAAAAACGGTCCCTCCCAATATTATAAGATTTATCACAGCTAGACTGTCTACATGTTTTTGAGCTTCTCGCGAACCCAGATACCGCGATCGAGGAAGGGAACATTCCCCACCCGATAAACATTCTGGTTCTAAATCAATACTCGTATACAGAGTAAATCCAATTAATAATAATAATAATCAATGGGACGACAATCCAATCGGATCAGGGTCTTGAAGCGGTTTAGAGCGCTTCATTCAAGACCGTAATGAGTCACTACAGTACAATGTGGACGCAATGGGGTGAGCATTGCCCTGAGAGATCCCTCTTCTACTAGTGAGATTTGAATCCCGACCTTCTATAATACTACGGGATAGGTAGATGGAAATTTCATCTGCAGGGAGAGGGAACTACAGACTTGTCTGGTTTTCGCATATACAACACTCATATTTACAAACATGAAAGTTAGTCAAATTAACTCGCAGCATGCCAAAGCCTCTTCCTATCTACTCGCAAGAAGGCTTGTTTCGTTTTAACGAAATCTATGATATTAGATCCGTAAAGGGAGCTAGGATCTTCTTCAGTGAGAAATCTTCAAGAACGAGGGCCTGCGTCTTAATGCCAATGATTAAAGGTCACCATGCTGAGACAATTCTGTTTCCAGAACCTATTTGCAGTCAACACATTTTACCAGGATAATGGCAGGAGGAGAAACGTCATAGTTACCCTCGCATATTACTGCTCCTCCAGAGGACCTGGTGGCGGATGAAGGATAAAACGCATTGCAGTCTGCAGCGATAATCAACCTGTATTGAGGGCGTTGAGTAGTCCATTGGCAGAAACCGATGGAACTCCATTTCCAGGTTCAATGCGGTGGAACTACTCTGGTCAGTGTGATGAGACGACGGAAATATGGAATAAGGAAATAACATATCGGAAGCCTTAGCCCATGCCCGGACCTGATTTGAGTGTCAGTAGCGTTGGATAATGCTGCTATGATAACGAGGGAATATGCTTCTCATAGTGGTAGGTGGCAGTCGCTTAATGCTGCTAAACACACGAAATTTTTCCTGTTAGAACTAAACAAACATGCTGCAAAGTTTATCTTGCGGGAAAACCAGGAGGACTTCCAGGAGTGTTGGAGCCATTCTGACTGCCTATACTTCACTATCTGGGCATAGGGATTTTCAAAGGTGATACATGACCATCTTGTAATGAGGAAGTGGATCCACGGAATATTTTCTACGTGAATGCCCTGCCTATGGACGAATCAGACATTAGATTTTTGGTACTTTTATGCTCCTGCGATACATAAATGAATCCGGGACATTTTTTTAAAAATTGCGGGGTCCTAAGACGGCATCTACTTGATATCGGCGAGAAACTTACTCTCTCTTTTTTTGGTCCACCGACCCCGCGTTAAGGGCTCTGCACCAAAACTTCAAAAATATTAGGCGAAGACGGCTTTAAAACAGTTTCTCACCAGGGTAGAGGCAAGCCGTCAGACGCTGCCTCAAGTCTGCACTGGGAGCAGAGTGGTCGAAGCGGTTCACAGATGTTAAATTCCTCCTTTATATAATTCGTAGAACACGACATAACTGCGAATTATATTGAGCATAAATCCGCCCATCCGCCCGAGTTGCACATATTCTTTTAAGAATTGCGGGTGATGCGTTTGACGGGGAAACGAGTACAATGAGTTGATTGCTCAGAGGCTTCACCTCTCCGCCACCTCACCCGCATACACACATAATGCTAAAGGACCAGATTATGGAGCGATATTTGTGTGGTGTTTCTAGTCAAAGAGTTGAAGAGTGTTAAGGAGAGTTGGACAAAGTCAGTCATGCAATATGAAACTTAACATTCAGAAAACAACATTGGTGATATCAAGGCGGAACAGAGGTAGGGTAACAAGTGTCCGCCAGGAGAGTATGAAAAAGACTGGGTATGAACTTAACGACATTTTGTGCTAACTTTTTAACAAAGCACTAGTGAGTGGAGGTTTAACTGTATAGAAACACCGTTTATTGGGACGATACGAAAGAGAAGAGCTTTAAATCTTCGGCTTACAGTAAGAATTGAGGGATATTAAGTGACATTGTAGTTTTAAATGAATCGAATTTGGACAGAAGTGGCGCGGGATTTCCAGATTCGGAAGTCTTGTTGAATAGGGGATGTGCACTTGCTGCCACTTCGTGTCAATATGTCTAAATCAAACCGAGTGTGGCAGATGTGCGATGTGGATTTTATTTAATATCAGCACTAAGCATCAAACATTTATCTCTTCTTTATCTTACCCACTCAAAAATAAATATAAAGGGCTCTGGTAGTGGTGGCCTGTGGTAGGTTAATGGGAGAATTATTATTATATTTTTCTTTGCCGTTTTTAATGGATCTCAGAGGTGATCTAGAAACGATAATGGCGCAGGGGTTTCAGGGTTGAGAGTTTGATCGTATGGTAATAATGGTCGACGCAGCTGTGAATGAGTACCTGGGTCAAATCCGGGTAATAATCTCGAGTGAACGCAATGCTGACCACATTACCTCCTACAGTGTACTGTAGTGTACCATTACGGTCTTTAATGAAGTGCTCTAACACACTTCAAGACCCTGATCTAATATGGATTGTTGTATAAACAATTATTATTATTATTATTATTAGTTGATAGTGGCCAGGGCTAAAGTTAGATGTTTGAAATAACCAATTTCCACAAAGTCAGTCAAAAGTGCTGTTTATGTGATGTCTGGTTAGGTTGCATTTACAAGTGTCCATGAAGATGCGTAAATGAAAGGAAATTTTGGAGGAATTGTTACGAAGGAAAAGAGAGTGAGGGAAGATCAAGGTCACTACTAACAAGAGACGGAAGAATAGGAAAAACACATATAGGTCCTGTGATTGATTAGTCATCCAAAAATTGCGCATTCAAATAAGGTCAGCTAATATAGGAGAAATATACACAAGTTATCTGTTGTGCAAAGTGATTTCGTGAAGAGGGTAAATTAACAGTTTTGTAGGACGGTCGTTGGGAGGAAAAGAACAGTTAAAGTCAGCACAGCTAGGAGACTTAACCACGAGCAACCCGGCTTCCTCATCAAATTCTGTGTGGTCTCTGTCATAGCGAAAGAGAAAGTAGCCTTCGAGTTCAGAATTCAAAACCTTAACATCCAACCATGTTTCAGAAATGCAGATGATGTAGTGGTCAATAGCCAGAAATATCGATTAAAGCGCAATAGCTTTGTTTTCGGATTTCTCACATTCTGCGAAAAGCCTAAAGCTAACCGACGGTTCCTTTTTGTAAGTCGCCGGTGTTGGTGAGCTGAATGGTAATTTTGATAAGCATTCCCTTAAATTTTCATAAATGGAAGTTGATCAAAGGTCGTGGTTTGGTGGAATTCTATATACCTGCTATTAATGTCTCTTTGAAGTATGGAAAATCTAAGACCACAATTGCATTGTCTTTTTTCCACCTCTGTCTTTTTTCACCTAGAGCAAATATACATACAAGACAGAAAATCGGACAACTAACATGCCTTTCTGATGAACGATGTCAAAATCGAATCCCTACAGTTTTAAGATTCATTTGACTAAGTAACTGTGCAGACCAAATTGTGTCATTTTGCCTTCGGTAAATACTGAAAACTTGTTATGACGTCTACTCAATCAACTTTCCTGAGTTGTATGCAATGCAATCCTTATTCCACTGTTTCTTTTTTTTGCATATGTATTATTACAATATAGATTAGTACCGCAACGAATAACGAATGTTGTGTAAAATCCGGGGTGGAATCGAAGAAAAACTCGCTTTCATTGCCGAGATCACTTTGTCAGTGCAATTAAAGTAACGTTGCAATCCTTAACCGATGCAATCATCACTACATAATTATTCACAAAGCATTGGTACCAACTACCCGCTCTGAGAAACCGCCACAGCGGTCCATTTGTGTTTGGATGCTAATATTCAGCAGTAGCTTTCCACACCCGTACGAATATTTTCATGACTGATGAAGTGAAAACCGTTTCGGTTTTTGTCAGTCTCCAGCAGGATGGTATTGTAACCGCCTAAAGTGGAACGGCCTCAAGACCTACTCGACTTGACTCTTATGATGATGGTGTAGTATGACAATAGATGGTGGTTATTCGATAGCGACATTAATTTGCTAACGGTTCTTCCAATTCGGCATACTAGTTTCGGTCTAACTCACCATGTGAAGACGCCGAGATTGGTTACTTTCAACTGTCTCTCCGGGAGTTCCTGGCTTTGCTTCAGATGTCATATCTCTCATGAAACTTCCACTGATGAATGGATTTTGGAACCTTAGGTGGCTTAAAATGTCCTCCATAAAGCATTCCGTCGGACACGTCAGTGAATTAAATTCCAGAAGTATATATCCGACAACTGGTCCTTGTAAGTATGCAGCCTGATGGGAACGCCCACTCCTGCATTCGTTGTTGTTCAAGCGGAGACGACTGTAGCTTGTTTTCCTTCAGCTTTTGTCCCGTTCATATGCGGGGTCGGCTCGTCGTGATCGGTTTCGCCATTTGGCTCTATCGACTGTAGCCTCCAAATCTATCACGAGTTGTTCAACAGGCGTTAGGGGTAGGCCTCACATTTCGCTTAGGAATAGAATGAAGCAAAATGACAAATCCACCAGATACACAATAATTCCTGTCTAAAACGATAAGTCAGTACGTATAATAATTAATATTATTACTTTGGCGATGATTTTGCTGTGGAAAATAATGAGGATTTTTCCTCAAAATTTTATATTGGTTCACCTCATATCCGGCGGGGTCAATACTACACTTTAACCCCGAAATTCATATAAAAAAGCCTTGCATGCTATAGCAAAACAACGCTTTATATGATGATCAATGAACAAAAAAAGGAACGTGAGAATAACATTCTGCCATTGAACTTACAGGTTGGGAAGCATTCCTCAAAAGCTCGTAAAGCAATACTCTACAGTATATGGCCCCAAAGGCCCACTTTGCCAGAGACAATCTACCTAGCAAAGCACACATAAATGGCAAACATCGGCAGATATAGTTGGCATGGAAAAAGAGGAAAACTCGACCCTATAAGGTAGAATCAAAATGAGCCAAAGGGGCACTGGCTTCTAGGGAAGAAGCGTGTAGTCAGTTGCTTAAATGTTAAACCGAATGCATGTGGAGCCTAGTCGGGAAACACGTTGAGAAACTATTATCTCCTCTATCCGACAACCCAATACTAATTTTGATTTCGAAATTGGTTACCTTCCTCATATGTATCTGAGCCCACGTTGTGCGCCATTTTAAGAATTGTTTGAATTTTAGGGCCTACAGGTTTTCCAGTACCTAAATGCAGTTCAACTGAAATGTCTCATCGACCCACACTTACATGCCGGAAGGGCAGAGAGGTATCCTAAGTAAAGGCATGCTTATAGTATTTACACTCCTATTTAGAATAAGAAGGAAGGTTAGAGTCAGATGGAGTTTGGAAAATAACAACCGTTAATCTTCGTTTCGACTTTCAGCTTTAGCCTAATTGATAAATTCAATTCCATGACATGTAAAGGTTTACTTAAAAATTATCAATTATAAAATATTATATAATAATAATAATAATCGTTGGCGCAACAATCCATATTGGATCAGGGCCTTGAAGTGTGTTAGAGCACTTCATTCAAGACCGTAACGGTACACTACAGTGAACTGTAGGAGGCAACGTGGTCAGCATTGCGCTCGCCCGAGATTATTACCCTGATTTGACTCAGGTACTCATTCACAGCTGAGTCGACTGGTCTCCGACGTCAAGTCACGATACAAATCCCACTGCCACCAGTGAGATTTGAACCGCGGCCTTCCGTATGACAACCCAGTGCTCTAACCACTGAGCTATGCGGAGACTTAAAATATTACGAGCTAAAAGTAAGGTTTGTTTAAACCTAAGTGAGATCAAGGGGAATCCAGTAAATATTCGTAAAAATAGAAAATAACCATTTCATAGCTCCAAACCAAAAACTCGAAAAGTGGACTGTCCATTGGCAAAAATAAACAAAATTAATTTTGAACATTTGTAATTGTGTTTTTTTTCATTCACAGGTTGACATAATATATTAAATATAAAGGGATTAGGTCTTTCTGGAATTTGGTATTCATCATAGGTAAAGCAACGAGTTCCCTGTATAATTTTTGATAACATCCAAGCATTGCTCAGTGTCCATATGCACAGTAATTCAATTACACTAAAACGCCAGCCAATTGTACATTAATGTTCGTATGTACATTGTGTAATTAACCAATTTTCAAAATAAGCGCGAGCAGCCCAACAGATGTCTCAATTGTTTACCGCCGAAATAAAACATTGTTTGCTGTTGTTGAATAACGAGTGCAAGTGTTCACTTACACAAGTTCCAAGTCGCCTGAAGTGCGGAGATGAGAAACGACTGATTGGACGATGTCGAAGAATTTAATTAAACTCTCATGCGAGCGGGTTCAATTTTGAACACGTGGCCAAATTTTTCGTATTGTCCCCGAGCACGGAGATTCCAATTCGAACACTTGTCATAGTTGCCATGTGTTCGATTCCATTCATTTCGGCTGCATTCAAACACGGAGAGAGGACTCCAATTGGCAAATCGGCACGAACGTGAAACTTTGTAGTGGCCTCTTCAGATCAACGCTGGGAGATGCTGAAGGATACGAGCCCTTGCAAGGACTTCCCACCTTAGTGGCCTATGTACATCCTTTCAAATCGGTTCAACCACTATTTGGTTTTAACGTGATTTTGTCTAAGGTTTGCACACATTTACAAACCGTGGAAGTAGATACTGTGGGGAGGCTCCCTCTGCAAGCAAAGCAACCCTAGTCTCCTTGGAGGTACTAATTTGATTAGATTTTATTCGATGTTACTAAAACGTTTGAATGTTGGATATTTTTCCAACAAATTGCTTGGGAATGATTCGATTTTTCGACAAATGAAATTCATGTTCTCAGGTTAGGGGAGTTGGAAGTAATACCGAGTATATTCGTATCAATGACGTGGAAAATAACCCTTCAGATTTTACATTGTGCATAAAGTTGTGTCGTCCCTTGCTCAAAATTATATATATTGCTCGTATCAGCAATCTGGATTAAAAAAATGGAAATGAGTTAAAAACATATGAGAATTAACCTTAAAAAAGTTTTCTAAATTTCTAATAGGTATAGAGAAGAGAAGAATCTTAGCGAATGGGGTAGTAGGTAGGTACCAGTGGCCGCTCCGACGAGCCCAATTAGCGCTGTGGTGCGGCCACAAACTTCTAAGACCGTGACTGCTGTTATAGGAGCAGTGAGGCTGAGTCTAGCCAACTCGTATCTTCAGAGCAAGCCCGTAGCATTCACGAAGGAAGGCAACTCTCCCACCTTGCAGCTAGAAATCTCTCCGAGAACCCCAAAGAATGGTTTACCCAGTGTCCGTAGCCTGACTCTAGCTAGAACTGGGCAATCGCAGAGAAACTGCATGAGGTCTTCCCTTTCTTCTCCGCAGCTTCGGCAATGCGAATTGTAGGGTATGCCGAGCCTGGCAGTATGGTTCCCTATGGGCCAGTGCGCCATGCAGACCGCCGTAATCTTGAAAGCATTTGCACGCGTCTGGCACAGGAGCTCTCGTGAATGGGTTACGTTATAAGTGGGCCAAATTCTCCTTGACTTGGCACAACTCGTAGGCCTCCGCCATCTTAGACCCCGACAGCCGCCAGCGAAACACCGACTGTGTTCACCGAAGGGCTACAAAGAGCAGAGTCTCGCCTGGCCAATCCGTCAGCCCGCTCATTTCCGTCTATGCTCCTATGCCTGGTAACCCAGAGGAGGGGGACATTCAGCGCGCCGCCCGGACGGTTCAGCACGTCTATGCACAGCTCCACCACCCTGGTAGATGTCGTCGACGAGTACAAGGCCTTGATGGCCACTTGGCTGTCGGTCAGAATGACTATAGCCTCGAATCTCGCTCCAGCCATCGACAGACTTCCAATATCGCCAGTACTTCCGCCTGGAATACACTGGCGAAACCTGGAAAACCATACGACTTGGATACACGGTGTGTATTCGAGAAAACCCCCGCGCCGACTCCACAGGCCATCTATGATCCGTCGGCAAAGAATACTGAGTCATAACCTTGCAACACGTTGCCGGTCTTCCACGTTGCCCTGGTTGGAAAGTCTACAGCAAAGTTTCTCGTGAAGTTCAGCTTGCGTGTGGCATAGTCCGTAGGGAATGCCCAGGTTTCCCGAGGTAGTTCGTCTAGGATGTTGCTGTGGCCGCAGGACTTCGCTATCCAGCATTCGGACTCACGTAGTCTGAGGGCACTGTATGCTGCAACATATTTAATGTGGAGGTCTAGGAGGAGGAGATGCAGGAGTACATTGACAGCATCTGCCAGGCAGGACTGCAGAGCCCCAGTAGCACCTGCACACGCGGCTCTTTGAATCCTATTAACTTTCATCCTATTGTATTTTTTTCTCAAAGCCTGCCACCATAAAATAGAGCCGTACGTTAGGATCGGACGCACTACAGCGTTGTACATCCAGAGAACCATCCTCGGCAGAAGACCCCATTTCTTTGCAAAGGTTCTCTTGCAGACATAGAAGGCTAAAAAGGCCTTCTTAAGCTTCAGTTCTATGTTCAATCTTCAATTTAGCTTTGGATTCAGGATTACACCTAGATACTTTACATTAGAGCAAAGAACCAATCTTTGTTCATTCAGCTGTGGTAGATGGAATTCAGGTATCCTTGTTTTGATGTAGAATAACATTAGTTGCGTTTTGGGTGGGTTTATGCCGAGTCTGCATCTTGCGACCCACAGGCACACCTTTCGCAACGCCCCTTCCATGATATCGCTCATAATGGACAGAAACATCCCTGATTCTAATATCACCAAGCCGTCGGCACACGCCACCACCTTCACCCCGCTGTTGTCCAATGTACGTAAACTTTCGTCCATTACTATTAACCAGAGCACCGATGAGATGGCGCCACCCTGGGGCGTGCCTCTGTTCACAGCTCTGATCAAGTGGTTGCCTCCCAGATTCGACTGGATTATCCTGGTACTTAGCATGCTTATAATCCAATGTGCAGCTAGGGTATACTGCTTGTACTATAGCGACCGCTCAACCGTGCCAATAACCTCGTGGAGGGCGGTTTCTGTGGATTTTCTTTTGAGGTAGGCATGCTGGCACTTAGAGAAGGGTGTTCTCTTCATAATTGTCCTTAAGTGATTGTCCAGGATGCGGTGTAGGGTCTTCAGCACGAAAAAAGTCAGGCTGATTGGTCGAAAGTCCTTCGCGGACTCATAACGGCGGCCGCCCGCTTTCGGTATGAAAATCACTCGTGGGCGTCTCCAGGACTGTGGTACGTATCCTAAAGAGATGCAGCTCCGGTAAATTTCAACAAGCCACGACACAACCCTCTCCTGCTCCTTCTGTAGAATGACTGGTATTACGCCATCTGGGCCTGGAGATTTATATGCGTTGTGTGTGTTCTAACTCACAGTCCTCCCCGCTGGCGGGAAAGTGCGTTTGAACCAGCAGCTCCAAGGTTTCGCTAAAAGATTCCGTCCAGGAGCCTTCCAAATTTTTAAGAAAGGATGGGCTCTTATGTTCTTTGGACAGAATCTTACTGAGCCTCACGGATTCACTGGTGCTTTCGATGTTCTGACAATAGTCCAACCAAGACCGCCTCTTGGCGGCCCTGATGGCCGACTTGTACTTCTTCAGACAGTCCTTGTATGGCTGACAATATTTTCGCCTGTAGCAGATGTGGAAGATCTCTCTGGTCAGCTTCCTGAGGGTGAAGAGATCTTCATTCCATCACGGTAGTAGTGTTCTTTTGCTGTACTTAGTAGGGCGCGAGACTTTAAAGGCGGTATCGAATGTCTTTTCCAGAGCCCCGACCTTTGACTTCAGTTCGTCTGTCGTGCCAATCTTACCAATTTGCGCACTGGAGAGTTTGCTCTTTATTATTTGGCCAAACTTTCTCCAGCCGATCCTCCTGGGGTCTCTGAAGGTTTTGGAGACCTCTGCGGCGAGATTTAGACTGAAAAGTATCCAGCTGTGATCAGAGAAGGATCTTTGGTCGGACACTCTCTAGTTCTCTACACTAAGAATCCCATTGTCGGTTATTAAGGTGATATCACGGACTTCCTCCCAGCCGTCACAGTTCTCCGAGCAGGGAAAATGGAAGGGTGGTATACTGCTCCTGTTACACACAGATGGATTTGAAGTAATAATAAAATCAAAGAATGACTTACCTCTCTTGTTGATTTCCGAGCTGCCCCAAAGCGTATGCCTTGGTGTCGCAGCCTATCAACAGGTTGGCTTTCTTTGTTGCTATGGTATTCGTCTGACGTTGTAGTTCTTCTGGTGGAGCTGATCGATTGTGAGCCTTGTAAGCCGAGGAAATATACACGCACTCTGCCCCGCCTGCTCCAGCTTGACCACGGATAGGTCGCTGGAATTCAGAGCCGGACACTGAAAAGCGTGTAGACTCTTCGTCGCTAGAATATATGCTCTAGGTCTATCCTGATCAGCGTCTCCTGTGCTGTGGATTAAAATATTTGCTTTGGAGCCCTTTGATGGTTCGGCCGCCTCTGACCCAAGGCTCCTATATTAGTGCCATGTCGATGTCTTCCTATAAGAAGAAGACAAGCAGATTAGTCGAGGCGCACTTCGAACGCTGCATATTACCCTCAGCACGATCTGCTTGCTTGGGGGGTTCTCCAATCCCTGTCGGACCGTCGATCGTCATCTCCTTCAACAGCTCGTGGGCGTCTAGGTCGTCGATCGGTTTTGCAGAGCGGAACACTTTTACCTTTGGATTCCTGACTCCGAACTGCACTTTATAGCCAGCCTTTTTCAGTGCGTCCAGGCACTCTGCGTTTATACGGAGTAGTAAAGATTGGCTCTTTGTCTGGGGTTCCTCCTCCTTGATAACAACCCAGTCGTCCATGGGAATCCCGGGGTTTTGAAGGCGCAGGAATTGAACGAGCTTCATGCAGATCTTCGGCAACCAGATGCGAGCGACCAGTCTCCTGGGTCGTAAGGGATGACCTTGAACTTTACGCCCTCCCAGGCGTCGCTGATCTTAGAGACGCACGAACCCATAAAGTCCCAGAGGAGAAAGGACAGAGAATAGAGGACAAAGAACAGAGAACAGAAGACAAAGGTCGAGATCAGGGGATTTCCAGAGATCCCCCAAAGACCGAATATTGGAACGCGAGTTCAGCGGAACCTACCAAATAAACGTATCGTTCGCGTTTAGCAGAGATGCGTTTCAGCTGCACCCACGACTTTTTCTCATTCGAGCTGAAAGTTGCGGACTATTGTCATGTATTAAAACGGAATCGTTGTTTTGTTTGACGCGAGAATGTGGTAGCGTAGATCGCAATAATTAATTACACTATTTGGTTGCAGTCATTACAACCACGATGTTAGATCCGCATTCTTATATGACCGCGGGGAACTTGATGTTCGACATCCTAATGTTTTCCAAAAGGTAGCCGCGAATCATAATGTTGCGTAACACTCCTTTTCCGATGTGGGTTTCAATTGGATTTCAACAACATAACGTAATATAAATAAATATCCACGGCGAAATAATTTCACGAGTTGTCGGCCTAATCCTCGACGTGAGAACGAAGTTTTAAGTAGAAATCTCACTGGCCGAATCAACGCCTGCGATGCGCTACTGAAACGGAACGAATTCGACCCATTTTTGAAGCGGATGGTGACTGGTGATGAAAAGTGGATCATGTGCGACAACCTCGGCGAGCCTGCCCAAACAATCGCCAAGCCCGGATTGACGACCCGGAAGGTTTTACTGTGTGTTTGGTAGGATTGGAAGGGAATCATTACTATGAGCTGCTCAACTATGGCCAGACCCTCAATTCGGTCCTCTACGGTGAGCAACTCGACCGTTTTAAGCAAGCGATTGACCAGAAGCGACCAGGCTTGGTCAATAGGAATAGTGTTGTGTTCCACCAGGACAACTCTCGGCCTCACACTTCTATGATGACCCGCCAGAAGCTACGGGAGCTCGGACGGGATGTCCTATCGCATCCACCGCATAGTCCGGACCTGGCACCAAGTGATTACCATCTCTTCAAGTCCATGGAAAACGCTCTTGGTGCTACTAAGTTGGCCTCAAAAGAGGCTTGCGAAAACTGGCTCTCTGAGTTTTTTGCAAATAAGGAGGAGGGTTTTATGAGGGGGGATAATGAAGGTGCCTTCTAAATGCGAACAAAACGGCGGATATTTGATTTAAATCAGATAATACTAAGTATGTTAAATAAAGCGTCAAACTTTGATCACAAATACGACATTTCTTTTTCTCCAACCCAATATGTTGCTATCATTATCCGGATATTCGCTTATGCATCCGGATAGCTGAGTGGTTAGAGCGCAAGGCTGTCATACGGAAGGTCGCGGTTCAAATCTCATTGGTGGCAGTGGAATTTGTATCGTGATTTGACGTCGGATACCAGTCGACTCAGCTGTGAATGAGTACCTGAGTCAAATCAGGGTAATAATCTCGGGCGAGCGCAATGCTGTCCACATTGCCTCCTAGTGTACCGTTACGGTCTTGAATGAAGTGCTCTAACACACTTCAAGGCCCTGATCCAACATGTATTGTTGCGCCAACGATTATTATTATTATTCGTAGCTTGGTGGCCTATGGAGCAACAAAAGGGTTTCCGCTGTATACTAGCCACACTGCAAAGAACTCTGTGTATGAGTATCACTGGTACCAATAGCACGACATCCGGCGTTCTAAATGCATTACTCAACTTGCAGCCCTTACATTTGCTTATTCATCCACTGCCATGAGAGCAACGCATAGACTAATTCGATTAGATGTATGGGGAACCAATGGACACGGAGGGCACAGAGCATTGGAAGAGTTATTGGGAGCATTTAAGACAGTTTTCGCAAGTTATATTGAAACGAACCAGAAGAATGCATACCAGGATGTACTGACGTCTTCTACACCGAATGGTCAAAAACAGAACAGAAATGTAGAAACCGACTGAACTATGTTTCTAGATTCAATACGGTGGAACTAGTCTGGATAGCCGGTGATTGTGGTCCAGAGGGAAGTGAAATCTTGGATGCCTTAGCAAAAGAGTGTTCAATTTAACCCATGTGCGTACCGAAATGAGCAATTGAGGTACCAGTACCATTGGCTAATGCAGCTATCAGAAACTGGGGACAAACTTCCCAGAATGACAGGTGGCACAGCTTTAATGGTGCTAAACATACTAAAGTTTTCCAGCCAGAACCAAACGGAAATACCGCAATGTTTATCTTGTCCAAAAGCAGGAAAACTTGCAGAAGTATTTGTGACATTTGTGAGATAATTCACTAGCCGGGCATATGTTTAGAATAGGAATTCTCCAAGTTGATACATGTCCATCCTATAATAAGGAAGCGGAATCCATGGAATATTTTTTATGTGAGTGCCCAGCCTATGGACACATTAGACATCAGTTTTTTTGGTGTTGATGTACTCTAACGGTAGCCGGTAGATCCACTAATGGAAATCCTACGACCCATAAACGAATCCAAGATATTCCGTTAGACAGGGAAATTGAGTGCAATGCAGGATATGAGTGCCCAGAGACTTTGTCTCCGCCCGACCCCATACACACACGAGAAACACACGCTTCCTCTTGCGACTTCCTCTCAATCCAGCCTCCCTTAATACTTTCCAACTTTCGCGTTTGAAAGATCAAAGGTCTTCCGATACCTTTTTTAAGGTTTTGTGTAAACACAAAAACTTATTAAAATCGGTTTACTGTCTGTCTGTCTGTCCGTCTGTCTTTTTTTTTTTTTTTTTAATGGATGGAGGTGGAAATCTTAGAAAGACACTGCCGCGCCAGGTTGCAGCAGCGTGTGGGATTCTCACCCACTAAAACCACCCCCACTTTCTCCTTTTTCCTTCTCCGCGGGACCGCCGCAAAGCATTACTTCGCGGGGTGGACTGTGCTTTACGCGACCACGCCTTCCGTTCTTCGCGTCCTCCTTGCGCGCTCCGCTCTTGCCAGTTCCTCTTGTATTCGTTTGATGGCGGTGTTCACCGCACACCAGTTTCCCTCCGATTTCAACATTTCTCCGACGATGTTCTGCGGGCTTAGAGTGGTTTTCAGGGAGTCTTCCAGACTCCTCCTTTCTGAGAGAAATCATGGACAGTGGAACATAACATGCTCCGGGTCCTCAGGTGTGCAACCACATTCAGGACACAAGGGAGAATCATCCAGCCTGAATTGGTGCTGGTACTTCCTGTAACCGCCATGTCCTGACAGGAATTGCGTCAGATGGTAGTTAATCTCACCGTGTCGTCGCTGGATCCATTCTTCAATACGGGGAATCAAAGTGTGGGTCCAGCGACCCCTCTGCGAGTCATCACCACTTCTCCAGCGACTCTCGCCTTGCCGCCTTTCGGCATTCTGCATCCTTTTCAAGAGGATTCATTTTCCTTGTCTCGTACAGGCAGCGTGTCTCACTTGCCAGAATGTCTATCGGGATCATTCCCGCAATAACACACGCTGCCTCGCCTGATATTGTTCTGAAGGCGCTGCACACCCTTAGCGCCACTAAGCGGTAAGTCATATTCACTCTCCTACGATTACTCTCACACGCTAATGCTTCCTCCCAGACTGGTGCCGCGTATAATAGTGTGGAGCGAACCACTCCGGCCACAAGTAATCTGTGACTGTACCTTGGACCTCCAATGTTAGGCATCATCCGCGCTAATGATACGCTGGTATTTGCCGCTTTCTCACAGGCATAGTCCAGATGTCCCTTGAAATTGATTTTAGCGTTAATCATCACCCCTAGGTATTTGATAACCGGCTTCGAAGTGATGACGTGACCACCAACGCGCGATTCGTATTCCTCTTCCTACGATTGGTAATCAAGACCGCCTCCGTCTTTTGTTCCGCAAGGTCAAGCTGAACCATCTGCAGCCACGCTTTTATGGCGCTAATGGTTTCGTTAGCGTACATTTCCACGTCTTCAGGTTCTTTCGCGACGACAACCACAGCTAGATCATCTGCGAAACCGATTATCGTGGCCTCCTTTGGCACGGGAAGGACAAGGACCCCATTGTACATGACGTTCCACAGGAGAGGACCCAACACTGAGCCCTGTGGTACTCCTGCGGTGACGGTGTACTGCTTGGATCCCTCATCCGTGTCGTACCACAATGTCCTCTCCGAAAGGTAACTGCAGAGGAGCTTAGTCAAGTAACTAGGGACACCCGTGTTAGCCAGTGAACTTTTTATCCACTCCCAGCTTGCGGAATTGAACGCATTTTTGATGTCCAATGTCACTACGGCACAGCATTTTTAGACGACATCGCGTCTCGAGCCAGCTTCAAAACAACGTCTACGGCGTCGATCGTTGAGTGGGCTTGACGAAATCCAAATTGTCGCTCCGATAGTCCATCCTTGTATTCGATGATAGGGAGCAGTCTGTTGTAGATGACCCTTTCGAGCATCTTTCCTGCCGTGTCGATAAGGCAAATCGGTCGGTATGATGATGGTTGTCCCGGGTGTTTATTCGGCTTCAGGAGCAAAACTAGTTTTTGCCTCTTCCACCGATCGGGGTCCGTCTGTCTGTCCGTCTGTCTGTCTGTCTGTCTGTCCGTCACACGCATTTTTATCGGAGACGGTTATAGCGATTGACACCAAATTTGGTAGAAAGGTGGGAACTATGAACGCTTACGCATACAGTGAATTACATCCTTTTACGTCGAATTTAAGGAGGGGTCCCCATACATGCAAAAGGGGGGTGTACAAATTTTTTTCATCAAATATGGTCATGTGGGGTATCAAATTAAAGGTCTCGATTAGTACTTTTCAAAACCGATCTTAGTTTTGACATTCGTTGGAAGGGTGGGGAGCGCGGGGGGTTGGAAGTGATCACTTCTTTAAGGGGGCCGTTCTCAGAAACTACCAAACCGAAAAATCTGAAAAAATTAGGAGGCTGCCGCTATATGGTGCCTGGGCTCCGAAATACCGTCCATGCCGATATCTGTTTAAATAAAGTAAATAATAGTTTATTACTACAATTTTTTGTAATTGGTTAGAAGCCCCCCTTAAGTTTATCCTAGTGCCATAGTGCCTAGTGCCGCAGTGATATAGGCTATAATATAGAGCATGATCTTACCAAGTTTGGTGAAAATCGCACTATTACTAACAAAGTTATAATACCTCAAATTTGTTGCTTCTTTGAAAATTGAAGACTATGAATGTCAATATCACCCGAAAATGGATACTCTCACATAATATATGGATATATTACGTGCTACGTACTAAGAAATACAGAAAACCTTTCGTACCTGAAGCATCCAGCTTCCGGTTTCCCGACTTGTTTGCCTTAAATGCCCTCTTTACCAGCCTGAGCAAGGAAAATTAAACTTTAACCCCATTTGAGACACCATCACTTTTTAGGGGCGGGGGAATTTCGGCCGGGTATGAGAAAGAGGACCTTCTGCTTTCATCGCATACGCTCCTTTCTCTCTGCCGGGAGAGGTTTAAAATTAAACCCTACCGCTATGACATAAAAATAACTTCTCTTTGAGACACATGACTTTTTAAGGGGGCCCGCCACCGCGGTTTTTAACAAGATTATAAAGGGCAAACTTCTTTTTCTTTCTACATATCCTTCACATCATGCCTCCTTCATGGGATAGGGTTCAAAATTCATTTACGATTATTATATAAAAAAAACCTACTTTAAGGGATCAACTTTTTAGAGATGTGATCCGGACAAGTTTTCATCAGGGTTGATCTCCTCCTTGCGCTTCTCTCCACCCTTTGAGTGGTGGAGTTGAATATTCAACCTTTACTTTTTCTTCAGAAAAATAAATGGAAATAGTCAAGTTCCTAGCCTTGAATTTTTAAGGTTTTGTCTAAAACAAAACCTTATTAAAATCGATTCAATGTCTGTCTGTCACACGCACTTTTCTCCAAAACGGCTAAACCGATCCGAACGATATTTGATAGACAGATGGAAGCTATGAAATCCCACGCATATAGTGAGTGGCATAAATTTAGATGGAGTTTAAAGGGGGGCTCCCCATACATGCAAAGGGGGGATTAAAAAATTTTTTTTACTGGATATAGTTTTTTAGGGTATCAAATGAAAGGTCTCGATTTGTACTTTCCGAAACTGACATTAGTTTTGGCATAAATTGCAAATTGCGTGAGTAAGGAGTCAAAATGTACGCACTTGAAGTGAGACAGGACTCATTTTCGGAAACTACTCAACCCTAAAATCCGAAAAAAATCAGGGTGGTGCGCCTAGATGAAATCTAGGCCTCAAAATATGTCCCATCCCGATATCTGCTCAAATAACCTTACTTATAGTATATTACTACTTTTTAGAAATTTATTAAAAAACCCCCTTAAATTCATCCTAGGACTTCCGAATTTTGTACCAGCATAGAGAACAATATTTCGAATATACGTACTAAATTTCGTGGAAATTTGGCAATTAACGCCAAAGTTATAGCAGTTCAAACTTAGCAATTTCGCGCGAATTTACCGCTTCCAAAGCCATGCAAATCAGATGCTGATGACATAATTACCCGGAATAATTGACATTCGCGTGAAATATTAAAGTCGCATTTATGAAGAGTCTATTTATCTGCAGCCCTTTTGAAGGTTTTGTATAAAACATTTACGTGAAATCTAATCTTCGAGAGTTGCCCCATTCCGGTATCTGCTCAAATAAATTTACTAATAGTATATTATCAACTTTTAGAAATTGACTAAAAAACTCCCCTTAAGTTCATCCTAGGTATACTAAATTTTGCATCGACATAGAAGACAGTCTCGTGCTTACACATACCAAGTTCCATGAAAATCCAACTATTAGTGTTAAAGTTATAGAAGTTCAAACTTACCAATTTCGTGCTAATTAACAGCAGCCTAAGCCATACAAATAAGATGCTGACATCATAATTAACGAGAATAATTGAAATTCGAGTGAAATATTAAAATTCCATTCAAGAAGAATCTAGTTCTCCCTAGCCCTGTTTTAGATTTGATGTTGGTTAAATTGGTGGCATTCGCTAATAATATTAAGCTCAGAGCGTGAAGCGTATGAGGTTGACCATTATCAACACAGGGCTTTCCATCAAATGATTTATTTAAATCGCTTTCTAGAAAATAGAGGGCAATGAAATTTTTAGCTATATTACACGGAGCTGTCGTGCACTCGTCGCTCCTCACATCTTTTTCTTTTTCTTCAGCCTTCAGTTGACAAGCGGGATCGGCTCGTGGTGATCGGTTTCGTCATTTTATTTCATCAAATGCCTGATCAGGATGTAATCGCGAGACCTTTAAATCCCCATCCAGCGTATCAAGCCACCATTGTTTTGGCTGGCTTTTTGGTTGCTTACCATTGCTTTCGATGTTCTGACCAATACGGGTTGTTGAATTCTCGTTAGCGTGAATTACGTGACCACACCATCGAAAACGCCTCTCTTTCAGTTTTTCCACGATCGATGCAAACCCATATCGATCGCGGATATTCTCATTTCAGACGTAATCAAAACGTGTCGCGCCACCAGTGCAATGCAACATCTTCGTCCCCATTACCGCAAGACGCCGTTCATTGTCCTTTATAGTCGGCCAACACTCAGAACTATAGAGAGCGGCAGACGGACGACATTGCAGTAAATTTTAGATTTGGGACGTGCGCTGATACGTCGATCACAAAGAACACCAGTTGGGAAATGCCACTTCATCCAGGTTGCATTAATACATGAAACAATTTCATTATGCAGTTCTCCATTGGCTGATAGCATTGACTCGAGATATTTAAATCGCTGAGTTCTGGCAATGACAGTAACCTGCCCAGAACTGAGCGATTTCAATATCTCAGGTCAATGCTATAAGCCAATGGAGAACTACTTTATGCTCCTCACATAGGGAAACACGAAACCTTTTATACCTGAAGCGTCAAGCTTCCGGTTTCCCGACTTGTTTTACCTCCCTTGCCGTGAACCCAAGTTATACCGAAATTCGCAAGTGAAATCTACCGGGTAATAGAATATTCAGAATATTCTCTATAAGGTAACCTCTTAAGAGTTTAATGGACCCCCAAGTTAATAGAACATCTAAGGAAAGAAAGAGTAAAGTTCTTAAATATGCGATTGAAGCTAAGTTGATCACGTTTTCGTTTCAGCTCACCTCACATTCCCAAGAAAAACATACCATATTTCAATCAAGTTAAATATGTAACATATTAAAACATTTAGCTTGAAAACGCGTCTAAAAGACATAATATATTAGTGAATGTTAACTGTCTACATGAAAACATCTGGCTTCAAAGTGCCATTGCGACTGCTTCAAATCTTCAATTTGTTCATCTGCAGCTTCTCTAATTGATTGGCGTCTAAGGGGAAAAACTCCAAACCAAAACCGGAGAAAAAATGAAGCCGCCAAGTTGTAAGTCGCGGCGAAATGAATATGGCATGCGTCTCGTTTAATTAATTAAGACCATCGAATTAACGATGCAGTTTTAAATCGTTGACGCAGATTTGGTGCCAGTCAACCAGAGAAAGTGCAAAGCCATGTGCAGCGGCTTGCTGACTGCATGCAAGACGTGCAACTTTGGGAACATGCAAATGTGGGTATCACAGTGTGTGAAGACAATGTCGAGAGCTGAATGGAGACGTCCATTTATCATTTAACTGTAGCTTCTATCGACAGAAAACAAGACAGCCAAACTGAAGCCCTATTACCTCAATATACCAGAGTCGATTCGCAGTTAAGCCCAGTGAGACCATTAAACCTGGCTAGCTATTCACCTTATAATTCCGAGATCCACCTTTATGTACACGTATGGATGGTAGAACGGCGTCGTTGCCTTATAATTGAGGAGTTCCCTTGTAGCTCTATTTTTATTGCCATAAGTAAGGATTGCCTTAATTCTTTGTCCACTGAAGCTTGATGTCATCTCATTCAGCTGTGGGGAGCTCCAGACTAGAGCGACAACCTACTTGCCCAAAAATTCCTTAAATTATTGTAACTGAAGCGCTGTACATGATACATGAATAAATATCCTCTCCATTCCGGGCTTCCATCCTCGACGCTAAAATAATTCAATGACTTACTGCAGTCTCTGCACGTGTTCACATACGACATAGTAAAACAAGCTTAACACGACGAAATATATGCGGACCGCGTACTAATGAATGCCACTTTATTTGATTTAATATCCTTCTCCTCGGAGAGACATTGCAGCCGTCCCTCAGCGGAAGGAATAATTCAGAAGGTTACTGGAAATTGGAAGAAATTTCACCCTTAGAGGTGATCACGTGTCATGACACAACGCCCAGCTTTGAACAGCTGCAATGCCACTACTTAAGGTGACTGCATGACCTCGACCCCCATCGGACAAATTTGATGCATTATTCACCAATGGCACGTGTGTAGCGAGCCCCCAATTGCATACATGCACTTGTCGGGGATCGGTTCATTAATGTTATTAAATTTTATTCTCCATCCGCCCAGCGGCAATTACCGTCTGCTCTGTTATGTTCGACATAAGTAAATTAAATGAAGACATGCCGTGATGTCGCTATTCATGGGTTGCCCTCCACCAAGCAATTAGTTGTATTGTCGCCGTTCTAGGTTAGTGCGTGGCAGATGAAGTAGAACGTCTGAGCCGCGGAACTTTAGCTTCAGCAATTTCAATGGGAACAGAAAACTTCCATTCCATTCGCAGACTTTCTGTCATTTCGAGTTCTCTAGGGATTACGTGTTGACACTGTAAAGGGAAAGGGAATTTCAGTTTTCTACATAATCTCCTAGTTCATTTAGTTTAGTGATTTGAGTCACAGCCTCAACCATTCAGGACTTTTGTTAAGCCCATTTTAACTACCCTCTTAAATCGTAGGTCAGACTCCTTCTTTCTCTCACCTTTTCTACATAGCCATCTACCACCTCAATTATTCCAGGTTATAGATGAACGAGCGTTAAGAGCCCTACCAGAATTTTTATATTTTACTTTCTCGGGGAAAATAAAAATGATGCTCTAGAACCCTCGAATTGTTCCACCTTTCAGAGCAGACTTAACAGTGGACAGCCAGATGTCAAATGCTAACTCTGGACCAACCATTGTGTATCCAGACCTTAGGCGAACCTTTCTGTCAGCCTGCTCATTACCAGCGACGTTTCACTGTACTGGCACCGACATCAAAAAATGCAGGGGACTAAATATGTTGTCGTTCTTAAGTGCTAATAACACTCGACTATCGGAACATATTTAGATTATAGAACCCGCCATTTCCCTTCTAAGCACTCTTCTGCTGCCAATAAAATGGCATCTCAGCCTGGACTATAGTCACTATTTTTCCGAGAAGTCGGGCCAGCTCAATAATCGAATTTTCCGAATAGACCTCTGTGTCTAATGCGTTTTTCGTGACTGACCCCTTGGTGAAGATTACTAAGTCCGTAATCCAAAAGATCTCGTAGTCATTTGACCATTCTTCTCCTTTGGTCATTTGTCGACCATTCTTCTCCTTTGGTAATTAAGATAGACAAAGACAAATCTGAAAACGCTTTCACATTAGAACTGCCTGATGTTTCATAATCATCATCATCAACGGCGCAACAACCGGTATCCGGTCTAGGACTGCCTTAATAAGGAACTCCAAACATTCCGGTTTTGCGCCGAGGTCCACCAATTCGATATCCCTGAAAGCTGTCTGGCGTCCTGACCTACGCCATCGCTCCATCTTAAGCAGGGTCGGCCTCGTCTTCTTTTTCTACCATAGATATTGCCCTTGTAGACTTTCTGGGTGGAATCATCCTCATCCATACGGATTAAGTGACCCGCCCGCTGTAACCTATTGAGCCGGATTTTATCCACAACCGGACGGTCATGGTATCGCTCAAAGATTTCGTCGTTATGTAGGCTACGGAATCGTCCATTCTCATGTAGGGGGCCAAAAATTCTTCGGAGGATTCTTCTCTTGAACGCGGCGAAGAGTTCGCAATTCTTCTTGCTAAGAACCCAAGTTTCCGAGGAATACATGAGGACTGGCAAGATCATTGTCTTGTACAGTAAGAGCTTTGACCCTATGGTGGGACGTTTCGAGCGGAACAGTTTTTGTAAGATGAAATAGGCTCTGTTGACTGACAACAACCGTGCGCGGATTTCATCATCGTAGTTGTTATCGGTTGTGATTTTCGACCCTAGATAGGAGAAATTATCAACGGTCTCAAAGTTGTATTCTCCTATCCTTATTCTTCTTCGTGTTTGTGTTTGACCAGTGCGGTTTGATGCTGTTGGTTGGTTGGTTTTCGGTGCTGACGTTGCCACTATATATTTGCAGCCCAAGATCTCGCGCCGCCTGCTCGATCTGGATGAAGGCAGTTTGTACGTCTCGGGTGGTTCTTCCCATGATATCGATATCGTCAGCATAGGCCAGTAGTTGGGTGGACTTGAAGAGAATCGTACCTCTTGCATTTACCTCAGCATCACGGATCACTTTCTCGAGGGCTAGGTTAAAAAGGACCCATGATAGCGCATCCACTTGTCGTAGACCGTTGTTGATGTCGAATGGTTTTGAGAGTGATCCTGCTGCTTTTATCTGGCCTCGCACATTGGTCAGGGTCAGCCTAGTCAGTCTTATTAATTTCGTCGGGATACCGAATTCTCTCATGGCCGTGTACAGTTTTACCCTGGCTATGCTATCATAGGCGGCTTTGAAGTCGATGAACAGATGGTGCAACTGTTGACTATATTCCAACAGTTTTGCCACCGCTTGCCTCAGAGAGAAAATCTGATATGTTGCTGATTTGCCTGGAGTGAAGCCTCTTTGGTGTGGGCCAATGATGTTCTGGGCGTATGGGGCTATCCGGCCTAGCCAGATTGTGGAGAGCATCTTATAGATCAGCAGCAGCAACGTGATACCTCTATAATTGCTGCACTTTTTATGTATGAGACAGATAATGCCTCGCTGCCACTCGTCAGGCATTGATTCCCTGTTCGATACCTTGAGCACAACTTGATAAACCACTTGGTGTAACTGGTCGCCTCCATATTTAACCAATTCGGCTGTAATTCCATCGGCTCCTGGCGACTTATGATTTTTGAGCCGATGAATTGCATGGACTGTTTCTCCTAAACTTGGTGGTGGCAGTATTTGCTCGTCGTCTTCCAACTCGCCGATGTTCTGGTTGTTCAGTAGCTCATCGAAGTACTCAACCCATCGCTCTAATATGCCCATTCTGTCGGAAATCAGATTTCCCTCTGTGTCTCGGCAGGATGAGCATCGAGGTGTATAAGGCTTCATCCCGCTGACTTGTTGGTAAAACTTGCGCGCCTGGTGCGGTTGCTCCCTGTACTTTTCTAGTTCTCCCAGCCTTCCTTTTTCCGTCTGTGAAGTCGCTTCTCCGCTCGACGGAGTTCATGATAAGTCTCTGCGCGTACCCGCGTTCTTTGAGAATGCAACATTACTCGGTATGCGGCATTCTTCCGTTCCGTTGCTAGCTTACATTCATCGTCAAACCAGCCGTTCCGACTCCTTTTGCGGCTGGGGCCAAGTATGCTTGTGGCCGTATCCATGATAACTTTCTTCAGGTGATTGTGAAGATCATTTGTTGATGCTTCATCTCCAGGTCCTCTGTTGACTGCGGTTATTGCGGCATCCATTTCCCTCTTATTGGTGTCGCAGGGGTTGTGTTGTGGATGGCTTCAGTGTTCACTCTCACGTGATTGTCAGAGGGGATTCTAGGTGGTATTGTTATTCGAGCTCGGAGCACCATGCCAACGAGATAGTGATCCAAGTCTATATTGGCCCCCCTATATGTTCTGACATTCATCAAGGCTGAGAGCGTTCGATCAACACGTGGTCAATTTGGTTAAAAGTGGTCCTGTCTGGTGAGGCCCACGTATGTTTGTGGACCGCTTTCCGCGCAAACCAGGTATTTCCAACAACCATTTCGTGTGACCCTGCTAATTGAATAGTCCGTTATCATTTGTTTTTTCGTGTAAGCTATGGGAGCCAACGTATCGCCTGAATACGGGTTCCTTCCCTACTTGACTGTTAAAATCCCCAAGTATGATTTTGATATCATATCTGAGACAGGCTTCGAGGGTTCGTTCTACTGCCTCGTAGAAGGTATCCTTCTCCGATTCTGCAGTCTCCTCTTTTCAAAGCCGATAACAGCAGGTTTCATTTTTTGGCTGACTAAGAAACCTACTCCGAGCACATGGTTTACTGGATGATGTTTGCCAAAGGATTTTCGAATGGAAGCATAACCGTGTGTTTGATCGCCTTTTCATGTAATAATGGTATCAAGCTTATATGGATAATTAGCTGCTTTTGGTTTCACCTCCAAATGCATAGCGGATAGACTTCGTATAACTTCGAGTCCTACAGTGGGCGTGTATATTCAATGAATCCGTTGCGGTGAAAGACCCAGGGTCTCACCTATTTCCGATTTTGTTCCCGAATTCGACGATTCCCCGTTTGCTTGAAGCGTAGAAGTAGATTTTTTCCTTTTTCTTGCACCTTTGCCAGGTCAGAAGCAGGGTCGGCTCGTCTTAATCGGTTGCACTGTTTTGCTTTGTCAAAGGCTTGACCTCGATGCAAGCGCATCAAATCACTAACCAGTCATCGTATCGCGTCATCTTTGTTTCAGCCGTTCTATTGGTCATTTTCTATCGATTTTGGTGTTAAGAACAATCTTAGCAAGTGACTTCTCGTTAGCGCGAATTACATGAACATACCATCGAAGACGTCTATAATTTTTTCACGATCTATGCAACACCATGTCCATCGCGGATGTTCTTATTTCGGAAGTGATCATAGCGTCACCAGTGTCTGATTGCATTGATTCGTAATATTGAAATCGCTCAGTTCAGGGTAAGTCACTGCCACTGACAGTGATAGTGCTTGTTTCGCTGTAATCGGTTGTCAAAAATCTGTTCTATTCAGAACAAATCTGACCAGTGTTGCATCAGGCGATCATTCCATTTTTGGACAGGTTGCTCGAGACACTACTATGAGACTAGGAAAGGAAAACAGCACCTGCATAAAGCAGTGTTAGGGCGGTGGACGTTGGATGCCCCATATGAAAGTGTTCATAACAAGAACAAAGAAGAGTGGCGGGGGGACGCTTTCTCGATGAACGGTGGCAGAGACACAAAGCAGTTTGAAAATGCCCGCCACATTTCGAATACTACTTTTTGGATCGTCGAGATCATAGAGCAATTTAATCCAAGGCATGAGTTCTTCTGGTGTTACCGCATACCATACTAGATGAGTTCGTGTGGCACATGGTCAAATGCCTCCTCTAGATCCACAAATGCAATGCTTTCCCCGATTTCATTCATTTTATTGCTTCCTCAAATTTGGTCGTGCTAACAGCTCCAAGTGTCGACAGAGCTTGTATAAGTGGAGGGTGAACAAATTTTTCAACTGAAATCCGTCCGAAATATTCCCGCAATCTATTTATTGGTTTCGCTTTTCGTCGATCGGTAAGCAAAGTACCGTTCTTGTCATTAATGCAACAGATGTATTCGCTATCCTCTGGTTTTGCGGCTAGTGAGGCTGATAAAATATGGGCGTATTATGTATATCCTACATAAGATTTGCGCTTTACTTTTCTCATTATAAAATGTACAAACACAAGGTCTTGAGAATTTTTTTCTCATCATCAGGTCGAACTGTCTGCGGGGCGTATGCAGTGAAAATGTGATGGCAATGCCGACGCCATATTGAGTTCGTAGATTACCAAAATATCTATTTTGTCGGGACTAATCTACTTACCTCCTGACGCCTTCTCTGCGTTAAGAACCGTTGCCCATTTCTCGACAGGACGGGGGTCCGTCCTGCCGCGTCGACTGAGGTATACACCCTAACATTGTTCCAAGGCTTTTATTCAACGCGATCTTCTTTGGTTTTAAAGGCATGTATTGCGTTTACTTGGCCGACCTGTCGTAGGATCTGTCTCTAACGGAGATCAGGAAGGATTTAACATATTGAAGTAACTCCAACTACACCTTATTTATTTCTTTCCCTGATCTCAGCATTTTATTTTTGGTTTAATGAGGATAGTATAAAGTACATTGCATCAAACCTTCCTCCTTTATCTGAGCTTGGGGCCATTATGCTATCTAAATAACATGGCGGAAGAATAAATTTATCCTTAAATACTTGACTATTTGTACCAGCTGGATTTTCACCCCTGATAAAATGGTGCCCTGAGGTGGCGGCGAAGAAAATGGAGCAGCAACTCTATCGGCCAGACAAAGACCAAGTGGCCGAGGAGAGTCTGCTCTTGGTGGCACCGGGAAAGATTGTACTCACTTTGGCTTTCTGACCGTGATCTAGTAGACGAATGCTCCAAGGCTTAGTTAGGGCGATCAGACTTAAGTCTACACGCAGACCCATCTGAAGTGGCTTTGGTCACGAAACCTTACCAAGGGTATACTGGTACCATAGGAACCGCGATAGCGCCTTGAATTTATATGACTCAGGAGAGTTGCGGTTGGACCTCTAGTGGGAGTTTCATGGGAGTTGTGGTTTTGTCCAGGCGGACAAAGAGACCTTTGACCTCAAACGTTGAGCTGCGATTCAATTCCGGTGCCGTATTCCTTAGTTTGACAGAGATTGCGTTGGTCTTGCATAAACCAGTATGAATGCTCAGCCATACATTCAGTATAAACTGGTACCGTTGATGCTTATCACAAGGGGGCTCCGATTGTGGTCACAAAACTAAGCCGTGTCTTAAGAAGCCCGTGGGGTTAAGACAACTCGACAGGTACTCACATTAAACCGCCAACGACTTAACCCGTGATAAGCTGAGTAGCATGTAGATGCCCCCAGTAAACGCTCTTTATAAACATAGCTAGTCTAGTTTTCCTGCGTCGACCGTTCGTCTGTTACGAAGGTTGCAGTTGTTGGTTGTATGCATCCGCAAACTACGATAATTATTACAGCTAGGACGTGCGAAAATAGTTGCATAAATACTTTTGTGTCCTCCAGGAGCCATCATAAGCTGTTCCCTGCCAGGAGTCATAACAAAGTAAAGAAAACCCCTTTCTGTGGGCAGCCCCAAGACACCTGCCTGAATAGAGTTCTATTCGACCAATATGTGAATATTTCTTCACTTCAACATGTGAAGAATATAACTGATGACCGACAGATCCATTCGTTGTTGTCGCACGCGAATAAGACATATTGAAGGCGCCTCTGAAATTCATGAATCCGCCTAAGGTGTATTCGTTCTCGAATACTGCCTTCTCAATATTGAGCTCATGGAATTTGCTTTTCTTGCAGCCATTTTGCCTAAGGTAACGTGGCCACATGGAAATGTTTATTTCCCTTATAAATCGAAGTTCTAATCTTTCCAGTCCTTTTAATAGAAAGGAAGTTAGATTGATCGGTCCTTGGCTTGCGTCTGGTTAGGTAGGAAATTAGAAATTAGAATGCATGAGCGGTATATTTCCAAACATACAAACCCAGGGCCTTCATTCCCTCTATTATTAGAGCAGCAACGATGACATCTGGCTCACGGCTGCATGTGCCCCTGAAATAAATGGTTTTCCGTTTCTTCGGCGCTTTCTGTGAACCTTCGGCTCGTAGTTTACCCAGTCGTTGCCAATGCTCTTTAAAAATTTCAATTTTCAAGTTCGAGGCCACTTCAAGTTACTTCTTAAGTTCTTTCTCAGGCTCTTTGTACCGATTCTGCCCAATAGCTGAATCAGATTTAACATATCGGTTAAGGAGTGCTCTTGTCTTAATCCTCTGTTTTCTCCTTTCTTGTCTGAGTCCCACTTTGCTCTTTTCAAAAGCTTCTGCCACACTAGCTGTGATTCTCTGGATTGCTTACGATGGAGCCATCAGTACAACGATATGAGAGCGTGATAACGTTCAATGCTCTCCACTCTTCGACGACACTGGTGATATCGATGACCTCTGGCCTGACCGCGTTGAAGAAAGTGGGGTCGTTACACCTTACATTTGGTATCCCACATGACTATATTTGATGAAAAAAAACTGTACACCCCCCTTTTGCATGTATGGGGAACTCAATGTAGAATTATGTAACTCACTGTATGTGTGGGCATTCACAGCTACCACCTTTCCACCAAACTTGGTGATAATCGCTACAACCATCTCCGAGAAAAATTCGTGTGACGGACAGACAGACGGGCAGGCAGACAGTAAACCGATTTTAATAAGGTTTTGTTTTCCACAAGAGGTAGACCCTTACTCCAGAACCCTGCCCTGCTTTGTGACATCGGTGTGCAAGACATCAGTATTGTTTCGGTCCACTCCAGTTTCTTTTGTTCTTAGTGCTAATTTGATGTCCCCAATCAAACATGGGGATCAGAAGGTACAGCAAAGACTGGATTCAGTTTTTCTAATATCACATCCATATTTGGATACTCCATATTTGGAATTTGGAAAATCTTCTACTTTCTTCCTTTTTAAAAATAAGATCATCATGTTTTATCTGGGTTTATTAAAAGGCAACGTCTGTCAATCAAATCAACGACGCGTTGTCTGTTTCAGCACACGTCGTCGTCTATGCTTGGGAGTGTATTGGAAGTTCTTTACAATTTACAAAGTAGTGAGTCAATAGGGATACTCTACAGAAATATCGTTAGTACACCACCTTAGGTGTACCTCTTAATTGCTTCTATCGTCGTGATCTATACCCAATTCAGCAGAAAGTTATCTGAGTTAGCCTAGCATGGTGTAATGACTTATTGGACTTGTCAATGATTAGAGAACCATCTTGTGTAAAATATTTGGCGAAATTCACCATCAAGATCCGAACGCAAATAGCAGTCCAACCGACGTGTTCCATCGAATTATGCTTGTTTCTGCTTGTTCTGTTCTCTGAGCATACAGTGGCTGCCTTGTGTATTCGTTGGAGGAGCGGATATCCAACACACGATATGCACAAATTGGTATTCGCCAGAATTTATAGCGAGAATTGCAATTTAGAGCCTCTTTATCTTCATCACAAATAGAGAAACGTACTAGGAACACCTCGATTATTAAACTTTGGCTTCGTTATCGGTCTTAACACTTTTCCTTTACTGGCACTTTATCAGTATTGTAAGTTGTACCTCTAACATTTAAATGTCCTCGTCCCCTTTAGAAACGAGGGTGCTGCTGGCGCATATGCCATCTTTTTCGTACTTTCATGTTAGTCTTTCTATCATGAGGGATCAGCTTGATTTTGGTTTCTGACCACCTCTTAATACATCACTCTTAACCACCGGCAACTGCTGAAGTAGGCCCTGATGTGAAACACTTCAAAGCATTGTCCATCACCTTTGTGTTCGCCCAGCGCTTTCGCGCACCCCGAACCAAAGAGTCTCCGTCATCCAGTGTGGGCGTCATGGATAGTCCAGCAACGACTATGTCCTCATTTTCAACGAGTTTTGTATTCTTGTGTCCGAATAGCTGAGTGGTTAGAGCGCGAGGTTGTCGTACGGAAGGTCGCGGTTCAAATCTCACTGGTGGCAGTGGAATTTGTATCGTGATTTGACGTCGGGCACCAGTCGACTCAGCTGTGAATGAGTACCTGAGTCAAATCAGGGTAATAATCTCGGGCGAGCGCAATGCTGACCACATTGCCTCCTAGTGTACCGTTACGGTCTTGAATGAAGTGCTCTAACACACTTCAAGGCCCTGATCCAACATGGATTGTTGCGCCAACGATTATTATTATTATTTGTATTCTTTCGCAGTCACCTGCTCTTCCGTCGAGTGGGAGCCTTCTCAAATTCATGTTGTCTAGCCCGCATTAGATCTGTTTTCGCATGCCGATTTAGACAGGTGCCCATCTGTCGCTTTGGCTGGTAGGGGTGGAAGAGAAGGTTTCTACAAGCAAGATTTGGCCTATAGCCCTCAACCCCTCATTAGTGGCTGACGTCACCGTACCTTTCCCTCCTGGAAGATATTGGTAATATTATAAGTACGCGATAGTTGGCCGTAGTCGAATTTCAAGTTTCTCCTATCATGGGAGTTGTCGCACTTGTTCCTGGCTGAGCGCGCCTTATGCATGCAATAGAGCAAATGTGTGATCTTGAGGGATGATGTTATGTATGGTTTTTCTTCTGAAATCTTTATTTGGGTAGTTTCTGTTAATGATTCTTTGAAATAAGTGAACAATTTTTAACACTCCAATCTCTCTCTTTACAACTGACAGTAAAATAGAAAAGTACCAATCAAGGGTTTTTCTTTTGATGTACCACAGGGATCTATTCTGTTGACAGAAAATGGAACGCCCCTTCCCCCTAAAATGAGCTCAAGCGTCAACCTCTTGATTTCACTATCTTGGTCTTGAAACCGAGTTCGTCATCGATGGTCCCAGTCACATTCGTGCTATCTCGCGGTTGCAAGCTTGCCATTTCATCATCATCATCAACGGCGCAACAACCGGTATCCAGTCTAGGCCTGCCTTAATAAGGAACTCCAGACATCCCGGTTTTGCGCCTAGGTCCATCAATTCGATATCCCTGAAAGCTGTCTGGCGTCCTGGCTTACGATATCGTTCCTTCTTAGGCAGGGTCTGCCCCGCCTCCTTTTTCACCATGGATATTGCCCTTATAGACTTTCTGAGCTGGATCTTCTTCCTCCATACGGATGAAGCGACCCCTCCCCTCACCGTAACCTATTGTGTCGGATTTTATCCACAAACCGATGGTCATGGTACGATCGTAGATTTCGTCGTTATGTAGGCTACGGAATCGTCCGTCCTCATGTAGGGGGCGAAAAATTCTTCTGAAGATTGTTCTTTCGAAGGCGACCAAGAGTTTGTAATTTTTCTTGCTAAGAACCCAAGTCTACGAGGAATACATGAGGACTGGCAAGATCATTGTCTTGTACACTAAAAGCTTTCACCCCGTGGTGATGCGTTTTGAGCGGAACAGTTTTTGTAAGCTGAAATAGGCTCTCCAGCTAACAATCGTGCGCGAATTTATGGTTGTAGCTGCTTTCGATTGAAATTTTCCACCCTAGATAGAAGAAATGATAAATCGTCTCCAAGTTCTAATCTTCTATCTTTATTCTCCCGTTTAACCAGTGCGGTTTAATGTTGTTGGTTGGTTGCTCATTGGTGTTGACGTTGCCACCATATATTTCGTGTTGCCTTCATTGATGTGCAGCCCAAGATCTCGCGCCGCCACCTCGATCTGGATGAAGGCAGTTTGTACGTCTCGAATCGTTCCTCCCATGATGTCGATATCACCAGCATAGGCCAGTAGTTGGGTGGACTTAAAGAGTATCGTGCCCCTCGCATTTATCTCAGCATCACGGATCATTTTCTCGAGGGCTAGGTTAAAGAGGACGCATGAAAGGGTATCCGTTGTTGATGTCGAATGATGTCCTTCTGATTTTATCTGGCCTCGCACATTGGTCAGGGTCAGCCAAGTCAGTCTTATTAATTTCGTCGGGATATCGAATTCCCTCAAGGCCGTGTACAATTTTACAGTGGCTATGCTATCTCAGGCGGCCTTAATGTCGATGAAAAGATGATGCAACTGATGTTCATATTCCAACAGTTTTTCCATCGCTTGCCGCAGAGAGAAAATCTGATCTGTTGCTGATTTGCCTGGAGTGAAACCCCTTTGGTATGGGCCAATGATGTTTTGGGCGTATGGGGCTATCCGATCTAGCAAGATAGCGAAGAATATCTTATAGAGAGTACTCAGCAACGTGATACTTCTATAATTGCTGCACTGTGTGATATCTCCCATTTTATGTATGGGACAGATAATGCCTCGTTGCCGGTCGCCAGGCAATGATTCGCTGTTGCACACTTTGAGCACTAGTTGATGAACCATTTGGTATAATTGGTCGCCCCATATTTAAGCACCGGCTGAAATTCCATCGGCTCCTGGCGACTTATGATTTTTAAGCCGGCGAATCGCAAGGACTATTTCTTCTATACTTGGTGGTGACAGTATTTGTCCGTCGTCTTCAGTTGGCGGCTCCTCCAAATCGCCGATATTCTGGTTGTTTAGTAGTTCACCAACGTACTCAACCTATCGCTGCAATATCGGAAATAAGATTTTCTTCTTTGAGTCGGCAGAATGAGCCTGCGGACTTGTTGGTAAAACTTCCGCACCTGGTGCGGTTGTTCCCTGTACTTTTCGAGGTCACAGACCTATTGGTTCTCCCAGGCTTCCTTTTCCAGTCTGTGAAGTCGCTTCTCCACTCGACGGAGTGTATGAAAAGTCTCCCCGCATGCCCGCGTCCGTTGAGAATGCAACATTACTCGGTATGTAGCATTCCTCCATTCCGTTCTTAACTTACATTCACCGTCCAACCAGCTATTCTGACTCCTTTTACGGCTGGGGCCAAGTATGTGTGTGGCCGTATTTATCATAATGCTCTTCGGGTGATGGTGGAGATCATTTGTTGATATTTCATCTTCAGGATCTCTGTTGATTGCGGTTATTGCGGCATCCATTTCCCCTTTATAGATCTTGCGGAGGACTGTGCTGTGGATGGCTTCAGTGTTGACTCTCACCTAGTTGTCAGAGGGGATTCTGGACGTATTGTTATTAGAGCTCGGAGCACCATGCCAGCGATATAGTGATCCGAATATATATTGGCCTATATGTTCTGACATTCATCAAGGCTGAGAAGTGGCGGCGTTCAATCAGTACGTGGTCAATTTGGTTGAAAGTGGTCCCGTCTGGAGAGGTCCACGTTTTTTTTGTGGACCGTTTTCCGCGCAAACCAGGTACTTCCAATAACCAGTTCGTGTGACATTGCTAATTGAATAATCCCCAGTCCGTTATCATTTGTATTTCTATGTAAGCTATGGGAGCCAACGTAACGAATATATGCCCCGTTCCGACTTGGCCGTTAAAATTCCCAGGTATGATTTTGATATTATATTATGATTTTGATATTATACCTGGGACAGACTTCGAGGGTTCGTTTTACTGCCTCGTAGAAGGTATACTTCTCCCACACTGCAGTCTCCTCTGTAGGGGCGTGAACGTTAATGAGGCTCATATTTCTAAATTTGCGTCGCAAACGCAGAGTGCATACCCGTTTGCTTATGTTTTCAAAGCCGATAATAGCAGATGTTATTTTTTGGCTGACTAAGAAACCTACTCCGAGCATGTGATTTACTAAAATATGGTGTAGTGGCTCTTCAACAGGAAATCGTTCCCTGTCCAACGCATTTCCTGTTACGCTGCTACATCAGCCCCATATTAGGACAGTGTATCGGCTAGTTGATTGGCAGTTCCATCTCTGTGCAGTGAGCGCACGTTCCATGAGAAAATGCGCAAATCGTTATTCCGTTATCGTTCCCGGGTTCGTCGTAACGTTAGTTTTCCGTGTAGGGTTGTCAGCCCTACCGAACCCCGACCTGGAGGACCAATTGGTACAATTTGTCCTGTTTTTAGACGCGCGAGATTCGCCTTCATCCTTCTCCGTCTGCAGCTTTTCGTTAAGAAAGAGCTCCCAGTGGTGAGCACGTGGAGGCGGAGATAGGGTTTGGTAGTAGATCTGTTGGTGTTGGTTCAGCAGGCGTTTCCCAGGTTTTATGCTGCATCGTGGGTATCAATCCACGTTGCGCCCTAGGACGTATACTACCGTTTGACCGCCATCTTATCACTTAGCTGGCATTTAGTGTGGTTGTAAACAAAACGGAAAAAAAGGCAGAGTGGGCGAACTATACCTCACAAATGAGTGAAGACCAACCACACATACATATCTATATGTATCTCCTGCATGTCCGGAGGTTTACATATCAATATATGCAACCGTTTCCGAATGAAGTAGGTCTAATAGTGAGACATAGAGCCTATGAACAATTTCCACCTCAGTTCAACCACCAAAGAAGGCCCATGGTCTATCTATTGAAATGTGGATATGTGTTCATGCTTTTGCTTGTGTCTGGTGCATGGACCCAAATGGTTATGGGGAAAATACCCAGAACACAAAACCAAAATAGGAGAGAAGAGAAGAAAACTTACCGGCCGGAGGTTCAGACCCTAAATACTGGCGGCTTTTTGGGAGTGAGTGAAGGGTGCTGCATTTCGACGGTATGATCTGCAGTACCACGGTGGCGAATTACTTGGCCAACGTGGCGTGTAATGCGATTTCGATTTCAAAAAGATAGTTTTCACACATAGCACATCCTCAACAAGAACACTACAACGAAAGGGAAGAATGCAAACTCTCACATCAGTGAAGGGTCTTGCGATACTCACGATATTTATTAAACAAGTCGAGAAACCGGAAGCTGGACGCTTCAGGCATGAAAGGTTTTGTGTATTTTTTTTCTAACGACATTTGAGTGTGAATTTGTCCCATCAGTACGTAACACCTAATATATGCATATATTATATAAGAATAGCCACTTTGGAGTGAAATTGGCATTCAAAACCTTGAATTTTCAAAAAAGTGACAACTTTGACCTAACATATTATAACTTTGTTAGTAATAGTGCGATTTCGATCAAACTGGGTAGGGTCAAGCTCTATATTATAGCCTGCATTGCTATATTTTGGTGTTAGGATGAACTTAAGGGGGGTTCTGCAGCCAATAACTTAAAATTATAGTAATATACTATTGTTAACTTTATTTGAAGGGATATCAGAATAGAAGGTATTTCGGAGCCTAGCCACCGTATAATGGCAGCTTCTTGGTTTTTTTTCAGATTTTTCGGTTGGCGGTTTCTGAGAATGGCCCCATTATATAAATGACCACTTTCTACCCTCCGCATTCCCCGCCTTTCCAACAAATGTCAAAAATAAGACCAGCTTCGGATAGTACTAATCGAGACCTTTCATTTGATCTGCCACATGACTATATTTGGCGAAAAATGTACACCCCGCGTTTGTATCTACGCCCCCCCCCCCCTTAAATTCGACGTAAAAGGATGTAACTCACTGTATGCGTGAGCGTTCATAGATCCCACCCATCGCTATAACCGTCTCCGAGAAAAATTCATGTGACGGACGGACAGACAGACAGTAAACCGATTTTAATAAGGTTTTGTTTTACATCAAACCTTAAAAATGGACCTATTCAAGGTAAGCATGGTTATAAGATTTCTCGCAAAGCCAAAGACAAATCTTAAGAAAGCGCAATGAAAATCTGAAAACGTATAGGAGGATAGTAATCAGACCACGTATCACAATGAACAGTTACTCAATTCTAAGGAATCAATTTCTAAGGAAAGCCGGACCCTACTGGGCTCAAAATTGGCCCTGGCGACCCAAATTACAGCATTTGCACTACTATCGACTTACGCGAAACGAAGGAGTACGGGGCAGAGAGGATGATCCTTCAGGAAACCAGTTGGCACCAAAAGTAAAAAATGACATATTGGCACTTCCGAGAAACAAAACGAGAGGTTCAGAAGGGATGCCAGGATGTGCGTGTCGGCATAGAGGAAGCATCAAACAAAGATACGATGCATTAATAGCTCTCCTTCGTCGACGATGGTGCAAGGGTCTCGAGTTTTTTGGCTTCACGTACGCGATTGAGCCTTTTCTGGTGCAGTTCCACCAGGATATTTAACATGATGAGGACTAAAGTATTCGAAGCAACATTTCTAACATAGAGGTCATGGTCAACCATCAATCGACACGAATCTCATGAATAATTTTCACATTTGCATGGCTTTTCAGCAAATCTGCTAAGGGTTTAATGCATGAAATATTAAGACACAAAAAAAGACAGAGCTATGAATATGTACGTCTTTGCCTTTCTGACACATAGTCCATAATCAATTATGCGGTGTGTTCGATTGTATGAATTCTTAAACAATGTCTATTAAAGAAGTTTGATAGCTTCATTCTCTGCCTCCATTTGAATCAATTTTGCCCTTAAAAAACGCTTAGTAAATATCCTTTCACACTTAAAGAGTTCAGTGCAGAATTCAAAATTCAAGCCACATCAAACAACTATCGAGTTACATACCCGCAGCCAACTTCCCAACCAACCCGTGGGGGTGTAAATTGCATATCAGTCTCCCCATTGAGCCAGAATAGACTTTATGGGGTTTTACTATTCGTCGAATAAAATTGATCACCCTTCGCTGGGTTGGTGAAAGCACTCACCCCTAAAAGCAATTTCTCCGGTGTACATCCATAAATATAATACTTTGGGGTGAAACCAAAGCCATAATGTCGACGTAACATGTAAAGCCCTAGAACTGCTCTTGGAAGAAATGAGGGAGAGCAAGCACTCGAGCTCTTCCATTCCCCACAAGGCTATAAACTTCCCTTCATGAATATATGAGCTCGTTAACTTCGACACACCCCAAAACCTCATGCTGGGGATGTTTAGCAGGGACGAATTCTGGCAAATGGATTCATTCTGGATTTCAATATTTCTCCAGACCTGACTCCTTGCGTTGGTATAGTCCGACTCTGCTGTTAGCGTGCACGTGTTCAAATTTCGTCTTGATGGAATGTTTTATTGAAATGTTTTCGAGTGCTCCTTTGTGTCGTCTGGTTGAGGACTGTGCTTTAATGAGCGCTTTAAGCTATTCAGCGAAGGAAATTTTAGGCCAAACATGCAAATTCTAATTGGATTTTTCTTGAAGGTAACCTATGTACGTAGGAAGCCATACATTTGTTGGAAAATGCATTTCTTCACTTTCTGAAATGTGTTTTCTCGGAAACATGGGAGCAAAGAAGTACATTCTGAAAAGGGGGCTAGAGAGATACATATGATCGCAATACAGGTAGTTTTCGCATATATGTCCCTGATCCTGAGAGAAGCTAGTTTAGGAAGTTAATTTTTGCTCAATTTCTCTGCACCGAATATCTTGAGGAGAGAGTTGATGCCCAAGAAATATTCACAACATTAATGAGGTCAGAGTTAGAGAGTGCATCCTTTAAATATGCTGAGATGGAGAATAAGAACTTGGCAAACCAAGTTAATGAAACAATTAATTTTAGTGAAGTGACAATTTTTTTGTGTGATGTTGTCTTTCCTATGTACGAATTTTTAAATTTCCCATATGCTCGAGATTTCAGGAAAACAAGGAAATCTCACCGTACAGTCTCTGCAAGTTCAGCGTTCTTTAGCTGAATCATATCTTCTTGCTACTCCAGAACAGTTTCAGTTCGTGCTCATTGTCGGCAATAGATACAGGACTATAGGACGATTCCATATGTCGCGATAGAATTATCGATTCCCTTTTGGCAAGATATCGATGGGAACCACGCCTGCTACCACCCGTGGTACTTCGTCTGATTTTGAACCGAGAGCGCATGATGTTCATAGTGCACTTTTTTGGTTTATTTTGGAGGGAGCTACAGCTCCAAGCACTCCGGTCTTTGTTAGGTCCATTGTACTATCCCCAGAGATCACCTATTGAATGGCCATTTGTCGACCGCGTTTACATGCTTTCGCGAATCTTAAAACATTCTCCAGACAGGGAATGCGTAGAATTTACGTCGATGAAAACCTTACCAAGGTATCTTCGTCTAACGTCAGAGGGACCGGGCAGCCGAAATGCAGTCTCTTCCACCTACTCACATTAGCTGCATATGATTGGGACCACTGCTCCCATTTTTTCCATCTGGTATTTAAAATACCGGCATTAAAGAGCAGTGTCCCGTTAAGAGCTCTGCTAGGGTTTTCATATCCCACTTCTTAAGAGACAACAAAATTGCCGCTCTAACAGCCCCGGGTTCGTTCACAAAATTTTGGCCTGCCGGCAGAAGTTCAAATAACTTCATTCGGCTACGTGAATCCTTGCAATCTCCCTCTTTAGAGTGGAATTGACAGTGGATAGCTGGATGTCAAAAGCTGATTCAGCCCCACCATTGTAGATCCAGAACCTTGGCGAGCTAGTCTGTCAGTTATTAGTAGTCAGTTATTAGTAGCGACGTTTGAGTGCCCTGGCACCCACATCAGGAATGTTTACTTGTTCTTTTTTGTCTCAAACATTTTTCTTCTGTCAATGAAATGGTAAATATTTCCGACTGGAATACGTTCGTCATTTATCTGAGAGGTTGAGCCTGTTCCATAATCGGATTTCTCGGGGGCACCTCTACGTATGATCCGTCTTCAATGGCTGACCCGTAGGTGAAAATTATTAAGTAGTCATTTATGTACCATTTACCTCTTTCGGTGATTATGATAGAGTATGTCTTTTCGAAGACGAATCTGAAAACCATATGATCGGCAGGCGTCAGAACCACTTGATATTTGCCAAGGATTTTCCAGATGGACTTATGAGCGTATGATTGGCCATCTTTCCACGCGCCAATGGTATCAAGCCTATATGCGTCGTTAGCTGCTTTCCGTTTCTCCTTCAAAAGAATGGAAGGTAAATTTAGAATAGCTTCGAGTGCCGCGGTCGGTGTACTACTCGTTGCTCTAGGTAACTGAGCCTCTGAATCTGGGTCAGCACCTTCCCGCCGTTATTAAAGTTCAGCTTTGGCCAACAGATGATGTATGCACACATGAAACTGGGATGTATACATCCAATGAATCTATTTCGGTGAAAGTCCACAGGTCTTACCTGTCATTTTTCCTTCCTTTTCCTGGATATGGTGCTTTCAGGTTAGCTTGAAGCCGAAATGTGCTCCTAAATATTTGACTATTTATACTAGCTGGATTTCCGTCCCTGCTAAAGTCGGTAGGGTGTAGTTGCCCCACCTGACGTTCCCAGTGAACATACCTAGTCCAGTCTCCCTAGAGTTGATCGAAAGTCCATCAGAGAGGCACCAACTGTGAATTACATGCAGAATCGTATTCAAGCGGTCATAAACTTGCCGATGATAATTACGGGGGGATCGTCCGTAAATGATTGCGCGAACACCTTTTTGTCCTCCAACAACCATACCAAGTGTCCGTATTCAGGAGCCGTAACAAATTAGGCAGAACCCCTCCCTGTGAGCAGTCCCTAAGACATTTTTATCCTTCTTAATTTTTTCTCCATTGACAACGCCAAGACTGCATCTTCATGAAGCAAAGTAAAATTAACAACTCTCGAGGTAAGAACCAAGCAACTCTGCCGTGGGCTACCATTTTCGCCAGCAATGTAGTTACTCCAAACTTGCAGGACCCCAAGATCTCCAAGCCAGGATGTGATTTCCCATATAATAGGCCGGGATGACCACTCCGATCTTAACTGCGAAGTGAATAACGGTCAGCACTTTGGGAAGCTGTAAGGTTAAAATTCCACAAGACATTATTATGCATAGGAGAGGACCGAAAACCGTTTTAGGTCCATCTTCGGAATCTTAGCGCAACGATTTCGTCAGGGGAATTGTATGATGGCGCTCACCAAAAATTTAAAAGCGCTTTATTTAACTAAAGAACCAATTAATTTACTAGATCTCGCCTTAGAGAATAACAATAAATTGTTTACTTCCAAATAGTAACTTCACCTGTTCATTTAACATATCTGTTGAAAAAAACTGGTTCGGAACGGTCATTTATTAATTATAATGGTATAAAAATCAAATTCACAGATGGCAGGAACGAGATGGAGATTGACAGACACTTCATGCGACCTCACGGGGCGGCTAGTTTGAATCTTAGCTACGTGAAAGCATATGATTTAATGTTTGCTGCTTGACTGACTTTTGAAGTGAACATTCAGTTTTTAACAAAAGGGTTTGAAAATGTTACATGGTTACGCAAAAGGACAATCTCACTACGTTTCGGCAATAATTGTAACCAGTTATATAGCAACTTCCGACAAGTATAGCGTGCCCGAAACGAAAGTTTGAAAAACGGAAAAGTCAGAATGTTGTTTAATGCACATTAATTATACTAATTAGAATGTAATGTGACGCGAACATCTGTTTTTCATAATTTATATTTGATAAATGTAAGAAGTCAAATTAATGCCATTACTAGATATTACTAAATAATTGATTTGCAGGTCCAAGCGTAGAAGTTACGGAAACAATGCAGTATGGAAAGTGTAGTTAATGCGCAAGACTAATGTTTGTAACCTTTTTGGCGGAAATAATGCCCGAATACAAAGTGCACAAAACACTCTTTATCTGGGTGGTCATAAAACTTTTTGGAAAATTCGCATACCGCAAAAAAATGGACTTGCCCTGAGCGGGATTCAAACCTCGAACCTACTAAATATCCTGCTGTACTTCTGTAATCTCACTTGAATTAAGATCATTTATCTCCTGCACAGTGCTTACCAAGATACGCTTGCTTTGCAATTTGGCAGCTGCAGGTCTTCAACTGAAACATGCACAAGTCGGTGCTTCGCACATTTACCATCCACATAAGGCGATATACATATAAATTAATCGTAAGCATATTTCCGATTTACTTGGAGCACAAAAATATGTATATTTAATACTACTGGCTTAGTGTGCAAATATATCTTAGACGAAAACTAAAACGAAATGTTTCCCTGCGATCCCCCATTCATATGAGCTCCCTTTATTGTGGTATTGACGAATTGATATGTTATGATGACCGTGTACACGTTTTAGAATGCACGAAATTCACATAAAATATAAAAGTTTCACCTTCCTTCTCTTCTGCTAATAAAAGTGGGATTTCCTTCAAACTTCTCAAAGTTAGCCTTATGCTATCTTTTATGCTTCTGTACTGGCATTATCTTAAGGGGTGTTTCCGGCTAAATTTCCAAACGATGGAAATGTGCTATTATTAATTTTATTTGTGCAGATATCGGAGCAGGATTATTTTGAGACCTAGATTTCGCTTAGATACCCCACTGTGTGTGTTACGCTTTTTAGAGGTATATGAGATATTGTCCCCCATGCAGATGTAACTTGGTACTGCTAGGGTGAACTCCCAGTCAATTTCTAAAGGTTGGTGATATACTATTAGCAAGTTTATTTAAGCAGATATCGGAACTGGACAAATTTTGAAGCCTAGATATAACGCACATTCCTGACTTTTTCGGAAATGAGTCCTATCCAACTTTAAGTGTGTACATTTTGACTCTCTCCTCGCGCACTTTAGAATTCACGTCAAAATTAATATCCGATTCTAAAAGTCCTTTCATTTGATGCCCCCCATATTATATTCTATAAAAATAAATTATGTGCCCCCTTTACATGTATGAGAGGCCCTATTTAAACTGTACGTAAATGTGCACCAAGTTTCGTTCGGATTGATTTAGCCGTCTTGGAGAAAAGTGCAGTGGCAAACAGACAGACAGACAGTGTTGTTTTACACAAAACCTTAAAAAGTGAAAAATTGGTATCCGTCGTCAAAACAACCCGCACTGAAAAGGGCGGCGTCAAAACGTTATGTACCCATAACATGATATCAGCGCAAGTGAGTTGCACTGAAAATCATTAACTTTACCATGCTGGAAAGATGAGGACAATTTAAGCTGGACTGCAAAGCGGTCGGACGTACCTGGTAGAATTACGCATGATTTGATCTGGAAACTTTGTGTCGTTTCATGAGAGAGCAAGAAATAGCCAATGGTGGATTGACTTGTAGGACTTATTGGTAAATCCGGCAAGATCATCTCAAGGTAGTATGGCGTGTAAGGATCGTGGACGCATTTCAGTAACGTTTTCTATTCTGACTAACGGCTATATCGTCCCAGGAAATTTGTCTTGATTTGAAGACGCCACCGATGACGAGGTATTTGCATTTTGACTGGAAATTCCGAACCTACTCACTTGAGGATCCTCATTTCAATATATATGGACAGAAACTATGGAAATCCGCCTATTATAAGTGATTTTAACTATTGTGACAATAGCGGTAGCAATCAACAAGTCTTCGATGAAGGCCTCTTCAAAATCAGTCTTTTTTTAAAAAAAACAGAAGTGCTGGTATTGAAGTCACCTGGATAGTGTTATATCCGGTGAAGTTGACATCATGCTAGCTATTTGGAAGGGTTTCGGGAATGCAATAGAAGTCTCCTTTTAGAGAATCAACCCATGCGCAGGCATTGGAATTAGCATGTTGGGGGTGTAAAATCAGGGCCGCAGAATTAGATCTCATTACATTAAATTTCAAAAACGATGATAAGTTTGATAGCATCGAACTGTTGGGCTGAAGTAAGATCTTCAACCAAATTTTAGGGGAGGAGGGGTGACCGCAGTTGCAGCGGTGGTATGTTACTTTTTGAACACTTAACAGACTTGTGTATGATTGAACAATTTTGGTCAATGTACCCGAAATTCTGTCAGTTAAAATGCTCGCCTAACTTTGAAAACCTCTTTGAGCTCCGGAGGTGGCTCCAAAGTAACAATAGGCTACCCGGATTAGGACTTCATAGGGAGCGAAAGATTCTGCTTGTTGGGAACCTTGCCTTTCTTTGCAGTCGTACACAATTTTGAATAAGCTTGCTCCATGTGAAGGGTCAGCCAACCTTGGGATCTCATTTACTTGACAAGACCCCTGATAATGAGAGACTAGGTCAGCGTTTAATCCTTTCTTGTTGATAATAGAGAATATTTGCGCGTTGTCCTCAATGGACTCAGCAAAAGTAAGTATAATTTTTGCCTTGTATTTGTAATGATACTTCGCGGCGTTCCATTTAAGAGTTTTCAGAAATGACGGAGTATTATATCCAACGATTTCCGTTGGGTAGTTTGCTTTCTGGAGAGATATTCACAATTACTCGCTTTTCTTTCTTAATGTATTTTTGTCGGATAATGAAATTGCCTAAGTTTTGATCAGGGCTCATGTTGGTGGCTCTGACTTCGCACGTAAAAGGTGAAGCTTGATTCCGAAAAAGTTCACTAATTTTCTTAGTTCGCTGGCCGATCCGATCAGCTCCGCTACTGGTTCCCGCTGAACTATTTCATCATCATCATCCTCGGGCCTCATATTAACATGATATCGCCGCTAGTACGGGGCTTGGATGCATGGTGAACTCCTCTACCATGCCATCCTCTGGAGCATTATAGATAAGGGAATTTCCTCCTCGTCCTTTGTGTTGCGGTGTTTCGTACCCCAAAACGAATGACTTATTTCTTTATTTGAGTTGAAAAGAACTTAGCCATATGTATATGCCCAAGAATTTTTGGTGTCGTGTTTGCGTTGGATGGTTGAATGGCGAGACAATTATGCAGGAACTGCTAAAAGTAAAACAACTTTTAGTAACAATTATTCCGATGGGCAGGAGTTAATCCTAATTTAAGGGAGAGCTAACCTTTGTTGGTTGCTACGAACAAAATGCCAATGGCCTCTAAGCAGAAATGTTTAATATAAACCTAATTTAACTAGCGACTGGGAGCAGCTCCACACCAATTGCTTTGATTTTGTGCTGATAGTTGGCCTGCCTTCAGCAAAGTGACCATCTAGAATGTAGTACTAATTTTTCCAAAGAGTTGGTCCCTCCCAACTAATTCTTTTGATAACATCTCTGCGCCTTTTTCATTATGGTGAATATTACTATGCCCTGATTGTAATGCAATTGTAGCCATCTGACGACCATTTCTTTCTTTTCCGGATTACAGCCGACATAACTGGAAATGACATGGAAGACGTAGTCACTCATCTGAAGTTTAAGTAACTGGTTTTTGGATTTGTCCCAACAACTTTCATTTATTAAAAGGGGGACGAAGACGGTTTACGGTTTTGCACCAGAGCAGAGGCAATTCATTAGACGCTGCCCTACCTCCGCCCTGGAGGCAAAAATTATCTAGCTCTGGATAACCTCTAGTCTGAAGTTTGGGCGGATTTACTTTCAACATAATTCGGAGTTTACAACACATGAAAACCACTTCGGCCACGGTGCTCCCAGGGCAGCGGTGAGGCAGCGTTTGATGAGTTACCTCTGTCCTAATACGAAATAGTAAATCTTTTTGTCCACATTTTAATTTTTGAACTTTGGGTGTTATACGCAAAAAGAGGAATCCGTGGAGCAAAAGGAGTGGGAGCAAATTGCTTTCCATTTGCTCCGGTCCTACATCAAGTGGATATGTACTTAGGACTCCTCTATCCCTAAACTAAAAAACTGCCATTTATTAGCAATGTGTCCAGATAGCTGAGTGGTTAGAGCACAAGGCTGTTGTACGGAAGGTCGCAGTTTAAATCTCGCTGGTGGCAGTGGGATTTGTATCGTGATTTGACGTCGGATACCAGTCGACTCAGCTGTAAATGACTACCTGAGTCAAATCAGGGTAATAATCTCGGGCGAGCGCAATGCTGACCACATTGTCTCCTACAGCCTACTGTAGTGTACCGTTAGGGTCTTGAATAAAGTGCTCTAACACACTTCAAGGCCCTGATCCAATATGGATTGTTGCGCCAACGGTTATTATTATTATTTATTAGCGAAATTCAGGCCTCCTCATCAATCTGTGCATGCATATATCAGAATTGGCTCTATGATTAAAATGTAATTCTACTGAACCCGCTGTTCTTAATGGACCTAACTAGTTCTAGGGTTTATTCTTAGTAACTTTCAGAAGAACCAATTGTGAATCAATTGTAAAAATGCTCCCATAATATCGCTTTCACGCTTCAGGCTATTGAAATGTAAACGTATGCCAAGCATGTGCGATATATATTCCGAATATATAAACCCGTGGCATCCAACCGTTCTGTTACTAGGACATTAATCATGTCGTCTGGCACATCACGCCAGATTCAAACAGATTGTCTGCAATTTCCTCAAAGTGTCTTACTATGTAAATACGGGTCCTTGTTCTGTAAGTCTGCTATACAGCCTATGCCCATAAAACAAAAAAAAAATTGTCTTCATTTAACCGGCTTCCGCAGTGATTTGTCGATTCAGTATTCGGAGTTCCATCAACAGTTGGTTTGGCTTTCCGCTTACCCGCATTGATTAAAGTGGGTCCTTCGTCCAAGGTAAAAATCATTAATTTTATTTCTACTAAATATTCTAAGTTTGGAAGTTAGAACTTCCAAAATAAATACGCTGAAGGTTAATTTATTAATTAATTTTAATTTTCATTATTTTTAGCCGCATTCGGGTTAATATTCTTAGAAAATAAGCTAGTGATGTAATATTAAAACCTTTTTGGTTTCAGATAAAAACTAGATTCGCTGCACGTCCTGCAGTTAGAAAACGCTAGTAACGACCTTCATCCGAGAAAATATGCTTAAAAGTTGTCTGAAATATGAGTAATATAATGTCCAAATTCCAATTAGTTCTTCCTACTAAAAAAATCTCAAAAAAGTAGGTGCAACTAAGCCTTCTAACCTGATTTCCCCCCTTTAGTCACAATGGGCATTTTCGAATCTGCGGATCTGTGGGTCGATCTCCTTTTGGAAGCATTACTCCAACGTTTCTCCCTCAAAATCATTATGCATATTCTCTCACGTCGCCTCTTTAAGACAAATCATACATTTTTCACATCTCCTCATCGAGTAAGTATTATCTCCGGAATCACTAATGTAGCTTCATCTGACTTCTTTTAAATTGCGCAACTTTCAGGGCATTAAGATGATATACTGCTTTTAGATTCCTCTTGTACGCCTTAACCTCATCTCAAGTGTAGATGTGTAGAGCACATTGGAGCTAGAAGTAACGTCCCTGCCAGTTTACGATGTTAGCAGAACTTTTCCTGTTTTCTGTTCGCCTAAGTAAGATGTTCCTTGAGAAAACCTCAATTATTATGATCAAGAGGAAACCGGCTAAGACTACCATAAATTGTTTCGCGCGAGGAGTTGTTAAGATCTTCGACTTACAATTACTGACTAACACAGACTGTGTGTGTGCTTCACCAGCTCTAGTCCATTTAATATGTAGACTGGCCAATGTGAGAATAGCCTGACCAATATGTTACATATCCAAACAGCATCCTCATCCTACGTCGGGCAAGAATAGTTCAGCAGCTAGTATATCACTCTTTGGTAGCAGATCCAGCAGCTACTTTTCCACTGGTTCCGTTAACCCCGGTTATTTCCTTGGCTTCCTAACTTCGTACCTCGTCTTCTGCCATAGCTTTAACATCCCCTAAAGGATACTCTCGTACAACCATCTGTCTTGCTACGGAAACAGAATCACCACTATTTGACATATGAAAAGTCACTGAGGGGAAGGACAACTGGTCGTCGAAATATCGGTGTATGCGAAAAAATAAAAAAGAAAGTCTCTTCTTTTCGCTTCTTTTTTATAAAAAACAAGCTGGACAAGACGCCATATATAACAGCAGAATTATTTATAGTTTGAAATCTTGCTTTTCCACTATTTACATATTCCACTGACTTCATTTCTTTAGATTCTGGTAGGTGTACGTCTTTTGAAGTTCCAAGGAGAGCTCTATCTTTCTCCTTTCCTTGATTCTTGTTACATTGTCCCCTAAGCCGATTAGCGTTGAATCTCATCTCAATTTGCTCAGATCCAGATCCTGATGGGAGTTGGGAGTTTGGCACAGTAATTCGCTGTGCATTTAGACATCGAACTCTGTTCACCCATGCAAAGAATAAGGTTGAAGGAGCTGCGTATTGTCCACAGTAAGAGAATAAGAAAGATATGTTTATTTTTATTATGACGAAAATAATTACGTTTCTCTAAAATAAGTTTCAATTCTTTAGCACAGATTTACCAAAAAATGTCAAAGGAAACGATCTTTTTATAGTAGCTAAAAAGGCATTCAGACCATGCAAGCATATTTTTCAAATTTACGGAATATGGGTTGGAAATTTATAGATTAGGCTAAGTTTAAAAACTGGGGCGATGAGGGATCATCACACATTCTACTGCCTCCTATATTAGCCCCATTATTGTATTCCCAGAAACGTCTATTCAAACAGGAAATTGAAAGTGTTTTCCAAAAGCAGAAGGCGATGAATAGAAAAAGAGTATGATTCTAATCATTAAGGTTTCTGAAAAGAAAATTTTTTAGAGGTCGCGTTTCCCATAATGGTATTCACCAATGCGGGAAGAAATTACCTGAAATTCTTTCCGAAACCTTTCGCGCAAACTTATTATAATATATCAAGTTGAACTCATAAAACTTCTAATTGAGAGATAATACTGTACGAACCATGAATTTTAAATTCATGAGCATACAAAGTTCTTGAACAGAAGGCAATCCCTTGTGTTCACAAACATTTGTTACTATCATTGCACTCTACACCACCCCTAGTGAAAACACTCCACCTTTTGTACTCATCTCCTTCAAAATTGACTGCAGTGTCGAAGAAGCTAAAGAGGAGATTAGTTGGCCGTATGGCAGTGCTTTGGCGCACCGGTGTAACACAACAAGCACTGACAATGGAACACATGACAAATAATCCAAACAAATAGTTCGAGGGGTGAAACTCATTGAGCGTGCACATGGACAGATTCATCCCAATGGCAACAATAGGGATGACGAATGGGGTTGCTACTCTAGAAGAAGTTCCCTGCCGTCGACCTTTCCGCGTATCTCCTTTCAACTCCTCATCATTTATGATTATTATGATGATTGCATTTTATGGAACTAACAGCTAACGAATGAACAGGAGGCACTAATCCGGCATAAAAGCTCAGATTACACTTTTATTTGGTCACGGATATTTGTTTAAACAGTTTGGCAGGCAAGAATGAAGGGTGGCGCGAACAGTCTGCCTGTTTGCATCCATATGTATATCGACGTTTGCTCATAAAACACTTGTTATCCTTTCTTAATTAAGTTAATTTTGGACGGAATGATATCTGCACTGAGCAAATGTTTTCACCCCGTACTAGGACATATGGCGTGAACAAATAGAAGTTGTCGATTTACTATTAAAGCAGGTGTTAGAAAAATACACAATATGGGAATATTTTTATTTTAATGGGATTATATTTCACGTTATTTGCCGGACGCCTCCATATGTACATAGAATAGTCTAAATAGTTAAATGGTCACTTCTAAACTTCTGGTAAGACACAAATTGTTTTTTTCTGCCTCTTTTCGAGCTTATGCTTATAGTATCAAGTTTTTCTCAATGGAACAGGGTATTAAATATGATTTAAATTTAACATTACATTGCCAGCTTAATTATCTAGCCATTTCCAAAGCAAATATCACCAGCAAAATTATTTATATGCGAGTACAATTTATGCTGGAATGTATTTGCACGGTCATAATCCAGGCATGTACTATAGGTTCTCTATAAACAGTTCCCAACGAGGGTGCAAACGAAGTGAAATTACATCAACTTTGGCCTGGATGCGCGACAAATGTGTATAAAATTCTCAATAGCGTGTAGTTTATTGGTACTGGTGGAAAATTTTTTCTCGCAGTAAGGTTTTACCTACAATTGCTTTGCTCTAAAGACTTGCCGTCTATAACGTCCATAACCACGAAGCCTCGTCAGAGTTTATCTGGTACCATCGGAACCGGGTTGACTTTCCGGTTGTTTGCGTTTGGCCTCCTTGTGGGAGTTTCATCTTGATTTCACCCAAACTGCGGATAACTCGCGCAGCGTACCCTTTAGTTGCGGTAGAGGGCAGATAGGCCTCGCATCTTCTATTGAGTTGGAACTCAGCATAACTAGCATCGCTGTGCCAGACACGGCGGCGCTCTGATTGTGGTCTTCAAATCAATCCATGTCCGAAGAGGACCGTCAGATTACGCCTTCACTGGAGGGATTCACGTTAAACCCCAAGACCTACATTCTTGTAAAGCCTTATAATCATTTTACTAAATCCCATCATGAAGGGAGTAGTCCTTGCTGTAGTAGATTATATATCACACAATGAATTTTTCAAGGTTTTGTTCATTTCGATTCTGTTTTCAACAAAACTGTTACCCCGTCTGCCTGTGTGCTGCACGCGCGTCTGTCTGTCCGTTTGTCTTTTTTTTCATCGATGGAAGGTGGAAAGGTTGAAAACCTACTACTGGCTCCTGCCATGCAGTTATGTGAGACTCCTACTCACTAAAACCACGGAACTGCTATAATCATTGCATCGCGGGGCTGGATCAGTTCTTAACTGCGGCTCATTATTGTTCTCTCCCTTTCTTGCTTTCTTCGCAGTTCTTAATGCCTTAGCTGTTGATGAATCATTTTCAGCTTAATTACAACTTGATTCCAAGCCTTCGTTGACTCCAACATAAACTCCATTATATTTTCTGGTATTAAGCGCCTGTCTGCGATCGTCTCCAACCTAGCTCAGTGCGCTGTAAACCTTGTGCACTCAAGTACAACATGCTCCGCATTCTCAACCACGTTACCACATCTTGGACAGCATGATGGTTCGTCGTGTCCAAATCGATGTAGATTAGCCCGATAACCTATATGTCCACTAAAAAACTGTGTTAGCTCGTATCTTAGTTCTCCGTGGTTCATTTCAATCCATCTTCGGATGTGTGGAATGGTACGGTAGGTCCAGCGGCCAGTTTATGCCTCATGGATGGATTCCCGCCGTGCTAGTTGCCGTCGAAGTACAATAGATTCCTCGATTGTATACATTTTGTCGTAGAGACGCTGACCTTCATTCGCCGAGATGTCTATGGGGATCGTCCCTGCCAGTACATATGCTGCTTCTCCTGATGTTGTTCGATAAGAACTGCATACCCGGAGTGCACTTAGTCGATATGCCATTCCTAGTTTTCCGCAGTTTAATTTGTTTTCCAGAACAGTTGCCCAAACTAGAGCTGCGTTAACGAGCACGGATCTAACTACCCTTGAAATAAGACGACGTCGACTTTGTCTTGGCCCACCAATGTTCAGTAGTATCCTAGAGATCGTTACAGCGATCGAAGACGCTTAAGTTGCAGCGCACTCAAAGTGTAGTATCTGTCTGTTACACCCGATTTATTCGGAAACGGCTAGACCGATTGTTACGAAAATTGGTAAGAGCATATGATCCGTTGTTCCCTTTACATGCAGCAAGTGGCGCCATTTTGCGTTAAGTTTAAAAGGGGGCTCAATTAGTACTTTCCAAAACTGGTTCCATATTTGATATCGGGTGGAACATAGGGGACTCAAAATAGACCCCCAAAAAGTGTAAAGGGTCTCGTTCTCAGAAAAATCTGAAAAAAATCTCAGTGGTGCATCTCTACGAAATCTAAACTTTAAAATACATCTACTTCCGATATCTGCACAAACAAAGCTAATAACAGTATATTTCCACATTTTAGAAGTATACCCGGCAACCCCCCTTATGTCCATCCCAGAAGTACAAAATTTGGTATTTGTGTAAGGGATAACATAATGCACAATTTGGTCAAGCTTTTTGTGCATTCTAGAACATGTATGACATCATCATCACATATCAATTCGTCAATCCTACAACGAAGTGAGTTCATATGAATGGGATCGCAAAGAAATATTTGATTTTAGTTTTTTAGTCACTTGTATATGAATATCAATTACTCCAAACAGATATGTATGCATGTGAAGGATAATACCCTACGGCTGTAATATGTAGGTATGCCTTGTTTGGGAAAATATGAAGGAATATGTTGGATTTGTAGCTACATACGAATCGAAAAATGTGCGTTGAAGTTTCTTACATAAGATGAATTCAAAACCCTTATACCCGAAGCGCGAGCTTCCGATATTCTGATTTGTTTTGTTTTGTTTTGAGGTATTATCGCAAATGGCTGCATTCCAGAGATCTTCAGAAATATGTCAACCATATCTACACCTCAGCGTTTTCGGGTCCAGACAAAGCGTTTCAACTGCCTCCATAAGATCCCGAGGAGCCTGCACTCCTCCTCCTGTGCGCCGTATACATATGTAGTTCTAGGACGACCCACTCGTTGGCCACCCTAGAATAGTGAATTTCATTGCAGGTTGTAACCCAGTACAACTACTTTGTGATCAACGGATCCACGGGTATTTGGTCAGCACTCCGCCCAAGTTCTTCATTAGTTATTGTCTTAGACCACAATACCCTGATGACACGACGCTGATATGAATTGATGAAATTTTGTAGTTTATGAGCGAAGTGACAATCCATTTACAGTATATATGTAAGTACATATGAAAAACAAAAAGAAAATAACAACACCCCAATCACTATTTTTATGAGTGGCTAAGGATGAAGGCAAAATAGCAAGCTGTTTCTGGACAAAAGAGAATTGAAGTAGCCCACGAGTGCCGCAAGTCACACCTCAAAAACATTAACATTGAAAACGTTGTGTGATATGTCACGATAATGAATTTCGTCTGTCCATGAAGCTGTTACGAAGTTTAAAAAGCTCACATGTGCCAGTCAAGGATCGTTAGAAAAGAATACTCGAGATTGCAGAGATAGCAGATTAAGAAAAACTAGAGGATCAGATTAAGTCGTGTAGAGAAGGTTGCTTTTAAAGTCTACGGCACGAAACTTGTTGAAACCCATGCTGCTCCTTCACAATGAGGTGACCGAAAGGAGACGAAAGGGTGTCTTTTACCTAACTTTCAAAAAAATTGTAGAAGGAAAAAAGATGGATATAGGGTGGTACTTTTCGGCCAGGGTAATGTCACCTTGTTTATGTAACGGGATAATAAGATCTTCTTTCGAAATATCCTGAAGAATACCTTGTGATAAGCTGTTATTTTAAATGATAGAAGGGGAACGGAAGTGTTGAGTTTACATTGGCTAAGAAAAGATTTGAAATGCCATTGTGGATTCTAAATCTTTTAAATTTTAATCTAAAGTGCTGACGCCCCCTCTCCTTATTTGAGCTGCACCAGAACTGAGCCGGCAACTACGAACCGGCTCACTTGGCCGGTGATTGTCAAAAGTTGGCAAACTTGGACGATTCTGAACTAGCCTATTCCTTTCATCTATGACTTTGCGCATTAGTTAGCGAGCTGTCGTGATTCTTCGACCTTTGGTCTCACCAAGGCATAACACCAACTCCATGTAGCTCCCGAAGATTTTCCAAAAACATCAATTTACCCAAATTTCGAAGTCTTCGAGTTCACACGGATTCCAGCCATTCATCCACCCTGTACTAAAAAGTTTGGATTCTGATTTCGTCTACTTGGATAACATTCTGATCGCCTAATCCAGCGAGTTTAAGCAGGTGAAATTTATAAGCAAGGTACAAGCGATCGTAAGCATCCTGCCGCAGCATAAGCTTGCATCGGCACAGCGGAAACGTGAAAAGCTCACGGCATTGCCGGCAATGTGAGCGCCTCCGCCGATACAATGAACTACCACTGGCACATCTGGCGGCCAGGCCGATGCGTTATGGTTCTTCCTTCTTGGGGTGACCGCTGCAGTGAGTGGTTATTTTATCCATCCACAGAACAATCGAATTCATAACGCACCTTGTTCCCGTTTGAAGTTTTTATTGGCGAAAACCACCATTACATGCATTGATATCTGCAATATAATAATATAATAATTCTTAAAACTGTATATATCCTCTTCTTTTTCTTCTTTGTCCCGTTTACAAGCGGGGTTGACTCGCCGTTATCGGTTTCGCCATTTGGGTCTATCGAATGCCTGACCTAGGTGCAATCTCGAGGCTTTTAAATCCCCATCCAGCGTATCAAGCCACCGTTGTTTCGGCCTACCTTTTGGTCGTTTACCATCGCTACTTTGCGCTTTTGACAAAGATCTCCTTCCTGGCATTAGGGTAATCTTCCAATAATTATCCTAACTTTTCCTTTGCTTCAGCCTTTGTCCCGTTCACAAGCAAGTGGGTCTATCAAATGCCTGATCTGGATGCAATCTCGAGCCTTTTAAATCCCCATCCAGCGTATCAAGCCACGACCGCATCGTTTACCATCGACTTTGATATTCAGACCAATCTTAGCAAATGAATTCTCGTTAGCGCGAATTACATGACCATACCATTGAAGACGCCTCTTTTGCAATTTTTCCACAATCGGTGCAACCCCATAACGATCGCGGATATCTTCATTTCGGATGTGATCAAAACGTGCCACGCCACTAGTCCAACGCGACATCTTCGTCTCCATTACTGCAAGACGCCGTTCATTGTCTTTTACAGTCGGCCAACGCTCAGAACCATAGAGAGGGACAGGACGGACAACATTGGGGTAAATTGCAGATTTGAGACATTCATTGATACGTCGATCACAAAGAACACCAGTTGTGGAACACCACTTCACACAGGTTGCGTTAATGCGTGAAGCAATTTCATAACGCAGTTCTCCATTGGCTGAAAGCGTTGACCCGAGGTATTGAAATTGTTCTGGGCAGATCACTGCCGCTGATAGTGATAGCGCCTATTTCATGGTGATCGGTTGTCAAAAATTTAATTTTGTTTAGATTCAATCTGAGTTCGTGTTACATGAGGCGATCATTCCATTTTTGGATAAGTTGCTCACGAGTTCTTCTGGCACTAAGTGTTGTCGTAAAGCATACCAGATGAGTTCGTGTGGCACACGGTCCAACGCTTTCTCTAGATCCAGAAATGCAATGTAAAGAGGGCGATGCTTCTCACGATGTTTTTCCATGAGTAACCGCGCAGCGTGTATTCCGTCAGTAGTTCCGCAGGTTTTGGCAAATCCGGCTTGATTTACGGTTATTTCAACGATTTCGCAAATACGGTTGTCAAGAATGCGTTTAAAAATCCTCATGGTGTGGGAAAGTAACCAGATCGGACGGTAATTTGAACATTCTGGTGGACTACCTTTCTGTTTCCATATTGGAACAGGGGTACTTTCTTGCCAGTCAGGTGATGTTCTTCCTTCCTGGATAACCCGATTAAACAATTCACTGAGCCACAGTGTTGGGTCCCAGCTCTTCGCTTTCTAGACTTCAGATGCGATGTCGCCAAGTCCTGTGGCTTTCCCCGATTTCATTCGTTTTATTGCCTCCTCGACGTCAGTTGCACAGACAGGTAGAACTGCTCCAAATGTCGGCAATGATTGAGGAAGTGGAGGATGAGCAAATTCTTCAGTTGAAATCTGCTCGAAGTATTCTCGCCATCTATCGGTTCCGGCTCGACGGTTGGTAAGCAAAGTACCGTTCTTGTCATTAACGCAACAGAGGCGCTCGATATCCTGTGTACATTCGTTACGGCTTTTAGCAAGTCGATATAGATCTCTCTCGCCCTTCCGAGTGTCCAGTTTATCGTAAAGATTTTTATAATGGTCCGCTCGGGTGACAGCGACTGTTTTCTTTGTATATATAAAGTGTGATATCCACATTTATTTAGTATGAGTTATCCACAAGTTCCTGACAATTCCCCTTGCGGCAAAAGCCCTGCAAAGTATGCGCTTGACAATTTCGGTACCTAACCTTCATAAGGCAGTTTATTTCGGACATTCAATCATCCCATATGAAAGTACAACCTTGCGCACCTTGGAATTCAGACAACCAACCGGCTAGTTTTTTAAATAAGAAAATAACAGGCCGAACAAAAACGAACAAAAACGTTAATTCTTGGGGCTGAAATTGCAGGGCATATTAATAAGGAAGTAGATGTATTCCCCTAAACGAACAAAGGCCTTCCGCATCGTACACCTCGAAATGGTGGACACTTTGCAAGACTAGTACGGGTACAAGTATTGCCTCACGATCATTGACCGGTTTACGCAGTGGTCTGATGCAATACCTCTGACGGACATTACACTACACTAACGCGCTGAAGCCTTCTGTCAAGAGTGGGCTCGGAGCTTTGATGTTTCAGCCGCAGTAGTCTCTGACTAGCGACGCAATTCGTGTCTGCTGTCTCTTCGGAGGCTGGGAAGCTCCTTTGTTTCGAAAGCTATTACCGCAGTCGGATTGGATGCTAGAACGTTAGCATCGGACGCCAGAAGCCACTATTATGGCACGCGTCCGTCCTTGTCGTGGGTTTTCTCTCTCCCGCCCGGGAAAAGTTTGTTGCCAGTCCTACTGATTTGCCATATGAAGAGAACCTACAACTTCCCGGCGATGCGGTTCTCGACGTCTTGGAGAGACTGGATTTTCGCGCCAGCTACGAGAAACCAAACTGCCTCGCCATCTGATCAGTTTGAACTCACGTCCTAGTGACTGATGCCACCCGAATGCCGCTGCAGCCACCCTAGGATGGCCCACATAAAATCCTGGACTTGAGGGTGGGCCCAGGTCTCCTTAGACAGGTTAAAATCTATCTGCAAAGGGATAGATGTCATCGGGAGCAGAGTGAGCACTGCGTTCGTTTTGATGTCTGCCGAAGGGATTATATTATATAATTAGGGTGGACGGGAAGACCGGAGGACTTGGAATGGATGGAAAATTAAAGTCACCGCAAAGGATGAAAAGTAGCCCAAGATTTTTAACAAAGATAACATTCGAAAGTGCATCTAACAAGTTCTTTCATTGAAGAGCTGGACACGAACAGGAAGAGTAAATATATAATACTACCAACGAGACACTTTTCGGGAAGGAAATGAGGGCAATTTGGGACTCATAGGGGCAAGAACTTCAGGGGGTCATCCCGTGTGAAGACCGTTTTTTTTTGGCTTTAGAAATTTTTTGTGAAGAACTGGATAAAGATACAAATCCGAATTTCTCAACATAGATTTATTAATATCTTGAGCATAGACAGTAATTTTTTCAGCCAGATAGCATAGTTCGTTATTGAAATACAGAGCAATTTATACACCCATCTCCAAAAAAAAGGTGTTTTTCTGCTGCCACGCTAGATCATCTTAAAGAAAAAAGTAAACGACATTTTAATGTACAGACTTGACTACAGTCCGCGCAGGATTGTTAAAAAATATTGAAAGCTAAATTTTTAATGTCTTGTTGAACTTTTTTTTTGTGGATCTTGGTGTTTTTTTACAGCTTCTTCATTGAATAAAAAAAAACTACTGAATTATCCTAGTTTGCGAACCGTAGAAATATGTTCTGAATAAGTCCCGAAAATTTCGAGGAATTTAGTTGAGTAGATTTCCGGCTTTAGTGGCAGCCGATTTTCAACATGCAGTTTTGAGAAATACGTATTTAAATAATAGAATGCAAAGTCATTCGAATTTCATTCGAACCGATAAATACGAGCTTTATTACGGCGATCGACATAAATCTGGCACGTGTTTAACACTATAATTTCCGAACGACTCCGAATATCAAAAAATTACTTTACTCTTATATTCTATACTATATCTAGATACAATTGATACCAAAAAAAAACCATTCCGTGGATCCGAAGATGCTGGAGATAATAGGAATATCCTTCACACCGTCAATTAAGACACCACACTTTGTGAATTTACGAGAACCTTGGATATTACAATTGTAACGAAGAGCAGTATAACCATCGGAGCAGCCTAGTTCTGAGGCTCCTTACATTTTGATAGTACAGGGTGCAGCAGCATAACTTCCTTTTTTAAAATGCGCTCCACTCAGTTAGTTGATGTCATAGCGGAGCGCTAGTGGTCTCGTTCAAGAGGGGATACTGTAAAGTTTTGTCCCGACACGGTCCAGTCGCCATCATGGGTCGGAATAGTGAGGAGCGTGCCTTTGACGTTGAGGCTTACTTTTCAAGCGTATGTTCGGTTATTGCAACACAGCGTGCATTTTAGAATCGCTTTAATTTAGCCCCGTTGGCTCCCGTCCCAGACCGCAAATCATTTGTTACATGGGTCACTACATTCAGACAAACTGCAAGCGCGACAAAAGGAAGAACTGGAGTCCCTCGGCCCGTTAGATCACCTGAGAACATTGAAGCAGTGAGTGCGTCAATGTTGCGATCGCCACGATGTTCTGCGCGCAAACACGCATCTGCCCTTGGACTATCCGATCGTTTTGTGAGAAGAATTCTTCGTGATGATCTTCATTTTCATCCCTATAAGATGGCGATAGTGCAGGAACTTTCAGAACGTGACTTAAATTCTCGGATGAACACGTGTGAGCTTCTTCTTGATGTTATTCCCGAGGGTGCTATTGTTTTTTTTTAGCGATAAAGCCCATTTTCATTTGTGTGGGTCGGTTAACAAACAAAACACGCGCTACTGGGCTGACACCAACCCTCGAGAATTACATCAAAAGCCTTTGCATTCACCCAAAGTCACAGTGTGGTGTGCAATTTCCTCAGCTGGAATTATTGGTCCCTGGTTTTTTGAGGAAAATGCGGTTACAGTGACAGTGAATTCGGACCAGTATGTAAACATGCTACAGAATTTTTTTTCCCACCGCTAGAAAATTTGGATTTGGGGGACACTTGGTTCCAACAAGACGGTGCAACAGCACACACTTCAAGAGCATTGATGGCTGTTTTGAGGGAACACTTTCCAGAGCGCCTTATCTCGATTAGAGGCGATTTGGAATGGCCGGCACGCTCTCCCGAACTGTCCCCTTGTGATTTTTTTCTATGGGGTTTTTTGAAATCACGTGTTTATGTGAACCGTCCAAGAACCCTACAAGATTTCAAGACCAACATCCAAGAAGAAATTGCCAACATAACACCTGCTATGCTAACAAGAGCCATGACAAACGCCATAAATCGGTTTACGCAATGTATGGAGAATGGGGGACGTCACTTAACAGATTTGATCTTCAAAATAATGTAAATAAAAACTTTAGACATGTACCTACATTATAAAAAATAAATAAATATTTTCCGATGCATACCAATAGTTTGTATTGAGTTTTGAAAAAAGGAAGTTATGCTGCCGCACCCTGTATAATGATAACGGTTTGCGATGCTGAATGCGACGATCGTCCCGAAAATTTACATAGTGAATTTATTGTTAAAAATTCTTGGCGAAAATGCCAAAATGGTGGACTTAACCACTTCAGGCCATGCGAATATGTGAATCACGCCATATTTCAACCAGGATTGCTGTACTTTCTTAGTTTAGTACAAGCAAACGGAGTCGGGAGGTATCTTAGTCTACCTTTAATATAATTGAAGATGCCATTAGATCAGATATCAATTGTTTGAGCCGCATAACGATGTGTAGAAGTGAATCAGACATGGACGCAAGAGTAGGATAATCTGTTGTCAACTTCTCCCTTGAAGCTCCCTGCACTAATGACTTTTTTAAATTTAAACTGTACTATGCAAGGGGTTATTGAGACATCATTATTTAATGGCCCTGCAGGATCCGACATGGGCATTTCGGTGAATCCGTCAGTGTTTATTCAAGCGTTCCATTTGCATGAAAATGAGCTCGCAACCAATTGAGTAGACGAAATTATTTCAAGACAATGTAGGACACCATCACTATTCTGACATGCTATCAAGCAGTTATATTAGATTCCTCGGAGACTTTTTCCATTAGTGCATAATCCCACCTTCACCTTTTGCAGTGGACAAAATGCTGATGTTCAGTTATTATATGCTTAGAATAAAAGAATATCTACAACTTTTTTGACCTAAAATGTTTTTCTTCCCCATTTTAACAGTTTCATACAGTCTCAATCTTATCGGAAATAGACCAAAACATCAAAGGAATTTTCTTTCAACTGCATGGTGTCAATATTTTCACGTAAAAATGTATCTTTTTCTGTGGTGAAAGTAAGAAACACCAAATTGTAACGCAATGTCACGTAAAAATTGAAAAATGAAAATAAAGTCAAGCTCCCTTAGCACTTTTGTGACAACAACGCGTCATAAAAGTGTGGAGGAAATGCCTTGGAAGCGACGTAACACGCCCCAAAAGAACACATGGGTGTCGTGTCAAGGAGTGAGTGATGTCTTAACACGTGCACTGCGGTGAAACGAAATGGGGCTGATTGCAGATCAGTGGCGGACGGGCGGACAATTGTCTTTGGTAAGATCAGGGAGGTATCCTCTTAGAAATAGGCAAAGATACAATACTATAATTAATTGAAGTTTTATAGCATCACCCCCAACCAGTTGCAGTTACAATATTTTGGGTAATTACTTTGAAGTTTTCGAAGTAAGTTCATCGAGAGAAAATAGCGTTATTCTTACCTTTGCACTGGATTAAATCCACGCGCCACTGGCGTAAAAGTATGATCTTAAGATGCGGAAAATATCGCTTTTCCGACACAACAGCCGTAACAGCTGCCCATTTAGAAAACTCCGAGTTCCGGAAAATCTTTTAACGATTAGATTTGTCCGTCAGCACCGCAGGTTTAATGCGTGTCTGGGCTGACTTCAAAGCTTGTTGCCACTAATAAATGGAACCGTTGGCGTTCTGAATGTCGGACACAGATGCCACATGGCGATGGCAGTCATGATTTGCAGAGCGATCCACGGTCCCGGATAATTACCAGCAAATTTGTTCGGTTATTTTCCACATTGTGAGGAAAATTGAGCTAAACTAGCCGAGCCATTAGGCCTAATCGAAGAAAGGAAGTTTTCGAAAGAGTTTCACAGGAAATTCTATCTTCATACGTGCAGACACTTTTATTTGTTTCCTCCAAAGCATATTAAAACGAAAGTTATGCAAATGAAATTAATTTAACGTTAGGAAGCAGATGGCACTATTGCCAAATGTTTCGTTAAGGATTTATTGCGAACTGTGTTAGGTATCACAGATGAATAAAATGTTTGCCATCAGAACTATTTTTTCAAGGTGGGTTACGAGGGCGATAACTATATAGGTACAATCTGCCCGGCCGAGATGTGCCTGCCTACACGTATTAGCTTCATCTTGTTCATAACTTACTTCACATGTGTTTAGAGAAATAAAATACTATCTTAACTAAAACTCGATGCGCCTTACAATGAGATGAACATTCAAATGAATTTATAAAACGGAAACTGGAAGCTCGGCGCATAATGAATTTATGTTGCAGTGTACTGCAGGATAGACTGACATGGAATTTAGCTCCCGGGAGCCAACAAGTCTCCCTCTGAAGGCGATATGTCTCCCTTGGAGGGTGATATGTTGCTACCAAGGAGTCAAGCATCTGTTCTACCAAGCGGTTAGTCAGTAGTGACAGCCACAACCTGTACGAGGTGACCCTACTATAAACAAAACGCTACGGATCACGATTGGGGAGTCGAAAAGCACCGCTCCGAATCCAGGGTGTCATGCGAACCATGCCACTTGGATAGATTGCAATGGGGGGTAACTGACTGTATTCGAAAGGAGCCTCACCGATACCTGGTTGCCTTAGTGAGTAAGTTTGATCTTACCGTGCTACAGAGGGCTATGGTACGACGGACCTCCTAACCTCCATACTCTTCGGAACCAAGTGAGTACACGGATGAATAGGAAAAAAACTAAAAATGAACAAGGATCACGTACCGTACACAAACTGATCAACCAGGCGGAGGCACATCTCCGGAACACTGAGAGCTAATTGATTACATCCAAAAAGGGAAAAGTTGAGGCGTCAAGCAGTAGAACCAAGTCAACATTGGCATACTGCGAGGACTACATGCAACGAAGGCTACTGCCCGAAAAGCAGGGTCAAGCAAAAGTACATTTGTTTCAGTATATCAGATATCATCTACGTTATCTGAACGAAGGCCTGAAACTAAAAAAGCCTATAAGGAAAGCTCAGAGCATCTAAACTTGAACCCGAGAAGGTCAGGAGTGAAGACAGGAATCGGAAGGATCGCCATCAGCTATGCTAGTCAAGGGCATCCGGCTGGCCATACTGCCAAAAACGGTTTTGGGGCAAATACTCTCTCGTGAGAAGCAGGCTGCAAGACCAACGCCCATCACGGAGTCTAGAGAAACAGCGAAGCTAATCGAAGAAGTGAGTATCTTCTTAAATGTATTCTTAGCAATAAGTTGAAAATATAATATATTACATAGGGAACACTCCAACATTCGTGACCAGCACTAGACAAGAAGTACTAGACAAGACTCTAGGGAGTACTCTGAAAAACGGGAATTGGAGAATGTCGAATGAGCCTGTGCCGCAGCGAGGCTAACAAGATTCGAAATTTATTTCGAAAACTTGGTTGACAGAAAGTAGGCCAATTTGAGCTCGGGATCCTCCTATGCCGACCACATTAACACGATGAAGATCACTCTGGATGTGGTGCTGAAATCGCCGCTCTATCTGCTATTCATTGATTTCGAAAAAACTTTCGACATCGTAAGCAGGTAGCGTATCTGGAATGCTCGATGCAGGAGGAAGATTGTGGAGAAACTAATAGCCAATACCAAAGCGGGAATGATAGCACAAAATGTCACATGCTGCATCTAGGCAGAATCTCAGAGAAATTTGAAGACAAAAGCGAAGTTTACCATTGTTGCTTTTTATTACCGATTTTGATTCTTCCTGTTATCGTTGACTTTCTTGATACTGCCTTGCAGAAATACGTGAAAGAGTTGAATGCACAATGTCATCTTTCCTTAAACACCTCGACTCTGCTGATGGCACACTCTCTCTCACACCAAATCGCCATGTCACCTTGACCAAATGACTACTTCCCCACATTGATGGGTAGAGCATAGAAACTACCGAACAATGAGTGTATCCACGATGTATATGTATGAGTGAATATATGGCGTGCCAAGTTAACCCTGACCCTGACCAACGGGACTAGGGGCGTATCATGCGATGCGGATAATGACATGGCCCAGCGGGTCATCCATGAATATCGCAGATTACTCTTGTAAATAAGTAGCCACGCACAAGCAGAGCGTTTCCATTTGTGTTCGTCTTCCGTAACTAAGGGAGTAAATCATAATCCGGGGTGAAGGAATCGACGCGCTTATCGGAAGAATTGCAGTGACATTACATTGTATTTCAGCGGCTCCTCTTCAAATACCTTTCTTACCCTCGGAGGTAATCATGGTGCATTGCAACATGGGGACTCTGCTGCAGTGCTGACTGGTCCCCCATTACCCGTGAGAATAAATATGGGAATGTTTATATTAATGCAACCCCAGGAAAACGAAAACAGTACCCAACACAGCTAAGAGTGGCTCACTAATACCAGAGAGGTTCTTCGCCCTTGGATGTTTTGGCGGTTATGTCGCCAACCACCCGGGATAGAAGACCCAGACATCGTACGAACGAACGTTTGGACGAACCAACTGAACGAATTTATCGTCCGCGCCCATTACCATGGCATGGATTTGGAACGGAACCCATCACCGTACAGACTCCAACTACAAAAGCGTCCATAACTCGGATTCCAGAACTAAGGAGCAGAACGTCGTCAATCAACACCGGGTGATTGTAAAAATAATCGAGCTGCTCTACAAACTACGCAACAAATTTTACACAAAGTTTTTCTTAAGCGCAGTTTGAAGTCTTTAACAAACCGGACTGAACAAAGGAATAATCGAATACTCAGAATCTTAGTAACTGCGGATGTCGACCCAATTTATAATGTTGCTTTGTCCGCATTCCATTCCGCATTCACAGAATATGCTAGGACGCTAGGCCTAAAACTGAAGTTTATTTCGACAGCTATCAACATCGTTGCAGCCGTGGATAGAATTTTGAGTGATCGTTTGGCTAGCGAGTTTACTGCCACAGAGGTTCATAGCCTGATCTACGTTGCGATCGGCACAGTTATTCGTCTCCACAATCAACATCTTAGAGCGAATAACAGAGATATGTAGGAGGACTGTACCTTTCTGGGTGTTGCGACTCAATAAAAGAGTTGAAAAATTGAGAAAAGTTATTGGCCAAGTTACTTTAGCACTTCTTGGAAATTTATCATCACTAAGAGTGCACTGATGCGATCACTGAAGAAAAACAAATCCTCGAGGTGCTGAAACAGAAACTTGGGGTGTGCTCCAATCACATTCGTAGGTATCAGAATAGCTTTCAGCGAAGGATAGACAACACCTTGTTCTTCTAGAACCAGATTTTATAAAAATGTCACCAACTCAGGCCGATCTGGATCAGGCAGAAGAATTCTAGGGAAGTGTGTGGAGCGGACCCAACTGTTGCTATTTAGAAGCAACGTGATTTCCACTCCTTAAACTTTCATGCGAGCCTTCTCTGAAATGGCCCTGCCTGATATAACTGAAGTTGACGTTGAAACAACCCTTGAAAAGGCAGGTAATTGGAAAGCTCCAGGAGGTGATAAGATTCACAACCAGAGAGAGCCATCCAAGAGCACTTACAAGGTAATGGCAAATCATTTTAATCAGCTGATCCGAAATTAGTAGCACAATTTTTCACCAAGAGGATAAGTTTTTTCATGCCCAAGGAACAGGGTTGCCTCTTGCCTTCAAAATGCCGGCCAATTACTTTTCTTCTTACCTACAAAGCCTTCACTTCAGTTTTATGCGTAAACATTTGCTGTTCATAAATTTATAGCTGAAAAGCGGAAGGAATCCGTAAAGGGCTCCCGAGGTGATTATGAAAAATAATCGAGTTGCTCTACCAACTAGGCAACAAGTTTTCCACAAAGTTTCACTTAAGCTCAGTGTGGAGTCTTTAACAGTTTCAAAGAACAGCTCACAATCGATACGGTGGCTGCCCACCAAAAACGCGAAGCTATCGGTATCTTCACCAACATCAGGGGAGATGACAATCTGACGTGGTATTTTCCAAGGTAATTCTCTAAACCTGCGGTTGTGTGTGGCTTTGAATCCGTTATCCTATGTTTTGCATGAAAGCAAATAGAGGTTTAAAGTTAAACAGGTTTTTTTTTGTAAATGAGCATAGATCATTTAATACGTAGGTTGTCCCGTTTATGATGGTAAAAATTTTAATGGTAAATAGTACGGCCTGATTGAGGAAAATTGGTCCATAGAATGGACACTCTATCTTTTACCGTTGCAGAGTTATAGCGTTTTTCGTAAATAATGTCAAAAAGCTTGACCTTCCCAAAATATCACAGTTTCCCACTCCCTCAATCATTTAATACCAGATTTTATACCATTACATCAAATTATATTATTTTTCAATTGTAAAGGTCGTCATCACTTCGAAGATTTAAGGGGGTCATCCCGTGTGAAGGCCGTTTTTTTTGCCTTTTTTTGAAAAATTATTTTGAAGGACTGGATGAAGATAGAAACGTGATTTTTTCACCATAGGTTTATTGATATCTCTAGTATATGTGATAAATTTTTCAGCTTGATTTCGTAGCTAATTTTTGGAATACGTGTTAATTTATGCACCCATCTCCAAAAAAAGGTGTTTTTCTGCTGCCACGCTGGAGGGCGCTGTGTTTATCTGAGGGAAAAAAACTAAACGGCATTTTAATGTAGACAATATTCCACGGTCCGCAAACTAGGATAATTAGAAAATATTAAAAGGTGGTGGGCTTTTAAACTTAATTTTTTGAATTTTGGTGTTTTTTTACGGCCTGTTTTATGAATAAAAAAAAAAACTACTGGTCCGATTGCAATTATCCTAGTTTGCGGACCGTAGAAATATGTACTAAAGAAGCCATGAAAATTTCAAAGAATTTGGTTGGATAGATTTTGAGCTATGGTGGCAGCCGATTTTCAAGATGCAGTTTCGAGAAAAACGCATTTGAAAATTTAAATGTGATTTTCAACAGTAAAATTTTAGCTCACCATCAATCTGCTATACCTGGTCCATAAAGAGCATCCTCCGTTTCTTCAAAAAAGTCTTGTAAGGCCGATTGTTGCTCTCTGGTGTCAATTGTGGCTCTTTTAGCGAGGTCAGTCGATCGCCGTTCGGACCGCCAAATTCGCGCTTCATTACGGCGGTCTACATAAACCTGACATATGTGACCAACTTGACATCCCATTGTCACTAGGATTTTGAGAATGCCACTGAATCCTTCATTGAAAATAATTACAGCCAGAAAAGTGGCTATTTCTACGACCTTGGCCCCAGAATGAAGGTGTTTAGGAGCGAAAGTCCAGATCAATGCATTTAACGACTCATTGTTATTCTGGGTCTCTGCTCGTAAACATCTGTTGAAGAGATCATCTCGTGCAAATCTCCGTAGATTGGTTTGATGACTGTTTGAACTTCTTCAGTCAAAGGTGCCTTCTTGTGGTGAAAACTATCCAGTTCTCCTTTAGCTTCCACTTTGCGCCATTCGCACCAACTGTCCTCGCCTGCTGGACAATTTTGATGCTGGGGATTTTCGTCTGTAGAACATTTATGGAAGAAAGTTTCCCAAATTTCTTGCTTCATTCCTTCTATCAAATTTGCGTGTCGACGAATAGCCAGCCCAAAAAATGTAGTGAGGTCCTTATCAGTAAGTTTTCCAGCCCCTTTTCCACCAATGCCTTTGTGATTCTTCTTTGCATTTCTAAGCCGCGTTCCCATTCTTTTCTCGACATGTCCTACGCATTCCTTTTTTACTACCACGTATATTTTATTATTTGCAGAAATTTGCAGAAATACCGGAGAAAAATCCAGCAAAATCCAATATACAATATGCAAAACTTGTCGCAATTCGAACATCCATGTTCGTGCTTGCTAAAAGTTTCTTTGCTGATGCGAAGTCCTTTTTCTTCTCTGATAAGTATCGATTCCCATAAAATACTCGTTTGTTAGTACGAGCATGACGTTGAACGTTAAAGCGATCTCCCTTCGTACGATCCATTTAAAAAAATCACTGAACACACAAACAGTACAATACTTACAACAAAATATAACTGAGTATAACTTGAAAGCCTTTCAGTGCTCACTCTAGACTGGATTATCCTTTTTATTACAAACAGCAAATAAGTTTACACAATTGATTGGTTTTCCATCTTTTTATATTTATACCTGTGTTCAAATTTATAAGGCTCAGGTAAAAAACTAACAGGTAAAACAAGATTCGATGCTCTTTCTCATCGAGTACTCTAGCCGCGGCTGCAAACTCCTTACATATTTAACTCTGTAATTTCTGAAGGACTCGGAATATCGGAAAATCCCTTTGCCCACATATTCTTCACTATATATTCATACAATTCATGCAAAAAAAAAAAAATCGATTTCTCCAACCTGACACACGGGATGACCCCCTTAATGGTTTAAATTTTAAATAAATTTCAAATGAAATTTAGGAATATTATGCATTAAATTTGAGAAAACGTGGTCTTGATGTGGAGTGAATTCGCTAAATTTGGTAGCTTTGAATGCGGACAATGGAAAATTAATGCGCGAAAACACTGAAATTACCATATTTAAGTGAATTTGCTGTTGTAGTGTTCCCTGTTCTCTTCTTAGTGGAACCTAGGGTATCCACATAGTCAGACTGTGTGTCAGTTTCACCATCATCACACTTAACACTGTGCTAAAATAAGCTGAATGAAGTGCTCTAACATACTTCAAGGCCCTGATCCAACTTGGATTGTTGCGCCAACCATTATTATTATTAAAATAAGCTCACAGCAGCAAGACCACCCATGATGACTTCGATTCGAACCCAACGCATCGAGATTCAGAAGCAGACGCTCTACCCGCTCAACCGCCGTACCGTCACCTTTTGTGGCAATAATGAAATCTAAGTCCGCGGAGGAATTTGAGCAGCGTCTGGATTTTGTCCTGAAAACATTCTTCACATCAAAACCTTGCGGTGAAAAATAACTTAGTGGTAACTTACGATCCTTATTATAAGTATACTCTGCAGAGAATCTTGGAAAATGATCGGGTCAAACTGCTTCTACTTTTTCTTCAGCCTTTGTCCCGTTGACAAGCAAGGTCTTGCCTCTATCAAATGCCTGATCTGGATGCAATCTCGATCCCCATCCAGTATATCAGGCCACCGTTATTTCAACCGGCCTTCTGGTCGTTTACCATCGAGTTTGATGTTCAGACTAATCATGGCAAGTGAGTTCGTGTTAGCACGAATTACGTGACCATACCATCGAACAGGCCTCTCTCGCAGTTTTTCCACGATCGATGCAAAACGTGTCACGCCACTAGCCCAACGCAACATCTTCGTTTCCATTACTGCAAAACGCCGTTCATTGTCTTTCATAGTCGGCCAACACTCAGAACCATAGAGAGCGACAGGACGGACGACATTTAAATTTTGGATTTGAGACGATCGTTGATACGTCGATCACAAAGAATACCAGTTATGGAACACCACTTCATTCAGGTTGCGTCAATGCGTAAAGCAATTTCTTAACGCAGTTCTCCATTGTTTGATAGCGTTGACCCGAGGTATTTAAGTCGCTCAGTTCTGGACAGGTCACTGCCGCTGACAGTGATAGTGCCTCTTTCATGGGGATCAGTCGTCACATTATTACCACCGATCACAGTGTTAATCACAACAGACCCAATCTAGTTTTGCTTCTCAAGAAAGAGCAAGCGTCCTTTATAATCAATATAGTTGTACCGTTGGACCGGACCATTGCTGAAAAACTGCTCGAAAAAAAGTCCGGAACTAAGGCTCTTGGCGGACAATATGAAACTGGCTTGAAGACTATAGAAGATCGAAGTAGTCCCAGCCGTACTTTAAACGACGGGATTAGTTCCGCATAAAGCGCTGAAAACGCTCGACCTTAGGGCCCGATTATACATGGAGATGCAAAAAGCGCAACCTGTGCTATAGTCCGAAAAGTCCTGCATGGGCAGAGCAATATCACACTGTCCTTCAGCAGCTGCGTGGTTACGATCGCCAACTCATCACAGCACGCAGATGTGGACAACTCAAAAAAGACTTAGGACAGCACAATGAAATTTTTCAAACTATTGGAGGGAGAAGGAGCAGTATCATAATAACTGTCAATGGACTAGTATAACCCCTTCATGTCATATTGAAATAACGACAGATCTCCGTTGATCGCGAAAGACCTCGATCAAAAATATTCGATCAGTATTCCAACAGGCCCGAGAGAGTAAGCCTGTTAACTCAAGGAAGAAACGGGAAGCGAATTGGTTGGTACAGTTAATCTAATGCTTTCTGCATTATGATCACTAGCATAATTTGAATGATCTGATTGAGATTGGTACCAATTCGTAGCTACACTTAGATTCATATCAATTCACTTATTCGTGTCGCGAAGATATATAATAGAATGATCATGAAGGCTTTGGGCCACTATCTCGAATCCCTGAAGGCAAAAGTGGATTAGTAAGCACATGAGTCGTTTTATTATAGTGCAGGGATTTATTGAGAATGACAGTAGTGATCGGGGTATAGGAGTACAACACGGAAGGTACCTTGTTGCACAACCGGTTATTACTGCTTTAGAGAATGAATACTTAGGAGAGTTGGTTCTTGCGAAGAAAATCTTCCCTTCCAATCTAATAGATCCGGCAGCTGTGGGGTTGGGATGTGACTAGAAATCAAACATCTCCAGAAAGTAAATCCAAAGCGAACAAGGGCCTAATTAGCTGCTTGAAGTAAAAATATCTGAACTCTTCTGGGAAGGTTTAGGTATTTAAGCGAAATATAGAATTCCAACGAGTTTGACCCAGTATACTTTCTTGGTGCAAACGTTGGGTCGTCAACAGATTGGAAAGTATTGATTAGACAGTGTGTAGAGAGCAATAGAGGAAGCGGTCTCCGAAAAGACGGCGATTTATGGGATTCCAACAGAACTATTGTAAAGAGACAACAAGTGTTGCTGAATTCTTATTTATAGTTGCCGTCCATCCAAAAAAGATGTTATTCCCATACTGAATTAAAAGCTTTTCTTAGATAGTATTATTTCTATCACAGTGATCATCTAGATTAATTTGATGGTATGAATTCATTCCTTGAAATATCTTGGTGGAGGTCGAGAGATTAAACATTAGAGATTAGTCCTGTAGCTATCAAAAATGAGAGGATTTTCTAATTTTTGTGGCAAAGTAAAATGCATTAGAAAAAGTGGGCAAAATGCAAGATATAGTTAAAAATAAAAATAGGTAAGAAGCCAGGTTTAAAAGATTCAAAAAATGAAAAATGTCTCTTTCAAAATGCCTTAAAGTTGAGTTTTCATCTAAAAGCTCGTATCGAGAATTTCCAATAAGCTAACTATACAATAATACAGTTCATTTACGTATATGTACACTACTTGCCTCGTTTCTTTGTTAAAGAACGATGTTTCAACTGGACATTGGTACTAAACCATCTACGAAATTTCTCCCAAAGACTAAAAAGGTAAATATAATTTCTCCCTAGGACAATTGACACAATTGGAGTCTCCACGTCTTCATCTCTTCATAAATATTGAACTTGCGTATGCTGGTTTGATTATGTTATATTAATCTTTAAATCAAGATTAACGAAATAAACATTGAATCGAAACTGTAGTAGAGGTTAAAAGTCTATGTACAATGAGTACATGTACGTTTCCATTATGGCTTTTGCTGCATACTGCGAGGATTTAAAAGTACACCTTTAAGAGAAATATGCTGTATTGCCTATGCTAGGAGTGCGGTACATGATGGTACGTACCTTAGGCAACATTCTTTTACCATCATCCAGAGTTGGGCATATTTTATTCGTAAATACGATACAAATATATTCGTACAATGATTTTTTATGAACATGAATATGAATATGTTCGAATTCGAATAAGTGAATATTTTCGTATTCACACAAGTGAATATGGTTATATTTATACCTACAAGCGTGAATACAAATGTATTCATATTTCGAGTGTGAATACGGATTCTGCTGTATTCATATTTCCAAATGTGATAGAAGTTGTAGGATGTGTGTGATTAAAAAATTATGACTAGATAAACTCTTTCAAGTTTCAACGCCTGGTTTCCAAGATCGTCATTCCGGATGATGACATCTGTCACACATTGTTCCCTCATCGGGCTTAGCCAAATGGCTTTGGATTTGGAAGGAGATACAAGTAGAGTTGGAATGAAGATAGACACCAACAAAACTAAGGTTCTCAGATGGATGGCTCAACGCTGCTCTGTCTAAAATCTGGAAATGCAGTGATCTCAACATTAAGATCAAGTTGGGACTGTTCTGCGCCAATGTTCTTTCTGCTTTGCTATGTGGAAAGTGAACTGCACTGTTACCCAAAAACTTGAAGCGTTCATCAATACCTGTCGGTTTCGTCATTGAAGTACGCCGCGTTAATACTGTGATTGGAAGACGGAAGTGGCAGTGGATAGGTCAGCCATTAAGGAAGGGCGACAATTGCGTTGCTGGCTAAGCCGCAGTGGAGTTCACTATCCTAACGGGGCCGAGGACTGGGTCGTGCCAAGGGCACTTGGCGCCGAAAAGTACTTCAGATAACCGCGAACAATGACGCGTAGATGCGGTTGATGCCCTATACTTCACCAAGGGGTGAATGGCAACCACATATATATACATATATTTCGTTTTTTTGCTTTCAGCCTAATAATTGAAAAATAATTAATGAACCACCAATCATCATCATCAACGGCGCAACAACCGGTATCCGGCGTAGGCCTGCCTTAATAAGGAACTCATAGGTTGCCTCGTTATAGGCTACGGAATCGTCCATCCTCATGTAATAATAATAATAATCGTTGGCGCAACAATTCATGTTGCATCAGGGCCTTCAAGTGTGTTAGCGCACTTCATTCAAGACCGTAACGGTACACTAGGAGGCAATGTGGTCAGCATTGTGCTCATCTTTATGTAAGGGGCCAAAAATCCTTCGGAGGATTCTTCTCTTGAACGCCACCAAGAGTTCGTAATTTTTCTTGCTAAGAACCCAAGTCCCGAGGAATACATGAGGACTTGCAAGATCATTGTCTTGTACAGTAAAAGCTTTGACCCTATGGCGAGACGTTTCGAACGGAACAGTTTTTGTAAGCTGAAATAGGCTCTGTTGGCTGACAACAGCCGTGTGCGGATTTCCTCATCGTAGCTGTTATCGGTGGTGATTTTCGACCCTAGATAGGAGAAATTATCAACGGTCTCAAAGTTGTAGTCTCCTGTCTTTAATCTTCCCGTTTGACCAGTGCGGTTTAATGTTGTTGGTTGGTTGGTTTTTGGTGCTGACGTTGCGACCATATACTTTGCCTTGCCTTCATTGATGTGCAGCCCAAGGTTTCGTACCGCCTGTTTGATCGGGATGAAGGCAGTTTATACGTTTCGGGTCGTTCTTCCTATGATGTCGATATCATCAGCATACGAGTAGTAGTTGGGTGGACTTAAAGAAGATCGTACCTCTTGCAGTTGCCTCAGCATCCCGTTCCTCTCCAGTCCCGTCTGGAGAGGCCCATGTAGGTTTATGGACCGGTTTCGGCGCAAACCAGGTACTTCCAACAACTATTTCGTGTCAAACTGCAAATTGAATAATCCGCAGTCCATTATCATTTGTATTTTGATGTAAGCTATGGGAGCCAAGGTTTTGCCTGAATACGGGCTCCGTCCCTAGTTGGTTGTTAAAATCCCCAAGTATAATTTTGATCTCATATCTGGGACAGGCTTCGAGGGTTCGTTCTACAGGCTTCGAGGTACTCTTCTCCGACTCTACAGTCTCCTCTGTAGGGGCGTGAACGTTAATGAGGCTTATATTTCTAAATTTGCCTCGCAAGCACAGAGTGCATAGCCGTTCGGTTATGTTTTCAAAGCCGGTAACAGCAGGTTTCATTTTTTGGCTGACTAAGAAACCTACTTCGAGCACATGGTTTACTGGATGGCCGCTATAATATATGGTGCAGTGACTCTTCTCCAGGAAACCGGTCCCTGTCCAACGCATTTCCTGTAACGTTGTTATGTCAGCCCTATATTGGAACAGGGTGTCGGCTAGCTGCTTGGCAGCTTCATCTCTATACAGGGAGCGCACGTTCCATGAGAAAATGCGTAAATCATTATTCGTTTCTCGTTGCCGGGTTCGTCGTTGTATTATCCGTCCAGTCCGAGGCTTCGTAACAAGTTGTTTTCCTGGTAAGGTTGTTAGCCCTACCCAACCCCCAATCTGGAGGACCAGTTGGTACAATTTGTCTCGTTTTTAGGCACGGGAGACTCGCCTTCATCTTTCTCTGTCAGCAGATTTTCGTTAGGAAAGAGCTCCCAGCGGTCACCACGTTGAGGTGGAGATAGGGTTTGGTAGTAGAGTTGTTGGTGTTGGTTCAGCAGGCGCTTCCCACGTTTCGCCCTGGGACCTATACTACCCTTTGATCACCAATAGAATCAAAAATAATTCTTCCAAATTGTGACCTATGAAAAAGGAAAATAGTTTCCAACGATTATCGATAAGGAAACAGGACAATTCGTCACCCGCGAACGATTACGAATTACCAGTCAACATAAGTCGAAACATAGAAGGTACGAATATAAATTCGAATATTCACAGTTACACACATGTACATATAGGAAAGCAGAGAGAGAGGAATATTTCCAGATGTTCCACACTACGCTTGCTCGATATCGGTAAGGAGTTAATAAACAGTCTTTTGATCCTTCCAAATAACCGACTGTCCGTATGGGTTATCCCTTGTATACTTTTCATGATTTATGTATGTAATAGTGGTTTCTCTATCTATCTTCCAAGTTCTTATGTACGTACTTTTTTAACTACCCTTGCCTTTTAATTCTTTAATTCTTATTTCTTCTATTTTTCGATATTAAGTACGAGTCCTCCATAGATAAGTATATGCATCGGATAGGATCAATAAGTCACACTACCGCACAGACTATCAAATCTCACACAATTCCGTGCTTTGTTGTTGTTGAAAATTCGACAGCTCCTCGATTCTTTGTTCATCCACTGAAAAAGTGGGAAAATCGTTTGCAATGTTTCCACGAATCTGCAAATTATGTTGGAAAAACTATAGCAAATTCTCAACAATTCAAACCAGAATTTACATTTAGCATCAGATGCAATATCTTCCACCGAACGGCTGAGCAGACCATTTACATAATAGTTACCTTTCCCTTTTCCTTAGACCAAGTGCAAAGCTGAAAAGGTAAATTTTCTACCAAAGATCTCTTCGCTTTCTTTATGTGTCTGTTTCTATCTGAATCACATTTAATTTATTTTAATAAAAGTGTATTCTTACGTCATTAAAGATACGCATATTTTAGGCAGAGCCAACAAATATAGATCTAAGTATGCACGGTTGCGTGCATCCATACGAATATTCCTAAAATGCAGATGCTAATCGTAAATGCTACCAACAGATTTCGTGCAAGCACTAGCCCACAGTAAAATCCAGAAACATCCTAAAAAGCCGTAAAAGAATTAAAACCATCTGCAGTTCTAGATTAAGGCCAATTTTCTATAGCATGCGGCCGACATATGTGCAAATACTATCGCTAATGTACTTAAGGCTCCTTGATACTTTCAACAAGGCGCTTTATTCAGCACATCAGCACCTCTAGCTTTTAATACGTTTTTGTCTTCGACCACATTCGATTCTAGTCGGATGGTTCCTCTGTACTTGGAACGAGCTATTTTCAGAAACACTAGTGCTACCAGACACTGCACTCGCACTTATTTTCAATTGGAATGTGCATTGTTTTCTATCGCACCACTCAGGGTAACTTATTATTGGATGCGTGGTGAATGTCTTCAGATACTGCAGTTAAAATCTTTTTCTCGGATGGATCAGGATCATGTTTCGGTGACTGCTTGCTAGATTTACTCTCAGTGTTAATATGAATGATTAAGTGAGAAGTAAATGTCGAAGAACGAAGGCAGTCGCAAGCACTTGCATGAAAATATTCATAACACTGGGTTCACGGAATCTCAGCCTCAAATATAGTAATTGCTCTAGGAGAAGAAATTTTTAATAATTCCATTACTCTGTAACCCTTTTCCCATTGAAGAACCAGAAGGTGGCTTACTGCAATTTGGGGAATTAAAAGCCTTTAATTAGTCCTTTAACTTTCTTATCATATTATTTTCTTTGTGTGTCAGTTTCATACAAATTATCCTTTTGCGTTTACTTAGAGAGAAAAGATAGCTTTGCCTCTAATGATGACCAAAGGTTGCAACTAGGAATCAATTATTTGTTTTGCTTTTCCTCTCTGAGTTCATTGGAGCGATGATTATCTGAATACTTTGTTTCAAATCGCTATTGTTTAGTTGTGTAAACTCATCAGCTCCTCATTCCTTCTAATGATATCGTATCACTGCTTGCTTTTGTTTTTAATATCATTTTTATTTTTAAGAAATAGGTAACAATAGTATATAGATTGGAAAAATGAACAATAAAAAACAATCTATTACAATAACAAAAATAACTTAAATCCACCACTTGGACCACTGTGGACTCTCAAAGTTTTCGAATAACAATTTACAGGCAGAGAAGAGAAACAGTAAGAAAAAAAAATCTAATTTTACAATAAGTTGTCGGGAAATGGTCAAAAACCCGACAGAATTCACTTGGCCTTAGTGGCAAATAAAGAAATATAAAAGTAATAATAAATGTTTTATCGCTTCAAAAGACACTTTTAACTTAAATTATTGTGCTTAAAACTATCATAATTATATATTTTATTTTATATATATATTTGTTTTATTTTTTTACAATAACATTCATAGTTAGAAACGGTAATAATAACAGTTTATTACTATTTACAAAGAAACAAAGAATAATAACGTATGTATGTATGAGTTACAATGGAGGCAAAATCAGCACCCGTTCAATATGTACATATTTACAAAGCCCCACCAAGAAACAAATGGCAGAACTGAGCACGGCCACCGCTAACCGGCATCCCGCAGCCACCAGTACCAGGATTTCTCTTTTTCATCCCGTTTAATATCAATCGCTCTCGCTATGGAGTATCTCCAGTCGAATCCCGGAGCCCCCACTGTCAAATTCGGGGGGTATTCTATCCTTTTGTCCGTGGCCCGTCTATGTATATGATACATAACCGGATCACCGGCAGAATCAAGAATTAGACCATTCCTGTCAAGATACACGAACGCTTCGGGAGGAATGAAGCCTGCCGTGAGAGTTTTCTCAAAATACCCATCATTTGGGTAGAACAGTTGCGAAACCCAAGGGTTCTCACCATGCGAAGCAGATCGCACTATATGATTCCGAATCAATCTGACGATAACTGTGTCGATTCTTAGCACAGCAGCAGCTGCATACATCACTTCATTAGTTACATGGTGCTCATAGTTTGACGAAGCAGTCCTATTAAGCCCCGTGCAAACACGCAGACATTTCCTTTCAAAGGTTCTTATTTTCTCCATTTGGCTAGCACTCAAATTAAACCAGATAGCACACCCGTAGGTGAGCACCGGTCTAATCAAAGTAAGTTAGCAAATAATCTTAACCTTCCGGCTAAGATGTGGGGCATTAAAGAGTCTTCGAAGAGACATGAATGCCTTGCGAGCGCTTTCTAGCGCGACTTTAACGTGCTCGTTAAATTGGAGAAGCACACCCAGGTATCTAACGCATTTCATATGAGGAATGCGTTCAGAACTATCCTCGTTCGCGACAATGTGAAAATTTCTCCAATTCCTTTTCAAGTTCCTACTGGCGTACGCCAAGAAATTTCGAAATAGAATAATTCCACCCTTTTGCGCACTGATTTTCATCCTCTAACTGTTCGTGAAGAGCCTAAAATCATTGAACATCTTCTGAAATTCAACTTGCACCGCAGTTACCTTCTTGTGTGCCGTGTAGGCTATCAGATCATCAGCAAAAGCAACCAACGACCTTTTAAGAGATTTATTAAACTCGAAAGAGTTGAGTAATTCGCCGGAAAATACTGCAAAAAGTGTAGGCGCAGTCACTGTCCGTTGCTGTAATCATTCAGAGCATGAAATTCTCTGTTGGTAGTGAGATTTCCGTCCGCAATGACAAAGACTGTTCCGCTCGAAACGTCTCACCATAGGGTCAAAGCACTTGCTGTACAAGATTATGATCTTGCCAGTCCTCATGTATTCCTCAGAAACTTGGGTTCTTAACAAGAAAAATGCGAACTCTTGGCCGCGTTCGAGAGAAGAATCCTCTGAAGAATTTTTGGCCCCCTACATGAGGATGGACGATTTCGTAGCCTACACAATGACGAAATCTATGAGCGATACCATGACCGTCCGGTTGTGGATAAAATCCGGCTCAATAGGTAACGGTGGGCGGGTCACTTAATCCGTATGGATTAAGCAGCCAGCAAATATCAGACGTTACCTTCGTTATTGCATGTATTGTCGAATGGGCAGATCGAAATCCGAATTCGCATCACTGCCGGGTAAATCCTTTTATCATTTTCTGACTTCCTAACTATCCATAAATAAGCTATCATATATAAGCGAGCTAAGCTATCCAGAAATTCTAGGTTTTTCAAAAACTTTTTGTTCAACGCTCAAGTTATGGCTGCTTTGCAATTCGATTGCATTTGGAAAGGGGATGATGAAATATTTATCTAGAATAAATATTCCAACTACTAGAGCTGAGCTATAAAACAATCTATCTTAACCAAATACGAATTTTGGCAAAGTTCGAATATACACTTGGGTTATCTCCACAACTTTATTTTTTCTCATCGACACAGGTTAACGGCGGGAAAGAGGAGCAAATCAACAGTAAACAAATGAGGGTAAGGACTCCAGTCACCAACAACGGGCCAACAACCACGATGAAAATGGGACTTTGGTCGATTAAATCTTATAGGAACGTGTCGTGTGTCGGAACCGACGAAGCGATTTTTTGCCATCAATTGTATCCAGATGTGGTGTAGAATATTTGGCAAAGTAGCAATATTCCAAGCCATTCGGACATTACAGTGTAAAACAGGTAAAGTGTCATAAGTCAAATTTATATCGTTCGCCGTAATCAAGCGCGAATTTGCCGATGCTTACAACGTTCGAAAGATATCGCTAAAAAGCGAGAAAAAAACCAAAGGTTTGTGCACCAGGTATAGCAGATTAATGGTCAGTTAGGATTTTATCGTTAATGATCACATTTCAATTTTTAAATTCGTCTTTCCCAAAAACATATATTGAAAATCCGGTGGCACCATAGCCCAAAATATACCCAACGAAATTCTTTGAAATTTTCACGACTTTTTCAGAACATATTTCCACGGTTTGCAATCTAAAATAATATGCATGCGATCGTCTTTTTATACTTTAAATAAGGTGTGAAAAACACCAAAATTAATAAAAAGAACGTTTAACAAGCAACTAAAAATTTCTCTTTTTGATATTTTTAGTAATTCTAGTTTGCGAACTGTAATATACTCCACACGTTAAAATGGCTTTTACTTATTTTTCTTTAGGATGAGCAGGGCGCTCTCTAGGGTGGCGACCGAAAAAAACCTTTTTTTTGAAGATGGGTTGATAAGCTGCCATGTACTTCAATAATGAGCTATGATTTCGCGCTGAAAAAATAGTTACCTATGCTTTCCAAGAAACAAAAAAAGGCATTTACACAGGATGACTCCCGTAAATGTCAATAAACAAGGCAATTCATATTTTGAACTACGTTTCAAAAATTAATGAGAACAGTATTGTTGATCAGATGCGCAAAAAGACCAGACTAGTAAAGTGGTCTTTAATTAAGCATGACATGAAAATTGACATTCCAAGCATGGCATCTGATCTCTGCTAAGGAGATTTCAAACAATTCTACCACATACGAAGTGTGTCTCGGCCAACATGCTGGTCTTCATCAGCGAGTTAAATATCCATTGTGGTGAAATTGAAGTTCAAAGTGGGAGGGCTTATATAGCTAATCATCATCATCATCAACGGCGCAACAACCGGTATCCGGTCTAGGACTGCCTTAATAAGGAACTCCAGATATCCCAGTTTTGCGCCGAGGTCCACCAATTCGATATCCCTAAAAGCTGTCTGGCGTCCTGACCTACGCCATCGCTCCATCTTAGGCAGGGTCTGCCTCGTCTTCTTTTTCTACCATAGATATTGCCCGTATAGACTTTCCGGGCGGGATCATCTTCATCCATACGGATTAAGTGACCCGCCCACCGTAACCTATTGAGCCGGATTTTATCCACAACCGGACGGTCATGGTACCGCTCATAGATTTCGTTATTGTGTAGGCTACGGAATCGTCCATCCTCATGTAGGGGCCAAAAATTCTTCGGAGGATTCTTCCTTCGATCGCGGCCAAGAGTTCGCAATTTTTCTTGCTAAGAACCCAGGTTTCCGAGGAATGTATAAGGACTGGCAAGATCATAGTCTTGTACAGTAAGAGCTTTGATCCTGTGGTCAGACGTTTCGAGCGGAACAGTTTTTGTAAGCTTAAATAGGCTCTGTTGGCAGCCAACAATTGTGCACGGATTTCATCGTCGTAGCTATTATCGGTTGTGATTTTCGACCCTAGATAGGATATAAATATTTTGAACGGTTTCAAAGTTGTAGTCTCCTATCTTAATTGTTTTCGTTTGACCAGTGCGATTTGATGCTGTTCGTTCTTTGCTTTTTGGCGCTGACGTTACACCATGTACTTCGTCTTGACTTCATTAATGTGCAGCCTAAGATCTCACGTCGCCTGCTCGACCTGGATGAAAGTAGACTGTACATCTCGGGTTGTTCTTCTTCCTATGATGTCAATATTGTCAGCATAGGCCAGTTGTTGGGTGGACTTGAAGAGGATGGTGCGTCTCTTATTTATGTGTGCATAGCGAATCACTTTGTACAGGGCCAGGTTGAAGAGGACGCATGTTAAGGCATCCCCTTGTCGTAGACCGTTGCTGATATCGAATAGTCTTGAAAGTGATACTGCTGCTTTTATCTGGCCTCGCCATTGGGGTCAGTCTAGCCAGTCTTAACAATTTCGCCGGGATACCGAATTCTCTCGTGGCCGTGTACAGTTTTACCCTGGCCATGCTGTCATATAATATGTGGCTTTAAAGTCGATGAAAAGATGGTGTAACTGACGTTCATATTCCAACAGTTTTTCCATTGCTTGCTGCACAGAGAAAATCTGATCAGTTGCTGATTTGCCTGGAGGTAAGCCACTTTGGTATAGGCCAATGATGTTCTGGGCGTTTGGAGCTATCCGGCCTAGAAAGATAGAAGAGAATACCTTATAGATGGTACTCAGCAACGTGATATCTCTATAATTGCTGCACTGTGTGTTACCACCCTTTTTATGTATAAGACAGACAATGCCTGGCTGCCAGTCGTCAGGCATTGATTTGCTGGTGCAGTTGATCGCCTCCATATTTAACCAATTTGGCTGTAATTCCATCGGCTCCTGGCGACTTATGGTTTCTAGCCGGCAGATTGCACGGACTATTTCTTCTATGTTTGGTGGTGGTAGTATTTGTTCATCGTCTTCAGTTGGCGGGACCTCCAACCGGCTGATATTTTGGTTGTTGCTGACTTGTTGGTAAAACTTACGCACCTGGTGCGGTTGCTTCCTGCACTTTCTGTGTTCGCAGGCCTGTTGGTTCTCCAAGGCTTCCTTTTTCCATCTGTGAAGTCGCTTCTCCACTCGACGGAGTTCTTGGTAGGCCTATGTGCATGCCCGCGTTCTTTTAGACTGCAACATTACTCGGTATGAGGCATTCTTCCGTTCCATTGGTAGCTTACATTCATCGTTGAACCTGCTGTCCCGACTTTTCTTGTCGCTGGGGACAAGTATGTTTCTGGCCGTATCAATGATAAGTTTCTTCATGTGATTGTGAAGATCATTTGTTGATACTTCATCGCCAGGACATCTGTTAGCTCCGGTTATTGCGGCATCCATTTCCTGCTTATAGGTGTTGCGGTGGGCTGTGTTATGAATGGCTTCAGCATTCATTCTCACCTGATTGGCGGAGGGGATTACAGGTGAGGTTGTAGTTCGAGGCCGGAGCAGATTGCCGCTTACCGTGCAAACAAGGTACTTCCATCAACCATTTCGTGCTAACTGAATAATCCACGGGACCGAGCTTCGGCTAGCTGCTTGGCAGCTCCATCTCTGAGCAAGGAATGCATGTTCCATAAGAAAATGCGCAAACCGTTATTCCTTTGTCGTTGCCGGGTTCGTCGTTATAAAGTCTATCCTGTCCGAAGCTCCTTCTGTGACTTCGTAACGTTAGTTTTCCGTGTACGGTTGTCATTCCTACCCAACCCCCAACCTGGAGGACCAGTTGATACAATGTGTCCCGTTTTTAGCGCGGGAGACTCGCCTTCATCCTTCTCCGTCTGCAGCTTTTCGTTAAGAAAAAGCTCCCGGCGGTCACCACGTGGAGGTGGAGATGGGGTTTGGTAGTAGAGCTGTTGCCGTTGTTCAGCCGTCGTTTCCCAAGTTTTATGCTCCATTGTGGTACTCTTTGACCACCAATAATAGGCTACGATGCTAACGCAATGTATGAGTCAGCAAACAGTTCGAGGTTCTCTTTGATTATGTTAGTAGCATCTTATCTGCATTTAGCAAGTGCAATATGTAAAGTTTCTGGTTTCTAAATCCAGAAAATTTCAATGGCTCTATTTCGGGGTACTAACTAATAGTGGAAATTTTGCGATGCAGAATCGTTTTATAATGGCAGCTGAATATCCTTTGATTTCAAAGACCGACTGATACGAGAGTGTTCAAGTTATTAGAAAGAACTTTTCAGCATTTCCAATGTTTGCATTTGCACTATAGACGAAATGGAGCCACAGAGAAAGTAGAGAATCCACCCCCAGGGTGTCAAAAAAATATAGAAGAAGAATATAGAGCCTTCACCATGATAAAATAAGGATTCGTCTAATCTCTGCAAGATGACTAAGAGATCTTCACTGCCTGCTGCAAGCATACTGAAGATTTACTGCTGCAACCGCTGGTTTCGGACCAACAACGATGAACAGGATGTCTATCCAAAAACTAGATTAACGAAAACTGCTCCTTACTAAATAATAAGATTGACTGCACCGATGACATACCACGGAAACTTACTCGGACTGGTAGGTAGTCACATAAACAAAATGATCGGTACACGCGCGCTGCAAATCTTAACGAAATTTGGCAACGGTAGAGTGAAGGCGTCTTTAATGTTAACTTGGATTACATGATTAGATACTTCTGTGATCTCTAAAGCATTCTGGTGATAGGTTGCAGATATATGTTTCCTAAAATGTGGTGACTTCATAATTGTGTAAGCACTACATGAGTGGAAGGAATGGAAAGTATGCCTGGTGTTTCTATAATTAAATTGCATATACAGGATTGAAATTCCTCGAAACAATAAATAAATTCGCGCTAACGAAAATTCACTTGCCAAGATTGGTCTGAACGTCGAAATCGACGTTTGATACGCTGGGTGGGGATCTAAAAGCTTGGAGATTGCATCCAGATCGTGAATAGTTGATAAGTACTCCCCAGGAATATAATGTTGCCCTAGGACGTTGGACAAGGAAAAGACTCGACCATGAACAACTACGAATTGTACACAATGTATGCAGCGGAAAGTCTGAATTAAGTGGCAACGAATCCGGCTTGGCCCAGTGAACTCTAACAGCTGGTTATTAACTTCAAACCCATTGTAAATATGCAATCTGCATCATTCTCAAATTCTTTAAAAACTAGTATGTGCCAACAGAAGATAAGAGAAATTCCCTAAAAGTCAAATACAATAACCGGCTAGTTAGTCTATTGTACAGGTTCCTTTCAACATCTCAGTTCCTGCTCGAGGACTTCAACGCAAAATTTAGTTAAGAGCTCCCTTATAGAGGGGTAGCGGGACGACATCATTTTCCTTTTAATATTAACGGTCAATGGCTTACAGACGCCGCCGGTGGCAAGAAGTTATTGATAAGCTCGACATGCATTCCACATCAAAACATTCATCAAACGAAATGGACAGCGCCCTAAATATACGAACCAAGTGGTGAGTCAATTGAGACTTGCGTTACTGTTTTGATACCAGATATCAATTCTAAATGGAAATAAGTAGATACATAAAAAAGAAGAAGGTTCCAAAACTCGATTTACATAAACTCCATGTCAGGCATCATGAACTAAGACGCTATGCAAGAAAGACATGCATGAAGCAACGAAAACGATTCAATTATCGCATAAACTCATATAGTGTGCATTGCGGCAAAATCTCGTTCGCTAGGTTAAATTGTTATACTATAATCCGACAAGTAAAGTTCGAAGTTTTGCAGGTATTTCAAAACCGTTTCGTATTTCTATCGGTATCAATCTCCTTCATCCCTCTCGCTACTCCTTTTCGTTATTGTCATTGACAGTGTCGCGCGGAACATACCCTAAATACTGCTCTCTGCGGATTATATTTCATAGCATCTCGTAACAAAGCTAATCACAGCAACTCGTCCAAAAATGCAGTGATCGTCTAGGCAGCATATTCTTCGAATGAATTTGAAAAGAAAGTTTTGATAACCGCAACAATAAAATTGGTACTATCACTATCACCGGCGAAACAGCGCGATTTAAATATCTCGGATGCTCTCAGCCAGTGGTGCACTACGTTAGGAAATTGCTTCACGCATTCAGGCAACTTGGATCAAGTGGCGTTCCTGACGTCCTTTGCAACCAATGCATCCACGAACATCTTAAATCCAAAAACTAACACAATGTCATCTGCCCTGTCTTTCTATTCGATTCTGAGGGCTAGTTGATTGCCATAAACAATGAATGCCACCTCGCGGTAATCAAGAGGAGGATATTGAGTTGGATCAGTGGTGTAATACGTTTTGGTCACATGCACCATAAAAATAGAGTTGCACCCATTCTGAATAAATTGTGTGGGAGCAGTCGTCGATGGTATAATCACGAGATCCACTTCAAAGATTACTCACAACCTAAAATTCCTTTGAACATCGAAGTCAATGAGAAACTACCAAAGGAAAGACGGAAATAATGATGGCTCGGTACGTTTAATTATCACTTGAAAGCTCTTCAACTTCACCCGAGCCACAGCTCTGACAGAAAAAAAGTGGGGAATTCGATCTAAACGGGTTGACCTCTCTACTAAACGGGGACTTTTGTCGGAAATCAAAGAAAAATGAAAAATAATAGCATTCATTGCCTCGAATCAAATGAGATCAAGATATAAAACCCCGACAAAAAACTCTTTATAAAATTTAGGTCAATTGAACACTTTCAAGGATTCCAAAATCTGAAGAGGCAGCAGGCCAAAAATCTTCCAAGTCCGGACAACCTGGATGGGAAGCAAGGAAAAGTTCCAACTTTGGTGAAGCGGATGCGTATATCATCATCATCAACGGCGCAAAAACCGGTATCCGGTCTAGGTCTGCCTTAATTAGGAACTCCAGACATCCTGGTTTTGCACCGAGATGCACCAATTCGATATCCCTAAAAGCTGTCTGGCGTCCTGACTTACGCCATCGCTCCATCTTAGGCAGGGTCTGCCTCATATCCTTTTTCTACCATAGATATTGCCTTTATAGAATTTCCGGGTGGGATCATCCTCATCCATACGGATTAAGTGACCCGCCCACCGTAACCTATTCAGCCGGATTTTATCCACAACCGGACGGTCATGGTACCGCTCATAGATTTCGTTATTGTGTAGGCTACGGAATCGTCCATCCTCATGTAGGGGCCAAAAATTCTTCGGAGGATTCTTCTCTCGAATGGGGCCAAGAGTTCGCAATTTTTCTTGCTAAGAACCCAAGTCTCCGACGAATACATGAGGACTGGCAAGATCATAATCTTGTACAGTAAGAGCTTTGATCCTATGGTGAGACGTTTCGAGTGGAACAGATTTTGTAAGCTGAAATAGGCTCTGTTGGCTGACAACAACCGTGCACGGATTTCATCATCGTAGCTGTTATCGGTTGTGATTTTCGACCCTAGATAGGAGAAATTGTCAACGGTCTCAAAGTTGTATTCTCCTATCCTTATTCTTCCTGTTTGACCAGTGCGTTTTGATGTTGTTGATTGGTTCGTCTTCGGTGCTGACGTTGCCACCATATATTTTGTCCTGCATTCATTGATGTGCAGCCCAAGATCTCACGCCAATCGCCGCCTGCTCGATCTGGATGAAGGCAATTTGTACGTCTCGGGTGGTTCTTCCCATGATGTCGATATCGTCAGCATAGACCAGTAGTTGGGTGGACTTAAAGAAGATCGCACCTCTTGCATTTACATCAGCATCACGGATCACTTTCTCGAGGGGCAGGTTAAAGAGGAAGCATAATAGGGCATCCCCTTGTCGTAGACCGTTGTTGATATCGAATGGTCTTGAGAGTGATCCTGCTGCTTTTACCTGGCCTCTCACATTAGCTTCGTCGGGATACCGAATTCTCTCATGGCCGTGTACAGTTTTACCCTGGCTATGCTATCATAAGCGGCTTTAAATTCGATGAACGGATGATGCAACTGTTGTCCGTATTCCAACAGTTTTTCCATCGCTTGCCGCAGAGAGAAAATCTGATCTGTTGTTGATTTGCCTGGACTGAAGCGTCTTTGGTATGGGCGAATGATGTTCTGGGCGTATGGGGCTATCCGGCTTAGCAAGATAGCGGAGAATATCTTATAGATGGTACTCAGCAACGTGATACCTCTATAATTGCTGCACTGTATGATATCTCCCTTTTGTAAATATGAGACAGATAATGCCTCGTTGCCAATCATCAGGCATTGATTCGCTATCCCCCCCCCCCCCCCTTGAGCACAAGTTGATAAACCACTTGGTGTAACTGGTCGCCTCCATATTTAACCAATTCGGCTGTAATTCCATCGGCTCCTAGCGACTTATGATTTTTTAGCCGATGAATTGCACGGACTGTTTCTCCTAAACTTGGTGGTGGCAGTATTTGTTCGTCGTCTTCAGTTGGCGGGACCTCCAACTCGCCGATGTTCTGGTTGTTCAGTAGCTCATCAAAGTACTCAACCCATTGCTCCAATATGCCCATTCTGTCGGAAATCAGATTTCTCTCTTTGTCTCGGCAGGATGAGCATCGAAGTGTATAAGGTTTCATCCTGGTGAATTGTTGGTAAAACTTCCGCGCCTGGTGTGGTTGCTCCCGGTACTTTTCTAGTTCACAGACTTGTTGGTTCTCCCAGGCTTTCTTTTTCCGTCTGTGAAGTCACTTCTCCGCTCGACGGAGTTCGTAATAAGTCCCTGCGCGTGCCCGCGTTCTTTGAGGATGCAATATTACTCGGTATACAGCATTCTTTCGTTCCGTTGCTAGCCGTTCATCGTCAAACCAGTCTTTCCGACTCCTTTTGCGGCTGGGGCCAAGTATGTTTGTTTCTTCAGGTGGTTGTGAAGATCATTTGTTGATGCTTCAACTCCATCCATTATTGCGGCATCCATTTCCCTCTTATAGGTGTCGCGGAGGACTGTATTGTGGATGGCTTCAGTGTTCACTCTCACCTGATTATCAGAGGGGATTCTAGGTGGTATTGTTATTCGAGCTCGGAGCAGTATGCCAACGAGATAGTGATCCGAGTTTATGTTAGCCCCCCAATATGTTCTGACATTCATCAAGGCTGAGAGGTGGCGGCGTTCGATCAACACGTGGTCAATTTGGTTGAAAGTGGTCCCGTCTGGAGAGGCCCACGTATGTTTGTGGACCGCTTTCCGCGCAAACCAGGTACTTCCAACAACCATTTCGTGTGACCTTGCGAATTGAATAATCCGTCCGTTATCATTTGTATTTTGGTGCAAGCTGTGGGAGCCAACGTATCGCCTGAATATGGGCTCCTTCCCTACTTGGCTGTTAAAATTTCCAAGCGTGATTTTGATATTATATCTGGGACAGGATTGGAGGGTTCGTTCTACTGCCTCGTAGAAGGTATCCTTCTCCGACTCTGCAGTCTCCTCTGTAGGGGCGTGAACGTTAATGAGGCTTATATTTCTAAACTTGACTCGCAAGCGCAGAGTGCATAGCCGTTCGCTTATGCTTTCAAAGCCGATAACAGCAGGTTTCATTTTTGGCTGACTAAGAAACCTACTCCGAGCACATGGTTTACTGGATGGCCTTCATCCTTCTGCGTCTGCAGCTTTTTGTTAAGAAAGAGCTCCCAGCGGTCACCAGGTTGAGGTGGAGATAGGGTTTGGTAGTAGAGCTGTTGGTGTTGGTTCAGCAAGCATTTCCCAGGTTTTATACTGCATCGTGGGTACCAATCCACGTTTTGCCCTGGGACTTATACCACCCTTTGGCCATGAATATCCCTAGACTTAAGCTGAACATAGGATTTGGAGTCGACGGCGTTGCCTCAGAGCTTCTCGAAGAGAATTAGACTCACTGGTCAAACCCATAAACTATTAGCCAGTTAGAATATTGAAGCATGGGAAATTACTGAACGGCTGACGGGAGAGCATATTGTTCCCAATCTACAGGGTGCTAGCTATTTTCGGTAAAATAATCACTAGGAAAAAACTGTGAACCCACAGACCCCAGGGATTTCTACCAAATCTATGATAGATAAAACAATATTTGGATTGGAGATCCCCCAAATGGACGCTACAGAGTGCCGAGTATGAATCGAAAACTAGTATATTCATTGCCTCTCGACACAGTCAGCTCAGTGAGAAACTGTACAACCTGGACAATTCGTGGAATCTAATATTAGTAAGTTTTCCTCATTGGATACCAGAAACTCACTGTTCACAAAAGCTGCACAGCGAGTTGCACGCACTGACAATGTTGACATCGTAGCTAGTTCACTGTTCTGTGCTAAGGAAGTGCTTCTGAATGTTGATTCATCTGCTAAAGGGGCGGGGTAGGAGCTCTACATCGTATATGATCTAAACATGAAGGAGTATCCTAAACAGTCAAAACATCACAGTGGTCGATTGTAACTTTGATTGAATAGACCAGCTCGCCTATTTAGGAGCCCTACTTTCCGAAATTTTAACGAAATTAAAACGAAGGTGCAAGCTCGAATAATGGCAACGAATAAAGGCTGCTATGGAGTTTTGCCCAAGCCGACTACAATTAAAGCATACTTTTCTTGGTCGACTGATACATGTGAATAGAAGATCGTACGAAAGATGTTCAGGTCGGTAAAGGAAGAAATGAATGCTATTTAGGTACACACATCTACTGTTTATACTTTGGGTATAAAGATTTTGTGTTGATCTTATGTGAGAAACTCCCTATGCACGGTTTCTTATTCGTACATAGCAAAAAATGCATAAATTCTTTAATTAATTGCTAAAATCTTGATGAACATACATATCAAAGACATCAACGTTGTGTTAATCCTAAATCGCGCATTTCCCCTTTGCTCCTTGCACAAAAGCATACATATATGTACTTAAAGTAAATACCACTGGAACTAACGTACACACATGTCTATCCTATTGGACGCTACCCCCAAAACTATTAGCGCGTACATATGCATACACATATCCGTCTTGAGTAATTTATACTGATATACAAATAACTAAAAAAAGCTAAAAACGGAGAACAAAAATATCCCGCTCATATAAGGCCAAGTTGTATGATGATGATGTCATCATACATGTCTTAAAGTGCAAAAAATTTATGTGAAATACGAAACTTTGAACCTCAATAACTTTGATAATATTAGTTGCCTTTCATTAAGACGCAAGGTTATGCCTTATATTATCCTTTATACTAATACCACGTTTTGCATTTGTAGGACGAACTTAAGGGGAGTTTTCGGGTAAATTTCTGAAATGTAGTAATATGCTATTGTTAACTTTATTTGAGTAGATATCGGAATGGGATATTTTAAGTCTAGATCGTATAGATACACCACCATGATTTTTTTCAGATTTTTCGGGTGGATGGATTCTGAGAACGGGATCTGCTTCACTTTTGGGGGCACACATTTCGAGCCCTCACTACCTAATCACAATATCAGAAATAAAAACAGTTTCGAAAAGTATTAATTAGGCCCCGTTTGTTTGATAGTTCACATGTCTGTAGCCGGTGAAAAACAATTTTACACCCCCTTTTCGCATGTATGAGGAGCCCAACCTCAAGCTCAACACAAAATGGCGCCACCTGCTAAATGTAAAGGGATGCATAGACCACATCTTCTCACCAAATTTGGTTAGTTTAGCCGTTTCAAAGTAAATCGGGTGTGTCTGAACCGATTTAAATAAGATTTTGTTTCACACAAAGACTTAAAAACAGCTGCACGATGATCTGACGTCAACAGCCTTACTACCAAACCCAACTCTCGCCTCCACGCTGGTAACATCTAGACAATGTAAATCAACGAAAAGTCGTGAGTTCATAACGCTCTGAAACCTATATTGATAGATTGTTCCTCCACGTTGGGACTTCGGTGACGAAAAAAAGACACTACGAGTTTGGAACCGAGAACATGCTCTTCCTGTTCAGAACTGGTGCTTTTGCAGCACTCATTAGACAGCTACGTACGTATATGCTCCAATAAAAGACAAGGACCGCCCAGTAAAAGAATATATATGTGTCAGTATATGACGCCTTCGAACGAAGTGAAGATAGTTCTCGGCGACTTTAGCTCATAAAAAGGGAAATTAGCTGTTACACCGTGAAACTACGGGGGCATAATCTCCACGAATGAAACGGGAAACAGGCTCATTGAATTCGCTTCTAACTGATCTTACCGTATCGATTTGTTTCTTTAACAGCGAGGTTCAGAGAAGAACGTGAGCCTCATCATATGGGAGGAGCAGATTGACCACGTCCATTTTGAGCAACGTGCTACGTCTGCCATCTTTGACGGACGCTCAGATAGCGAGGCCGATCGCGACATGTCATGCCGCATAGCATATAATGGGAGTAACTGGTTCACCCCAGCTATCAGGTTTGATATTTAAAAACTCCAGAATGAAGACACGGCAGCGAAATATGTCGAAGCATTAAAAGAACAATTCTTACAAACGCTCAACCAACACAAAGATACCTATTGAATTGGCTAAAAGACACAATCAAGCCTTCTTGTAGCGAACACCATCTGACATGAACCGAGGCGCGAAAGGAACAATAGTTTGACGAAGTAAGCCAGCAGGCACTCAGATGCATATAAACAATATCAACATTTCAGGAAGCTAGTCAATGTCACAACACATCGAAGGAGCAGAGGCTCATCAAACAATGTTCCACCTCCTACACTTGAATAAAAAATACAAAATACAAAGCGCGGAGGGAGGAATACTACAGAGCTACTAAAAGCAAGGAGTATTGGAATGGTGGCCAAGCTTTATAAGATTACAATCACAATGGACAAAACTATACCACTTAAAAAAAAATGGCAAACTCATCTCTGAGAACTATTGAGGGATACCGTTGTTCTGTAAGATATTCTCAGTAAAGCAGATACTGAATATGTACTGGAAATATAATGCCGATGCCAGCAAAGTAAAAAGACGAAACCAACTAGATGTTTCGACACAGACTCCGGACTTAAAGACGACGATGGACTGGCCCTAATTAAGTACCGCTCTTGAGTACATAATTCGAAAGATGCCAGTCGTTTTAAAGGCACTCAACTATGTACATCATTCCAGATAATGGTATGCGTGTAATAAACATCACAAAAGACCACAACGAAATAGACGAAAACAACAAGCGGATCATGCTTGCTTTGAAAAATCAAAATGTACACAGGAAAGCAAAGTTCATTATATACAGAATTTGATTCGGCCTGTTACCGTAGTGACGCGTGAGCGATGAGCCAAGTCGAAGAGCACAAAATTAATGCTTTTGAACGTCGAGCCATCAGGAGAGTCTTACGCCCTGTGAAGGTGGACACGGATGGCGAATGAGATACAACTGTGAGATGTATCTACATATTACCTGAAGCTGCCATTCATATTGAGTTTCGAAAACTCCAGGGGCAAGCCATGTAACCGTATGGGCAGCAAAATAATTCCCAGGCGCCTACTCAAAGCCAAGATGGAAAGGAGGCAACTACCAAGAAAACTCTGAAACAAATGGGAGGACTCAGTGAACAACGCAAGTTACTTCAAGAGGCTAATCAACAACTTCGGACTGTAGCGCCATAGGAGTAGATACCAGCAACATTGCGTGAACATATGCCAAGAAGGCAAATTATGAAACAGTAGCTCAAAGTGATATGTAACGCCAAAGTCATTTCCAGAATGTCTAAATGTTTTAGAACAAAAGCACAGCGAAGTAGACATAGAAAACTCTGCCCGGATATGGTATTCTTTTTTGCAGGGCTCTGCAATGTCTTGACTTTAGATAAAATAAAACGTATTTGCTTGACACTTGGCATCTATCATATTTAAGTTTGAGGTAATTGGGAAATGATAGTACACATTAAGTTTAGGCACTATAAACTTCTCATATAACAGAATTAATGAATGTTTCTTTGTAGAATATATGTAGGTAGTATGATGGGTAGATTGAATGATGATGATGATATTGGTGCATCAGACAAAATGGTGATCGGTGCATCAGACAAAAGCCTATCTACCTTCTCAAACTAACTAACAAAGCGGTCTAACAGCTCATGCTGTCTTGTTATTTTCAAGATTTTTTTCAGTAGCCTTTCTCAGGAATGATAAAAGTCGACTGCATTGTAATACATCAGGATATTATCTTTTCTCGAACGCGGTATCCAGTCAAGAGTTCACAAGTTTTCTTGCTAAAAACCTAAGCCTCCGAAGAATACAGGATGATTGGCAAGATCACTGTCTTGCACAATAAGAACTTTGATCCTAGGGTGAGACGTTTCGAGCGAAACAGTTTTTATAAGATGAAACAGTCTCTGTTGATTGCCAACAATCATGAGCGGATTTCATCGTCATAGCTGTTGTCGGCTGAGATTTTCAACTCTAGATAGGAGGAATTATCAAAGTAGTAGCCTGCCATCTTTGTTGTTCCAATTTGATCAGTGCGATTTGATGTTGTCGCTTCTTTGTTCTCTGGTACTGACGTTGAGACCACATACATCATCTTGCCCAAAATCTCGTGCCACCTCCTCGATCTGGATGAAGCCAGTTTGTACGTCTCGGGTTATTCGTTACTTGATGTCGGTATCGTCAGCACAGACCAGTAGTTGGGTGGGTTTGAAGAGGATGGTGTCGCTCGCATTTATAGCAGCCTCGCAGATCACTTTTTTCAGGGGTATGTTAAAGAGGCTAAATGTCGTAGACCGTTGTTGACGTTGAATTGTTTCGAGACTGATCTTGCTGATTTTATCTGGCCTCGCACATTCTTTAGGGTCAGCCCAGTCCGTCTTATCAATTTCGTTGGGATATCGAATTCTCTCATGGCCATGGATAGTTTTACCCTGGCTATGTTATCATAGGCCGCCTTGAAGTCGATGAAAGGATGGTGCAAATAATGGCTATGTTCAAACAGTTTTTCCATTACTTTCCGCGCAGAGAAAATCTTATAAGCTGCTGACTTGCCTGAGGGGAAGGCTATTCGGTATGGGCCAATGATATCCTGGGTGCATGGGGCTTTTCGACCAAGCAAACTAGCGGAGAATATCTTACAGACGGTGTTCAGTAACGTGATACCTCTATAATTGATGCACTGTGTGATGTCTCCTTTTTTATACAAGGGACAGGTAATGCATCGTTCCCAGTCGTTAGACATTGAATCGCTATCCCACACCTTAAGTATTAGTTGGTAAACCACTTGTTGTAATTGGTCATCTCCATATTTAACCAATTTGACTGTAATTCTATCGGCTTCTGGCAACAAATGATTTTTAAGCCGATAAATTACACAAACTGTTTTTTCTATAGTTGGTGGTGACAGTATTTGTCCGTCGTCTTCAGTTGGCCGCACCTCCAACTCGCCGAGGTTCTGGTTGTTGAACAGTTCATCAAAATACTCAACCTAGTACTCCAATATGCCCATTCTGTCAGAAATCAGATTTCCCTCTTTGTCTCGACAGGATGAGCATCGAGGAGTATAACGCTACATCCTGCTGACCTGTTGACAAAACTGCGTGTACTTTTCGAGTTCAAATACCTGTTAGTTCTCCCAAGTTTCCTTTTTTCGTCTGTGAAGTCAGTTTTCTACTCGACGAAGTTCGTGATACGTGTATCCGCGTTCTTTCAACAATAACATTCTTCAGGTGGTTGTGAAAATCATCTGTCGATGCTTCATTTCCAGGACCTCTACTGACCGCGGTTATTGCGGAGTCTGCCAGCGCAGAATATATGATATAACCTTTCGCTTATGTTTTCAAAACCGATAGCAGCAGGTTTCTTTTATTGGCTGACAAAGAAAGCTACTCTGAGCAGTCGCTGCGTTGTCAATCCGGTCCGAGGCTCTAGAATCAAACCCCACAAACTTTTATCCTTCTCCGTCGGTAGTTTTTCATTAAGAAAGAACTCCCAGCGATCACCACGTGGAAATGGAAATAGGGTTTGGAAGTACAGCAGTTGGTGCTGGTTCACTCGACGATTACCAGGTTTTGCAAGTTTTCATCTATGTACATAAGTTTCCAAAAGGGTCATTGACTTTTCGATTTGTAGAGAACACATCCATGTGTTACACGTTTTTAATAATGATCATCTAAGTCCTCCTCTCGCCACCTTAGACTACTACTTACATACATACGATTGGATGCGACATGTTTTTATCCACTCAGCTCATCTAATCCTTTCCAAACAATTAGCGTAACAAATTAAAATATCATTTCAATGCAAATGGTCACAATATCTTCACGTACGCCCTACATGTTTTGTGATTTCCCAGCGGACTTTTAGTGCTCTTAATGCAACATTTCTGATTAAAAGCAAATTGACAATGCAGTCAAATAAAACTTGTCTACGTTCCCATTTCCCTTATGCCACCAACATTGGGCCAAATGTCGTTTAATTTTCCTAAAAGCCACTGACGTAATGACATAGTTTCACCATTCTGCCCACACCCCATAAAATTGTTGAAAAGTCACTGATCTGGGCATGTCTTCTATCGAACACACCCTCCAATTTGCACCCCGATGGATATTCTTAGGGAGAAAACCAAGGGGGTTGAATGTTTTTCTTGCAGTTTTGTAAACATGTTTATGTATTCATTCGTTTGGTGTTACGAGTTGAGTTACCAACTTGATGTGGACTTGAACCTAGAAACTAAAAATGCCGATTTTTACGGGTTTCATGCACATATATATCTATACATGAATGCTGAAGCTGAACATAAGCCGTTTTTAAGAGCGGCACATCATGTCCTTATGATTATTATAGATAAATTCAAGCTTTTCTTCATTAAAGCAAAAAAAAAAATAATATCTTGAAAGTATCTCGTGTACGGGGCAACTCATAAATGTATTCTTTTCACCACCCTCACAAAAGGAAAAAGTGTTTTGTTTGAATTAGATGGGGTAATATCGGCATCGGAAGACATTCTCTATGTGGAATGAATCGGGTAAAGTACATCTGGAATGAATTAGGGATCCTTCTTGTACGGATAATCATCCCCACAAACTTGCCAACCCAATCCATCTTGATTAGTAGTGATTTTAGTCTTTTCTTTTCGCAAAGATATTAACCAAGTGACTTCGCTTGCAACTTTATTACATGTAAGGGAAACAAATCTCAGCAGTAGACATTTAGATTGATTAGATGAGATTTTATAGTGAGCACTCAGAATTGGAAGGGAAGATAGCATTAGTTATTGCTTCCCATTCAATTAAAAAAATAAGCTCTACTCTAAGGTTTTCTATTCACAGAATATATTTATGACAAATATATAATACGTTGAAATAATAAAAACTTGTTTCTTTTTCGTTGGTGTGGGTATTTATTCTTGCAAATACCGATATTTCGGGAACCACTTGTTCCCTTCATCAGTGCAAACAAGAAACAAAAGAAACAACAAGTTTTTATTATTTCATTTAATCGTTGGAAACACCGCATAATTTCACTCTGATATAATACGTGTTTCTATGAAGAGAGCTGAATGCCTAAAAGTCAAACACGAGTGGAAATGTCAGAGAATTACTTTTGCATATGAAAAAAGTTGACACTTCGCAACGATTAGCTTGTCGAGCCGAGTCAAATTCGTGTTATTATTTCAAATCGGTAGTTATATGGTATTTGACATTCTACGTATCAAAGGTATGTACTCTAGGATAACCTTCACCATCCACTAACTTTGTGGATATAGCTCCAAATAATATATGTAATATTCACGTCAGTCTTTATTTCTCCGTAGCGCTCGGGTGTGTAGACAGGATGTATATTTATGGGGATCACCGACAGGAAGATGGAAGCGAACACGAACTTCACTGGGTTGGGGTTTGGACTGCCGGTGTTTCATAGCGAGAGCGATCGATGTTAAGCAAGATAAAACAAAGAAACCTTGGAACTGGTACTCCCTATACTTAACCCAGGCAGTTTCTATCGTCAACTTCACACACAGACTTCATAGGAATTGGTTGGAGGTTTGAGAATTACGAGGATCGGTAAATGATTGAAGCTTACGTCAAATCAGAGTTCTGCAGATTCTCTGATTTATTCTAGTGACAGCTAAAACGTCCAAGAATAATAATAATAATAATAATCGTTGGCGCAACAATCCATATTGGATCAGGGCCTTGAAGTGTGTTAGAGCACTTCATTCAAGACCGTAACGGTACACTAGGAGGCAATGTGGTCAGCATTACGCTCGCCCGAGATTATTACCCTGATTTGACTCATTCACAGCTGAGTCGACTGGTATCCGACGTCAAATCACGATGCAAATTCCACTGCCACCAGTGAGATTTGAACCGCGACCTTCCGTATGACAGCCTAGTGCTCTAACCACTGAGCTATCCGGTCCAAGAATAACTGTGCAAAATTATGTTGATATCTTTTTTCTATAAACGTATTTCAAAGTCCACGTCGAACGATTCCCATAGAGTAGAAATCGGTAATAAAAGCTTTTCCTCAAAAAATATTTTTCCGGGTGGTGGTTTAGTACAAAGAAAAATCTAATAAACCGATTTAATCCAATTCTCTTTTACAAAGTTAGGGCATAATTGAGGAGAGTATGCACTCAATGTTAGACAAAAACATTAAATTTTGCGAATTTAGGAGAACTTTTTGCAAAAAAGATGCGACAAAAATCGGGTACGTTATATTCACAAGCTTGGCAATTTGTCAAAGTACAAATTCAAGTGGGTGCAGTATATTTTCATCAAAACTAAAGAAAGAAAAATTTGTACTGAATTGGTTACTTGGCGCTTGGGAAACCCAGGTAAAGGTTCTTCGCGTTCTCCGGCAACAATATCTGGATAGTAAAGTCGCCATTTTTTTATTTTTTTTTATTTTTTGCAATTATAAAATTTTAATTTGAGATAGTCAGTAAAGAGGCATGTTTTAGGTCGATAACATTTACAGTTTTTGCTTTATGACAGATTAAAAATGATACTATATTTTACGCATTTAACCTACCACCAGCCACCACCCCCAGCGCCCCTTTGGTTTTTAAGTGGGTAGGATCCTCCGAGCCTAAATGCTTGGCACTGAATTCCTCTGCCACCAGTGAGATTTAAACCGCGACCTTCGGCTACGACAGCCCAGTGCTCTAACCACCTGAGCCATCCGGACATTTCACACTAGAATAACCCCTTAAATTAAAGCGACTGTACTATGACCTTTGAGAGAGGTCGAGGGAAAAGTCAGCCCAGCATGAATGGCCCTGTAGCACTTTGGCGTCTCAGAAAGTAGGTGGAGCCAACTCCACCCGGGCTAATTGTGTTTACTATTAAGACGGAAAGTCGTGACGGAGTCCTATGAGCTGAGGAGTTTTGGATAATACTCGCAGTATTGCCTGTTTATCGTAAGTTGACCAAAAGGGATAGAAGGGAAATGACTACCGCGTCTCCAAATCGAAAAAATTGTTTGGCCACGACCTTTCGCTTCCGTCAATGGTTTATTGTTAAAGTCTGCGAATGTGCTGATCGATGAATATAGCAGGACTCTTCAGATTAAGGGCTCCACATGACTTGGCGATTTCCCTGCAAAACTGTTCATTACAGCTTCGGCTGTCTCTGAAAAGCTTTTCCGTAAATCCTTGAAATTAGTGATGTCTCATTCCGAAGAAAGGAATCCATCTTCAGTGCCGCAATTGGAGGGACAGTTGCGTGCTCCAGCTATCGCAAAGATTGTGACTAGAATCAACACCCTGTGGATCAGTTTGGAACAGTGCGTCGAGTTCAGATGTCCATTTCTCCTGTTCTTTGTCGGTATATGGAGTGCTCTATGCTGCCTTGTCCGGACTTTGAGCACTTCAATGGGCCATGATATCCTTCCTGAAATACGACAACTACTCCGGTTCGAGAAGTAGCAGTGGATAAGCCACGATAAATCCATTGTTGTCAATACCATGCGGATAGCTTTTATCACACTGACATACGATGGTGCAAAATGTCAGGTGCTGCATTAAGGTGAAATTTCGGAGAAGTTCAAAGCGGAGTCCGACAAGGATGCATTCTGTCACCAATATTATTTCTTCTTGTTATCCGTAATGCTGTATATGATAGAGGACTTTGAGGACTTCAATGGACCATGACATCCTTCCTCAAACACGTCAACTCTGGATTTGGTGAAGGAGGCAAGCAGGGTCGCATTAAATAGATCATGGTTCTTGGCCAAATGGCTCTGGAATTGGAGAAGGAGGGAAGCAAGTTTGGACTGAAGATAAATTCCAACAAAACAAATGTTTTGTAGCAGAAATTTTTCTATCTTGGTAGCACATCAAGTATTAACAGGGCCATATCGCTTTCGCTCTTTTGTCTAAAATCTGGAAATGCAGACACCTTAACACCAACGTCCTTGATATTATTATGCGCCTATCTTCTCTCTGTGCTGTTATATGAGTACAGCATATGGGAAGTGCCCACCGCTTTTCCCCAAAGGCTCCAAGTTTTGCCAGTCACCGCTGTGCCATCGATATACTCCGGTCCGAGAAAATCTCGAACGAAGAGCTACGTCGGCGTAGGGGCCAGTTATCGATACATTTATTAATTGCAGTGCGGAAGTAACAGTGGGTAAGCAACGATGAATCGCACTATCCACCGTAGAGGAGAAGTGGAAGTTTCTCAAGAGAACCTGGAGAGGGCTGAAGTATATTTCGTCGAGCCGGCAACGATGGCGTCTAGGGGACAGTTGTCACCATATACTTCGAAACGATGACATTCGAGGAATAGACGTTATCTTCCTCCCATTGGGATGCTGAACTTTTTTGGTGAGTGCTTACTAGGCTGTATTCTTCCAGCAATTTTTACGTTCTTCCTTCCTTGCCAAACTTAGGACTCCTCATGCATTTAGAAGAGACACAAATGCCTTTATCTAACCACATTTGAGCTTCTTTCAACTAGTGTCCATACTATTGGCCTTGGGGCCTTCGACAGACAGCCTTCAGCGCTTGATGTTTGAATCTGAAGTTGATATAGACTGAAATGTTGATGCATTTACAGCTTTGGATGCATGAAGGATATTTCCGCATAATACTATACACGAACTGTTTATGTTTCGCAGAATCTGGCAAAGCACCGAGTTGACTTCTTGCAGTATTATGCCACTGAAAAAAGTGCTGCGTGAACATAACATCTGAGAAAAAGTTCTTATATACGTTCATCCAACAAAGCTTATATGTAGCTCGTAATAAATGTGCATTTAACATGTCAGACTACTTGCTATCGTTTGATATTGATATTAGGTTGCAGCAAGTTTACACGGAAGAGACAACTTTGAGTTACTGCGACTTTGTCGCTGATAGCAAAACTTGGGAATATCATACCTTATTATTATATTCCTACTAAATTTTAACATTCTAGGATAAAGATGTTTCCACAAAATTTTCAAAAAATAAAGTAATAGGGTAGTATGGAGGGTATTTTGTGTCTTGAATGCTGTATGGAAGCAGTTTCATGATTTTTTTAGATTTCTCAGTTTGATAGTTTCTGAGAATGGGCCCGTGGAAGAAACTTTACTTGGACTCTGCCGTAGCCGGTCCTAAGTGTGGTTGTGAAAGAAGGATAGAGAGATAGCTTCAGTATAAACGACTGTACGATACCGTAGCGTTTCAGGGGTTAGGAGGGGAAGGTGCTGGAACTTTGCAGTCCTGCAGATTACTCAAGTAAACTAACTGATAAGGTTGCCCCGTTTCTGCTACAAGCGGTCGATGTTTATCCTTTGGTCATGAGTCTGTATTCCTTTTATGGATATTGGTCTCCAGCAACTTGGTCATGAATGGTATTGTCAATCCACGCCCGACTCATTCCAAATAAAACAGGAAACAGGGTTTCGTACGACCGACTTCATTGAGACAGGTACTACTACTATCAGTGGCAGCGCCCGCGAGAACTGAGCGATCTAAGTATCTCGGATCGATGCTTTCAACCAAGAGATGTAGTGGATCTCCTTAACTGGCATCGTTTGCGGTCGACGCATTGACGAACGTCTCAAAACCAAAACCAACATCAATGTCGTTCTCCCGGTCGCCACCTATGATTGGAGTGCTAATTGGCTACCAAAAACAATGAATGTGCCTAGGAGACGGAAAGGAAGATATTTGAGAGATCCTCCCGACTTTACGCGGACGAAGCCTATAGGCGAGTAAAAGAGCGAAACTGATCCAAATTAGAGAGAAGGATTTCGCTCTTTAGAAATTCACAGGTAACTGACTAACGACTGATAACAAGTTTCTCAACTACCAGTTACACTTACACCACGACTTTCGTTTTCGAAAGTAAAATTTACTAATAGCATCTATGATTTTGGAGAACGCAGAATTTCTAATTAGAATAGTTAATATTTCAATGTCAGAATAATTAATAATATTTCGATGTATGCAAAATACCTATGTAGAATGCACCCATTTTCTGGTATATACATACAATGCGCATGGCTATTATCATGGCGTGAGTAGTAAATTTCTTGCGTGACTTTATCAATCAGGCACTCAATCAAATCATGGAAATCGTTCAAAATAGCCACACATTTTAGAAAAATACCTTGACTCATATCTAATTATCTTCATCACATCAAGTAATTTCCCGGCAGTACAAATGCGGTAATACGGTCAAAGTACTTAAGAATTATGATCAACTCTCATATCTGCCTCAAATGGATCAAAAGATCGTCGATCACGGAAGTTATTTCAACGAGTTCTTCGCAATAGCTCCTAATCCCCCTTTAATCGAATCCTTATCGCCACACCTGAATGAATGAGATTTTTTTCTCTGAAATTATTCACTTAAACACCTGAGACACTTGACTATCATAAATTCCAACGCAGCATTGCTCGGTGCTTACAGGTGCTCGACAAAGCTTAGTAGAACATTGTGATTGGGCGATAAGATAATCAGGTGGAATCTGAAAGACAGTGCACTCCAGATTTCAGTTTATTTGTTTGCACCTAAGACTTTCGCGGACACCTGAACCTCGGTGCGTCCACCTGTAATGTACTTGCGCTTATCAGGCATTCGTGCCTACAGTTTTCTTATCAGCGATCTGTTTGTACATGAATACTTCAAGGAAGTGAAATAATGGAACGTAACTAGAGTATGAGTAAACAAACGAACGTTACAAATTAACCCTCCTGCTGGTGCAGGAAAGAGTGGAATTAGTAACTGATCATGTAAGTTTGGCTTGAATTCGGTGGATTATCGATATCTTAAAGCTGAAACTTAGGTGAGGAAAAAAAGACAAAATCTTATTTAAGGTTTTGTGTAAAACAACGCCGGATCCTGCCAATCGGGTAATGTGAGACTTTTCCTCACTAACCAACCTCCTTCTCCTTCGCTTACCCCGCAGGACTGCCATTTCGGTATTACGTCGCGGGGCAAGATCAGTTACGAACTGCGGCCCCAGTGGTACATTGTACTCGACCTGCGTCTAACGGAATATCCCGGATTCATTTGTGATGTGATGCTACCCAGAAATCTGATGTCTGATGCGTCCATAAGCGGGACGTTCACATAGAAAATTTTCGGTGGATCCCGCTTCCTCATTAATGAATGAACACGTATCATCTGGAAGCCAATCAGAACGCCCACAATACTCCTGCTAGTTTTCCTACTTTGCCGTAAGTTTGTTTGGTTCTCGCAGAAAAAGTTTGGTATGTTCTGCAGCATTAGCGCTTTGCCACCTGCTATTATGGGAAGCTTGTTCCTAGCTTTTGATAAAAGAATTAGCCTACTGACACTCCTATTTCTAGTTCTGGTCCGAGTACTGACGAAATTCAACGCTCTTTCGCTATGGCATGTGATATTTTTTTTCTCTCTACACTGCAATGGTCGGTTACCCAGAGCCGTTCCACCGTATTGAATCTAGAAAAAGATTTCAGTCAGTTTCAACATTCCCGAACAATTTTTGAAGTAATCAAATGACTAACTGACAAGCGCCTAAATACAGCTTGACTATCGCTGCAGATTTCGATGTGCCTGCCTTTCAGCCATTCGTTAATCATCCAGGTTGCCGCGCCTATGATCACATATTCTTCTGGCTGAAAGTAACCAACTTCTCCTTTTTATTCAGTAGAGTCTTTCTCTAAAACCGTGTTCTGTTTTTGAGTAGTTGGTGTAGAGGATGTCAGTATCTCCTGGTCCCCATTAGTCCGGTTGGTCTCAGGATGGTCGAAGAATTAGCGATAGCGCACTCCCTTGAGGGCAGGCTATCGTCGATTCCTATGTTAGGTGGCAATCAACCCCCACTTCAGCACAGTGTAATCTCTGCGTTAGCATAGTATAGTCCCACTTAAATAAAGTTGACGACATCACAGAGCTTCTGTAAAGGCACACAATCAATCGCCCCTTCAATGTTCATGAACAACCCGATCGTATACTCACCCTCCGGAGTTGCGTCTTCTATCTTTGAAAACAAAGAGTGAAGAGTAGACTCGCATGATTTTCCACGCTGGTAATGATATTGGTTTTCACTTAGTGGGTGCGATTTTGGCGCCCTCTCACGAATGTGACGCTCAACAGCCTCTCCAGGCATTTTTTGGGGAAAATGACGTTTAGCTGATTTATCTGAAGTTCTTTGAATGTGAATAGTCATCGTTCGTTGTACTAAATGTTCTATACCCTCTTTTAGCATGGCTCAATGGATGCCATCCATGCCAGGGGCTTTGAAATATTCAAAGAACGATATAGGACCTCTGACCTTTTCATTGGTGGCAACCGTTCTCACAGTGTTCCAATTCCCCTTGCAGCTCTTTCGTGTTGAAAGGTTTGCAGAAAGAACTCATTCTCTTCCTCCCACTTCTGTTGTCTGTTATCCTGAATGGCTTGTATCCAAGAGGGCTTATATAAATTCAACTCTGCAGTTTGTGAAATTTCCATCCTGTTTTCTAAGAGAGCCCAACTTGGCCGAATCATCCTTTTTGAGGCCTCTGCACAGCCTGAAAATCGCCCCTTCTCCTTCTGGTTCTACACAGTATGCTCTAAAGGAGTCTCACTGCGGCCGCTTTACGACCGTCTCGTATTCATACTGGGAGTTCCAAAAGTTAAACCAGCGTTGATTTTTATTGTTTTTGCAAGCACGATTTCAAAGTCATCTGGTTCATTTCCTGAGTTTGCGCAGACCTCGGTTCCATCATGGAACCGGTTTACTGCCTTGGCGGAATGTAGGACAAGCCCCTTCAAATCGCTCTAAAAGTGTGCTGTTCAAAGTTTTCAATTGATCTTCTATAGCCAATGGAGTCTTTAGTCGCCTAGGGAGCTCCACTTTGTCGCCAAGAAGGTCATTGAATTTTGTCCAATCCGTTTTCTAGAATTCCGTCTTTATATTACATACTGTTCGCCTGGAATAGTCAGATTAAACCCTTAATAACGGTAATCTGAGGGTGGGACTTCATCTAGCGCTTGTCAGTCTCTAATCAACTGTAACAACTCAACTACCAGCTGAAATGAGAAATTTAAACAGCTTCTCTCCTCTGGGATTGCATTTGCTATTGTCCAAACAAATATGCTGAGCATTCGCATCACACCCTATTCAAATTCCAAGGCCACTTAATTCTGGATACATTGCCGGGTCCCCTAGCTCCCCGTCGGCGAAGGACACAAAGAATCATAGAGTAAGTATGCGGAGGCAAGTATAACGTTGACCGCAACTAGGTACTTGGAGCAGAATTGTCTTAGCAACAATTTTGACGTGAGGGCGCACGTTCTTCCGTCCCCTTTACTGATCCAATACCACAAATTTTTTTTTAAAAGGAACCCATGGCTTTTGTACCAGATACATATGAGGACAGTCCTGCAACTTTGCCAACCTTGCGGCCAGAAGATAAGAAGGAGTTTTGGCATCCTGCAAGTTAATTTGACTAACCTTCATGTTTGTCGATGTAAGTGTGGTCTATAAATGAAAAGTATTGTGCATCCAGTATGGATCTGACGGTGGTTACCAGCTTATTCTCATCTTCTGCCGAAAGTTCTGCTTTCTTGCGTGCGATATCTCTCGTTACCGCCATTCTTGATAGTATAGCAACACCCATGTCCTCATTCCCAAGAAGCTTCGCTTTCTTTCGCAGTGCCTTCCCACGGATTCCAGGCAAGCAACAAACAAGTTGGCAGTAACACATTAGCCGAGTGAGCTTAGGACGCCGTATATATTCATAACAAGTTTGGTAGCGGCGAACAATCGCTGTTTACTTTTCGAACTGAAATGGGAGCTGCAACCAAAGTAATTTCAATTCAGGATGCTGCCTGGTGAAATTTAGTTTCGTTTCCCTAAGTCGTTAGGATTAGTGGGGTGCCTGTTGAGTCTTTTAGTTTTATCAGAAGGCACAGCTATGTCTTTTGGGAGAGCACATACAATTTTATTATATACTAACTTTTCTCTTTCTCATTTTTCGTCGAATCATGAAGCTGAAATGACACATAGTCATCTATCTTTGGTCTGTGCCAAGTAGCTCTAGGGCGACCCTTACCTCGCCATTATCGATAGCCCACTACATAGCGCAGTCATCAACGGCGTTGTCATCATCATCATCATCAACGGCGCAACAACCAGTATCCTGTGTAGGCCTGCCTTAATAAGGAACTCCAGACATCCCGGTTTTACACGGAGGTCTACCAATTCGATATCCCTAAAAGCTGTCTGGCGTCCTGATCTACGCCATCGCTCTATCTCAGACAGGGTTTGCATCGTCTTCTTTTTCTACCATAGATATTGCCCTTATAGACTTTCCGGGCTGGATCATCCTCATCCATATGGATTAAGTGACCCGCCCACCGTAACCTATTGAGCCGGATTTTATTCACAACTTGACGGTCATGGAATCGCTCATAGGGGGCCACGCCACGCCATTATCGTGAAAGTCAACTCCTACCATATACTGGTTGTATTCAGCGATCATTGGGGTTGATCAATCGTTACTTTTTTTGGCATGCTTTGAAATTCGCGTAGCCTTATTTAGGGGCACAATGTTTGTGCAGTTATTTGCAACCACGACCAGGGAGTTATCGCGCCACTTGACAACTAACAGATTAGATTTTGGATGGTATGCCGAATCATATGTTCCTCTTTCTCTCTTCTTCAGTTCAGAGCCTGGCAGAAGAGGACACTTTTTCAACTGATTTTCTCTAACGGTCCCCGTGGCACAAAAAACTTTCTCAAGCAGTTTATGAAAAAGTTGGTAAAAAGAAAGGAAATTATGGAAGTAAAGAGCGTGTTTCTTTGGCTGCTCAACAACTATCAGTAATTGCAAAACAATACTGCCACCGAGTCCCAGGTCAGACGTGATTCCTGCTGTAGCACCAGCATAAGGAATAAATTGAAATAAGTATTCGTCTTCGAGCACAAACACAAGTGTTGAAACCAAAGCGAATTGGCTAACTTTTCGTAAACATTTTTGCTGTATGTCAACCGAAAAATGCAATCATTTCTTCGTCTATCGAAAGCCTCCCAGAGAAAATTGCAAACCTCATGAAATGTTGTGATGTTTAACCTTTCAAAAAGTCGACACAGTTTGCAAACTTATCAGAGAGATGTAAATCCTTTTTAAGGTTTTGTTTGCAAAACAAAACCTTATTAAAATCGGTTCAATGTCTGTCTATCTGTCACAAGCACTTTTCTCAGAAACGGCTGTACCGATTAGCACGAAATTTGATGAGAACTTTAGAACCCCAGACATGCAGTGAGTGATATCCTTCTACGTTGAGATTTAGGGGGGTGCCCATATATGTAGAAGGGGGGTGTAAACATTTTTTTCACCGAATATAGTCATGTGGGATATCAAATGAAAGATCTCGATTAGTGCTTTTCGAAGCCAGCCTTAGTTCTAAGATTTATTAGAAAAGCGGGGAGAGGGAGCGCCCAGCTTCCGGTTTCCCGACTTGTTTACGCCTTTGTCTTTATTCTTACATCAATACATTTGTAGCTGGGGAAATTTATGGTAACGGGTAAGGAGAAGTATTCCAAAAAGTCGTCTGATTTCAGAAGCTGACATGGTAAAAGTAAAGTCGTTCTTTTGAGCAACATATCTCATTGATTCATCGACTGCCATATTTATGATTTTTTCGTCATAATACAAGGAGAACACTTCGAATGGCGACAAACCTTCACAGCTTGGAAGCATATTCTTAGATTCGATATCAGTAAACACAACCATACTGTCACGAGCAGTATTTTTTTCCTAGGAAATATTTTCATTTGCTTTTCTTGGGCCTTTTAGTTTTGAAAGGGCAGCCCCAGATTTTTGTTCACTACGTTTTTTAGAAACAGGGTTTCTATTTTGGGATTTCTTACGATGAGGTGGAAGGGGAAGTGCTGCGGGGAGGAGCTACTGTCTTATCTTTACTTGATAATGTGCTTTTATGAAAAGTTGACTGATACATTCGATTAACTATACCATTAAAAAGTACGGCTGCAATATTGAAAAAAAATCGTAAATCTGGGGGTCACATACGACCCCTTGGCCAATAATGTGTTAATCTGGCACCGCATCACGCTTAACTCCGTCAAACTTTCCGAAATACAAAAACACAGTGCCCCAAGAGGGAAAGGAGTAATCCCAGTAAATTCAGCGACTCTGGCTCAATTCGGAGAAAGTCACAATTTTTGAGGCCGTTGTCAGGGAGCGTACGTACATTCGAGAAGCCAATTAGTGTCTTAATGCGATATTCAAAGCTCGTAACCAGCAAGTTTACACTAAAACACACATTCGACCAGTAACGTTTTCTTTTACTATCAAAACCATTTCCTTATTTCCTACCATATTAAAAATTATAAAATGGAATAAATGTCAACTCTTGGAAAATCGAGTTTACCTGGAAATTTATGAACAGGTGCTGCATATTTTCGAAATAACCCACTCCCTTTTCAACAGCCAAAGATTTCTTAGATACCCGTTACATTAGTTATAGATTGTAGGCTTTTTAATTTGTCACCAGATTATTTTTAATTTACTACATAACTGTGAGTCTAAGGCTGAAGCGACTCAGACGCACTTGCGCGGAAACATCACATGATTCTAGCGTAAATTCCTATTAGTCGTCTACACATCCAACGAGTCTCACACCTGTTCGTGTTCGTAGGAAAAGCACATCATCTGAAAGGCCAATCGATATCAAATGAAAGAGTATGTATCACGGCGATGCGAAAATATACATATATTATCATCTAAATTGATTAATTTCCCGGCGTTTAGACGCGAATTGCCAAGTGGTTATGTATCTCTTCTAACTTTGAATCTTTTTCATAACATAAGATAGCCTTTTCCGTAACCTCTATCCTCCAAATGCAAATTGCAAACCATTGACTCTTAAAAGCTAAATACATCCAAAAGACCCTTTGAATGAAAAGGTAGCAATAAAAATGGAATATTATCTTTAACTAAGATCCAAAATTCGCTCAAACTGAAATAATTACTATGGGCGACATATTATGGTATGTTTAGAAAGTGAAAAAGGTACAGAGTGCATGAAACAACATTAGTAGTTGTAGTGGAAAGTAAAACACGATCTGACTTCGACCAACGAAGAATCGGGAGAAGATGCTTGAGAATCTACATATTTGAAATCTATTATGCAATATACCAACATGGTTCCGGTTCTAGACTAATCCAAAGGATGCAATGCTATTTAAGTAAAGTAATCATCCGACGCCTCCTTTGCTTAGAAAAAGTCCGCCGAAAATAAGAACTTTTATTTGGTTGATATCTACTACCAGTCGAATACCTTTTCCCTTTTTAAGGTTATGTCTGAAACAAAACCTTATTAAAGTCTGCCATAAGCGATTTACTCGGAAACGGCTGAAGCAATTGTCACGAAATTCAGTGAGAAGCAAGCGGCACCATTGTATGTTGAGTTTGAAGGATGTTCCACGTACATACGAACGGGGGGAGGGGGGAGAGGGTGTGGAGCGACAGCCTGAATTTTAATATCCTGTGCGGAAGTGCAGCTACTCCCAGCTATACTTTCTCCAATTTTAAGAAATTCCAATGATACAACCTGGACATTCTGGGCTCAAGCAAATTAAGATGATGAAACTCTGGAAAGTACTCCTCCCCTCTTGTAGCAATGTGCTTTTGTAGTCTGAAACCCAAGTGGTAGCCGACGTGAATCCAATGTCGGGTTACTGTTGATGGCTACCACAAGACGAGCTTTCTTGACGTGGAAGTCGGTCTCTGACACACTTCTGACGGCAAGATACCGGTTCAAGTTAAGGAACATCACAATTGTAGTATGCGATGCACCAACGAAGATTTCCGATATAGTGCTTTCTACGGGAAATTATACACCGTTCTGGGAGGCTTCTTAAAGGTGACTTTGTGATCGTAATGGGTGATCTGAAAGCCAAAGTGAGCTCTGACAACACCTTGCTCGGACATGTGATGGGGAAACACGGTCGTGTCGATCGTAACGATAAGGGTGCTAGGTTTTTGGATTTCTGCAATATCCACGTCATTGGTAGCACATTACTCTAGCACAGCGCTTGTCAACGAAGCAACGAAACTTATAAAGCAGCATGAAAGAGACGACCACCTGAAAAGGTCGTAATACTTTCGCTGGATTTGCGAATCCACAATGACGAGCAATTGAAGAGGTTACACACTTCGTTATGGCTTTTGACCTTATCACATCCGGTGAGGTTTCTGCTCTTGTGACTGAAATCGCTGGATGTGTAACATGCGAATACGGACTTTTCCGCCAAGCAGAACAGAAGTCATTTTGGCCACCAATGTACTCAAACGGGGTAAAGTCGCTGGACTTGACGGTCTCTCCACAGAGTTGTTTACCGCTGACTCCACTTGCTCTTTATCGATTTCGAGAAAGCTTTCACTAGTGTGAACAGGAAGTGTATCTGGAGTGCTCTATGCTGGAGAGCATTGCGAAAAAACTAATAGCAATTATCAGAGCGGGATATGATGGCGCAAACTGTCACGTGCTACACTCAGGTAAAGTCTCATGTCACCTTATACGGAGTACGTGAAGAAATTCAATGGGCGATGATATCTGTTTACTCCCTCTGGCCTTACTATCTCAAACGGAGAACTTGGTTGGTGTACGACCTAGCAATCGTACGCACCGTAATCGGAAAACGAAAGTGACAGTGCATAAGTCACACTTTAGGTGAGGGCACGCAGCAGAATCCACTCTCGCAAGATTGACAACGAGAGGTTCGTCAAAAGAGCACTTGACGCAGAACAGTATGGAGGGAGTGTTGGGATCTTGGAAAATCGTGGCCGAGTTGAAGATAAATCCAGGCAACGACGGACGATGGCTTGTAGGGGTGATTGAGGCGCTATCCCCCCCACAGAGCGGTAGTTGTAAACAATATAAATTGGTTACAAGAACCTGTATCCTAAGGCAATTGCTATTATGGGCTTTTCATGCTTTAGGCTTGAAGAAAACAGTGTTCTAATTGGATACTGAACGAGTTTGGTGGAAATATTTGGGAAGTGAATACTAGTAGCGAGAATGGAAGATTATACTGATGGTTATAAACTCCTCCATTTTGGTAGTCCACACACTCAATATGGTGTTGGCATTGCCATCTTCGAGAGTTTCTGTGACGCCATTAAACACGGCGAACGATTTGATGACCATCAGCTGCTAGTACTTTTCACTTCCTTGCCGCAGACAGGTCGACCCGATGCCGAGAAAGATGCATTCTGGCAACTTCTTGAAGGAAAGGCCTACAACATGCGTTCTGACTATAGCACAATCGCAGGCGATCTTAATGGTCATGGGGGTAAAAAGGCAGACGGTAACAGGTGCCATTGAAGAGGATTTGGAGCACGAAAAAGCTTAAACTTCGAGTTGTTTCAATTTAAAACAAAGTTAGCTCGATTCGAACGACATTTGATAGTTATTTAACATCCAAAAGTAAAAGCAAAGAACAAGGAGTTCGAATAGTCATTTCGCTTCGGTATTTGCGCCATAGTCTCGAAAAGAAATATGGGAGTCTACGAGTTTCCGCAACAACTGAACTGAGAGTCTCTGAAATACTCGTCAGGCACGGAAACATGTGTCCAATAAGTCAGTTAATTCTTTATAGAAATTACCGTATATACAAGGTGATGTAGAAAATGTTTTCTGGAAGAGTTCAATTAATTGCTGGTTTCTGAGACAAGTGGGGACTTAACTAGTTCGTATTTGAAAGCAGGACCAATTCTCAGAAACTATTCAACTGAAAATATGTCAAAGTTATGGCATACGAAATGCAGACCTTAAAATACGCTCCATACTCATATATGTTCGAAAGAAATTATTATTTATGATTCAGTATTACTATATTTTAAAATTTTGCTGGAAAGCCTCCCTAGTTTGTGTTATCCTAGAATTATATAATTATGCATAATATAAACCATACAGTCCCTGGCCAAAAAAAAATTACAAACACTTGAAAAAGTCTTAAGGGTAATATGTTTTCAGTAAGAAAGCTTATATACTTATTGAAAAGTTATATATGATATAACAATAGTAGATCTTAGAAATATATATATCTCTTTCTAAGATCTAATAATTAAATCCCATTAATGGTGATTGCTCCCCATACCGATGCAAATGGCGGATGCTTAAAGGGGTCATCCCGTGTGAAGGTCGTTTTTTTGCCCTTTTTTTAGAATTTTGTAAAGAACTGGATAAAGATACAAATACGATTTTTTCACCATGGATTTATTAATATCTTGAACGTGCATAGTAATTTTTCCAGCCCAATCGCATAGTTGGTTATTGAAATACAGAGCAATTTATACACCCATCTCTAAAAAAAGGTGTTTTTCTGCTGCCACGCTAAAGGGCGTTGTGATCATCTTAAAGAAAAAAGGTAAACGGCATTTTAATGTACAGACTTAACTACAGCCCGCAAACTTGGATTATTAAAAAATATTAAAAACTAAATTTTTGGTGCCGTGTTAAACTTTTCTTTGTGAATTTTGGTGTTTTATCACGGCTTCTTCAACGAACAAAAAAAAAACTACTGAATGGATCACAATCATCCTAGTTTGCAGACCGTAGAAATATGTTCTGAATAAGTCGTACAAATTTTAAAGAATTTCGTTTAATAGATTTTGGGCTATGGTGGCAGCAGATTTTCAACATGCAATTTCGAGAAAAACACATTTAAAAAGTAGAATGCGATTTTCAGCCATAAAACCTTAACCGCTATACCTAGTTCATATACCTTAGGTTTATTCAAGAAACACATGTACAGCCTTGGGTTCAATTCTTGTGCTTTTAGCAAAGTCATTCGAACGTCATTCGGAACGATAAATACGCGCTTTATTACGGCGATCGACATAAATCTAGCATGTGACTTATGACGTGTTTAACACTATAATTTCCGAACGACTCCAAATATCAAAAAATCACTTTGTCCATATATTCTACACTATACCTATATACAATTGATGCCACAAAAAAAAAATTCGATTCCGCGGTTCCGACACACGGGATGACCCTCTTAAGGGTTTTTATAATACAGGACTCATCAGATTTTTCTCCAGTAGGCTTTCGTAAGGCATTGGAACGTCGATTTGTCAGAAAGCACTATTTGAAGAATATTGAATATTGAGTAAAAAAATTACTATTAATAATTTTAAACTTAAGGATTCTGAACGAATATTAAATTAACATTTAGCTTCTCCGAATATTCTATGCCAAATTTTTAGCTTCTCCGAATATTCTATGCCAAATTTTTCAGGGAATGCAAGCCTCTCTTTCTTCATTCTCTCAGTTAAGCGTGGTGTCCGACCTTCTCAGATATTACTTTACTTGGTGTATTACCTCTACACATCTGGCAAAATCAGCCAATTATTGCGAAACACCTCATAAGTGAATTGGGATGAATCTCCGTTCTTCGGCACCTCTCACACGTCTGACCCGTCTTTTTATACTCTTTAACCAGGAAAAAGGATTAACCCTTTGTTTAATTACTGTAAACTAATAATGTAATTCAGATCAATAAAAATGATTAGGCTACGGACCTCTCCAAGAAAAAAGGACGAAGTCAATTGCAGGTAATGACGCTGAGCGTGGAGATGAGCGCTTATCAAGTACAGGCTCGAGCGCACAGGATGTAGTCGCTTTATGTCCTTACTTAATCTCGCAGCGGAATGTAAATAGCCTTTTTATAAATACCTGGCGTTAGTCCTTCCTACGAGTGCACTTGAATTTGTGGGAACTGCATTTCGTTAGTAATTAAGAGTTAGGATTGCCTTCACATCCTAAGGCCGACTTCTCAAACAATTTTTTTTAAACGCGTTTTTTTCAAAATGGCGCTTTTCACATTTGCCGGAATTCTAGTTCAAAAACTAATAAATCGATCATTACGAAATTTGAGGATATGATTCTCCATAAAATTGTCCAGAATACAAACCAACATTTCGGAGATCATTTTTTAAGTTGCCTTTTTTGTGTTATCTGTAAAAAAGGGGTGGAATTTGAAGAATCTTTTAACTTCTTGAAAAATAAGTCAATAATGTAAAATTAAAAGTTTTTGGTTTCGGATAAACATTGGGGTCGCCACATGTTCGGCAGTTGGTTATGAAATTTAGCCGAATAATGACGCGTAACCTTTTTATTCTTGGATAATATTTTTTATCTCGAAAATTCGGTGAATTTCAATTCTTTAAAAATAGGGACTAACGGTTTCGTCCACGGCAGAGGCAACTCATCAAACGCTGCCTCACCTCGTGTTTTCACGAATCTGTTGCCACTTACGGTCACGCTGCCCCCAGGGTAGAGGTGAGGCAGCGTCTGATGAATCCCTCACTATCCTCAACAATTCAATTATTTTTTCCTACTAATAAAATTTGAAAACATTCATACCTTTAAGGTAGTGCAGTATAGTGTTCGCCTGAAATTTTAACATTTTTTTTTAACGAGAAAGTAATAAACGATTGTTCTGAAATTTGGATCTAATTTTGGTGGAAACTTAGAATCTACAACGAAATTATCTTTTGCTTAATTTTGGATTAATCAATGTATGTTTTTTTATATCCAAAGTAGAGTCCATGAAAAAAACATCATCTCATTAAGGGAAGTGCACAGCCTTGTGTGGTGGTCCGAATACAAAAAATATTTTTTGCTATTCTGGAGACTTGTCGAAATATCCGAAATCTCAAATATACAAAAAAAATTAAAAATGAGAGAATTAGGAATTTTTGATTTTTTTTTTATATTGTATTTTTTGTTTTATGATTTGAACAATTCATAAAACAAAGTATTTATTACTGGAAAATTAAATGTTTTTGATGATTGGCATATTGGCAAGGGTGTTTAGGATAAGGGATTCTAATGTTAAATAAATCGGCTAAGGATTTTTTTGTGACCACTTGAAACCATATACACACATCTAAAGTTTAGACTATATATAGATTTTTCGTAACAAAACTTACTAATGAGATGTTTCTCATATGCTATGTCGATTTCATAATGCCTTACCTTAGTCATCTGGCTATAACAATATAGGATCGACGATATTATTTAGAAGGAACGGTTAAATACGCTGCTGACGACTAAAATCCATTCTTAAAATTATATTGTAATTTAGAAATATTCACAATAATTCAATCTGAAACTTTGATTGTACATTTTTACTATGCAATACTTTGGAAGTAGATAAGAAAAAAAAATCGATCACACCTTAAATCTATTTTGGGGGATATTGATTCCAATCAATCACTTATCAATTAAAAACCTTAAGCAGGTCATTTGCTAGTACCAAAAATTGATTTTCCTCACCTCGATACTGATTTTTTGCAAATGATGCACTTTATGGGTGAATTTTGATAATAAATTTATTTTTGCCCTTCTTGGCAGAGAGACCATAACCATAGATAGCTCCAGATTAATTTATCTAAAAATTGAATGCCTATCAACTTCACTTCAATGAGTTTCAAGGTGGGAGATAAATTGGGGAGGCTAAACCTCTTTCGAGCATTCTTCCTAAAAACTGAAATTAATGGAAACACATGTGCTCACGGGTTTGACGATGCCTTGAGTTCTAGGATAGATGACGAATTTCTGGCAACTATTCATGCAAAGATCAAGAGGAGTGCTCCTGCCACGGCTAAGTAGCGATTGGCATCGCGGAGTCTTCCACTTATTTATAGCGCTGGAACACATGTCTTACATTTGTTGACAAAATTAGTTGATCTCTGCTTTGTATTAACACAAAGTCATACAAACATTTCGGTATCGTCGAAAAACACCATCCCACACATGAAACTGTGCACGAAACATATGCACAACAACGCGCTCCCACCCCGAATGGGCAAGCGGGCCGTGATCACCTAATGACATGTGCTATCAAGATCACCTTTTCGCCCGGCATACTTTCTCCTGCACGGAGTCTAGAACAGCTTGAATTTCTTTTGGCATCCCGAAAACGTTAGAAATGAAATAGCATTTGGTAAATTTCAATGGGCTGAAAGTATCTAATTTTAATTCTACACGCAGTTGTTCGGATTACAGTGGACCCTGCACGGATTCTACTGAGATATCTTGTGGATTTTACTTTGAGCCGCTGCGCTGTAACATTTGACACTATAAATCAATTCGAAATTGATTTTATGACCGAAAAAGTAGTTTGCATCTAATTTATGATGAGTGCTATGTAATAACAGGGAGTTACCGCTAATAAACACTTTGAAGCGCTGGCCAAAAGACATTTTATCGGCATTTTTTGTAATTTTTCGGGTTATTAAAGAGTTTATGTTGATTCTACAGCAATTTTAAGTTTTAAATTATATAAACTTAAGATCGCGTTCTGGGTGGCATTCATTCGAAATAGCAGGACATTACAGACATTAAATATATTATGTCCGGGCACTTATTTCCCTCTTAAATTCGGTTTTATGTGAATCGAATTTCGATTTGGCAGTTTGATAAATGTACTGTCTAGTATTCGGAGGTAACTGATATTTAGAAGTACACCGGGAAATGTAGGTACCATTGTTAAACCTTTCTACTGCCCAGATGAACTTGTGGCCGAGTGATTGCGTGTCGAACGCACGCAAATGCGAATAGCGGTGGGCACGACATCAAAAAACATTTTTTGACAGAGAAAATTGTTTTTTGGTGTCAGTGTAGAAACAAACCAGTAGTAGATATCCGCACTCCGATTATTGTGGTTGTGATTATAATTGCCAGGACTTCAAAGCGTGGAATCCATTCTCGGCAGAGTGCTTCAGCACAAGGTTATGCAGTAATGTCTATCAGAGGTATCGCCTCAAGCCACCGTGTGAACCTACCGATGATTGTAAAGCAATACCTAACTCTCAAAATTAAGGTGGATTGTGGAACGCTTGGTGGACCGGGGAAACACGCCTATCCCTCACTTGTTCGTAGACAGTGAACCGCATATCAAAAGTGTAAAAACTTTTGATATGCGGTTCACTGTCTTGCCCAAGAATTAATGTCTATATATAGCCTTGGTTCCTTGTCTGAGGTTTCGCAGTATACACTGGATGATAAGTCGAAGATAGAAAATTCCCTAAATCTGTATTTGGAGTTGGTCCTCAGACGGAGTTCTTCACCAATGTTTGAGGTATCCACGAATACAGCTAGGTGCATTTTTCTGAGAGGATGTCGAAAGTGTAGCATCCACCAGCTTAGTGGTCTCAAACGCCTGGACAGTGTCTGGGGATTACACAATCAGACGGAAGTTTTTAGTCCTCGGCCCAGACAAATAGACGTTAAGGTTCGACTAATGGTGAGCGGCTTTGGTAAAAAAACAACGATCAAAGTTTAACATGCCCAGGAACCTTCCCAGATCTTTAACAATTTTTGGAAGCGGGAAACTCGAAATCGCTTGCACTGTGACGACGTCCTATTCGATACCTTCAGGGGAAATCTAATGGCCGAGGGATCTCACCTGTGATTGTAGAAACTTTTATTTCTCAACGTTAAGTACTAGACCAACCTCAAGGAGATGTTGAAAAATGCACTCGAACTGTTCTAAATGCTCGGAATAAAAGAAAGACGAGAACAGAACATCATCCAAATATACGAAACAGAAAGGAAAGTTTCTCAGCACGGAGTGGATGAATCTCTGAACGGTTTTTACCGCGTTGACAGTCCAAAAGTCATCCTTGTGATTTTGAAAAATCCGAAAAGTGTTCGGATTTTTTTGCATGACTTACCTAAATCCAAGGTCGATGAGACACGGCAGTTTTCGATAGACTGCGCGGATCATGGATAAGTGGAATAGCATATCAGTGTGGAATGGTCTGAGAATTTAGACAAAGTCGCCATAAGATCCCCATTCGCCATTGTATTTAGGGACCATATGGAGTGGCGAAGACCACCAACTGTTCTTCTGTGAAGTTCTTCGAGCTTTTGCTGTGTCCACTAGTTAGTTTAGTTTAATTTTTATTGCTCATTTGACCAAAGTATCTTATTACATAAAGGTTAATAAAAACGGTAAATGTCGCAGAAAAGACAATCAAAACAGTATATTGAGCCAAAAGGCAAAAAGATACCTTTTTACAACGGCTTTCGTTTTTCTAATCAACTATTTTCAAAACTTTTTGTACTGTCAAAATGAGCACGATACTTTGTTCACACGATTACTCTGTGTGAAGTAGTCACGCTCTTTCTAACCGGCCTCGTTGCCAGGCGCGCTCTCACTCCGGGCAGCCGATATCGTCCCGCCACAAATCAACACTGCAGATTATATTTGACATAAACCTTTGCTCTAAACTTGCAATTAATGTTTCTTGTTCACTCCTTCAGCTTCTTATTGTCTCACTGATCGCTGTGCAAGACATAAGCTCACAACAATGACACAAACACAAGATGAACACAGACATCCACGACGACTGGAATTCAAATCCAGAACAAGATTGAAAGGCTGACGGTCTGACCGCTTAACCATCGCACCGTCGCCACACTGGGGCCTTTACAGGGCGCTCGTGCTCAAAACTTCAAAACCATTTTTTTGTGTTAGAATCTTATTGTAAATAATAAATAATGGGATAAAAGTGTGGATAAACTATAAGAAGACGTAATTTCGCATAATATATATGTATGTAGAACGCAGAAATTTGAAACAATAAAAATGAAAAACCTTAGAACATTTAACATATTTTCAAAGCTTAGTTCAGTTGTTATGTAAAGTAAAATATTAAGATAAGGATTATTTCAATAAAAAATGATTCTTTTTAGAGCCAGTAATAAATTTTGAATCTAATTAGGGGCGGAATCATCAGAATCCGTGATTTGAAGATCTTGTACTGAGGAAGCTGAATTATCCAAGTCCACCGTTAACATATTGTATCACAAACATCCCTATCGAATGATTTCCCTTTAGAGTTGGTAGTTTTCGCAGGTTAGTAATAAAGGGATCAGAAGAAATTAAGAGTCTATTGAAAGTGTCTGTAATATTGTGAAGCTTTTCGGCTAAAATGTTCTCTGTAGGCCTTAAAATCTTTGTTTCGGGCTTCTTGTGCTTCCTTGCTGAGCTATCCGATTGATAACAATGCGTGTGCAATAATTTCTAGGTTGTGAATTAAAATCTTATACACAGTCGGACTCGCTAGTTCCATGCATATAATCGTATATATAATTTGGCCGTTCCTAAGCAATCAATTTTGTTTATTTATATCGAAACCATTTGAAATTGTTTGTAGAATCATATAAAACCGTCTAATAAGGTCTTTTTCAACTCCAGAGATAGTTGCGGATTCTTCAAAAATTCTTGAGAAACTTCCTGACTACATTCCCATCGTTACTACTACTTTATCCATCTTTATGTTGTTCTCAACAATATCTTCGGTTTCTTTTGTGGTTCGCGAAGATTTAATCGATAATTTATATGCTAGTTGCAGTAAAAATTCATATGATCTTATCCATAAGTGTAACACTGACCAAACGACAAGAAGCCATCATTGACAGTTCTGGATAACATTTGTTGTAAGTTGTTAAAATCTTAAGATCGCAGAAATAGCATCGGAGAGAAGATTTAGTCTCACTTAAGGCATTGCATAATTTACCATTGTGAATCTGGCTTTATGCGCGACAGATTATTCTTTATCATCCATCGTTATTGTTGTCAAGTTCTGATACAAATTTTTGTTTGTACTGGGGATGACTGGAACTACCATCGAAACTCGACTTTAAAAGTAGGGTTAGAGAATCCGAGGATCTAAACTTCTAATGATATCTTTTTGAGCTGACAGTAGCCGACAAGCAGTATGGTCTAAAATTGATTGTATCGATACCTCAGCTTCACTTTCTTTTAACGAAATGTTTTCTGGATAACATTTTTATTTTTCGTTTTGGACAAGTTTGTAAGGCGGGAATATTTGCTTCGCATAACTTCGGATTACGTTAAATTGTTTTTTGGATAATTCAGCTGCAATTATCATAGACAGGACATCAGTTACTGGCAAATATGTTGACTTTTAGACATATTTATCTTTTATATGTTTTTGAGCAAATCCTGGTAGTTCGGTTACTTTCTTCACCACGTATGCTGGAAATTTTCTACCGCTCGCCCTCAATTGCATTTACATAGTATAAGCTAAAACATCCGGGTGATTTTCAACACGCTGCTGTTTTCCTATGTTTCGTCTGCATGCTACTTGCTTGGAAATCTAGTAGCGGCCGATCGCAACCACCTCTTGAATGTTCGTTGGCTTAAAGTATTCAGGACCCTTCTAGCCATCTCTTTTCTGTTTGGAAAAATCGGTCCTTCTATCTACTTGTCCACTTTAATTTCGATTTAAAATTTTTTGAAGTTATGTTGTGCGGATTCAGGCAATTAACTTGTGACGGTACTTTTTGACAAATGACCTTCCAAGCATTTTCAAATGATGTTTGTTTAGTTTGGAAAAATATTTCGCACATTTTCTTCCTTGTCATGAAAATTGGAGTGAAAGAATTGTCTAAAGTAGAGCAAAACCGCTGCACAAATTTTTCACACTAAATTTATTTTTTTTCAATTTTTAAGTTTTGCGCAAGGGGATTTCACTTTTTCCTTCACATTTAATTTATTTGAACCATCTATTGTAACACTACATTGGCGGATTTGAAATCCCCTTGCGCAAAATTGAAATATTCACATTCAAAAATAAAATTCATTGGTCAGATTTGAATGAAAATTTCTCCCTAATTTCGCCATTGAAATGTGTTTTTTGTATTTTAATGTATTACTTACCATTACTAGAACTCGCCATAGTAATTTGAAGAAGAGCTTGCGAAAGATAGGCAACTGACAAATATTTGCTTGTGCCAGTTCGAATATATGTAATAATTAAGTCTAATACTAACGGGAAATGACAAGGACTAAAAGTGGTGAACAATTGGGACTAAACCCATCTGCCTCATAATTTGCCGAAATGTATACATTGTTTCAGTCATATAATAAATTCAAAATAACGTGAAATTAAAATTGAGGTTTTGAGCACTATTTCCGAAGAAAAGGCCCCAGTGTGGCGTCGTTGACATTGAACCCAAGGAAATTTTTCATTTACCTCACCTGAACTTACTCGCCTTGTTTGAGCATGAAATTCTCATTCCGAATTCCTGCTGCTGCTTCTCTAACTGGAAGAGTATGATTTTGATTGGAAGAAAGGCTTGTAGAAACCGAGGAAAGAGTTCGAAGAAAATTCGCAGAGGTACTCTGGATAAGATATCCAGAGTACCTCCTATGAGAGAGTACCTATGCTCCGTTAGAAACTGAGTAAGACTTTTACGATATAATATAGAAATAAAAGATTACTTGTTAAAAATAAAATCTATTTAAAAGTGCCAATTATATCTACTTTAACCTTATGAAAATCGCCATTATCGTTTCAGGCATATAAATAGGCCTGAATTTGAAACCTTTGAGTGTATCGAAGTCTCATGTATTCTTTTTTCACTGCCTAGAGGAGGGAATTTATACATTCTGTCAGTCTATGCAGTGGGAAACAACCGAGCCAAGTTCAAGGAGGAATTCCATTCTCTGTTTACGATGCTGGAACTGAATAGGCTGCATAATTACTATATTATAGCTGGCGACTTGAATGCTAAGCATACCTCGTGGTTAAACGCCACAAACAATTCCAGAGGAGTATTCCTCAAATCTTGGATAGAGCAATACCAGATAGAGTATAAATGCGAATTATCATATATGGGTCAGAGAGTCCAACCTGGCCCAGGGCAAATTCCTATCTGGATTTGTGCATTGCTGACGCGCGCTTGAACTTTAAGTTTAGGAATCCTCAACGGAAACTACAGACCCTTCCTTACGATAGCGATCATAACGCTATTCTTACTGAAGTTCTGTTTGATGGACGAAGAGTTCACCTTCTGCCGATGGACAGTGGCGTCCACAGGCTGAACTTTAAACAAACAAATTGGAAGAAATTCCAAGAGAGGTTTATTCGGGGATATCGAGAGGAATGCCCACCTCTTGATGGGGAAAACGATAGTACAATTGCACCAGGTGACAGGAACTTGAGCAACGAGGAAATACTTCAGTATCTTCTCAAGCTGGAGAACTTGACGCTGGAAACAATTGAACAAGTCGTCCCTAAAATTAAACCTCGCAATAATATGGAAGGATATGAAACTGCAGCCATAAAACGGTTGAAAAAAGTGAAAAGCCTTCTGCTCACTCGCGTCAACAAAATCTATCGAAGATATGGGGACTATCATCATCCCATATTGGTTGAGTTCAAATCACTTCTAAAGATCGCGCGGGATCTTATCCGTCAACATTACGTAAATGAAGTGAACTTCCAATGGCGGGAGAAGTTAAAGGGTATTTCACCAAGCGATCCAGATTCCATGTTTACTAAGATAAATACGTTATTCCGGAAGAATTCACGAATAACTGTGCCGAGAATTAAAGTCGGTGGCAGCGAAATACAACACCTTATTGACTCAGGTATAGACACGAATAGTGTAACTGCTGATGCGCAAGGCAATTACATCGTGATGGATGATGCTCTGAAACTCGAACTTATAGGGGAGTACTTTGAATCGGTGCATCGGCCCAGAACGGACTTAGAGCCAACGCGACTTTCGGAAATTGTAGAACCAGATGTCCACAATTTAAAATATAGCCTGAACGGCACCACCGTTCTCCAATTTAGCTCTGCGTTGCAGGCTGATCTCATACCGAGTGATAATCTGCTTGATTACTTTGTCTCATGTGTTGAGTTAACTTCCATATTCAGAAGAGTAAACAATAAGAGATCATCCGGTATGGATGACATTCCCAACGTGGTCCTCGGGCATTTACCAGACATTGCCATTCGTAATTATTGCATTTTGTTCAATAATTTATTGAACAATTCCTTTTTTACAGGGCAATGGAAGAAAGCCCGAGTATTCCCGATTTTAAAGAGAGGGAAGGATTCAACCAGCCCTCAAAGCTACCGCCCAATCAGTTTGCTGCCTACCATCAGCAAGGTGTTTGAGGTTTTGGTATTGAAAGCCTTGAACGGGCATATCAAGAAGAACGAATTATTGCCGAACGCGCAATTCGGATTTCGATCTGGACATTCGACAATACATGCAATAACGAAGGTAACGTCTGATATTTGCTGGCGGATTAACAATGGTGAGTGCGTAGGCGCTTGCCTTATAGACATGCAGAAAGCCTTTGATACCGTCTGGTTGGATGGACTGATTTTCAGGCTCCTGAAGAATGAGTTTCCCAGTCACCTCGTAGCGATGATGTGTAGTATGCTGTATGGCAAGTGCTTTGTCATTACGGACGGAAATCTCACTACTAGCAGAGAATTCCATGTTCTGAATGGATACAGCAAGGGACAGTGACTGCGCCTACACTTTTTGCGGTATTTGCCGGCGAATTGCTCAATTCTTTCGATTTTAATAAATTTTCTAAAAGGTCGTTGGTTGCCTTTGCTGACCATCTGATAGCCTACACGGCGCACAAGAAGGTAACTGAGGTGCAAGTTGAACTTCAGAAGATGTTCAATGATATTAAGTTCTTCACGAACAGTTGGCGGATGAAAATCAATGCGCAAAAGTGTGAAACGATTCTGTTTCGGAACTCCTTGGCGTATGCCAGTAGGAACTTGAAAAGGAATTGGAGAGATTTCCACATTGTCGCGAACGAGGATAGTTCTGAGCGCATTCTCATAAGAAGTGCGTTAGATACCTGGGTGTGCGTCTTGACGAGCGTCCAATTTAACGAGCACGTTAAAGTCGCGCTAGAAAGCGCTCGCAAGGCATTCATGTCTCTTCGAAGACTCTTTTATGCTCCACATCTTAGCCGGAAGGTTAAGATTATTTGCTATCTTACTTTGGTTAGACCGGTGCTCACCTACGGGTGTGCTATCTGGTTTAATTTGAGTGCTAGCCAAATGGAGAAAATAAGGATCTTTGAAAGGAAATGTCTGCGTGCTTGCACGGGGCTTAATAGGACTGCTTCGTCAAACTATGACCACTATATAACTAATGAAGTGATGTATGCAGCTGCTGCTGTGCCAAGAATCGACAGTTATCGTCAGATTGATTCGGAATCATATAGTACGATCTGCTTCGCATGGTGAGAACCCTTGGGTTTCGCAGCCGTTCTACCCAAATGATGGGTATTTCGAGAAAACTCTCACGGCAGGCTTCATTCATCCCGAAGCGTTCGTGTATCTTGACAGGAATGGTCTAATTCTTGATTCTGCCGGTGATCCGGTTATGTATCATATACATAGACGGGCCACGGACAAAAGGATAGAATACCCCCCGAATTTGACAGTGGGGCTGCGGGATTCGACTGGAGATACTCCAGAGCGAGAGCAATTGACATTAAGCGGGATGAAAAAGAGAAATCTTGGTACTGGTGGCTGCGGGATGCCGGTTAGCGGTGGCCGTGCTCAGTTCTGCCATTTGTTTCTTGGTGGGGCTTTGTAAATATGTACATATTGAACGGGTGCTGATTTTGTCTCCAGTTGTAACTTATAAATACATACGTTATTATTCTTTGTTTTTTTTTGTATGGATGTTATTGTAAAAAAGGAAAAAATGTATAATTTATTTTATATATAATTATGATAGTTTTAAGAACAATAATTTAAGTTAAAAGTATCTTTTGAAGCGATCAAATATTTGTTACTACTTTTATATTTCTTTATTTGCCACTAAGGCCAAGTGAATTCTGTCGGGTTTTTGACCATTTCCCGACAACTTATTGTAAAATTAGATTTTCATTTCTTACTGTTTCTCTTCTCTGTCTGTAAATCGTTATTCAAAAATTTTGAGAGCCCACAGTGGCCATTAGATTTAAGTTATTTTTGTTATTTTAAAAGATTGCTTTTTATTGTTCATTTTTCCAATCTATATACTATTGTTACCTATTTCTTAAAAATAAAAATGATTTTAAAAAACAAAAAACCTTATGAAAACTAGAAATTTAACCAATTTCACTGTGCACTGCTGTTTTAAATTACATCTACATTGACAGAGTACCGTCATAAATAAAAGCTTGAAACATATCCATTCAAATTGATCAACAAGTAAAAAAATATAGAAAACTTACGACCATCCTTAAACACAATCATAGAATGAAGGGAGCTGGAGATATCGTACCAAATGAGATCTCGAAAGGGTTGATCTCCTTTTAAGGGTGCTCATTTAAAAAGCTCAATTACATATTTCGATTCCATTCACATTACCTTCTGAAATTTTGTAAAGAAATTACCACTAGAAAAAAAGTTATAATTATATTAGTTACGACGCACAACCGCTTTCAATTCATGCGTTGAACGCGACGCTTCAGTTGCCCCTTTTCCTTTAGTATACATCTTGGGTATGTATGAGCGATATATTCGTGGGTGGTATACTGCTCGGTTGTTACTATTCTCAGAGCAAAAACCCGCTTTGTAAAAAATTGTAAAAAATGCTCAAATTGGTCATTTCACAGGTAGCCTAAGTAATCTCTGTTTTAAAAGAAAAAACAAGTTGGAATACCGGAAGCTGGACATTTCAGGTATAAAGGCCTTGTGTTCATCTTGTGTAGGAGTGTATTTCCAACCTTCAACTCCGCCGCTAATACGAGTTCACCTTAAATGCTGATGACATCATACACGTCTTAGAGTGCGATAAATTCACGTGAAATGTACAACTTTGACCTTCAATAACTTTGTTAATAGTAATAATCGTCGGCGCAACAATCCAATTGGATCCTTGGGCCTTGAAGTGTGGTAGAGCATTTCATTTAAGACCGTAACGGTACCCTACAGGACTGCAATACCCTCTAGCAGGCAACGTGGTTAGCATTGCGCTCGCCCAAGATTATTATTCTGATTTGACTCAGGTACTCATTCACAGCTGAGTGTCAAAGCACGGTACAAATTCCACAGCCACCAGTGAAATTTGAACCGCGGCCTTCTGGACGACAGCCTTGTGCTCTAATCACTCAGTTATCCGGACTATCCGTTGATAATAATTGAGTTTTTGTCAAACTTTCCAAGATTACGCATTATGTTATTACTTAAAACCATACCATTTTGTACTTCTAGCCTGAAATTGAGGAAGGTTTCGGGTAAATTTGTAAAATATAGTAAAATACTATTATTAACTTTATCTAAGCAACTTTATCTAATGAGATGTATTTTGAGACGTAAATTTCGTACAGATGCACCATTGTAATTTTTTTCAGATTTTTCGGCTGGATAGGTTCCGAGAACGAGACTTGTTACACTTTTTGGGGCACATGTTGAGCCTCCACTACCCTATGTTTCATCCATACTTCGTTTCGAAAAGTAGGAATCGAGTCTTTTCGATTGGTGCTCCACACGACCATATTCTGTGAAAAGAATTACACCCCGCTACCACATGTTAAAGTCAATAGAAAGTGGCTCTACTTGCTGTATGTAAACACTTGCTGTATGTGCCATATTTTCTCAGCAAGCGGGCTCCCGGCGGTCGATATACCCCGACGCAGTTCGTCGGTGGTGACCAACTTGTCATCTAATGATAGAAATGTTTAGATTTGGAGAAGGAGGTGTGCAAACGACTCTATCAAAAACATCAGTTAGAAAGGCAAAAAATGATGGGTTAGAAGACATAGCTGGCTTAAAAATGGGATTTCGACGATTGATCAAGAGGTACTTCAGCAGCAGAAAATAGATCCATTAATAAGAAGCTCATTAATTTTACTATCTCCTCCAATACCAAAGACGGCAAAAGAGAAAGCTCATGGGAGCTTAGCAATTGAAAAAGGTGAAGGAGTCTGTAAAAGTAATTCGGCCGAGACTCACCGAGAAGAGAGTCTTGACCCAGAAGAACTACCTTTCATGCGGCTTGGTTGTTTTCCCAGTAAGGGCAGGTGCTGACATCTTTCAGGCCTCTGAATATGACGCCAATTGTACCAGTCACCAGAGACAAGTTTCTAAAGATCGGCAGTCGAATAGGCCAAAGCAAAGTCCCGGGTCTGGACCCGAAATAATGCCCTCAAGCTTGCCGTCAAATATAAACCAGATATGTTTGCGGAGTTGTCCGAAGCGTGCATGTCCAAGGCTGCTATTCCGGCACCATGGAAGCGGCATTATCTGCTGCGCCTAAAACTGGCAAACATCCAGGGAAACCGTCTATTCTATAGATCCATATGTCTTTTAGACACTATGGGGAAAAGGTTGGAGTGGGTAATTTATAACAGATTACTCTCGGTTGTCGAGAACCACGGAGGCCTTTCAGATCGGCAGCATGGATTCGTAAAGCCAGATCAATCATTGATGCCATCAAAATGGTTACTGGCTTGGCTGAAAGTGCAATTCATGGAAAGGATTGTACCAGCAAATAATGCGTGGTGTTGACTATAGACGGCCAATTGGAACCTTATACGAAAGTCTCTGGCGACGATTGCTATTCCCACCGACCTCACCGCTATTAAAGATAGCGGACACTCTGGTATAATACCCATGATGGACCCAAAGAGTAGCTTGTCTCCGCGGATGCCCCACAGGGTTCTGTACTGGGGCCTAAACTATGAAACATCATGTATAATGGTACGCTTAACCTTCCAGTTTCGAAGGAGACCACGGTGGTGGGTAAGTGGGAAAAAATCCTACACTCTGCGTGTCCAGGCCAGAGTTTTTTGAAGTTTTCCGCCTCCTTACAAAAAACAAAAGCAAAAAAAGACGCCCAGACAGGCATCGAATCCATCCTAATAAGGTAGATGTACAGATAATCAGTTTACTGCTGAAAGTAATCCCGACTTACCAAGTTCCTCTTCGAAAAAGTTAAAATAGCCCATTCAACACTAAAAAAGTTATCAACGTTTTAATCAATAAAATTATAGCAAAATACTTTTAAACGAGTTTTTCTCGAAATTACCATTTTCAAACTGGTAGGACATTTTTCTCAGAGTCTAATTGCACGATTATAACAAACCAAGTTTTTTTTATTAGAAAAATTAGCCAATAAGCCTCTCAAACTTAAACAAAAATACCCCTCTTTTTTACATAAGGGCGAATCGTCTTAAAAAAGGGAGATTTTATGATTTTTTCTAGAAATATTCATATAAAAGCATCAAAATATAATATAAAAGAAATATTGTTAATAATTTTAATAGTTTCTTTTGAAAGAAATCTTAAGAAAGTGTCTTTTCTCAAAAAATTGTGACAGACTCCGCTTAAAAGAGCTTCATCAATATGCATATGAATGTGAGGTGAAAACAATTCAAAAATCGAAAACTGACCGTTTCAAGTATGAATGTTTTTGTATCTTTCTAATATTAGGGACTTTAGCTGTAGCACGGCTCCATTTATATGTATTCTATTGTATTTTTCTTGCCTCTTTCCCTGCCTCTCTCACTGTTTCCTATTATTAGAGACTAGGCTGGTTTCCCTACTGAATCCTACAGAAAACATCAGTATCATTCAGATTCAGATTATAAAGCAGCAGTTTGCGGACTTTAGAACTCAATATCTGCTCCTTAACGACTTCTAAAGACTTTCGATAGCGTAAACCGGGATATACTATTTGGATGTATGGATATTTCTATGTTGAATTCCAAAGAAACTAGTCGCCGTTAGCAGAAATACATATGTATAATGGCTCAAAATGTCGTGTGCTAGGATGAAGTACATTTTCGCAGGAAAAGCTTAAAACAAAACGCGGACTGCATTATATCTTCTTGTTGTTAGTGATGTTCTGCTCGTACTCGTACGCAGGAAACTTCAATATACCATATCTCTGCTCAAACTCATGGAATCTGCTGAAGACATTTGTTACTTTCTCCGGAAAATGTGGGAAGGAGATTCAAGTTGGTGAAAAATACCAACAAAGGGTTTTTATCCTAATTGGCTATCGCTCCATTCCTACTTGAATTAAAAGGTAGAATGGTGAGGAGATCCGTTAATTTAGGCACATGTGGCGAGGGACAAACCGTCTCAACGTGATTAAAAAGTGAGATCTGTCCAAGTCAACTTCCACTCTATACGGGAGTAGTGCATGGGAAGTAACTACCACTGTTACTTGCAAATTCTAGGTCGTCGTTAGGGTGTCCTGGTCTGACATATTTTCGAAGAAGAACTATGTCGGCGGACGGGCCAAATACTCGTTGGTTTGCTGACAAGAGGCAGAAAGTAGCAGCGTATAGATTACATTGCAAGAAATGGCTATGATATCCAATGGAATCCAATAACTGAGACGGGCCAATGAATAGTGGCCCTGGAACTACTGGTGCATATATATGGAGAAAGAACGACTTCTCGAACTTAAACAGAACTTTTGTCGCCAGTTCTGTTTCTGTTCGAGAAGCCATTCTTTCTCCATATTTAAACGCGTAAATGTGATGGAAATCATACAGGGTGCGGCAGCATAACTTCCTTTTTTAAAGTGCGCGCCACTCAGGTAGTTGATGTCATAGCGGGGCGCTAGTGGCCTCGTTCAAGAGGGGATACTGTAAAGTTTTGTCCCGACACGGTTCAGTCGTCATCATGCGTTGGATTAGTGAGGAGCGTGCCTTTGCGCTACTGCGCTGGGGGTTGACACCAACCCTCGAGAAGTGCATCAAAAGCCTTTGCATTCACCCAAAGTGACAGTGTGGTGTGCAATTTCCTCAGCTGGAATTATTGGTCTCTGGTTTTTTGAGGAAAATGAGGTTACAGTGACAGTGAATTCGGACCGGTATGTAAACATGCTACAGAATTTTTTTTCCCACGGCTAGAAAATTTGGATTTGGGGGACACTTGGTTCCAACAAGACGGTGCAACAGCACACACTTCAAGAGCATCGATGGCTGTTTTGAGGGAGCACTTTCCAGAGCGCCTTATCTCAATTAGAGGCAATTTGGAATGGCCGGCACACTCTCCCGATCTGTCCCCTTGTGATTTTTTTTCTATGGGTTTTTTTGAAATCCCGTGTTTATGTGAACCGTCCAAGAACCCTACAAGATTTGAAGACCAACATCTAAGAAGAAATTGCCAACATAACACCTGCTATGCTAACAAGAGTCATGACAAACGCCAGAAATCGGTTTACGCAATGTATGGAGAATGGGGGACGTCACCTAACAGATTTGATCTTCAAAACAATGTAAATAAAAACTTTAGACATGTACCTACATTACCGCAACCGCGGTAACTTCTCCCGGAAAAACAAGGAATACGTAAATTTTGTTGGAAAATGTTAATTTCGCAAATATTTCAAAAATTTATTACTATCTTAGAAAAATTGCAGAAATGACCAAATTTCACGAGAACCTCATCCAATGCGCTGCCAACACACGCCCAAGTTTCTGTAGATAACGTAGCTGTGCTAGTTGTTAATGGAGAGCTCAGAATGGCGTGTAGAAATAAACAACGAGAATATCTGGGCCTCGAAGGAAGTCAGGGGACATCATTGTCATGCTGGGTAAACAGAACTCGGGCACTGATTTCGGACACTAGGAGGCAACGATCACGAACGCCGGGAATTACAAATCCACAAACATGGAAGGTTTCAGGTACAGTCGACATATGATGCTCCACTTTTTTCTGGAAAAATTTAAATTTAATTATATTAGGAAACTGTAGAGAATCTTCGTTTTAAGGGGAGAAGAATGATTGTCCCAGACTCATACAAAAGAGATCAATCCGCAAGACTACGATCTTTTACGAGGAAAGATCCATAATACATCTGGTCGTCATATGGTACTCCGTGGTAATTCTGTGTGATGTCAGGAACTGAGAAATTTCCATTTCCTAAGTCACACCACTCTCTCTGTTGCAACTGAGTCGAATATTCGAAACTCCATCGCTCCATTGCCTTGCATTGTCTTCTATATGTACGTCTGGTAATTCAAAAAGGTGCTCCCCGGTTCAAAAATGTCCTAGAGTCAATGCGTTGAAATCGCGTGCCGCCTCATGCTCTTCACTGCTGCCTCCCAGATTTCTCCAAAATGAGGACTTCCTGGGGGAATGAACTTCCAATTGATGTTAATGGCAGCAATGGTTTCTTAAGCTTCTTCGATCATTTTCTTTGCAGCCATAATTTATCAGCCCTTCCAAAATTGGTGCCATTGTCACTTACGAACGTATAACACATAGCCCTCCTCGCTATGAACCGTCGGATTGCAGCAACACAAGTTTTGGCTGTTAGATTGCTAGCAAGTTCAAGATGTATCGCCTTTATCGATAAACTTTCATGGATTTTGCTCCTCTAACATTGCTCCATTTGATTGTAATAGGCCCGGCGTAATCAGTGCCGGTCCGAGCAAAGGGTTTTCCTGTCCGTACTCGCTCCTGAGGTAGTATTCTCATCAGTTGTTGACTCGATTTGGCGTTTATTCTGAAACAATGGATACTTTTCCTCTCAAATTGTTTCACGGCCGTGAGCCGGCCAATGATCCAGTACTTTGTACGAATTGTCAAGTGTACTAGCTGGGCAGGACCATAGAGCATCAGATGGTGGTAATGTCTTATCAGCAGATTAGCCATATATTCTCGGGGTGGTAGTATAGAGTGCTTTGTGTCGAAACCTGAATGAATGAATACGGCTCTATTGGCGATAAATACTTCCCATGTAGCGGCTGGACTTTGGAGCCATTGTCGAACGATCATCAAGTCTGTCCAATGATAAAGATTGACATCCTTCCAACTGTGGAATCGACTGGACCTTTAACGGTGCGAGTTTGGACTTCAACGTTATGAATTGAACAGTTCTGGAGCCGTCATATTCCTCAATGCGTACGTACATAACTGTCGCATATGCTGTTTCTGACGCATTACAAAATCCATGGATTTGAATATCTGCTGTATCACTACAATGTAGCTACCTCGGAATTTCCTGGAGAACTGACAACTGTGAGCGAAAATTTCGCATCAAGTTCTTCCGTGATTGGTTCATTCAGTTTATGTGTTGCAGCCACAATTGCTGCATCATTATTTTCCCTACGACTATATACGGCTGCAACCATCCCATTGGATCGAATAACTTTGCTACCTCAGAACGCAATTATCGTTTAGTCTCCTCTAGTGTAACCCTGAAGAAGAAGGAATCCCTTGCTGGATGCAAACACAGTCCTAGCGTCTTGACGTGATCTTCTTCGTTGATGCTCAACGGTGAGTTCGCGTCTCTATCGGGAACAGAAATGGACTCCAACAGACTATTGTGATTTGCTGCCCATTTCCATAATTTAAACCCTCCCTTTTGCAAATCTAGCATTCACTGCACAAGGGGATTCTTTTTTGAACCCTGTTAACCAATCTCATTGTAGGTGTTCGATCCTAGCAAAATGGCAATTGGGCATGGGGTTTCATATTGGGGTTCAGCTAATTTTTTGGTTGGTAATCCTGCTTGCAGCTTGACTGGGTTTCGATTGACGGGTGCAAGTTCGTTATGTTCGGTAGCATTAAAGTTGATACGTTGGTTGTGAAGTATCCATACTTTGCTGCGATCACTAACTCCACACCGCCTTTACTCTGCATTCTTTGACCCGCTCCCACTCGGTTTATATGAATTTTTGAGAATTGCCTCCATAAACCAAGTAATTGAGCCGCTAATTCCGTCATGAAACTCCTTTGCGGCCTAGTATGTATCAGAGCTCTCAAAGTCACAAATTCGCCCGAAATGCTCTGCACGCCAGAGTAGTACTGTTTGATCCTGAGTTCCATCCCCAGCCAGCTTGGGTAGTTGGGATAAACTGTTTAGCATCGATTGTCATTTTTTTCAACTACTTGTCATTCTACTGTTATATAGTAAAGAATATATCCAGTACCTGCCACTCGAGGGGCACTAGTTGACGCCATGTCCTTTCCTGAAACAGTTAAAACACAAGTTTTGTTTCTTTCCTTCATTTTTCGTTATTGTTTGTCCATCTTCGCGAACTTGTCACATTGATTCACGTGGTGGTCCCTGTCACAAATACTGCACGACTTTGTGGTTGCAGTCGTCAGTGTGCTTCGAGTGTTCCCAACCTACTCCATAATCGTCGAAATTGTTGATCCAATTTCTGAGTTGTTTCGAAAATGAACAACAAGTCCCAATGTTCAGCGTTGACACCGATACTGTTCATATTAGCGATGAACTCCCTTTGATAGAGGAATTGGAATCTTCCTTTACCATTGGCAAGTTTGTTGCCATACCGTTTTCGCTGCCATGTAACTTTTATTGTTCACATCGAGATGTTGAGTGACTCTAGCAGCATCACCTTGAACATGCGTTTTCAAGTACTGCATCTTTACCACTGCAGACAGCGTCTCGTTACAATGAATCAATGAATTGAACATGTCATTGAACATACGCCACTGACTGTACTTCCCATCAAATTCCTGAATAGCCAATCTTTTCAACTGCACCCGGTTCTTCGCTGCTGAACCTCTGCTGTTCACTTGAAACGAGTAAACAAATCCAAATACGTTTTTTCGAAGCTCTCGTACTCCTCCAAGTAGAACTTTTATTTACTGGAATTTCTTGAAAGCTCATCCAGGACTACTCCATGTCGTTCCTGGCAAGTCTCCAGTCGTTGGATTCTGGCTTGGAAATAGCCAAGGGAATACCTCTTCCTGCTGTCCTTCAGATGATTTCGGCTCAGTCTGTTCAGACTGCCGGAATCATCCCACTCTACTAAGATCACCTCCTTGGTCATCCGTGAAAAACTCACGGATTTGCAAAGATACTGACAAATAGATACTTTAAGCGCTCTAGCACCAGAGTCTTGCCACTCTTGCACCAAATTGATTTACACGGTGGAAAATATTGATCGCAAAGATTGCGATAAAGAACAATTTCTCCAACTCGTTCAGTATCCGGCTCGTTGGACCAAAAATGTTTGAGTTTAATATGCTAAACTCAGAACTGGCACAAAGGACCAATGAATGAAAATCAAGTGTTATGGCAGACTCACCGCTAGCTTCAAAATCAAAGTTTGAAGACATCTTTATTTTAAAGCTAGCGAAGTAAAAAATTAACGTTCGCTTTATTTCTCGTTCAAATTTACTTAAATATAGAAATTCTGCTTACGCAGTAAATTACTTATTTACCTAAGTAAATGTCCCACGCACAGTCAATTTCCCACGTAATGCATTATTTTTTATACATGTCAATTCTCATTTACTAGAAAATCGTTTGAATGCATATTTGTCATTTTTAGATTCATTAAATATCAGTTTGAGTATACCTTGCATGCAAAATATTATGAGTGTTAAGTTTTGAACATTCATAAGAGATTTCAAGTTTACAATATTAAATTTATCATTCCTCAATTATACACATTACATTAACCTCAATAGAATTATCGTAATTCTGTACAAACGCCTTCTCTCGACCTACAAATGCAATGTAAAGGGAGCAGTGCTTCTCATAGTATTTCTCCATGAGTAACTGCGCAATGTGTATTGCGTCAGTAGTTCCGCCAAATGTCGGCAGTGCTTGTAGAAGCGGAGGATTGACAAATTCTTGTCCTTAACCTAACAGAAGTTTTCGATATCCTGTGCGCGTTGGTGTCGGCTTTTGACAGGCCGATACAGATCTCTGTCACAGTCCAGAGTGTCCAGTTTATCGTAAAGACGCTTTTAATGGACCGCTTGAGTAACAGCGCTTTCTTTGTTTCCCGGTTGCTTTTTGTAAATTTGCCAATTCGCCAGGGTTTTATCGCCGAGAAACGTATAGTAGAGCCGTTTTTTTCACAGCCCTTCATTTGAACATCGTCATTCCAAAGCCAGATGTTTGGGACGATGAACCGCGTACCTGGCTTGGTGACACCAAAGGTTGACATAGACCGCTTTATGGGTCGTGTTTTTAAAGATTACACGATTTTTTGACATTCGTAATGGTTGGTAATCGCGTAAGTGAGATAATTTCTTCTTTCTTCGCAGCAAATCACCCGCAGTTAATACAGGTATGTTTTGATGCCGTCCATACATTAAGAAACCTTATCCTCCCCTCCCCGTCGCGACGGCTGAGGTGAAAGCCCTAGCTCCGAGGAATGGCATCTCTTAACACAGTCATTTTCTCATTTTGTCAAATGTCACAAAATCAGTTGAAAATACGGGGAAATCACAAGTACTTTTTAATCAATATTATATCTATTGGACCTGCACAGCCATTTCAAGGAAATTATTCAAAAAGTTCTCAGGAAGTTCAATTTTAAAAATATCGGAAGAAACCCTACTTGGTTATTCTCCCTCCAAAAGAATGAAAGAGATAGTAATTTATGTTGTACTTTTGTTCTCTTTCGGAAAAGTCAACTCGAATCATCCGACAAAATAGAAAGACCGCTGTTAGCAATAAAACTTTTCGATAGGTCTGTCGTCAAAATATCAATCGTATGTCTTTTTGGGATCAACAACATCTTGTCTACTACTGCGGCCACTTATTCAGCAGGCGAAGAGTTCTATTTCTAAAACGTTCAATTTAGAAATGAAAAACGCCGAGGCAAATTCGTCGGCATACCTCAGATTCTTTCGATAAAATACACCAAACATTTGTCCCTATAAATCATTCGTTCGTTGTACACGCCGTGGGGACGCGCCTCGTCCAAACATAGCCTCCCCAAAGACGAAAAAAATATTGTCAAACACTGACAACATGCAAAGGAACACGGTAAAGTGGAGCAAAACCACCTGTCGGCCAAATTATCATCAATTAGGCCTCCATTGGCTGTACATATTGTCCAAGCATCGCGTCGGTAAGTAGACAACTTAGTTCCCTGCTCCCAATCCTAGATACAACTATGCAAATTTTCATCTTGAGCAAACATAAACTTCCGTTTTTCATTTCATTTCTCTGATAGATGGCAACAATTTACAATTGCACACCAGATGAGGCCAGATCGATTTTTCATGAGATTCGCAGCCACACTCTCGAAGGATTCCTCCCCGACGTTGGATCGGAACATGCGTTTCTGCGAAAATGTTTCGAATGCGGATATTAATAGATCAACACCAGCTGCATTTAATTTATTCACTAGCACACACTGTATCAATCCGTCATGTGGATGGCCCGGTGATCGGAGCTGCCGGCTTTTTAGTCAGAGGTAGACAGCGAAATAATACTTGAAGGCATACCCGCTAACTAGCGATCCTCAGTGCCAAATATAAAGTATTGTAATATAATTCATAGCTACTAACTATTCTTCAAGATTGCCAGAATATATCCTAGGATGATCGGTGCACATACATATGTATGTAGCTAAACTGTGCTCCAACTGTTTGGGGTTTAAATCACCACTTTCTATGCATTTTCATCCCAAGTATTCCCCTGTGGGAGGCATTTTCTGAATTTTAATAACTCTCTTAAAGACTTTCTACTCAAACTGCTAATAGATAACTTCATTACCTCAAGGAGAATCTCAGTATAATTACGCGGTGTTTCTAGCAGTCGCTAGTGTTGACTTTTATTTTGCAAATACCGATATTTCGGAACTACTTGTTCCCTTCATCAGTGCTAGCAAGTCTACTCATCAGTGGGTTTATTAGCTATATTTATACTAATCTAAATCTATAATACTATTCTAATTATGGTTAAATTAGTTTTTAAAAACGTATATCTAAATCCTGAAAAAGAAGAATATTTAATTACATTTTAAGGACTTATCTGTCTATGCTGAAAGAAGGAGAGGTTTTTTTTTTAAAAGTTTTTGAAATAATGGTGAATAGCAATTGCCTAGATCGGAATTCAATCTATAAGCTTTCGTAGGCGTCCAGCTGGTTAATTTTCCTTACCTGTTTTAACACTTTCAAATCGTCGGCGCTTATTTTATGGCCGCATTCCACCCTAGGTTTCCGGGAGTACTTGATAGCCAACTCTGCCTCCTTCGTATGCTCCCTAAATCTAGTAGTTACCAGGTTTTTCGTTTGTCTGATATACACCTTCGGACAATCTGAGTAAGCGATTTCATATATACCGCTCATCTCTTCTATCATTTTTCGGTCCTCTTTTCTAGCCAGCTGAGATTTTAGCTGGTAGATACGACTTGATCCTACCAGTTGAATATCGAACCTTTTCCGTTTTATATGCTTGGACAGGTTTGAGAAACCGACACTTGATTTTTTAATGCGGTAGAAGTCGATTGTTGGGTGTATAATGTAGTGAAGTTACTACGTGTTATCCTTCGTGCGTGTCTCCTGATCATCGTGTCTATGGTGGCGCTGGTGTACCCATTCTTCCTTGCAATATCCTTAATGTAGAGTTTTTCGCTCTGGTAGTCTTCCTCTTTGAGTGGGGTTGTTAGAAGAGGGTGGATCATCATGCCATAAGCTGCCATTTTATTGCCCATCGCTACACCCGAGGTTGTCTTGAAGTATTTCCCCCTTAATGTGAACTGATTTTCACTCATGCAGAGGGAAGCCAACCTCACATATTGTTTTGTCTTTCTCCTCCATTCTGGTGTCGAACCAAACCGAAGTAGCCACTCCTCAAATTTTCTTATTGCCTCTTTTACAGTTGTACTGGGAAATAAAGCTTTGACATCAAATGACACTAGGCGTTCATTATCTCCCAAAGCCTCCACTACTACTCAGTCTTTCAATCAATTCTTTCGAATTTTTGACAGATTGTTCCCATTGGTAAACCCCGATTCCTCAGCCAACCACTTCGCAATGTTGTAAGTAGGGGAGTTAGAATCTCAAATAATCTCCGTCATCTCATTGCCTGATTTATGTACTTTTGGTGGGCATCGGATTCTGTGTAAAGAGGGGTTTGGCATCCGGAGCCGGGCTGGGTTATCAACCACTAGAGAGCATTCCGTTATGGCTTTCTCTACTCGTTTTATGGATCCTGGTAGCGGGTCATTCCTCAATTCAAAGCAGTTTCCTCCAGTCAACTTTTCCATTACTAGGTTGTCGTAATGTTGCTTATCCATAATTACAATCACATTACCTTTGTGTGCTTTTAGTTAGTATACCGGCTTCTTCTGCAGTTCTCGTACGATATCGGTCTCCCGCTGGTTAACAGACTTATGAATCTTAGTTTGGTAAGCGATGGCTTTAGATAGTGTTTGCCGGATTTCCTCCTTTGCTTCATTGCCCATGAATATTATGGCTTCTTCCACATTTACAACAACGTGTTCAAATGGTAGGTCGGTCTTTACGGCGTAAACCCACTGATAAGCAGACTTGTTACCACTGATGAAAGGAACAAGTAATTCCCGAAATATCGGTATTTGTAAAATAAAAGTTAACACTAGCCAATAAGAACGAACAATTATTAATTATTAATAATTGCCTTCCCCGAAGAATCTAAACTTTTACAGTACCGACCGAATGCTAGTGATGGTGAACGGAGTTTGATCCAATGCAATTGACTGTACACGGATACATACATATATCCCTTAATAATTTATAATTTATATTCAAAAAAAAAACTGTACACGGCCATGAGAGAATTCGTTATCCCGACGAAATTAATAAGACTGACTAGGCTGACCCTGACAATGTGCGAGGCCAGATAAAAGTAGCAGGATCACTCCCAAAACCATTCGACATCAACAACGGTCTACGATAAGGGGATGCCCTATCATGCGTCCTCTTTAACCTAGCCCTCGAGAAAGTGATCCGTGATGCTGAGGTAAATGCAAGAGGTACGATCCTCTTCAATTCCACCCAACTACTGGCCTATGCTGACGATATCGACACCATGGGAAGAACAACCCGAGACGTGCAAACTGCCTTCATCTAGATAGAACAGGCGGCGCGAGATCTTGGGCTGCACATCAATGAAGGCAAGACAAAATATATGGTGGCAACGTCAGCACCGAAGACGAATCAACCAACAACATCAAACTGCACTGGTCAAACACGAAGAAGAATAATGGTAGGAGAATACAACTTTGAGACCGTTGACAATTTCTCCTATCTAGGGTCGAAAATCACAACCGATAACAACTACGATGATGAAATCCGGGCACGGTTGTTGTCAGCCAACAGAGCCTATTTCAGCTTACAAAGACTGTTCCACTCGAAACGTCTCACCATAGGATCAAAGCTCTTACTGTACAAGACTATGATCTTGCCAGTCCTCATGTATTCCTCGGAAACTTGGGTTCTTAGCAAGAAAAATTGCGAACTCTTGGCCGCGTTCGAGAGAAGAATCCTCCGAAGAATTTTTGGTCCCCTACATGACGATGGACGATTCCGTAGCCTACTCAATGATGAAATCTATGAGCGATACCATGACCGTCCGGTTGTGGATAAAATCCGGCTCAATAGGTTAGGTGGGCGCGTCACTTAATCCGTATGGATGAGAATAATCCCACCCGGTAAGTCTATAAGGGCAATATCTATGGTAGAAAAAGAAGACGAGGCAGACCCTGCCTAAGATGGAACGATGGCGTGGGTCAGGTCGCCAGACAGCTTTTAGGGATGTCGAATTGGTAGACCTCGGCGCAAAACCGGGATGTCTGGAGTTCCTTATTAAGGCAGGCCTAGACCGGATACCGGTTGTTGCGCCGTTGATGATGATGATGATGAATTTATTTTCAAAGGAGTATGCATAGGTTACAAAATATCCAAATGTAAAGAGCAAAGGAAGGAACAAAAATCAATAATTGTGTTACTTTTACATTTTATCAATTTACTGCTTTGTAGTGAAATCGCTTTAAATCACTCTAATCTGTAGGAATGGGACCCGTTAGCTAATAAATGTATCTCCAAATGATTACTAGTCAACTCAGATGTTCATTCCAGACACTTCTACCGATCAGAGTCACTACGAAAAGGTTACCCGAAAGTGAAACTGTAGAAAGTAATACGAACCAAACTTCTTTTTTCGTCTGCTCGATAGAGACGACATCAGCCTTACAGCTTTACTTCCAACTAGGTTTCGTGAAACAATTACAATTTCAAGAGTGGCATATTCCTGTCCTATACCTATACCTTTTGTAAATGTTACTTCAAGTTCAAACTAGCATCTATCATCTCCCCAAGGTATTAGATTGTTGGTTTTGAATAGGTGATGAGGTTCACCGTTTATACGAATGACCCTTTCTTTACAACGCCTGCAGTTTTCAGCTACTGTTTCATACGAATACAACTCAATATTCATCAAATGTTTTTGTAATTACAATCACCGTTATATCGTTGGCGTAACTTACTGTCGCAGCCTTCCTAGCAAATGGAACGATAAGCATTTCATTTAGCATGATTTTTCACAATGGTAATCCCAGCACAGACACCAATGAAGCAGTTGTCTGGAAAAGCGAGTTGCTCCAGCCATGGTTCTACAAATGTCAATTGCTTTTGCAGACTAACCCGACAAGTTCCTCATGCTTGGATATACAGGTTTACAACCACTTAGCTTTCTCTCCAAGTCGGAGACGTTTGTCTGGCGGTCGCTATGGTGGTAGTGTTCACTAGCGTTCCAGGATATATTGTCGGCTAGTGTAGATCTCACAAAAATTTATCTTGTCTAGGTCCTAGCAGAATGCAGATTTTTTGAGTGTGAGCGCATACCTCGCCAATACCCTGAAATATAATATTTTATTTGCTCTGTTTTGGAAGCCTGAAGTTTTGACCTTCCAAAGCCATTTTAGCTCCAATACAGAATCATCTATTGTGATCCTCTGTACCCCGCTGACATTCCCCTTTTGTGCTAATGCGTCTGTTCGTAGCAAAGTATCGACTGCTCAAATTCAATACGAACCATCTCTGCAATCCAGCTGTCACGTGGTAATGGGAAAACTGTCTGCCTGCGTAAACAACAAAAACTTTAAACAGCCCGCCAGTGAAAATTGCTCAATATTTATACCGAAAGTGCCTTCAGTTCTTGTGCGTGTGAAAACGTGGGGGCAGAATGATGAACACAAGGAGCTGACACTAAACCGTTGCACCGACGGACAAAACAGAAGCTGCTGCAAATAGTAAGGTATTTAGCGAACATTTACCATATAACATCTTATAGGTTAAGTCCTTGGGGTTTTAACGTAGGGACCTGTCGTAGAGACTAATCCTACAGTCTTCTTAAGACACGGATTGATTTTGGGACCACAATTATAGCCCCGCTGTGACAAGCAACAACGGTACCAGTCTATACCAAGTGCATGGCTTGGCATCCATACTGGTGGATGCAAGACCTACCTAAATCTCTACCGAACTAAGGAGTACGGCACCCGTGTTGAAACGCAATACCACGCCGAGACCCGAAGATCTCTTCTCGCTTGAGCATCACCAACAACCCCCATGAAGCTCCCACTAGGGGGCCAACCGCAAACAACCGAACTGTACTCATATACGACAGGAATTCTCCCGAAGTATATGAGTCCAGGGGCTACCCCGGTTCCCATGGTACCAATATACCCCTGGTAAGGTTTCGTGGCCGAAGCCACTTCAGATGAGTCCCCGTGCAGACTCGGGTCTGATCACCCTAATTAAGCCTTGGAGCATTTGCCTACTGCATCACGGCCGGCAAGCCAATGCGATACAGCGTTTCCCGGTGACACCACGTGGAGGTTCTCCTCGGCCACTTGGTTTTGGTTCAGCTGACAGGGTTGCCGCCCCGCCTTTCTCCCCGCCACCTCAGAGCACCAACATCTTACAGGTGGTAAAATTTCGATAAACTTATGGAGGATAAGTTTCTCATCTAGGGTGATGAATAGTTAAAAGGGTACAAGGATCTGGATCATGTGCCACACTACTCATAACATGCGGAACAGAAGCGAAAGTTAGATACTTTTTTTTCCACGCAGAGCAGGCATTTAGGGTTCTCTTTAGAATCTGTAATAAATTGACCACGTTCTTCATGCGCCAAAACTCCTACATGTAAAGCACCATCACCATCATCCATCGGGCAACAATCGGTATCCGGTCTAGGCCTGCCTTAGTAAGGAAATCCGCCTGATATCTCTAATAACTGTCTAATGCCCTAGCCTACGCCATCGCTCGATATAAGCAGGGTCTGCCACACCTTCTTGCTCTAGATATTGCCCTTATAGAATCACTTATAGAATCCGCCTGCCGTGACACATTGTGCCGGATTTTATCCACAACCAGACGGTCGTTACATCGGTTATAAATTGCATCGTTATATAAGCACCCATTCATCCCCATGTGGGAGCCAAAAATTCTTTGGAGGACTCTTTAATCGAACGTCACATAGAGCTCGCAATTTTTCTTGCTAAGAACCCATCATCATCAACAACGACGCAACAACCGGTATCCGGTCTGGGCCTGCCTTAATAAGGAACTCCAGATATCACAGATTTTGCGCCGAGGTCCACCAATTCGATATCTCTACAAGCTGTCTGGCGTCCTGACCTATGCCATTGCTCCATCTTAGGCAGGGTCTGCCTCGTCTTCTTTTTATATTATACATGTAAATGTATTATGTAGATATCGCCCTGATAGACTTAATCCATACGGATTGGGTGACCCGCCCACCGTAACCTATTGAGCCGGATTTTATCCACAACCTGACGATCATGGTATCGCTCATAAATTTCGTCGTTATGTAAGCTATGGAATCGTTCATGCTCATGTAGGGGGCCAAAAATTCTTCGGAGGATTCTTCTCTCGAACGCGGCCAAGAGTTCGCAATTCTTCTTGTTCCCGAGTAATGCTAAGAACCGAGGTCTCCAAAAAATATATGAAGACTTGTACTTGTACAGTAGGAGCCATGACTATAGTTTCTGTAAACTGAAATAGGCCCTTTTAGCTGACAATTACCATGGGCGCACTTTCTCGTCATAGCTGTTATCGGTTGTGATTTTCGAACCCCAAGATCTTACGCCATCTGCTCGATCTGGATGGGTTGTTTTTTCGATAAGTCAATATATTCGGTATAGTCCAGTAGTTGGGTGGACTTGAAGAGGATAGTTCCTCCCGCATTTACAATAGTACGATGGATCGCTTTTCCCAGGTCAAAGACAATGTCCTACCTGGTATCCACTTGTCTTAGACCGCTGTTTATGTTGAATGGTCCCGAAAGTGATCCTGCGGAAAATGATAGTGCAACTGATGGCCATATTTAAACAGTTTTTATCATACATCCATCCAGGAAATCTGATCCGTTGATGAACAGTCCGGAGTGAGGCCTCTTTGATGAGGGTCTATGATATTCTGGGTATAGGGGACTATCCAGATTAGCAAAATCGGGGAGAATATCTTAAAGATGACACTCAGCAAAGTTAAACCTCTATAATTGCCACACTGTGTGCCTCGTTATCAATCATCTTTGATTCGCTGTTCCAAACCTTGACCATAAGTTGATGAAACGCTTCGTGTCGTTGGTCGCCTCCACATTATACCAGTTCGGCTGAAATTCGATCGGCTCCTGGTGACTTATGATTCTTAAGCCAGTGAACTGCGCGCCTGATGGAATTTGGTTGAAATTGGTCCGTCTGAAGAGACGAGAGATCACTTTCTGTGCAAACCAAGTATTTAGATCAATTTCGCGTGACACTGCTAGTTGGATAATTTATAGTTTATTGTCATTGGGACATTTGTGTAAGCTATGGAAGCTGACGTACGGCCTGGATACGGACCCCTTACATTAGAACAGGAATTCGGCTAGCTGCTAGGCAGCATTCGATTTGTACAGGGAGCGCGCATTCCATGGGAAAGTGCCATTAGTCAATTTTCGTTACCGGGTTCGTCATTGTGTAGCCAACCCAGTCCGAGTGTACTTTTTCGTCTCCCTAAATTTGGTTTCCCGTGTTAGGTTGTCAACCCTACCCAACCCCCGACCTGGAGGACCAGTTGTTACAATGTATGTCAGTTTTAGGCGCGGGAGCTTCACCTTTATCTTTCTCTGTCTGTAGTTTTTGATTAAGAAAGAACCACGTAGCGGTGGAGATAAGGTTTTGTAGTAGAGGTGTTGACATTCACTAGGCATTTCCCAGGTTTTATGTTCCATCGTGGGTACCAATCCACGTTTCGACCTAAGACACATACTATGCTTTGACCAACCGATAGCGACTACGGCGAAATCCACGCGGGATTGTTTACAGCCAATTGAGCCTATCTCACTTTACAAAAACTGTGTCGCTCGAAATGTGTTACCATAGGACCAAAGCATGTTCTGTGCAAGAACTTGAGCTCTTAACAAAAAACATAACAAACTCGCACCTAATTTCGAGAGGAGAATCCTCCTAAGAATTTTTGACCCCCACATGAGGATATATGATTCCGTAGCTTATATAACTAATATAGAATTTATAAGTCATATCACGACGGAACGATCGTTGGTAAAATTCGTCTTAATAGTTTGAAATGTGGTAGGTTTATCAAAACTGTTTCGTTCCTTTATCGGTGTTCATTAAGGAACTGATTTCTCACCACTTCTCTTTGTTCTTGTTCACAAATCCATCTTCCTACACTCTGCTCTATCTAGATAATATTTTCCTAGCGTATCAAAACGAGGAATTTGTCAAAAAGTGGAACGTTAAAACAGATTTTTCGACAATGTCTCAATGTCTCAATGTCTGAGTGTTGACCGCCAATAGAAGATAATGAATGGCGCCTCGTGATAATGGAGAAAAAAATGAAACGTTGAACCACTAGCGTAGCTCACTATGATAACATCCGAAACAAGAGCATCGACGATCAGTATCGCATTGAGAAACAACCAATTAGCCAACCGAAACAACCTTAGTTTGTTACGGCAGATGATGGTTTGAGCGGAACCAATCGAGGCGAGTCCACCTCCCTTCCGAAATGAACAAAGGATGAATAAAAAGGAAAACAAAGCTATAGTGGACGGGTCCCTTAATCTGCATTAGTAAGGATGAACCAACCCAGAAAGTCTATATGAGCAATATCTATCGAAAGCACAAAGATATTAAAAAACAATTAGTCAGAAAAACTAACTCAACCTTCAATTATCAATAAGGACAGGCTGATTGCTCACTACATCCACTGACTTTTCGCTGTTAAGATACTAAAGCTAAATAAGCCAATACGATTCGCCATTTGGATGAGGAAACGACAGCTGTTCAAGAATTGATACCAAAAAATGCTAAATATCTGTGAAAGGTATTTATGCTAGATGAAGGTAAGAGTTCAAGAAGTAGCCGTGGTTAAGAAGAACAAGTCGGGAAACCGGAAGCTGCGCGCTTCGGGTATGAAAGGTTTTGTTTGCTTCTCCTGTGAGTATATTTGAGTATATAACTATCCCATTTATAAGTAGCCCGTTCAGAATATGCATTTAGCATATCAGATTTAGTACTTCGGGTTGTAAATGTACACAGTAAAGACAAATTTGAGCTACTGTAACTTTGTTACTAATAGTATGGTCTTGATCAAATTTGGAGATAATATGCTTCATATTATATTTTATACTACTACTAACTTTTATAACTCTGAGATAAACTTAATGGGGCTTTTACTCAATTTTCCCAAAAATATGGTAATATACTAGTATTAACTTAATTTGAACAGCTATCGATATGGAGAGTATTTTGAGGCCTGGCCACCGTATAGAAGCAGCGTCATGATTTTTCGGTTGAGTAGTTTCTGAGAATGGCTCCGTTAAAGAAATCATCACTTTGCACCCCTCCCACTCCCCGCCTTTTTAACAAATCTCAAAACTAAGATCGGCTTCGAAAAGTATTAACCGAGACCTTTCATTTGACACCCCACATGACTATATTTGGTGAAAAAAAATTTTACACCCCCCTTTTACATGTATGGGGACCCCCCTAAATCTCAACGTAGGAGGATATCACTCACTGCCTGTCTGGGGGTCCACAGGTACCACATTCTCACCAAATTTCGTGTCAATGGGTATAGCCGTTTCTGAGAAAAGTGCCTGTGACAGACAGACAGACAGAAAAAAAACAAGTCGGGGAACCGGAAGCTGGACGCTTCAGGTACGAAAGGTTTTGTGTATTTCTTAGTATGTAGCACGTAATATATCCATATATTATGTGAGAGTATCCACTTTCGGGTGATGTTGACATTCATAGTCTTCAATTTGGAAAGAAGCAACAACTTTGACGTATTATAACATTGTTATTAATAGTGCGATTTCTACCAAACTTGGTAAGATCATGTTCTATATTGTAGCCTACATCGCTGCAAAATTCCGTGGTGCTATCATGAACTTAAGGGGGGTTTTGCAGCGAATTACTAAAAATTATAGTTATATACTTTATTTGAACAGATATCGGTATGGAAGGTATTTCGGAACCAAGGCACCATACAGTGGCAGCCTCCCGATTTTTTTCAGATTTTTCGGGTTGGTAGTTTCTGAGAATCGCAACCTTAAAGAAATGATCACTTTCAAGCCCCCGCGCTCCCCACCTTTCCAACAAATGTCAAAACTAGGACCGGCTTTGAAAAGTACCAATCAAGACATTTAATTTGATATCCCACGTTGCTATGTTCGATGAAAAAAAATTTTACACCCCCCTTTTGCATGTATGGGGACCCCCCTTTAAATTCGACGTAACAGGATGTAACTCACTGTATGCATGAGCCTTCACTGTTCCCACCTTTATACCAAATTTGGTGTCAATCGCTACAGCCATCTCCGAGAAAAATGCGTGTGACGGACAGACAGACAGACCTGTGAGGAGTTGCCAGATCTCCCATCAGGCGCGACCCCAGGTGGCGCATAGGGGCATACCTATTGATGTGTAAATATGTGTTCATGCACTTTTCTTTTCTGACTGTGTATGGGCTAGTGTTTGCTCATCTCTGGTGCGTGGACCAAAATGGCTATGGGAAGGATACCCAGAACATAAAACCACCATGCTCGGAACCCCAGTACCGGCGGCTTTTGGGAGTGAGCAAGCGGGCTCCCGGTCGTCGATATCCCTCGACCGCAATGCCTCGGTGGTGGACAACTTGGCCACCTTGGCATATAATGTTACAAGTGATTTGGATCTGGAGAAGGAAGTGTTTAAGCGACGTACGACCTTACCGAGAACACCAATAGCAAGAACAACCAAGGATGAACTGAAGATGGATCGTTGGACGACAAAAACTGTAACAACACCCTCAGCATATGTTCAAGATGCGCGACAGCAAGAGGTGCTCCAGGAACAAGATAAGGATCCATTCAAAAGAAGCTCATCAACTTTGAGATCTCCACCAATGCTAAAGGCGATGAAGGATAAAGTACAGGCAAGATCAAGGCGAAATAAAGGAGTACGGCGAAAAGAGGGGGATCCTTCAAATAATCAGCAGGCACCTAAGAGAAAAAAAGGCGAACAGGAAACTCTCAAAACCAGCACTAATAGCTCTGAAGGAGGAAAGCGTACAGCGAATGTAGGAAAGTCGACCAGCGTTGCGAAGCCCAAGACGAACGGAAACGATGGATGGACTAAGGTTACGAACAAAAAAGCGAAACGAAAAGCAAAATTGCGAACCCGTCCAGATGCGATTGTTATCTCCAGTAAGGGCAATCTGTCCTACGCGGAGATACTCAGAAAGGTCAAAGCGGATCCCGACCTAAAAGATCTGAGCGGAAATGTGAATCGAATCCGAAGAATCCAGAAAGGGGATCTCATGTTCGAGCTGAAAAGATCCAGCGTTGGCAAGGCTGATGACTTTCGCACTCGGGTGAAGGACTCACTTGGGGAGAATGCTGCAGTGCGTGCCCAAAAACATGAAATCTACATACAATGTAAGGATCTCGATGAAATAACATCAAAAGCAGAAATTTGTACTGCTCTGAAGGAGCAATTCAAATTGGAACAACTTACAGAGGAGTCTGTTATAAGTTTACGAAAAGCCTATGGTGGTACTCAAGCGGCCACAATACGAGTACCAGCGGAGGCAGCGCAGATGTTGTTGGCTGCCGGAAAAGTTCGGATTGGATGGGTTGTCTGCCGTTTAAGAGAACAAGGTATGCACCAGCAGCATTGATCGATCCGTTCGATGCAGAAGGTGTGGGGAGAAGGACCATATTACCAGGGAGTGCAATAGGGACCCCAAATGCCTATTGTGCGAGGTGAAAGAGGGGCAAGATAACCGGCATATATGCGTAAATATCCTGAATTTAGGAAGGCGCTTACTGCAATAAGAAAATATGGTTTATTCAGATAAACCTCAATCATTGCAGGGTCGCTTAGGATTTACTTGAGCAGACCACGTTCGAATCTGAGATGGAAATCACCATCATAAGTGAGCCGCACGGAAGCCGTCACGGTGGCATATGGGTCACAGATTCGACTGGTGGAGCGGCGATATGGGCTTGCGGTCGTCGGGCCATACAATGTGCTGCAGGTCGGGCAGCCAGTGGCTTTGTGTGGGCGAAAATAAGTGGTGTATATGTATACAGCTGCTACTCCGCACAAAGTTTGGCACTGTCTGAATTCGAGCAAATGCTTGATAATCTTGTTCTCGACGCAAGGGGACGAAGTCCAAAGGTGATTGCTGGTGATTTCAATGCTTGGGCCCTAGATTGGGGTGGCAGAGAATCAAATGCTAGGGGGCGCAGTTTAATAGAAGCTTTCGCGCAGATGAACACGGTTTTGGCTAACGAAGGTGCTGTAAACACCTTCCAGAAAGGGTGGTGGCTCAGTTGTAGACCTGACCTTTGTCAGTCCTTCGCTGGCGCGTGGTATGTCCTGGTGCGTCAGCGAACGCTACACCCACAGCGATCACCAGGCAGTTTTCTTTGAGACATGTGTTGAACCTCAGGGCAAAGAGCTATCATCCCCGAAACCGAAAAAGATTTCAGGCTGGTCTGCAAAATCTTTGGATGAGCAGAGCTTCTTAGAGGTGTGGTTAGATCAACCTGATAAAGCAGGCGCCTCTACGGAAAGAGCTGTCCATCTGGCTCAATGCATCGCCAAAGCATGTGACGCGTTCATGCCTAGGAGGTGTGCTTTCCCCCGTAGAAGACCAAACTGGTGGAATGATGAGCTGACCGGTCTTCGATCAGCCTGCCACCGAGCCAGAAGAGCCCTAGCGAAGATTGGTATTCCCGCCTATCTCGCCGCAATTGTCGATAGTTATTTAACTGAAAGGAGGCTCCGGTACGACACTGATGACGGACCGCAGGAGTACGTCGTTTTCGCGGGTGTCCCGAGTTCACCCGCAGGGCTCCGTATTGGGCCCACTACTGTGGAACATCATGTACAACGATGTACTTAATCTTCCCCTACCGGAGGAAGCCACAGTGGTGGGTTATGCTGACGACATAGCACTGGTTGTTGTCGCAAAGCATCTCGAAGATGCTGAGTTTATACTCAAGCGAGGCAATCAGTGCTGTCAAATTCTGGTTAGAGAGCTCTGGTCTGACGACTGCGGACGAAAAACGGAAGCGGTCCTCATCACGAAGCGCCGGAAGAGAAACTATGCCTGTGTTAGAGTCGGGAATCATATCATCACTTCCAAGCCGGCCATCAAATACTTGGGGGTGGTGATAGACAGGAAACTCAGCTATAAGCAACACGTACAGTATGTTTGTGATAAATCATCCAAAGCTAGTATGGCCCTGGCCAGGATGATGCCGAACGTGGGAAGGCCACGGCATACCTCTAGGTTGCTTATAGCCAGGGTGGTGACCTCAATCATGCTCTTTGCGACCCCAGTTGGGAGCGAGGCATTGCGGATGTCAGTTAACACTAGCAAACTGAATGCAGTCTACAGGAGGACAGCTCTGAGGGTATGCTCTGCCTTCAGGACTCAGATGATGCAGCATTCGTCATCTCTGGAATGATGCCGATTGACATCTTGGCAGATGAGATGGCGAATATATACCATGCGAAGCCAATCTCTCCCTTATTTCAGACGAAGAAGGCTGAGAGGGAGAGATCCATAAATAGATGGCAAGAGCGGTGGGAACGCTCGGGAAAGGGTCGGTGGACTCACAGGCTCATTCCTGCCATCAAGGAGTGGTTGGAGAAGCGACACGGTGAGATTAATTATAATCTCACCCAGTTTCTCACGGGACATGGAGGATATCTCCAATACCTTCACAGGTTTAAATTGGAGACCTCACCCGACTGTCCAAATTACGATGGAGTCCCAGAGGACCCAGAGCATGTATTCTTCCGCTGTCCGAGATTCGTGGAAGAAAGGAGGAACCTGTTTTTTTTTTGTGCGTACACGGAGGTGGAAAATCTTAGAAAGACACGTCCGCCGCCCTACACCAACTACAGCGGGCGCGTGTGGGATTCATACCCACTAAAAACCATCCCGGTTTCTCCAGCCCCAGCCCCGCGGGACCACCATTGAGGTATTACTTCGCGGGGTAGGTTTGCTCTTAGGCACTCATCCTTCTCCTATTTGCAGCTTTCCTCCTTTTTTGTTCCTTCAGCAACTCCTTCTGCATTTGGATGATTGCGGAGCCAACCACAAGCCACTTCTCCTCGGACTCCAGCATCTTAGTAACCAAGCTCTCCGGGGTCCCGCTCCTGCCCAGTATCTGGTTTAAGCTCCTTCTTTCCATCGCAAATCGTGGGCAGTGAAACATCACATGCTCTGGATCCTCCGGTACGCCATCGCATCTGGGACAGTTCGGAGAATCATCCAACCCAAAGCGGTGCAGATACTGCCCGTAGCAACCACCGTGCGCCGTGAGGAACTGGGTAATGTGGTATTGGCATCCCCATGTTTTCGCTCAACCCACACCCCAATGTTGGGAATGAGCCTGTGCGTCCACCGACCTTTCGCAGACTCGTCCCATCTGCGTTGCCAGAGATCAAGCGACTCTGACCTTGCCGCATTTCTACGCTGTGCATGCCCCTCCATACGTCTTGCATTGTACAGGACACTCATTTCTTTGGCCAGAATGTTAACCGGGATCATGCCTGCCACCACCAATACTGCCTCATCTGATGTGGTTCTAAAAGCACTGCAAACCCTCAAAGCCATCCGCCGGTAAACCGAGTTCACCTGCTTCCGTCTCTGAGTGCTTGCAAGCGCCTCTGCCCACACAGGCGACGAGTAGAGCAGGATGGAGCGCACCACTCCGGCTAGCACCAACCTCCGGCAATGTTTCGGCCCACCAATATTTGGCAACATTTTTGCAAGTGCCGTGGTGGCACTGGCTGCCTTTTGGCATGCATACTCTAGGTGTTCCCTAAAACTCAATTTGGCTTTGATACGACCGTATGTCCACCGACCTCCACTTTTACAGTGTTATTTTTCCTGCGTTTCGTTATTAAGACCGCTTCCGTTTTCGCGTCCGCCAAGGTCAGCCCGGCCTTTTCTAGCCAGGACTTTACCGCTTTCATTGTTTCTGTGGCGTAAACCTCCACATCTTCTGGGTGTTTTGCTGCAACAACCACAGCAACCACAGCAAAGCCGACAATCGTAGTCCCCTCTGGGACGGGAAGAGCAAGCACCCCATTATACATGATATTCCACAACAGGGGACCAAGTACCGATCCCTGTGGTACCCCGGCTGTGACAATGTACTCTTTTGGGCCCTCATCCGTCCCGTACCAGAGAGTCCTCTCTGAGAGGTAGTTTTCCACCAAATTCGCTAAGTATCCGGGGACACCTATGTCAGCCAACGCCCGTTTAATTCTATTCCAGTTGGCCGAGTTGAATGCGTTTTTGACATCCAACACCACCACGGCACAGCAGCCGCCAGAAATCAGTGCACCTTTTGCCAGGTTTACTACTATGCCAATTGCGTCCACCGTAGAGTGGGCGCGTCGGAAACCAAACTGGCGTTCCGACAAACCATTGCTGGCTTCGACGATGGGCAGGAGTCTGTTGTAGATGACTCTCTCCATCATCTTCCCCATTGTATCCAACAGGCAGATAGGACGATAAGACGCTGGGTTCCCAGGTGGCTTGCCAGGCTTCGGAATCAAAGCCAACTTTTGCTTTTTCCCTGGGCAGGGAATATTCCTTCTTTTAGGCACGCCTCGAAGGTGTTGGCGAAAAGTTCGGGCCTAGTCTTCACTGCCAGTTTCAAAGCTCGGTTGGGGATGCCATCCAAACCTGGGGCTTTGTTGTCACCGAACCTACCACATATTTCCCGCAGCTCCTCCACAGTTACGGGCGGTATTATGCCGTCATTTAGCTGGACAAAAATTTGCATTCCCCTATTTTCGTGGTGAGGGAACAGAGTGGTAACAATGTGTTTCAGGAGGCGCGGACAGGTCACCTGGGGTGATTTCCGCAGCCTATTCATCACCACTCTGTAAGCCTCGCCCCAAGGGTTTATGTCGGCATGGTCGCACAGCTGTTTGAAGCAGTTCTTTTTGCTCCTCCGAATGGCTTCCTTTAGGCGGCCACGCAATTGCTTGTGTGCCTCCTCTCGACCGTCGCCACCGGGTTTTCCCCTGAGCCTCTGGCAAAGCCTCCTTGCCCGAAAACATGCGGCTCGCAAACTTGCGATTTCGTTGTTCCACCAGTAGTTGGGTTGCCTACTGGGGAGCAATCGCCTTCTGGGCATAGTAGCATCGCATGCTTCCGTCCCCCTCGAGTGATTTGGGTGGCTTTCTCTCCAGCCGTATTTCTCCCTTATTGCAGACGAAGAAGGCTGAGAGGGAGAGATCCATAAATAGATGGCAAGAGCGGTGGGAACGCTCGGGAAAGGGTCGGTGGACTCACTGGTGAGATTAATTATAATCTCACCCAGTTTCTCACGGGACATGAAGGATATCTCCAATACCTTCACAGGTGCAAATTGGAGACCTCACCCGACTGTCCAAATTGCGATGGAGTCCCAGAGGACCCAGAGCATGTATTCTTCCACTGTCCGAGATTTATGGAAGAAAGGAGGAACCTAGAGGAGACTCTAGGGGAGGTGCTGGTACCAGAAAATCTGGTGCCGAAAATGCTAGCACATCAAGAGAATTGGGATGCGGTCAAATCCATGATCGCATCAATTGAAGATAAATTGCGAAAGGCAGAGGAAAGGAGAAAAACGCGGTCACGTGCGCCGCGTATAGAAGAAATGGGATTAAGCTAGAGTGAGCTGACTCCGCCCCGTGATGTAATACCTTATGGTGGTTCCGCGGGACAGGGAGGGAGTCGGGGGTGGTTTTAGTGGCTAAAAATCCCACACGCTGCTGTGTCCAGACCAGTGTCTTTTGAACATTTCCACCTCCTCAAAAAAAAAAAAGACAGACAGACAGACAGACGGTAAACCAATTTTAATAAGGTTTTGTGTTTACACAAAACCTTAAAAAGAGCGCGCCTATAAGGAAGCCCGCAAAACCCTCAAGCTCGCCATCCAACGGAGCAAGAGGGAATGCTCTGTTTAGAAGCGGACGTAAACCCGTGGGGGAGCGCCTATAGAATCGTGATGGGGCGATTCAGAGTCCGATCATCTCCGCAGATTACGTGCCCTTCACTCTTGTTAAAAATTATCCAGGGGTTTTTCCCTCAGCAAGAGGAGGGCGTAGACAGCTTCCAGCGACCCCTGAACGACACGGCAATACCGCCAGTCACCAGTGACGAGCTCCTGGAGATCTGCGCTGGGATAGGAGATAACAAAGCTCCGGGTCTAGATGGCTTGCCGAATAAGGCCCTTAAGCTTGCCGTGAAATCCAGACCGGATATGTTCGCTGAGTTGTTCGAAGCGTGCATGTCCGAGGGGATATTTCCTGCATCATGGAAACGACAGAAGTTGGTGCTACTGCCTAAGACTGGCAAACCTCCAGGTGAGTCAACCTCCTACAGACCTATTTGTCTTTTGGACACTGTGGGCGAAATGCTAGAACGAGTTACCTATAATAGATTACTCCCGGTTGTCAAGAGCCAGGGAGGTCTCTCAGATCGGCAGTATGGGTTCCGTAAAGCCAGATCAACCATTGATGCCATCAAAATGGTTACTGGCTTGACCGAAGATGCAATCCACGGAAAGGGCAGTACTAACGAATATTGCATAGTAGTGACCCTGGATGTGAGAAATGCGTTCAATTCGGCCAATTGGAACCTAATACGGGAATCTCTGGCGAAGATTGGTATTCCCGCTTATCTTGCAGCTATTGTCAAATTGGGAATCATATCATCACTTCCAAGCCTGCGATCAAATACTTGGGAGTAATGATAGATGGGAAGCTTAGCTATAAACCACACGTGCAGTATGTCTATGACAAAGCATCCACTGCGAGTGTGGCCCTGGCAAGAATGATGCCGAAAGTGGGAGGGCCACGGCATGCTTCCAGGTTGCTTATAGTTGGGGTAGTGAGTTCGATCCTACTTTATGCAGCTCCAGTTTGGGGAAAGGCATTGCAGGCTACATCTAACGCTAACAAACTGAGTTCAGTCTACAGAAGAACAGCCCTAAGGGTGTGCTCGGCATTGAGGACTGTCTCAGATGATGCAGCATTCGTCGTCTCAGGAATGATGCCCATTGACATCCTGGCAGATGAGATGACGAATATATATAGTGCGAAGTTTATCTCTCCTTCATCGCAGATGAAGAACGCCGAAAGGGAGAGATCTCTAAATAGATGGCAAGAGCGTTAGGAACGCTCGGGAAAGGGTCGGTGGACACACAGGCTCATCCCTGCCATCAAGGAGTGGTCGGGGAGACGGCACGGTGAGATTAACTATAACCTTACTCAGTTTCTCACGGGGCATGGAGGATATCACCAGTACCTGTTCAGTTTTAAACTAGATACCTCACCCGATTGTCCAAACTGGGATGGTGTCCCAGAGGACCCTGAGCATGTATTCTTCCACTACCCAAGGTTTGTGGAGGAAAGGAAGAACCTAGAGGAGACTCTAGGAGAGGTGCTCGTACCAGAGAATCTGGTGCGAAAAATGCTAGCATGTCAGGAAGACTGGGATGCGATCAACTCCATGGTCGTATCTATCCATAGCGAACTGCGAAAGGCAGAGGAGACCAGAAAAGCGCTGTTACGTACGCTGCGTAGAGACGAAAGGGGACCAAGCTAAAAAGACCTGATTCCGCCGCGTGATGTAATACCGTACGGTGGTTTTTGTGGGTAAGAATCCCATACGCTGGCGTGTCCAGGCCAGTGTCTTTTGGAGATTTCTACGTCCTCAAAAAAAAAAAAGACAGACAGACAGATAGACAGACATTGAACCGATTTTAATAAGGTTTTGATTTACAAACAAAACCTTAAAAAGGATACCAAATAGTGGGAAGGGTCAGACTCAAGTTGAATCCTTTAGGTTCGTAAATTTCTCTCTCTCAAAAATGTGATTTTATTTATAATGGAAAGCAAAGTGCAATCGAACAAGTTCATAGGACTGTCACCAATAAAAAAAGTGCACTGGAGAGTAGAAAGTAGTATTCATCTTTTTCTTACTGAAAGAAATTAACTTCCCACCCTAACCACTTAGACAAGGAGCTGCTTGAATAGTCTAGTATAAAAAAAACTGAACTTCCTGGAAAGTAGATAAAAGCCTAAAACCAAACATTATGTAGGCACACTATAATTTCAATTTACTTTACTATATTTCGTTTCAAGAAAGTACTCCAGAAAGATACAATGAAATAAATATGCCAAAAAATATACGGGAATCATCAGACGCTGAAGAAGTAGTTGCAAGGTGACTATGGGTTCCATTCAACACAAAAACCTCCTAGTTAATTCAGGCGTAAGCCAGTCGAAGCAGAACTAATTTTTTTGGGAGGTTAGTTTAGGTGAAGCAGCACATGATGGGTTGCTTCTGCACTGATTGAAACCGCAAGTCGTCTATTTTTGGGCGGCGGGAGCGTCTTTGCTTTCTAATTAATGCGGTCCTCCACCAAGTGGATCAGGCACTCAGTTCATTCTCAATCCTTAACCAAAAAATAAATATAGTATGTCAACTGCATGGACCAGAAGGCCAATCAATTCCAAATACGGAGGCAACGAGTTTTAATGCTGCTGGGCGGCATAGTAATTACACGTATGTATATACTTATTTAACGGAGAAACTCTATTAGATTCATGAAGGGATAATATTTTAACTGCCCAATCATTTAAAATCTATTAAAAAGTAGGCAATATTGTGAATATTATATTTAAGAGGGCAAATTGCTCTAAGCGCCTCGTGATAATTAGTTGTACAAAAATCAAGGGCGAATGAGACCAAAGAAATTAATTGATTATGACCATTTGGAATATATTGTGTGTGAAAAGAAGAAATACTCATGGCAGGAAGAGAGGTATATCCGGGTTATGAAACACCCGTAAAGATGGCAAGCCTAAAAAGCCAGAAAACTGGTATTTTTTTAGAAACGGAATCACAGTGCCAGGAGAATTATTTTCACAATTTAACAAATAATTAATATATATTTTGACAACAATTTTCCATAATAAGAGAAGATACTGTGAAAGCAATGCACCTGAAGTCTAAGACATCTAACGAGGCTGGCGGGCGAACAGACGCTCTTACCGCAATTTCTCACGTCGTGTAAACAACTTCAATATGTGCCTCCCAGAATAACTTGTTGAAAATGCTATAAAAGGCTGCATGATTAATGGGCCCATATGCAAGAGTGCGTGTGAAAAATTAATAATATTGACACGATCTCGATTTATTTGTGTGAAAATAAATGAGGTGATTTCATTTCTTGCTGATTAGAATTCCCTACATCGATTTCTTGTCGTCCAGTTTGAATGAAAACCATGAAATTTACATACGCTCTTTTCTTCTTTTTCAGATTGTTCAATAAAATATGTAGGAGCAATTATCTATGTAGTGATTTACACCTTGGTTACACAAGTGTTGACATCATCGCATGACTAGGAGTTGGCGGCCATAAATTAGAGGAATATGATTGGAGTAGCATTATGAATTTATAAAACGTGTCAAACGCCCCTGTCGACTACGCCTCAAGCATCGGGTTAAGGAAACACTGTCAATGCCTCCAGTTCGTGCCTAGTTTACAGCTGGATTAGTTGCAATTCCAGTGTCTTTCAAAACCGCCTATGATGAATAAAAAATGCTATCTTTGCTATGGTACATTTAAGGCCACTCTTGTGAGGTATGTCATGCTTCGTATTCTCAATAGATTCGATGTTTATATCCACATAATATTGAACATAAAATCTGTTTCAATGTTGTAGCTAGAATAAAATACCTATATTGCCAACTATTGCTTCTAGGTAAAAGGAAAGGCCTAAATATGACACTGATCTAACCCTTCCGCAAAAGATTTGCCTTATTTCTCTATTGATCAGGGATATGTTGACACTTTTTCATATACAGCCTAACCGCTACAATTTTTTTACCTATTAATCAATTTGTTTAAATATATTCAGAAAGCAAACCAGATTTTTTCATTATTCAAAACACGTTGGCGCTCGATAACTCCTTGGCCCTGTGTGACAAAATAATAGGAATGGAAACGTTTCAATATTTGATATCACTAGTTTACACGCGTTTCATACTTTCGCCAAAATGTGTATTTTTTATAGATTCTTGTCCACTGAATGCATAAAAAATATTTTAAAAAATCCATTACGTCCGGTTTAAAAAACATAACAAAAAGTAAAAAATCATCAAAAATCACAGAAAATACAGAAAAGAAAATAATAAAATTATTGTTTTTATCCACCTTCTTAGGATTTTTGTTGATCTGATTCTTTTAAAATACAATAGTCCCCTCAGTTACTTCCTTCCCAAAAGATTTTGAAAACGCACGCCCTGTTTGTAATTGCCGCCGCCCAAATTTTCAGGGAATAATATCAAGCGTGACTAGAAAAAATAGATTTTGATTGATTTTATTTTGTTGTTATTTTTTAATAAATCAACAATATTTTTTTCAAAATTTTTCCCGTAGTAGTTAAAAGTGTTTATGGACCTTCAATAATTGCCTTTTAAACAGAAACTTATTAAAATCGGCTTACTGTCTGCCTGTCCTACCGGCCTTTTTTCCAGCATGTGGGATTTTTACCTACTAAAATGACTCCCGACTCCCCTCATGCCTCGCGTAACCACCATAAGGTATTACATCACGGGGCAGAGTCAGTCAGTCACTCTAGCTTCGCCACCTTTCGTCTCTACGCGGTGTACGTAGCCGCCTCCGCGCAGCATACGTGACATGGCACCATTTTTTCCACCAGATTTTCTGAAACCAACACCTGTCCTAGAGTCTATTCTAGGTTCCACAAATTTTGAACAGTGGAAGAATACGTGCTCTGGGTCCTCTAGTTTGGACAATCGGGTGAGGTATCCAGTTTAATCCTGCACAGGTTCTGGCGGTATCCTCCACGCCCCGTGAGAAACTGTGTAAAATCGCAATTAATCTCACCGTGCGCTATATTTACAGATCTCTCCCTTTCAGCGTTCTTCGTCTGCGATAGTCCTGAAGACAGAGTACATCCTTAATGCTGTTCTTGCACAAATTGCACTCAGTTTCTTACCGTTAAGAGTGACGTCGTGATGTCTTCCCCAAACGGGAACTGCATATAATAGGGTCGAGCTCACCACTCAAGCTATAAGCATAACGTGGCTCTCCCAGGGCCATACTTACAGTGAATGCTTTGTCGCGAGCATACTGCGCGGGTTGCTTATAACTGAGCTTTGCGTCTATCATAACTCGCAAAATATTTGATGGCAGGCTTGGAAGTGATGATATAATTCCCAATTTGAATGCTTTACAACTACAACCAGCGCTATATAGTCGGTGTAACCCTTCCTTCGGAAGATTAGAAACATTGTATATGATGTTCCACAGTAATGGACCCACAAAGCCCTGTGGAACATTCGGAGAGGTAATTTTATCCTTCAGTCCATACCAATCTCCGCCAGAGATTACCGTATTTGGTTTCAATTGATTGAATCAAATGCATTTCTTTTAACTGAGTGTAATTACGCGGTTTCCAGCGATTAATTATTTGAAATAATAAACAAGTCGGAATACCGGAAGCTCACGCTTCGGGTATAAAGGTTTTGTGTTATGTAAGAGACGCACATTTCTCTGTCCGTATATAGCTACAAATCCAACATAATCCTTCATATTTTTCCAAACTACGAGACATACGTACATATTAGAGCCATAGATATCATGCTCACCCTAAACAAACAAACTGCCTATTACCTGCTGTACACATATATGCACATATCTAAATTTATCGTACCCATATTTCCGATTTACGTCTTATATCTATCTGAATTAGGCACTAGCCGCAAAGTTTATTAGCACGCATATATTATATACCTACATATACACATGTCTGGTTGACAAATAACTAAAAAACTAAAACAAAATAATTGTCTGCGACCCAATTCATAAAAATTCATTTCGTTGTGGTATTGACGAATTGATATGTGATGATGACGTCATGCGGGTTGTAGAGTGCACGAAATTCACAAGAAATTGTAAAGTTTCACCCCCAATAACTTTGTTAATAATAGTTGGATTTTCTTCAAACTTGACCAAACTGTGCATTATATTCTTCGTTACACTCATGCCAAATTTTGTATTTCTGGGATGAACATAAGGGGGGGTGCCGGGTAAATTTCTAAAATGTGGAAATATACTATTATTAACTTTATTTGTGCAGATATCGGAACCGGATATATTTTGAGGCCTAGATTTCGTAGAGATGCACCACTGTGATTTTTTCCAGATTTTTCGGTTGGATAGGTTCTGAGAACGAGACCTGTTACACTTTTTGTGGGTCATATTTTCAACCCTGACTCCCCTATGTTTCATCTAATATCAAATATTGAACCAGATTCGAAAAGTACTAATTGAGACCTTTCATTTGATACCCTACTTGGCTACATTCTGTGAAAAAAAAATTTGCACCCTCCATTCACATGTACGGAGAGCCCCCCCTTAAACTTAACGCAAGATGGCGCCACTTACTGCATGTAAAGGGATCACCAGATTACATACTCTCACCAATTTTCGTGACAATCGGTCTAGCCGTTTCCGAATAAATCGGGTGTGACAGACAGACAGACAGACAGACAGACAGACAGACAGACAGACGGACAGACGGACAGACAGACACCGTCACCATTCTAATAAGGTTTTGTTTCACACAAAACCTTAAAAAGACTTGTTTTTTCTTTTTCGCTGCTGTAGATATTTATTCTTGCAAAAACCGATATTTCGGGAACCACTTCCTCAGTACTAACAAGTTAGCACTGATGAAGGGAACACGTGGTTCCCGAAATATCGGTATTTGCAAGAAAAAATATCCACATCAGCGAAAAAGAAAAAACAAGCATTTCTCTTGTCCAAGGTCACCACTCCGCAATATTTTCCGGTGCTACCTTTTCCCTGAATTGTATCTTCGGCCAAGCCAGTTACCAGTGATGGCATCGATGGTTGATCCGGCTTTACGGAATCCGCACTGTCAATCTCAGCGGTGTCCTTAGCTTTCAACAAACAGGAGTAATCTATTCTAGATTTCTCGTTCTAGCATTTTCCCCACAGTGTCCAACAGACATATATAGGTATAGGGTTAGCTCACCTGGAAATTTACCAGCCTTAGGCAGTAGTACGCTTCTAAGAAATGAACGAAGATATCCGGTCTGGATTTTACGGCAAACTTAAACGCCCTATTCGATGTGCAATCCAGACCCGAATCTTTGCTGCCTCCTATTCTACCAAAGATTTCCAGCAGCTAGTCTCTGGTGATTGACGGAATCGCCGTGATATTTAGAGGTCGCGTGAAGCTGTCTGTTAGGCGAATAACTCTTGGATGATTTTTAACCAGAGGGGAGAGCATATGTAAATGAACCCCCATCACGATCCCATAGGCGCTGCCCCACGGGATTACATTAAGCATTTTGCGGGCTTCGTCGTACTCTTTTTTATCCTGATCGATTCTATTCGATTCTGAGCCGTTCGTCTGGGTCATTGACAAGCTGATCGAATGCTGGCTAGTTGAGTATTCCATCGGCAGTTAGGTCTTCTACAGGGGAATGTCTATCTCCTAGACATGAACGCGTCACATACATTGGGTCGCATGGATAGCTCCTTCTACAGAGGCACCTGCTTTATTAGGTTGGTCTAACTACACCTCTATGAAGGTCTGCTCATCGAAAGCTTTTGCACACCAGCCTGACGTCTTTCTTGGTTTCGAGCATGATGATTGTGATCGCTGTGGGTGTAGCATTCACTGACGAACCAAGACATACCACGCACCAGTGCAGGGCTGACAAAGGATAGGAACCTACGATTGAAGCAGAGCCCTTTTTCCGAAAGGTGTATTCATCACCTTGTACGACCATACATGTTTCTCTGCACACAGAAAGCCGCTGGCTATCTGACTCACAGCAGGCTTGTAAACTGCATGCCCGTATACCGCTCCACTATCTGTAACGCTAATCCTAGCTAGTTCCACTTCAGGTTCGTAGGTGGTTTCCTCTAGTAAATCTTGAGCGACCCTGCAAGGTTTATTTAAGTTTATTTGAATTAACATCATTTTCTCATTGAATTCAGCGTCTTCCTAAATTGCAGGCATTTAGCACTTCCGGCAATACGTCGATTATCCCGTCCTTCCTTTTCTTCGCCCAATAATCATTTGGGGTCCCTATTCCACTCTTTGCTAATAAGAACTTTCTCCCCACTTCTTCTACATCGATTAGACCAATCAATACCAATACCAATAATAATTCGCACATTTGCTTTCTTCATCGCATTTTTGTTAGCTATCTCGGTCCAACCACCATTTTCGTTCCCTTTGGGTTTTACCGATTCGATTGCCAGAGCTCATACTCATTGAAAGAACCAGCAACAACGAATCGTACTCTTCATTCGAGAACAATAAATACAGGAGACTACTACACTCGCAAATCACAACCGATAACAGCTATGACGATAAAACCCGCGCACGGTTGTTGGTTATCAACAGAGCCTATTTCAGCTTACAAAAAATGTTTCACTCGCAACGTCTTACCATAGGGTTAAAGCTCTTGCAATATAAGGCACTGATCTTGCCAGTCCTTATTTATTCCTCGAAGACCTGGGTTCTTCTCAAGAAAAATTGCGAACTCTTGGCCACATTCGCGAGAAAAACCCTCCGAAGAAATTTTGGTCGCCTACATTAGCATGGATGATTCCTCAGTCTCTACAACGATGAAATATAACTCGACCATCTGATTGTGGATAAAATCCGGCTCAACGAATTGCGGTAGGCGGGTCACTTAACCCGGAAAGTCTATGGTAAAAAAAGAAGGCAAGACAGACCCTACTTGAGATGGAGCAATGGCGTAAGTCAGAAAGCCACATAGCTATTAGGGATATGGAACTGGCGAATCTGGGCACAAAACAGGGATGTCTGGGGTTCCTTATTAAGGTAGGCCTAGACCGGATACCGATTGTTGCACCGTTGATGTTTATAATGCTTGGGAAACCTGCTTTCTCCCTTCCGCACTTTTAGTTCTGTTTTTCGGAATACTAGTATTCCTTTTACTTCGTAGGCGCCAGTTGATTTCCCAAAGGATCCATATCTTTTACCGCGCACTTGGATCACCTGTGACACTGTCGAGGCACGGGTTTCGCCTTATCCTTGGAATTTCATTCTTCTTGCTACGATTTGTTGCGGGGCACTCTAATAGCACTTACAGCATTTACAATCATTGGCATTGGCGAAGATCTCGGAGCTGACGAGTTTCTCTTAAATGGGTCTTCCTCACGGCCCTTCAGTACCTCCTGCTGTCGCTCCTCTTGACCATATACGGTAGGTGTTGTTACTGTTTTTTCGTGATCTTCTCGCTTTTGTTACCGGTGTTCTCGGAAAAGTGGCTTGAACATCTCTTTTTCCAAATACAAAACGGTTGTGTCCGGATAGCTGAGTGGTTAGAGCGCAAGGCTGTCGTACGGAAGGTCGCGGTTCAAATCTCGCTGGTGGCAGTGGTATTTGTATCGTGATTTGACGTCGGACACCAGTCGACTCAGCTGCGAATGAGTACCTGAGTCAAATCAGGGTAATAATCTCGGGCGAGCGCAATGCTGACCACATTGCCTCCTAGTGTACCGTTACGGTCTTGAATGAAGTGCTCTAACACACTTCAAGGCCCTGATCCAACATGGATTGTTGCGCCAACGATTATTATTATTATATTATTAAAACGGTTGTAATATTAGATGCGGTGGTGGCCAAGTTGTCCACTACCAAGTCACTGCGTTCCACAGATAGTGACGACCGGGAGCCCACTTGCTCACTCCCACAAGCCGCCGCGCTGCGTGTTCTTTCCAACAGGTTCATCTGTCTGTCTCAAGCATTTTTCTCAGAAATAGTTGTACCAATCGACACCAAATCTGGTGTGAAAGTTGGAAATGTGGACGGATACAATGAGTTACATTGTTCTGCATGGAATTTAAGAAAGATGCACAAGAGGGGTGCAACATTTTTCTTCTGAATGAAAAACCTCGATTAGTATTAAGCGCAAAGCTGGCCTCAGTTCTGACATTTAATACACAGTGGAGAGCTGCCATCATGCGATGCCTATTCTCCGAAATATCCTCCATACCGATATTTGTTCTAATAAAGTTAATAATACTATTCTACTATAAGTCATTGACTGCAAAACCCACTGGTGTCCCGACTTGTTTAATTTTGTGTCTGAAATATTTGGAATAATGTCCTCAAAATATGGTATCCGGATGGCTTAACTCAGTAAGCTGTTACTCCGGAGGTCGCGGTTCAAATCTCACTAGTGGCAGAGTAATTTATACCATGACTGGACATCGAGTACCAGTCGATTCAGCTGTGATTGTTTAGCTGAGTCAAATCAGGGCAGCGCAAAGTTAAACACTGGTGGTAAAATTATATTTTGCGGATCCACTAAAAATACATGTTTTACATTCACTTTTTCTGAAATAAATTGATTTCGGACAGGCAACTGGTGCTGCCAAGAGCAGAGTCCCGCCAGTTCTATGACCGGAAACCCAGAAGACGGTGGCTTTGAGCATGCAGCCCAGAATGTTCAGCGCGTCGCAGCACTGCCTCATCAGCCTGTAGTATGTCGTCACTGAGTATCAACAGCCACTTGGCTGTTGCTCAGCCATCGAGAGGCTTTCATTATTGTCAGTTTTTCCTATGCGAGAGTGCCACGCTGTCTTCGTCGATCTTCCACTCCGCTCCAGTTGGCAAGCCCACGACAAGATTTCTCATGAAACTTGGCTTGCTTACGACATAGCCCTTTGGGAACGCCAAAGATTCCTGAAGATGTTACTATGCTGTGGAACTTCGTTGTCCAATATCCAGTCTGAAAACACAACACGCTACAGTGTATTTAATGTAGTGGTTCAAGGCGAGGAGGTGCAGAAGTACATTGAGGGCATCTGGCGGGCAGGACTGCAGGGCCGCGGTAGGTAAAATTAGGGTACCCTTGCCTCGGTGCTGAATAGCATCAGTTTCGTTTTGGTGGGATTTATTCCGAGTCCGCATCTTTCTGTTCTCATGCGCATTTTTTGCAACGCGGCCGCTATGATATCATTCATAACGGAAGGGAATCGCCTGATACCAATATCGCTAAGTCATCGGCAAATGTCACTCCTTTCCTTTGTGTCCAATATGTGTAGAATTTCATCAATTACTATCAACCAAAGCACCGGAGAGATGGCGCCACTCTGGGGTGTACTTCTGCTCATAGCTCTGGTCGAGTCGCTACCTCCCACATCACACTGAATTATCCTAGGACTTTGTATAGACACTATCGAATGGGTAAAATAACCCTCCAATCCTATTGCGATTAGAGCTTTGTCGGTGGCTCTGGTATCTTGGGTAGGGGTGCCGTATCTTGGAGAAGTGCGTTGGCTTCATAATTGTTCTTAAATAGAAGTCCATGAGTCGCTCAAAGGTCTTCACCAAGAGAGAGGTGAGGCCCTTCGCGGAATCGCGTGGCCTTTCCTAAGAGTGAAAGAAAAGCTGCTCCGGGTAATCCCTACCAACGATGTACAATCCTTTCTTTCTGTTGGCATTCAATAATGAACGTTACGTCGCAACAGTACGCATGGTGCTGCAGTGATTTGAGAACAGAAGGGCAATGGCATCGGATTACCTACGCTACTTCGAAAAACTACCAGTTGCTAAGAAAGAATGCGATTCCTCCGTCAAGCAGCATCAAGCAACACAGAATTAATTGCTGAATAGCATCATCATTAATACAGATCACTAGGACTGACTGAGCGTCTATTAGACAAGCCAGAAGATCAAAAGTTGCGACGATTGTGGGAAACCTTGTTGGAGGCAAGCGCATACTTGTTCAATCCGAAAGCGTTTATACAGTCCATGACAAGTCAGTTCAATACGTTTGAGACATTACACAACCTGTTAAAATCAAAACGTTAACAGCGACGACAAAGACAACGTGCAACATTTGCGGAAGAAAAGACCACGATTTGGCTTACTGCGATAAATTCAAGGAAATTGATTCGTAGCAACGGAGAAACATAGCGACAAAGTAGAACTAATGCTATAACTGTTTAAATAAAGGACACGACATCAATCAGTAGCCATTGAGGCTATTAAGCGAATGAACCACGAGCCACTCAAAGAATTTTTGTTTGGAATATCTATTCAAAGGATTTGGCGACTGACGTCAAGCCATTCGTCCTAAAACTCAATTATTGCTGGCGGAGTGTAGAAGCAAGCCTCAGACGCAAGTAAAATGTAAAGAACATTTTGAGTGATTTTATCAGAATTAGGGCTCCATAATCAACAAATCAGCGTTAGTGCTACCTAATATTATCAACTTAAGTCCACCAGCCGCGACACTAATTAAACTTCCAGTGACACAGTCCAACGACTTAGCTGACCCTGCGGCAGAAACCCAGGACGAATTGATATTTTCCTAGGAGCTTGCCACTTACAATGACATCATATTGCCAGGAGGGGACCTTCTTGTGCGTGAACACCAAACTAGGATGGGGTTTGCTTGGCCAACCTTCTTCACACAACCGGAGATGTAACCATTGGTATCCACGGAAGACATTTTTGACCAAGTGGTTAAAAATATTAGGGGACTAGCGAAGCACTAAATGAACAGCCTCTAACTACCGACAAACAAACGGCCATGGCTAGTACTTATGTAGCAAATCGGACCCAACTGATAGATGACGGAAACCTGTGCTATTTTAAATCTTGTTGAGGGCTGGAATATTTTACGTAAATGATATCTTGACAGGTATAATTTCAAGGAAAGTTAGGCACTCTATCAGCTCCTCTTCAAAGTGCTACAGAAAGGAGGTTTTAACATAAGGAAATGAGTTGCGATTCACGATGACCTGCTGGGATCTATTTCTGCTTCTGACCGAGAAAAAAAGGTGCCATTTAACCGCTTTGAGGACAGGCACGTCAGGACATTAGAATTACGATGCTTCCAGCAAAGGATTCTTTCCTATTCAAAGTGTTGCCGAAACGACAGCTTCTTTCTAAAATCGCGAAATTGTTCGCTTCGATGGGATGGTTGCCATCATGCATCGTCGTAAGCAAAATACTTATCCAGCAGCTCTCGCTACAAGCGACAAATTAGATCGAACCAATAAGGAAGGAACTAGATGCGAAATGGTGAACATTCCGGGCAACAACGGCAATTCTGAAAGAAATAGCGATTCATAGGTACCAATTTAGACTACATGCATGCATGTTCGCGAGTTTCGTGATGCTTCGGAACCAGCGTAAGCAGCAGTCATCTAAGTGCGTATTGAAGAACCTGGTGATTCCACGACCATTAAACTGACATCAAGGGCAACGTGTGTGACTCGACTTGACTTAAATTAAAAGAAGTGCCTTATAAGAATTGGAGTGTCATCAAAAGCAATAAACTGTTTTCGTAAAAGGCCCTCCTATTATTTAAGCATTGGTTTACTGGCAGTCAGCCTCTCCGTCTGTCACACGCACTTTTCTCCACCCATTGAAACGAAATTTGATGCGCAAATGGAAATAATGAACTCCCATGCATACAGTGAGTGACATTAATGTTAATGTGGTGCAAAAGGTGGAGGTAAAATTTGTTTGTCCCAATATAGCCATGTGGGGTATCGAATGGAAGATCCCATTTAATACTTTCGAACAGATCTTAATTTTGACATCTTGGGAAATAGTGGAGGAAGGCATTAAAAAGGACAAACTTAAAGTGAGGCAGAACACATCCGAGACTATCTAGCCGAAAAATTAACGGTGACCCATCTATCTGAAGTGTAAACCTGAAAATACATCACATTCATATTTCGGCTCAAATAAACTTAATAATAGTATATTTCTAAATTTTTCAAAATTAACCAGAAAACCACCTTCAAATTCATCACAGAAGTGTCAATAGGACTAGCATCAAGAATACTATCACATAGATTACTAGAAGGTTTGACAAAATCCTGGTAGCAAAGTTTAAATTTCACGGGAATTTAATCCTCCACTTAAAGCCATGGAAATGTGATACCGATGCCATAATTAATGAGAATAATTGGAATTTCATACTAAATATATAAAGTAGCTGCTTTTGCCCCTTCCTTCTTAAAACTTTGTGTGAAACAAAACTTTATCAGAATCAATTCGATGTATGACTGTCCGTCTGTCTGTCTGGACCAATTCTCATGAAATTTGGTGAGAACATATGGTCTGTGAATCCCTTTACCTAGTGGCGCCATTTTGTATTGAGTTTAAAGCCGTTATGAATTGCTGCCACACCACCCGTATCCACCAAATCTGGTTTGTTGCCTAACATGAACACGAGGAAGTCATCGCAGAAACAGCGTTGTATTTTGGAAAGTTCGATCAATCCTATTTTTTGGAGAGGTTAAAAAAATGGCAGGAACGTTGGGAGAAGTGCATCTTTCAAAAGGGACTATGTTGAAAATTAAAAAAAAATTGAAAAAATAGTCTCTTTATTTCTACGCGGGTTCTTATGGAACCGCCCTCGTCTTCTTCTTCTTTTTCTTCAGCCTTTGTCCCGTTCACAAGCGGGGTCGGCTCGTCGTGATCGGCTTCGCCATTTGGCTCTATCGAATGCCTGATCTGGGTGCAATCTCGAGGCTTTCAAATCCCCATCCAGCGTATCAAGCCACCGTTGCTTAGGTCTGCCTTTTGGTCGTTTACCATCGACTTCGATGTTCAGACCAATCTTTGCAAGTGAATTCTCGTTTGCACGAATTGCGTGACCATACCATCGAAGACGCCTCTCTCGCAACTTTTCCACGATCGGTGCAACCCCATAACGATCGCGGATATCCTCATTTCGGATGTGATCTAAACGTGTGACGCCACTATTCCAACGCAGCATCTTCGTCTCCATTACCGCGAGACGCCGTTCATTGTCTTTTATGGTCGGCCAACACTCAGAACCATAGAGAGCGACTGGACGGACAACATTGCGGTAAATTTTAGATTTGAGACGTTCGTTGATTAATTTATATAGGTGCATGTATGTACATATATGTGCAGTATTCGGGAATATGCAATGTCTGTGGTGAGCATAATATCTACTTATGTCTGCAATGTGTAGTTTGAAGAAAAATATGAAGAAATATTTTGAGTTTTTAGCCTTATCTGAGTGGAAAAATGTGCAGAAAGCTTCTCACATAAGATAAACACAAAACCTTTATACCCAAAGCATCAGCTTCCGGTATTCCGACTTGTTTGTATTTGTTTCAAATCTATAATACTTCTGCAAAATAATGTTCAATTCTTACTGTCAAGCTAGATACTAACGAAAGTGAACTATTTTCGATATAGTGCTTTCCACAACAAATGAGTTATGTAAATGGTTCTTGAAAGATAATGAAGAATTGAATTTTATACTATGTAAATACAAAACCCTTCATACTTGAAGCGTCCAGTTTTCGGTTTTTCAAATTGTTCATACAAATTTTGTCTTAGTCTTTTAATTTTCATTCATCAAAATGTCCATTCTTTCCTTTTGTCCATTGTTTTTTTTTCGGGAGTTAAACAAGCTTTTCGTCTTTTGAGAGCGTATTACTCCTAGAGGTTGGCATAGTCATAAGAATGAAGCCTTAGCTGCGATTTAGCGTTTATTTTAATGGTTCACCTGTAATAGTTTTGAGTTATTACAATTTTAATTATAATAACAACAAAGAACGAACAATAGCGAATCGCATTGATCAAATGCGAACAATAAAGATAGGACAACACTGAAACCGTTGAAAATTTTTCCTATCTAGAGTCGAAAATTACAACCGATAACAGCTATGACGATGAAATTCGCGCACGGTTCTTGGCAGCCAACAGAGCCTATTTCGGCTTACAAAAACTATTCCGCTCGAAACGTTTCACCATAACGTCAAAGCTCTTGCTGCACAAGACAATGATCTTGCCAGTCCTCGTGTATTCCTCGGAGAATTGGGTTCTTAGGGAGAAAATTTGTGAACCCTTGGCCGCGTTTGAGGAACATCCTCCGAAAAATGTTTGGTCCCCTACATGAGGATGGCTGATTACGTAGCCTACATAACGATGAAATCTATGAGCGATACCACGACCGTCTGGTTGTGGATCAAATTCAGCTCAATATGTTGCTATGGGCAGACCACCTTATTCGTATGGGTGAGGATGATCCAGCCAAGAAAGTCTATAAGGACAATATCTGTGGTGGAAAAATAAGAGGAGGCAGACCCTGCCTTAGATGGAGCGAAGGCGTAGTTTAGGACGCCAGACACCTCGGTGTAAAACCGGGATGTCTCGAGTTCCTAACTAAAGCAGGCCTAGACTGGATAACAGTTGTTGCGTCGTTGATGATGATGATGAAGACAATCTTTTATTTATAAATTTATTATAATAAAAGCAAGGAAATATAAATATCTGGAGATCAAAATATTAATTTCGTCATCTCTTTTGCAGGCTTAATGTAGTTTGTGGAATTTTTCGCAAGGCAAGCAAATAAATGACAATAAAGTCATCATACTGCTGCAAAGACAAATTATTATTGCAAAGGAATTCGACGTTTTTATTAGGTTTGATACCTTAAACAGTACCTAGTCGCATATCCTTCCATTTTATCATACTTCACGTAATCGATTCGGCAAGGACTGTACGAATTTTGCTGTATAACCAGGGAAAACTTTACTCCACTCTGCCAGAAGACGACTTTTCATTTGTTCGTTGCCATTAATTACAGTGAAGCGCAATTTTTTTCTTCAGATGGTCCTAGAAATGTTTCATAGGGATAAAAACTGGGCTTTTTGGTGTTTTTCCCAACTGGTGTGGGGTGTTTTGCAATAAAAACGATTACGAATTAGTAGCAGTGTGTTTGGGGTCGTGATCTTGTTAGAAATAAGATTGGCCCCTAATACCAAACTTTTCCAAATTAGGCCTCAAATTTTGATTTAAAATATTAACATATCCATACTGATTTAATGTATCAGTTAAAATCTGCAAGTTGCCCACTCCATTGGCGTCCATGCACCTCCAGACCCATAGCACCACCTCCATTGCGTTTAATCATCTTAACGGTATATTTGGGATTGATGCGTTTCCCCCGTCTTGGCACCAGTTTTATATGTCCATCGTTTTCGAATATATTGTACTTACTCTAGTAAGGTAGACTTTATATCCGAATCATGTTTCCGCAAGTGCTGATGCGACTTCTCGAGCACTTATCGGCGGATTCGCCTTCACAATCCGCTTTCTAGTTCGCCGCATTCGAATTGTGGTCGAAACTTTTCGTCCTGCTCGCGATAAATTCTCCACTTGGACTTCATTTTTCCACCGTTAGATAAGACTCGCCACAGGATTCACTCCAAGCTGGTGAGCAATGTCAAAATAAGATTTGCCCCAGTACCGTGCCTCTTGATAATATACTCCATTTCTCAACAGATAATTCGCGCCTGATTATGTTTCATGGAACAATTTCCCGATATTTGCAAGGATGCAATAATAATTGCAAATATTGTCTATATGCATATGACTCAACTTTTCTGCGAAAAACAACACACACATAACACATATTCTCTTTACGGTGTGATGTCTTTTCTGCCATATATTTGCCTCAGTAGCTGAGAATTCCAGGAATTATGCCAAGCTGGCAAAAATCATGAGGAATTTCTCTTAATATTTGGAAACGGCTATATTGGAATAATCATATTTCCTTCTTTTCATTACATTAAATTCATAAATAAAATACTGAGAATCCATTTAATTGTTGGGGTCATCCCGTGTGGAAGCCGTTTCACTGGATAAAGATACAAATGCGAATTTTTTACCATAGATTTATTAATATCTTCAGCGTGCACAGTAATTCTTGCAGCCCCATCGCTTAGTTCGTCATTGAAATACAGAGCAATTTATACGTCGATCTCCAAAAAAGGGTGTTTTTCTGTTGCCACGCTAGAGGACGCTGTGATTATCTTAAGGAAAAAGAGTAAACGGCATCATAATGTGCAGACTTAACTACAGTCCGAAAACTAATTTATTAAAAAATATTAAAAGCTAAATTTTGTGTGCCCGTTAAACTTTTTTTTGTGAATTTTGGTGTTTTGTTCACAGATTTTTCAATGAATAAAAAAAAACTATCGCAATTATCCTAGCTTGCGGACCGTAGAAATATGTTCTGAATAAGTCGTGACAATTTCAAAGAATTTCGTTTGATAAATTTTGGGCTGTAGTGGCGCCGATTTTCAACATGCGGTTTCGATAAAAACGCATTTAAAAAGTAGAATGCGATTTTTAGCCATCAAACCTTAACTGACCATTAATCTGCTATCTTGTCCTCTTTGCGAAGTCATTCGAACGTCATTCGGACCGTTAAATCGTCATCATCATAACGGCGCAACAACCGGTATTCTGTCTAGGCCTGCCTTAATAAGAAACTCCAGACATCCCGGTTTTGCACCGAGGTCCACCAATTCGATATCCCTAAAAGCTGTCTGGCGTCCTGACCTGCAATCGCTCCATCTTAGGCAGGGTCTGCCTCGTCTTCCTTTTCTACCATAGATATTGCCCTTATAGACTTTCCGGGTTGGACCATCCTCATTCATACGGATTTAGTGGCCCGCCTACAGTAACCTATTCAGCCGGATTTTATCCACAACCGGATGGTCATGGTATCGCTAATAGATTTCGTCGTTATGTAGGCTACGGAATCGTCCATCCTCATGTAGGGGGCCAAAAATTCTTCGGAGGATTCGTCTCTCGAACGCGGCTAAGAGTTCGTAATTTTTCTTGCAAAGAACCCAAGTTTCCGAGGAATACATGAGGACTGGCAAGATCATAGTCTTGTACAGTAAGAGCTTTGACCCTGTGGTGAGACGTTTCGAGCGGAACAGTTTTTGTAAGCTGGAATAGGCTCTGGTGGCTGACAATAACCGTGCGCGGATTTCATCATCGTAGCTGTTATCGGTTGTGATTTTCGACCCGAGTTAGGAGAAATTGTGAACGGTTTCAAAGTTGTATTCTCCTATCCTTATTCTTCCTGTTTGACCAGTGCGGTTTGATGTTGTTGGTTGATTCGTCCTCGGTGCTGACATTGCCACCATATATTTTGTCTTGCCTTCATTGATGTGCAGCCCAAGATTTCGCGCCGCCTGCTCGATCTGGATGAAGGCAGTTTGTACGTCTCGGGTGGTTCTTCCCATGATATCGATATCGTCAGCATAGGCCAGTAGTTGGGTGGAATTGAAGAGGATCACACCTCTTGCATTTACATCAGCATCACGGATCACTTTCTCGAGGGCCAGGTTACAGAGGACGCATGATAGGTTAGCCTAGTCAGTCTTATTAATTTCGTCGGGATAACGAATTCTCTCATGGCCGTGTACAGTTTTACCCTGGCTATGCTATCATAGGCGGCTTTAAAGTTGATGAATAGATGGTGCAACTGTTATCCATATTCTAACAGTTTTTCCATCGCTTGCCGCAGAGAGAAAATCTGATCTGTTGCCGATTTGTCTGGAGTGAAGCGTCTCTGGTATGGGCGAATGATGTTCTGGGCGTATGGGGCTATCCGGCTTAGCAAGATAACGGAGGATATCTTATAGATGTTACTCAGCAACGTGATACCTCTATAATTGCTGCACTGTGTGATATCTCCCTTTTTATGTATGAGACAAACAATGCCTCGTTGCCAATCGTTAGGCATTGATTCGCTGTCCCATACCTTGAGCACAAGTTGATGAACCACTTGGTGTAACTGGTCGCCTCCATACTTCACCAGTTCGGCTGTAATTCCATCGGCTCCTGGCGACTTACGATTTTTTAGCCGATGAATTGCACGAACTGTTTCTCCTAAACTTGGTGGTGAACCGTTAAATACGAGCTTTATTACGGCGATCGACATAAACCCCGCATATGACTTATCATGTGTTTAACAATATAAATTCGGAACGACTCTGAATATTAAAAAATCACTTTACCCATATATTTTACACTATATATAGATACAATTGATGCAAAAAAAAATTCGATTCCGCTGATCCGACACACGGGATGACCCCTTTAATTGTTTTGTTTTTGTCTCTGCATAATGATTTAATTGGCTTAGTATAGTTTGTCCAATAATTTTTAAAATACCGTGTAACCGTTAAAAAGCGTCACATGATCGAAACTATATGTTCGGTCATAATTCAGTTCGTGCTAGAACACAACAGAATGACGTCTTGGGAGGTATTATTCAATAGACTTCGATATCGGTTGAGTGGTCAAAAGCTTTTCCCTCCACTGTATTTACGCTAACAATGATTTCATACCCAACGCCCTCAACATTCGATACCGACTTGACGTTATTCAGATACTATTATGCTTAAAAGTAAGCAAAAACCTCCAATTTGTAATACCAAAATATACTGTCTGCCTAAAAATAAAATAATTTTTGATGAATATATGTAAGTATATGTATCTGCATGCATTAATATTTACTGCAAACAAGTCACACCTTTTATTGTATCAGTACGTGCGTAAGCTGTTGCAGTCGTTCTGGGGCTCAAAAGATTTATGGCATGTAGCAACAAACCAATAGAATCATTTTGAGATTACTTATTGCTCTGGCAAATGGAACATGAACGATAGATTAAACAATTTACCCTATCATTGTTTTCAAACTATAGTCATCAGCGCTCTGCTTAGCGCTTATTGGTTTATGGGAAGTTTTATGAGCTCAACTTGTCACAATGTCACGAATCGTTCATGAAATATGAGTTTGCACTCAGAATGTTAAGACAAAATGGCTTATTTCAAACGACATTAAAAAGATATGAAAATAATTGGTAATATAAAAAAAGTAAGTTGTCTGCATATATATCTGGAAATAAACCTTGCTTAAATTAGTGTGAATCCATCTGGATTTGACGGAAATAGTTGATAGACATCAAACCGAATCGCATGTTTTTGGGGTTGCGACAGAGACTTTGAATAAGTACTTCCTTATGAGATGGTTAGTAGCTAGTATATATTCTTATATTTAGCTACAGTGATGACACACATATGGCTTACACCTACTAGGCTTAGCGAGTCCTGGTAACAATGGCAAAATGAAGTGAAATCCATATGACACAGTAACATTATGTACTAGTCAGTCAAGTCCAAATCCTAAAGCTGACCTTACGCGATCAGTATTTCATCAGTATCCCCATAAGTCAATCCATCAAAAATGGACATGACAAGCCGACAAAAAACCCACTTTTGTTGCATGCATTTAACGATCCGAAACCCTCGGAAGTCCTGTTTCGTTTAAAAACACAATGATAACTACGCTACACTCAACTTAGCATGAGTCCAGCCAATCTGACAGATTTTATTTAAAAGTTTAAATTTTCATCAGTCCATCACCCATTGCCTTAAAAATACACTAGATGATCAGCTTACCATAATTTTGTCATTCAGGCTGACGACAGGCTGATGAAATACTGTTTGTCTAAGGTCAGCCTAACAGTAACATCAGCCACCACGACAATTAATTACTCTTAGAAACTCCCCAAACGATAGTGATATTATTATTGGGAACGAATTTGTAGCCGGCGGAGCAGATTCTCTGACGATCTCCCTTTTTGTATCTGTGAGTTTCATTGGATGTAAATTTGAATTGATCGAAAAAATCTGGATCGCCCAGCTTTATATGCAAACCACCATTTTGCTGCATACTTCAAGTGGTTCTTTTAAAAACCGCAATACTTCTCCTTCTAAATTTTAAAAACGCCTCCCCAACACCTCACCTTTTAGGATGAAATGCATAACTAGAGACCGACATAAAATCAACTACAACATATAATAAAAAATCCGTTTTTCGTTTTGGATCTAATTTGAATTTTATTCGTCTACGATTCCAAACTGGTCATCATACAGTTAACGTTGGAGCCTTAGGCTCTAAAATTATATCCGGTACCAATCGGGCGATCATGTTCTGGGTTAGCTTCAGTAGAATCGAAAATGCAGGGATGACGGCTCTTAATATTTGGTCTTAATTCGATGATTGATTTTTTTTGACAAATTAGCTCGGGTGATAAAGGACATTGCTTAGCTTCTGGATAATAACACTTTCAGGTCCATAATCGGGTTTTCTGAGAACACCCTTGAGCCTGATCTGCCCTCGATAAATGACCGTCTATGAAGATTATCCAGTCGGTCATTTGTCGCTTTCACATTTGCTGCTTTCTGTAATTAGACAGAGTATGTCTTCTCACTGACAAATACAACAAGTCGGAATATCGGAAGCTCGCGCTTCGGGTGTAAAGGTTTTGTGTTCATTTTATGTAAGAAATTTCAACGCACATTTTTCTATCCGTATGTAGCTACAAATCAAACATATTCCTTCATATTTTTCCAAACTACGAGACATACGTATATATTACAGCCATAGATATTACGCGCACCCTAAACAAACAAACTGCCTATTTCCAAATACTGTACACATATATGCACGTATATCCCATGCCATTTTGTACTGTTTGGATGAACATAAGGGGGGTGCCGGGTAAATTTATAAAATGTGGAAATATACTATTATTAACCTTATTTATGCAGATATCGGAACCGGATATATTTTGAGGCCTAGATTTTGTAGAGATGCACTACCGTGATTTTTTTTCAGATTTTTCGGTTGGATAGGTTCTGAGAATGAAACCTGTTACACTTTTTGTGGGTCATATTTTGAGCCCTCACTCCCGCATGTTACACCCAATATCAAATATGGAACCAGTTTCAAAAAGTACTAATTCAGACCTTTCATTTGATACCCCACATGGCTACATTCTGCGAAAAAAAAAATTTGCACCCTTCATTCACATGTATGGGGAGCCCCCTTAAACTGAACATAAAATGGCGCCACTTACTGCATGTAAAGGGAACACCAGATTACATACTCTCATCAATTTTCATGATAATCGGTCTAGCCGTTTCCGAATAAATTGGGTGTGACAGACAGACAGACAGACAGAGTGGAGCTGCGTATCGCATAAGTGTACTCCGAACATGTTGCGCTTACAGAACTATTTCTAATGAAGCAGCTTGCGTGATAGCAGGAATGATCCCGATTGAGATTCTGGCGAAAGAAATACAACGACTTTACGATCGAACGTACCTCACCGAAGAATCTCCTGCCCGTCGGCAACAGTTCGCACGAGCTGAAACTGTCGCGGAATGGCAAGAGAAGTGGGACGAGTCAGAAAAAGGCCGTTGGACTCACAAAATCATATGGGATATCCGGAAATGGATCGAGCGACCTCACGGCGAAGTAGGCTTCGACCTAACTCAATTCTTAAGCGGACACGGAGGCTATCGAGCATATCTGTATCGATTTGGGCGTGATGATTCGCCATATTGCCCACAGTGTGCAAACATTCCAGAGGACGCAGAACACGTCTTTTTTCACTGCCCCAGATTCGAAACCCAAAGGGCTACATTAGAAGCTACAACCGAGGAGCACTTTACACCCGAAAATATCATGGAGCTTATGGTGAAAGCCAAGGGGATATGGACCGAAGTTGAAAAAGTGATTACAGCCATCGGAAAGAAGCTTAGGCAGGAGGAAGTCATCCGAAAGAATGAACGCGAGAGGAACACGAATGTTAACATGAGCGCAGAATAAATTCTGATCCAGCCCCGCGACGTAATACCAAATGGGAGTCCCGCGGGGAGAGTGGAAGGAGAAGGAGGTGGTTTTAGTGGGTAAGAGTCCAACATAACCGTGTGGCAGGAGCCTGCAGTAGCTTTTGAAGCTTTCGACCTTCCATCGGAACAAAACAAAAAAAACAAAAAAGACAGACAGACAGACAGACAGACATACAGACAGACGGACAGACGGACAGACGGACAGACGGACAGACGGACAGACGGACAGACGGACAGACGGACAGACGGACAGACGGACAGACGGACAGACGGACAGACGGACAGACGGACAGACAGACACCGTCTCGATCCTAATAAGGTTTTGTTTCACACAAAACCTTAAAAATTACATGATCGGTAGACATTGAAATCGCCTGATATTTACCAAGGGATTTTTAAATCAGCGCATGGCCATACGACCAGTAGTATGAAGCTTATATGTATCGTCAGCTGTATTCTCTTTAATTTCCAAATGAACAGGAGTTAGATTTTCAATAACTTCGAGTACTTCGGATGCCGTATCTCATATCACTCCAGTAATTCTGCTGTTAGAAAATTTCAGCCTTGGCTACCAAGCGAAGCATGCATACACCGAATGGGCGTCATGCAGTGAACCCGTTGTTATGATAGTCCCCATGTCCTACAACTTGGAATCGAGATACACTCCTCATACTTAACTGTTTGTTTCAGCTGCAATTTCAACAGTCATAAAGTAGATAGGATACTTAACGTCTATAGTGAACATAACCGGTCAGGTCTCTGACACCGTCTGTGGATCGCCTGTATAGTTGTACGCAAGCGTTCATTTACTGTGTCCCAGAATTGTCGATAATAAATACGGCTGCAGGATAATGGGCGAATGTTCGCACAAAGATTTTTGTGTCATCTAGGAGTCACAGCGAGGTCTCAACCTACCAGGATCCATTAGAAGGGAGGACATATGACCCTTCTGCGGGCAGTTACTAAGACATCTTGCCTCAATAGGCTCTTACCCGATTACAATATAATAAACTTTTATCTAATATTTCAGCAAATGAAGAATTCAACAAGTCTTTCCAATCCTTTAAGGACGAAGAAATTTCAGTCAGAAACTTTTGCGGCCATCTTGGTAGCTTTTCCTTTTTTGGAAATAAGTATCGCCCCCACATCACGGTTGGTAACAGGAATATACGCGTATGCTGGGCATGTAAAATATATATTTCGAATATAAGTCTATTCTCTCCATAAAAAGGGGAGTAATGATTCTGGTTAGAGCACAAGGCTGCCACACGGAAGGTGGCGGTTCAAATCTCACTGGTGGCAGTGGAATTTGTATCGTGATTTGACATCGGATCCCAGTCGACTCAGCTGTGAATGAGTACCTGAGTCAAATCAGGGTAATAATCTCAGGCCAGCGTAATGTTGACCACATTGCTGCCTATAAGTTTCTATAATCCTGTAGTGTATCGTTACGTTCTTGAATGAACTGCTCTAACACACTTTAAGGCCCTGACCCAATTGGATTGTTGAGCCAATGATTATTATTATTGTTAATGATTTTGGTCCGCAGATTCTTATCTACAAAATGAATTAAATATCCCATTGTCGCTCTAGAGATGCAAGCTAAAGTCAGCTCTCTCCGTTGCGGACTGTATATGGCTGTCGGCCTTGCCGTTTGCCGTTACCTCATCGCATTATGTTTACCTCCCGTTCTGTGAACGCATGTTACTCCGCGGTTAAACACGCTCATTGGAAAGGATCCACTTCCACTTTTAGGCCGGTGGATTTTATGCACCTCTTCGGAGCTTTCTGAGCCTCAGACTTCAGAACTTGTGTGAGGAGTATTTTGATCAGTCTCTTCTGCTTCGTCAAATCTGAGTTTCGTAGATAGCTCATTTTAAGGTTTTGTGTAAAACAGCAAACAAAATATTTATATATATAGTTCAAAAAGCCCACGGACCCTCTTCCCGCCCAACCGGACCGAGGCGCGACCAACCTAAGGATGGACTGAAGGCAACATCCGACGACCCGCAACACAGCGATGATGCGTTTCAAGGCAAAGTTTGTGCAACCATGCGAAAATATGTATTATAGCTACATCCCGATTGTCGCAAACATTTCAAGCAGTGACGCGGTGATTATAAACTTCAGAAACATATTGATGTTAATCGAAAACAGTACCAATTAAGACTGGAACCCACTAGGACAGTTTGTTACCGGACAGGACTCTTGGAATATAGCACAGATTGTAAGGATAACCGATTTTTGCATCTCCATGTATAGTCCAGTCCTAAGATCGAGCGTTTTCAGTGCTTTATGAAAAGTTTCCGGGACTAATCCCGTCGCTGAAATTACTACTGGGACTACTTCGATCTTTTGTAGTCTCGAAGACTGCTTCATATCGTCCGTCAAAGGGCCGTAGTTCCGGATTTTTTCCAGCTGTTTTTCAACAGTGTTCCGATCCAACGATACGGAACCACGTTCGTTTTTCTTTCAGAAGCAGAACTTGATCGGGTCTATTGTGATTAACACTGTGGTCGGTGGCAATAGTGTGATCCCGCAGTAGTTTAGCCCGATCATTTTCAAAGATTTTCTGTGGAATATGAATGTAGTAAGGATGGTAGGTTACCACTAAGTTATGTTTCAACGCAAGGTTTTGATGAAGAATCTTGCAGACGGAATTATGACGATTGGTGTACTCAGTACTGCTCAACATTCTGCACGCAGTTGTTATGTGCTGGGTGGTCTCCTCTTCACAGTTGCATAACCTACAACTGGAGTTAGTGATTGAGGAGTCGTGAAAAATGTACCGTTTATAATTTTTTGTTGAGAGCGAAGTATCCTAAATTGAAGTTAGGAATGCTTCAGTCTCATGGAATGGTGTAAGTCAACCATTTGTTGGAGGCTGATGTCACTGCCTGGCCACAAAAATTTTTTATACGGCCTCTCTTTCTCTTCTCTTTCTCTTTTCACATGTCGATCTGCTGTTGAACTGAAATAACATTCGACATGGGATCCCATTCTCTGCTTCTCATGTTCAAAGGAGATAATTTATTATCTGCCATGACGGTAACCTGATGTATTTGGCTAGAGGATTGTTTCTCGAAGAAAAACTCACAAAGAGAATGCACTTGATTGTAGTGCAATATTTTCAAATCAAGTACCCCCCTTCCACCCTGATGACGTGGGATAGTGATCCTCAATTTTTCCGAGCTCTATTGTGCATGTTGTTGTTTGCAAGAACTACCCTTACTCGTCTATTGACAGATTCTAAATTCGTATTACTCCACTGTATCACACCGAAAGTGTATAAAAGGACGGGAATGGTGAAAGTGTTGATCGCCATGGTTTGGTTTTACCCGAACAGCTCAGTTTTCAGGATAAGATCCAGACGCCATTCTAATTCCCCAAGCAACTTAGATTTCATTATTGCCACAGCAGGTGTTGTTGCTTGTAATATGCCGAGGTATTTGTAGACGTCGTCCGAGTCCATTGTTCTGTTAAGGGAAAGTCGCACCGCGTCCTTGGAGAACTATTGTGTCCGAGTCCATACCCTCAATTTGGATGTTATCTTGGCTGTGTTTTTCCCGAACAATTGTTTTTATGCCTGCTGAACTGGATAGTGATGCCCAGCAAGTAGCGAAGTTGGTTTTCGTCTTTGGCATACAATTTGATGTCGTCAATATGCATTAAATGACATAGTGTGCACCTCGGCAATATACCATATTTGACTTGAAACCCGTATTTGCTTTCATGAAAAAGATGGAATAGTGGATTTAAAGCCAGACAAAACAACAGTGGGCTTAGAGAGTCGCCTTGGAAAATGCCACGCCTGATAGGTATCTCTCCTGATGTTTGTGAGGATACCGATAGTTTCGTGCTCCAATTCATCACTGTTCTCAGTATTACAGTACACTTGTAGTAACCACGAATATGATATGGAGTCAGAAGCTGATTTATAAGCGATGTAGGTTGTCGAGATATTTCGTTTTTGACGGACAGCCTCCTTTGCAGCTACCGTATCGATTATAATCTGTTCTTTATAGCCTCGGGAGCCTTTTGCGCATTCCTCTTGCTCCTCAGCTATCAATTTGTGAACATTAAGATGTTTTGAGATGTTCGCGCGCAGAACTGAAGTGAAGACCTTGTAGATGGTACGAAGACCATGCCTTTTCAAGAACTTCTACGTCAGCTTCAGTTATCTCAAGCATGGTCATTTCGGAGAGGGCCTCGCGTGAACGCATAAAGTATGGCAGCCACGCTACTTCTAAATTGCAACGGCTGGCTTCACTCTAAACACTTCTGCAGAAGTCTTCTACCTGATCCAGACGGAGGTTATTTTTACAACCTGAGTTGGCAAGACTTTTATAGAATCAGCGTTGGTTTTGGAAGAACAAGGTGTTGTCTGTCCTTCGCTGAAAGCTTTTTTGATACCTACGTATGCGATTGGAGCATACCGCAAATTTTTGCTTCTGTACCTCCAAAATTTCTTCGATTGACATATCATTGGACAGATGGTAGTTTCCAATGATGTTGGTGACGCATCTGTGCACTTTTGGTGATGGATTTCCAAGAAGTCCTTGCGTGACACGAGCTACCTCCTTTCTCAACTTTTCAACTCTTTTGTTGAGTCAAAATACCCAGAACGGTAAATTCCTCCTGCGCGTATCTCTGTTATTCGCTCCAAGTTGTTGAATATGAAGGCGAATAACCGTGGCCGCTGCAACCTAGATCAGGCTGTAAACCTCTGTAACAGTAATTTCACTAGACGATCAGCCAAAATTCTGTCAACGGCAGCAATGATATTCGCAGTTACCGAAGTAAACTTTAGTTTTGAGATCCTTGGCCTAGCGTCTCGAAGAATATCAGCATATTCTGTGAATGTGACCTGGAATGCGATCAAAGCCGACATCCCCTGTCACTAAGCTTCTTCTGATTACTGGGTTCATGGAGTGCCTTACAGGTGGAGTATTCGAGTTGCTCTTTGGTTCAGTCCGGTAAGTTGATGACTCCAAACCGAACTCAAGTGAAACTTCGTGGAAAATTTGTTGCCTAGTTGGTAAGGCAAGTCGATTATCACTATCACCCGGTATTGATTGACGACGTACTGCTCCGGAACATGATTAAATTTCGGGAAGCCGATTATGAACGCATCATGTGGTCAGTGTCTGTACCATGATGGATTCCGTTCCAAATGCATGACTCGGTAATAGACGCGGGCGATAAAGTCGTTAAATTGGTTCCTCGAAACCATACGACGCCTAGGTTTTCCATTCCTGGTCGTTTACGGCATAACCGCCAAAGCATCCAATGGTGAATAGCCACTCTGGTGTTGTTTAGCGATTCTTAACCGTGTTCGGTACTGTCTTCGTGTCCCTGGGGTCCCATTGAAAGAATTTAAACAGATGTCTCAAATTTTATTCCCACGAGTAATAGTGAACCAGTCAGCACTGCAACAGAGCTCCAATGTTGCAATGCCCTATGGTTAATTCCAAAGGTAGAGAAGGTGTTTGGGGGGGAGCCGCTGAAATACAGTGTAATGTCATTGCAATTCATCCGATAAGCGCATCGATTCCTTCACCCTCGATTACAGATTTGTTAAGGAGGTTTCCTCCCCCAGAAAGGGAAGGATAGGTTTGGGAAGCCGAACACAAATGGAAACGTTCTGCTTATCCGCAGCTACTTATTTACAAGATCATCTTGCGACATTCGTAGTTGACCCGGTGGGTCATGTTATTATTCGCAACCCATGACACGCGCCTGGTGGCATGCAGCTCTGCATTTGCAACTCAGGTCGGAATTAACTTGGTACCCCAGGTATGTATATATACTATATGTTACTATAATTTTAAGTAATTGCTGCAGAACCTCCCTTAGGTCCACCCTATAAAATAAATACATAAAACTTTTCATGAACTGTTTAGCTTCTGCTTTCTTGACTTGTTGAAACCTACTGGCATATTAGCTGGGTTCATCCGGTATGATTTCACATTTTGACAAGGGAATCGTATCTCAGGCATACGACACTTGTACATATTTTGATTTGAAATAAGCGAACCACCAAAGAATTTCCTCTTCTCACTGTTGACTTTTTAAGGTTGATTAAAAAAAAAGTCAATAGGGAGATGAGGAGTGCACTGCTTATTTATCCTGTGGAGAGGACGTAGTTCTCAGTGGATCCTTCATAAGAGTTAATGCGCTTTTAAGGTTGACTTATTCCTTCTACGATTACCTATCTTATCGTGTTGAGGGGGTTCAGTAAGGAGGATCTTCCGGGAAACCAGGGGTAACACCTGAAGCTAAACCGAGGGATGAATGACCACAGGGGTTAAGACGTGACCATCAATGGTGAACTCCGGGTTCCAGGCAATCCCCAGTTTCAACTAGCCTTGTCTCGGCAAAAGGGGGCTCTGCCAAGATCGACCTCTATTCCCCGGTAAAACAAAGGCCATGATAGCCAACTGTGCAGAAATTAAAATCTTAAAAAACCAAAACAAAAGAATTCAACAGTTCTTTGATCATGGTGATCCAACCCTGAGTGAAGGGGCACCCCTGACCTCTTCCATGGAGAACCTGAATCTAGACTCAGATTCGCCACCTATTCAAGTCAACCAGTCCTTAACGGATGAGCCGAAGCATTGCCCTTCAGCCAGCATTCCTGACCCCGGGCTCTAATCGGCGCCATATGCTGGGACTACCTACGGGTAAGCATATGCTTTCGGGCAGCAGACAGCCTCTGGGTAAACAGCCTTCGCGCTCCCCATTTGTGTGAATGTTGAAGGGAAAAGATCGTCTGGGGAATCTGCGGCTAAGGGCAAACCAAAGCGGCAGTGGTCTTCCTACAATACCAACTTTTCGAAGGCTCGGCCGGCGACGGCTAAGTCAGCAATTCCAGCCACGGCTATCGAGGTCGACGGATGGGTCTTGTATTACGACACCAATCCTTCCGATTACGATACTGGGCAGTGTGAGCAGCTTATGAGGAAACTCCTCCTAACTGTGAGCACTGCATCCTTGCAAGGGATTACATTATGCTTTGTCGGTAGGTGCATAACGTAAAATGTTACGGATAAACTGTGCCGACGAAAGAATAAACGAGTGGCTTAGACAGTACTGCTCCTCCTTCAACGATGTGTGGCAGGATGCGCGACTGACCCGAAAGAGAGTTTCCGCTATTCCGCTTAAACTTCCGACATGTTGGCTTTTTGTATGCCAATGGAAGTGATAGACCCCGCCCCTGCATGGTGGTTTCAAAAGTCCTAAAATCTACCTTGGTTATCGACTTATGTGACGGCGACACCATAACAGTCAAATTGACAATAAAAAGCCAACAGGGAAATAAGGAGATACTACAGTGCTTATTTCCCTTATGACGTAGGCGAAGTGGAGCATTCATCAGAGCTAACCAATATGCCAAAAGTAAAGACATGGGAAGAATAGCAGGATGCGATGTTAACGCCCACCATATATGCTGAGAAAGTTCCAATATCAACGCGAGAGGATCGGTAGGAACCGAAATGCAGATCGTCAATTTGGGTAATGAACCCACTTTCTTCAACGTGGTCAGACAAAAGGTCATCGACATCACGGTGGCATCCCCTGACCCCACAAACCATGGATCCACCTCCACCTAGTCCATTTCGGAATCCACATCAGACAGCCTGGGCGACGTACAAAACAAAACTGAGCGCCCAAGTTACGATCCCTGGGAGACACATCAAATCCATTGCTGGAATTGAGAAAACAACCCAAATGATCCCTGCCAGCATGAAAGAAACTCTCGAAGAAGAAGAGCTGTCTACTCATAATACCAAAGAAGGGTAAAACACCATGCTGGAACTCAAGTTTGGCGAAAAAGAGGAAGACGACAAGGGTGCTCCTCAACCGAGCTCAAAAAGCTCTAAAGAAAGGCATAAGGTCGGCCAAATATCCTCATGAAAATGCCTTTGCGAAGAGACCAACTCTCTTGAGGCAACCTCAAAGTTTAAGCAGTTCGGTTATCTACGTTTACAGAGCTGGAGGTACACAGAAAGCGACGAGGAAACGGCAGACCATTTGCTTGAAGTGCAGTTCCTAGACAGCATCTAAAATCTCATCTCAAGGCCGACAGACGCATACAGCCCTCAACCGGAAGATTGGACTCTGGTAGGCAAAATAGTTTCACGGGAGCGAGTGAAATGGACATTTAACTCGTGCCATAGACAAAAGTCTGCATGTCCGGATAGCATGATTCCTGCTCTAGTAATATAGGGAATGGATGTCCTGGGCCTACTCATTCATCAATCATTCTAACTTCCTTTCTGCTAAAAGGACTGGAAAGACTAGTAGACCTTTTCCTAAGAAATACATATATCCTTAAGTGGCCACTTCACTCTAGGCCGCCTACCAGAATGGCAAATCCACGGAGTCAGTACTCCATGCACTAACGGCAAGAATTGAGAAGACAATCTCTGGTAAAAATTACGCCTTAGGCGCATTTATGGACAGCGAAAGCGCCTTTAATTATGTCACATTCCGATAACCGATATTACTATAAAATTTAAAGATTAAAGGGTAAACTAAAAGAAGGTTTCAAGTCTATTCCTAGAAAATATGCTTATAATAAATATGGTAACATTCTATTATTAACTTTATTTAAACCGACATCGATATGGAGAGCATTTTGAGGCCTAGATACCATGTGCATGAACCACTGCATTTCTTTTCTGATATTTGGATTAGCGAGTTTGTGAGAGCGGGTCCATTTTCGGACCCCCGCACTCCTCACATTTGCAATCAATGTCATAACCAATATGACTATACTCTGTGAAAAAAATTACACCCCTCTTGTGCATATTCATAGTACAGCCATAAATTCTGTCAGTCAAACAAATCTTTATTTCTCTCGAAGTAATAAACCAAATCAATTGAAAAGTACACTATTAAAATAAGGAAGCATAGAACTTTCAAACGAAAAAAAAAATTATTCAAAATGGCAGCCGCTAGCAGCTATAAAGGCCCAAAGTTTGTGAGGCCGTGCATCGATCGCTTCACGCACGTTATGAAGTGCCACGCACGAATCTGGCCTTCAAACTCTCCAAATCCAATCCGATCGCACGCAGTCTCTAACTTAGCTCAAAGGCTGTAGTCCAGATAATTCAAATCTGGGCTGCCTGAGGCCCATTCATCCGCGACTATGAAGTCAGGAACATGCGCCGCTAACCACTGCTGAATTATCTTGGCTTTATGAGCGGGGGCCGAGTCCTATCTCGAGCCATTGACTACATCCTCTAACATCTTTTCGTATACGCTCGCATTGGTTTTGACACCGGCTTCGCAGAATATCAATAACTCCGTGATATGAGACGCCCCACCATACCATAACAGAAGTCGGATGGTAACAACGTTCGACTCGCGTATATTCTCGATCATTTTGTCGGTTGAGTTTTTCTTCGGCGGTAAACATTTTTTCAAAAGAAAATAGAATTTGAATGGCGAGCTTGAGGGTTTTGCGGGTTGCGCGGGTGCGGTTGATGTTGCCTATCGCCCACCAGTAGTTTGGCCATCTACTAGGGAATAAGCACCCCCTAGGCATAGACGCGTCACATATTTTGTGCGATGCATTGGGATACATGGGCAGCTCTTTCCGTGGAGACGCCCGGTTTATTAGGTTGGTCTAGCCATTCCTCTATGAAGGTCTGCTCATTCAAGGCTTTCGCAGACCAGCCTGACATCTTCCTCGGTTTCCGGAATGATGGTCCTCTGCTCTGTGGCTCCTATCTACGATTGAGGCAGACCCCCCTTTCTGAAAGGTGTTTACATAACTTTCGTTGGCCAGAATTATATCCAGCTGTGCAAAAGCGTCTAATAGACTGCGGCGTTGCATCATTCTATGTCGAATTTAAGTCCCCATACATACAAAAGGTAGTGGAAATTTTGTTCACTAAATATAGTCATGTGGGGTATCATACGAAAAGTCGCGTTTAGTACTTTTCATCTTAGTTCTTAATGGGGAGTGCTGGGGGCTCGAAAATGATCATTTCTTTCACGGACCCATCAACCCAACCCAAAGGCTGCCACTATATGGTGCCTAAGCTCCAAAATACCCTCCATGCTGATATCGGTTCAAAAAAGTTAATAATAGTATATTACTACAATTTTTAGTAATTGTCTGCTCAGGTTCATCCTGGAATCATGAAACAGCAATATAGGCTGTCAGATAGAGCATGATCCTACTTTAATTTAGTGGAAATCGCGCTATTATTAACAAAGCTATAATTGGTCAAAGTTTTTGCTGCTGGGAAAATTCAAGATTTTGAATGTCAATATCACACGAAAGTAGATAAAATGTGCATACATTATATGCTAGGTACTAATGGGACAAATGTCCACTCAAATGTTTTTGTAAAAGAAATACACAAAACCTTTGATACCGGTTTTTTCTATTCTTTATTTTATTCTATTCTTTCGTACTCCGTTTGCAAATTTGAAGATTTTTTGGGCGTATGCCGTATGAACTGAGGTAGTGAACGCAGGGCTTAATCAAACGAAGCATTCAACGTTAAGCCTGTGAACCATATTGTTATTTATCTCACTGCCTATTTGACTGTCTGCCTGTCACGCGCCCCCTATTTGAAAAGGAGTGAACCCATAGTTACGAAATTCACTGAGCATATGGAAAATATGAAAGCTCCTGCATTATAGGAGAGTGGGAAAAAGTATGATATTTCCCACAATATAGATATTTAATGTCTCAAACAAAATCATCAGGTCTAATAAAAATTATTAAGCATTAAGATGAATTGGAAATTAGAAGAAACCTTGGAGTACTTAGAGACTACTATAGGATCGGCCCTGGCACCCAACTTTAAATTTACGCAACAGTTGGTTAATGCTCAGCAAACTATATGACCCACTATCTCTCCAGAAAAGGTGAGCCTTCAAACGACTCTCCAGACAAGTCGGGGTACCGAAAGCTGGGCGCTTCGGGTATAAAAGTTTTTGGTTCATCTTATGTTAGGAACTCTCCATGAACGTTTCTCCATTAGTACATAGCTAAGAATGCAAAATAGTATTGTATTCCACATTTTGCCCAACTCCAAGATAAATAAACATTCCCGCATGCCAATGCATACATATGTATGCATGTACGCATCTAAATTGACCTGACGCATCTCTACATATTTCCACCTTACCCCGTGCTCAAAAGCATCCACATATATACGTAAATTGAATGGCGCTAGTGAACGAGACAAAGGTTGAAGAAAAAGAAGCTAACGTACGCACATGTCTACCATATTCGATACTGCCCGCAAACTTTATTAGCAGATATATATACATACGCATGTCTGTCTTGAGTAATTGATACTTGTATATAAATAATTAAAAAAGAAAACTAAAATGGCACCATGGACCCCGCCATGTTAGTTCACTTTATATTATGATGACGTTATACACGGCTTAAAGTGTAATAAATTTACGTGAAATGCAAATCTTCTATAACTTCGTTAATAATGGTTGGATTTCTCTCAAATTTCCAAAGTAGTGTATTATATTATTACTTATAATGGTATCGAAACTTGTACTTCTAGAATGAACTTAAGGGAGTTTTCGGGTGAATTTCTAAAATATAGTAATATACTATTATTAACTTTATTTGAGCAGATATCGGAATGGGATGCGTTTTAAAACTTCGATTTTGTATAGATGCACCGTCGTATATTTTTTTAAAGATTTCTCGGTTGGTTCTTTGAACGAGACCTGTTTTACTTTTTGGGCGCTCACTTCTCTATGTTTTAGCACCAACAAGAACTTATTTCTTCTCTTTCGAGTTGATACCCCACATCACCATATGTAGAAAAAAAATGTACAACCCCTTTCCTATGTATGGGAGGCCCCCTTAAACTCAACACAAAAGATGCCACTTGCCATATGTAAGAAGATCCACAGTCCACACGTTCAAATGGAGAACAGCACATTGATTGATGATTGCTATCAGCTTTTCCAAAATATACCTCGTTCATGCTGTTAACTAACAAATTAAGAAACTTTAAAGTAAGCTGCCATCAAGTCTTAGATATTGGAATAAATACCAAAATATCATTCACAGTAAATTTGTCACATGGAGCGTCTTAAACTAGTAATAACTTAATATATGGTTGCCATAGCCCCCTATGTGAGACAAATTCCTCATTAGTTAGTGTCGTAGGCCCGAAGGTCCGAATGGCTCAGTGGTGAGAGCGCTAGGCTATCGAAACCTAAGGTCGCGATGCAAAGCTCATTGAGGCCAGGGGGATTTGTGTTGGTCGTTAAACACCAGCCAAACTAGGTCGGAGCGAAATTATTTTGTTTGAGGATTGAAAGAGTCTAAGTCCATATCCAGTTGATGTCGAACCCCCCTCAATCTTCAAACAAAATAATTTCGCTCCTGCATAGCATTTTAAAAATCATCCCATTCTTCCACTCTCTGGGAAACGTCTTGCATTCTCAAGATTACTGTTCGAGTGGAAGCAGCAGACCTGCAGTAACTACAGGTGCAAAAATATATTTATTTTTGCATCTGCGGGGAGACTGTCAAGCCCAGCGGCTTTACTTCGTTTGAGTGTATTGATGGGCCAAATAACTTCTCTTCTGCTTAAAGGGTCAGTTGGTATCAGCATGTTACAGTGATTAGCTATTTCATCCACCAGAGGTGGAACTCTACCGGCTGTGATACAGTTATCAACTGTAGTAAAGTATTCTTTCCACCTTTGCAGTTATTAATCATCGTTCATGGGAAGTTGACGGTTCATGTCCTCTACGGTACCATCGAAAGATTTGCGATCACATGCAAATAGTTCCGTGATGTTGTATACCCGTTATTTGCGTTTTGAGGTATTTCCCGCTTCCCTAACCAACACAATACCAAATTTTCTTTTGTCACAGCGCACACTATGCTGAACTTCTCGCGATTTCGCTTAGTATCGGAGTTCGAGTACGTCACGTCCGCCACCACGGGCAACCTTCAGCTGAACCTCCAACCCTTTCCGTTCATCAATCCGCTTCCACGATTGCGCTGTCAGCCAGATCTTATGACGCCCCTTAGGGGACCTGAGTAGCACCATAGAAATGAGCAGTCCAATGTTCATTGAGATTCTCAGGTGGGCTGCTAAGTGTATCAGCAAAATAGTTCTTCTACTGTCGACAGATAGTTGGATCATATAAGCGGTCGGTCTCTAACTCTGCGAGAGGTGGTGGATGCGGCACGCGAGCGTAAGCGGCCACCAGATAGTAATTCCTTTCAAGGTCGATGTCAGCGCCTCTCTTGTTAAGCAAACGTGAAAACTGTGAACGACCACAAGGGGGGAGGGGGGTCCCATTCATGCAAACGGGCGGTGTAAAGATAGTTATGTGGGCTATCAAATGCAAGGTCTCGACTAGTACTTTCCCTGTAATTAGTTTTAATCTTTGTTGAAAAGGTGAGGAGTGCGAGGGGTCGAAAGTGATCGTTTATTTCACGGATCCATTCTCAGAAGCTACCAACTGAAAAATCTGAAAAAAATTAAGGGACTGCCACTACATATATGGACCTTAGCCTCCGAAATACCCTCCATGACGATATCTGTTCAAACAAGATTAATAGTGGTATTATATTACTATAATTTTTAGTAATTGAATGCAAAACTCGCCTTAAGTTCACGCCACGAGGTGTTTGGTGGAAATCGCACTATCACTAACAAAGTTGTCGCCTCTGTGCAAATTCAAGCCTTTGAATGCCAATATTCTCACATAATATATGCATATATTACTTGCTAGGAACTAACTCATACCTGAGACGTCCGGCTTCCGGCTTTCCAACTGGTTTGCAGTTGCCAATTTTTCCGTTAGCAGCTTTCAAATTGTTAACCAAAAAACAAAAGATCATTATGGATCATTACAACCCCGGCCACCCTTAGCTTCACACCCAAACATCAATATTTTTTTCTTATTCCGGCCATCTTCTTCTACAGTTGTGCAAAAATTGACTTCTTAATCAATTATTTGTACTATTTTTTCCAGGATGCTTGCACTATAGGCAGATATTCGAAGTCAAAACTGGTAAGCTAGGCTTACAGTCCAAAGTAATTGAATAGAATTTCTATGGCAGCCAAGACCGGAAATCAATCTAGAATCTATATTACCTATTTACATGTTTCTTTCATCTATTTTTGAAGTTAGCGTATTTGTCCATTTACCTTAACCGAACAAGCTATTGAAACTTGTTGCGCTTGCGAATACGTCATATGTCTTGAAAAACAAATGAAATTTTTTGATAAGTGGAAATCCCCATATTATTCCATGACACTACAAATTGTCCCATCCCACTATCAATTTCGAAAGAGCCACTTCATTCTGCGAGAAATACTGACAGCTCCGCTACCATCCACGCTGATTCCATTCTTGAGATAAGAATTTCGATTCAGGTGTTTTGCACTTAGACAATTCTCACCTGCAAGCAATAGCGCGGCATTGTACTTATATACGCACTCGATCAGATTTGAGGACACTAACTTTACGCACATTAGATAAAATAGACTCAAGGCTATCGGAATAGTTCCCAAATTGGAATTGGGCAGGTGTTCAGCGAACCACCTGCTATCAAGTTTTAAGTGCAACACACTTGAAACAATCTTAGTACGAATTTTAAGTGCAAACAGTTGCCGTAGAAAGTAAGTACGAACGAGTACACTATACGTGTAGAGTACATCGGTGATAAGAAAGCTACGGACCCACCATATGTGAGCCTTTAAGGTACACATTTACGGTTTCTTTGCATTGTGATAAGAATTCGTGGACAAGTGTCTATGGGAATTATGTATGTCATCATTAGATCAAACTGCTTGCGCAAAGATAGTGGCAAGAGTACGATCTGATTAGTCAGGTGTAAGTAAACAGCAGATAATGACCGTGCGGACTATCGCTACGCTGGTGAGCACTGGTCTTGATATGTGGAGTGGAGAATGATTTCCAACATAAACAAGTAATTTAGATTAAGTTGGTTTTTGTGAGTATTCTCTGAACAAAGCATTCTGAATAAACTTAGCCAGCGATTCATTTCTGCTTTAAAGGCGCACGATAAGCGCTTTCGTACGATAAATGTTTTTCAGGAGCAACATCAGCATTTCCGTTCCCAGAAGGGCACTCGAAACATAGGAGGAATAGAATATAAATAAATACGATTAAACGCTGATGCAAAGTAGATACTCATCGTTTTTAAGTAGGACAAGACTGGTATATGCGATTCTCTTGATTGGCTGCATAAAGTTCTGCTTTATCAGATGTGTCTAAACTTTAATCAGATGAAAGTTGGCCCTCAAGAGATGTTCGTATCAAACGTGAACAATGACTACATTTCCCTATTTCATCGACACTTGGGCCGGCAGACTTATCTAATTGCCATGAAACACCCTAATTTCAACTCATTACCATAATATGTGTGCAGAAACATTTATAGAAATTGACACAGGTGTTCGACGATCAATCATTGCGTTACGATACGTGGTGCAATCCGCGCTAATCGAAACGGTTACATGCCGTCACACTGTTGCAATATAATGGTCCATTTATAAATAGTCAGGTGCAGCTTTGGTTCTGATTCAAAGAAAACGTGACCCCGAGTCTTTGCAAGCCCATCTGAAGTTGAGCTGGCGCTGAAACCTCTTTCAGCTCAAAACGCCATAATACGAGAGTGCAGCAGGCGATGTTTTAACATGCAAACACAACTAATTAATGGCCTAGAAAAACGTAACCGCGTACTGTGGACGCGCATGGAAAACAGCCACAAGTGCGAAATCTTTGAAAGACATGCTCAGGTGTTCGCAGAAGAGTGAAAATTACGACTAGAAGGTGAGCAGATGCAATCACGCAAGTCTACAGGCCAACGGCGAAAGTTTCAGATTTGCAAGCAAGGGTGTGTTTCTAACTCATAACTATCAGTTCATAATGGCAATAACTAATAATGAAACTCACAGCTTCACATTGTATCTTTCTAAACGCGGAGTGCGTGAATTGATACGGTTTGGAAGATATACGCATATTTCATTTTTAAGGTTTTGTTTGTAAAACAAAACCTTATTAAAATCGGTTCAATGTCTGTCTGTCTGGCTTTTTCTTTTTTGTGAGGAGGTGGAAATCTTCAAAAGACACTGGTCAGGACACACTAGCGTGTGGGATTTTTACCCACTAAAACCACCCGCGACTCCCTCCCTGTCCCGCGGAACCACCATAAGGTATTACATCACGGGGCGGAGTCAGCTCACTCTAGCTTAATCCCATTTCTTCTGTACGCGGCGCACGTGATCGCGCTTTTCTCCTTTCCTCTGCCTTTCGCAGTTTGGTTTGGATAGATGCGATCATGGAGCTGACCGCATCCCAATTCTCTTGATGTGCTAGCATTTTCGGCACCAGATTTTCTGGTACCAGCACCTCTCCTAGAGTCTCCTCTCGATTCCTCCTTTCTTCCACAAATCTCGGGCAGTGGAAGAATACATGCTCTGGGTCCTCTGGGACTCCCTCACAACTTGGACAGTCGGGTGAGGTCTCCAATTTAAACCTGTGAAGGTATTGAAGATATCCTCCATGTCCCGTGAGAAACTGAGTGAGATTATAATTAATCTCACCGTGTCGTCTGTCCAGCCACTCCTTGATGGCAGGAATAAGCCTGTGAGTCCACCGACCCTTTCCCGAGCATTCCCACCGCTCTTGCCATCTATTTATGGATCTCTCCCTCTCAGCGTTCTTCGGCTGCAATAAGGGAGAGATTGGCTTTCAATGGTATATACTCGCCATCTTATCTGCCAAGATGTCAATCGGCATTATTCCAGAGATGACGAATGCTGCGTCATCTGAGACAGTCCTGAAGGCAGAGCATACCCTCAGAGCTGTCCTCCTGTAGACTGCATTCAGTTTGCTAATGTTAACTGACATCCGCAATGCCTCGCTCCAAACTGGGGTCGCATAGAGCATGATTGAGGTCACCACTCCGGCTATAAGCAACCTAGAGGTATGCCGTGGCCCTCCCACGTTTGGCATCATCCTCGCCAGGGCCATACTGGCAGTGGATGATTTATCACAAACATACTGTACGTGTTGCTTATAGCTGAGTTTCCTGTCTATCACCACCCCCAAGTATTTGATGGTCGGCTTGGCAGTGATGATATGATTCCCGATTCTAACACAGGCGTAGTTTCTCTTCCGGCGCTTCGTGATGAGAACCGCTTCTGTTTTTTCCTCCGCAATCGTCAAACCAGAGCTCTCCAACCAGCATTTGACAGCACTGATTGCCTCGCTTGAATATATCTCAGCATCTTCGAGATGCTTTGCGACAACAACCAGTGCTATGTCGTCAGCGTAACCCACCACTGTTGCTTCCTCCGGAAGGGTGGGAGGGGGCAGGGGGGAAGATTAAGTACATCGTTGTACATGATGTTCCACAGTAATGGACCCAATACGGAACCCTGTGGGACACCCGCGGAAACAACGTACTCCTGCGATCCGTCATCAGTGTCATACCAGAGCCTCCTTTCAGTTAAATAACTATCGACGATAGCAGCGAGATAGGCGGGAATACCAATCTTCGCTAGGGATTTCCATATTAGATTAAGTACATCGTTGTACATGATGTTCCACAGTAGTGGGCCCAATACGGAGCCCTGTGGGACACCCGCGGAAGCAACGTACTCCTGCGGTCCGTCATCAGTGTCATACCAGAGCCTCCTTTCAGTTAAGTAACTATCGACGATAGCAGCGAGATAGGCGGGAATACCAATCTTCGCTAGGGATTTCCGTATTAGATTCCAATTGGCCGAATTGAATGCATTTTTCACATCCAGGGTTACTACCACGCAATATTTGCTGGTACTACCCTTTCTGTGAATTGTATCTTCGGCCAAGCCAGTAACCAATTTGATGGCATCAATGGTTGATCTGGCTTTTCGGAACTCATATTCGGTACTCCGTCCAGGCCCGGTACTTTATTGTCTCCTATTCTGCCGCAGATCTTCAGCAGCTCGTCTCTGGTAACTGGCAGGATTGCCGTCACATTCAGAGGTGGTTGGAATGTGTCGGTGCTCTCCCCTTGCTGGGGGAATAATCCCTGGATGATTTTTAGCGAGAGGGTGGGACACGTGATCTGCGGAGATGAACGGCCTTTGAATCGTCCCATCACGATTCCATAAGCTCTATCCCACGGGTTTACGTCCGCTTCTGAGCAGCGCTTCTTAAAGCATTTCCTCTTGCTACGCTGGATGTCGAGCTTGAGGATTTTCGGGCTGCCTTATAGGCGCACTCTTTCTGCCCCTGATCGACTCTACCTACCGCCTTGTGAGCCGCTCTTCTGGCTCGGTGGCAGGCTGATCGAAGACCGGTCAGTTCATCATTCCACCAGTAGTTTGGTCTTCTACTGGGGAATGAGCACCTCTTAGGCATGGACGCGTCACATACTTTGGCGATCCATTGAGCCAGATGGACGGCTCTTTCCGTAGAGGCGCCTGCTTTATCAGGTTGATCTAACCACACTTCAATAAAGGTCTGCCCATCAAACGATTTGGCAGACCAGCCTGAAATCTTTTTCGGTTTCGGGCATGATAGCTCTTTGGCATGAGGCTCGACACATGTCTCAAAGAAGATTGCCTGGTGATCGCTGTGGGTATAGCGTTCGCTGACGGACCAGGACATACCACGCGCCAGTGAAGGGCTGATAAAGGTCGGGTCTACAACTGAGCCTGACCCCCCTTTCTGGAAGGTGTTTACAGCACCTTCGTTAGCCAAAACCATGTCAATCTGCGCGAAAGTTTCTATTAAACTGCGCCCCCTAGCATTTGATTCTTTGCTGCCCCACTCTAGGGCCCAAGCATTGAAATCACCAGCAATCACCTTTGGACTTCATCCCCTTGCGTCGTGAACAAGATTATCAAGCATTTGCTCGAACTCAGACAGTGTCAAACATGGTGCGGCGTAGCAGCTGTATACTTCAACACCACTTATTTTCGCCCACACAAAGCCACTGGTTACCTGACTTGCAGTACATTGTATGGCCTGTCGTCCACAAGCCCATATCGCCGCTCCACCAGTAGAATCTGTGACCCATATGCCATCGTGACGGTTTCTATATGGTTCACTTATGATGGTAATTTCCATCTCAAATTCGAACGTGGTCTGCTCAAGTAAATCCTAAGCAACTCTGCAATGATTCACTTTAATTTGCATAAACCTCATTTTCTCATTGCAGTGAGCGCCTTCCTAAATTCCGGACATTTACCACTTCCGGCAATATGCCGGTGATCCTGCCCCTATTTTACCTCGCACATTAGGCATTTGGGGTCCCTATTGCACTCTCTGGCAATATGGCCTTTCTCCCCACACATTCTGCATCGATCAGATCGATCAATTTCTCCTTTCGATGTGACTTCATCGAGATCCTTACATTGTATATAGATCTCATGTTTTTGGGCACACACTGCGGCATTCTCCCCAAGTGAGTTTTTCACTTGAGTGCGAAAGTCATACTGCGGCATTCTCCCCAAGTGAGTTTTTCACTTGAGTGCGAAAGTCATCAGTTCTGCCTCCGCAGGATCTCTTCAGCTCGAACATGAGATCCCCTTTCTGGGTTCTTCGGATTCTGTTCACATTTCCGCTCAGATCAGATCTGTCTGTCTGTCTCTCTGTCTGTCACAGCCACTTTTCTCAGAAACGGCTATACAGATTGACACGAAATTTGGTGAGAAGGTGAGAACTGTGCACCCCCAGATATGCAGTGAGTGATATCCTCCTACGTTGAGATTTAGGGGGAGTCCCCATACATGTAAAAGGGGGGTGTAAAATTTTTTTTCGCCAAACATAGTCATGTGGGGTTATCAAATGAAAGGTCTCGATTAGTACTTTTCGAAGCCGGTCTTAGTTTTGAGATTTTTTAGAAAGGCGGGGAGTGAGAGGGGTGCAAAGTGATGATTTCATTAACGGAGCCATTCTCAGAAACTACCCAACCCAAAAATCTGAAAAAAATCATGAAGCTGCCTCTATACGATGCCCAGGCCTCAAAATACTCTCCATATCGATATCTCTTCAAATTAAGTTAATAATAGAAAATTGAGTAAAACCCCCCTTAAGTTTATCTCAGAGTTATAAAAGTTGGCAGTAGTATAAAATATAATATGAAGCATATTATCTCCAAGTTTGATCAAAATCATCCTATTAGCAACAAAGTTACAGTAACTCAAAATTGTAAATTTACAACCCAAAGTACTAAATCTGATATGCTAAATGCATATTCTTAACGGGCTACGTACAAATGGGATAGTTCTTCACTCAAATATACTCACAGGAGAAGCAAACAAAACCTGTCATACTTGAAGCGCCCAGCTTCCGGTTTCCCGACTTGTTTGTATAGATAAGCAGAGGGCCCAATTTTTAGGGCCTGTTAGAAACTAATTGTATCAAATAAGTTCTGAATAGAAGCTCTTTTTAAGGTTTTGTGTAAACACAAAACCTTATTAAAATCGGTTTACCGTCTGTCTGTCTGTCTGTCTGTCCGTCACACGCATTTTTCTCGGAGACGGTTATAGCGATTGACACCAAATTTGGTAGAAAGGTGGGAACTGTGAACGCTCACACATACAGTGAGTTACATCCTTTTACGTAGAATTTAAAGGGGGGGGGGTACCCATACATGCAAAAGGGGGGTATAAAATTTTTTTCATCAAATATAGTCATGTGGGGTATCAAATTACAGGTCTCGATTAGTACTTTTCGAAGCCGGTCTTAGTTTTGACATTTCTTGGAAACGTGGGGAGTGCGGGGGGTTGAAAGTGATCATTTCTTTAAGGGGGCCATTCTCAGAAACTACCGAGCCGAAAAATCTGAAAAAAATCAGCAGGCTGCCACTATATGGTGCCTACCGTTCATACTGATATCTGTTCAAAGAAAGTTAATAATAGTATATTACTATATTTTTTTCTAATTGGCTGGAAACCCCCCTTAAATTCATCCTAGCGGCACGAAATTCTGCAGTGATGTAGGCTATAATGTAGAGCATGATCATGCCAAGTTTCATGGAAATCGCGCTATTACTAACAAATTTATAATACGTCGAAGTTGTTGCTTCTTTGAAAATTGAAGACTATCAATGTCAATATCACCCGAAAGTGGACATATGCTTGTATTACGTGCTACGTACTAAGAAATACACAAAACCTTTCGTACCTGAAGCGTCCAGCTTCCGGTTTCCCGACTTGTTTTTGTGTTTCGAAGGGGACCATTCAAATATAATAGTATTCATGACGTCCTTTACTAAAGTTTTTAAAACAACCCTGCCACTCTCTACTTTGCCCTAAACTTTGCCGGTAAATCACTAAAACAGTTTAAGTTATCTTAACAATGCGAAAAAACGAGCATAGGGTTGGAGAGGGGGGAAAGTATTGGTTAGTATCTGTAGCATATTTAGCGCGACTTCCAGAAAAATTGGTCAGTCTTCCTTCGGCACACCTCACTGTTAACATTCTTGAGCCTCGTTATCTCTGGATTTTCTGTTTATACAACTCATTCATGCTATTAACATAGTATGCTGGTCCCAAGCCCAGGTAAAGGAGGAGGGTTTGAGGCAACGTACTCTGTACTATCCTCAGTAAAACAAAAAATAAAATGCTGAGATCAGGGAAAGAGATAAATAGAGTTTAGTTGGAGTTATTCCACTATGCTAAATCCTACCTGATCTCTCTTGGTGACAGGCCCCGCGACAGGTCGACCAAGAAAATGCATAGAATGTCGTTACAAACATGATGATCGGATTAAGTCACAGGCCTCGGAGAAATGCTAGGGCGTCCACCTCAGTCGACGCGGCAGGACGGGCCCCGGTCCTGTCGAGAAATGGGCAAGGGTTCTTGACGCATGGACGGCGTCAGGACGTAAGCAAGTTAGTCCGCACACAACGAACAAAACAAATACGTGTCTGCACGCTAAATGTTGGTACCCTAACTGGAAAGACCGAGGAACTCGCAAGAGCCCTTCGGAAAAGGTGCATTGACATCTGCGCACTGCAAGAAACCCGATGGTCTGGTTCCAAAAGCTGCGACATTGAACGCGAACGCGGTAAAAATGGCTACAAACTTCTCTATTTTGGTAACCCACACACTCAATATGGTGTTGGCATTGCCATCTCAGAGGGTTTCCGTGATGCCATTAAAGAAGTCGAACGATTTGATGATCGGCTGATGAAGCTCACCATTATATCAGCTGATCGCACTATTCACTTCTTCACCGCGTATGCACCACAGACAGGCCGACCTGATGCCGAGAAAAATGCCTTCTGGCAACTTCTCGATGAAAAGACTTGTCACGTGCCTGCTGACGATTACATAATCATTGCCGGCGACCTTAACGGTCATGTGGGTGAAAAGGCAGACGGTAACAGGTGCCATGGGGGAAGGGGTTCGGAGCGCGCAACGAAGGTGGCGAGCGTATAATCGATTTTGCGGACACCCATGACCTTGTACTTATGAATACATGGTTCATCAAACGATTGTCTCATCTTCCCACATTTTATAGTGGGAACAATAAAACGCAAATCGACTATATTCTCATAAGACGTCAACATTTTACCACTGTCACTGATTGCAAAGTCGTTCCCTATGAGACCATCGCACCTCAACATCGGCCGTTGATTGCTGTCCTGCGAATTAAGCCACCGATAAAACGGCGTGAGGAACGCACTGGCCCGCCGCGCATTAAATGGTGGCGATTTGGTGAGAAGAACGAAGAAGCGGTCTCACTCATGCGATTGCCAACCATTACGAATGTGGAAGAATCATGGAACCAAATGAAAGACACGATCCACAAAGCGGCCTCTGCAACCCTCGGGGTCACCAAGCCGGGTAAGCGGTACATCAACCGAGATACTTGGCTTTGGAATGATGATGTTGAAATGAAGGTCCGTGAAAAGAAACGCCTCTACCACAAATTTCTCGACGATAAAACGCCTGCTAATTGGCAAATTTATAAGAATGCCAACCGGGAAGCAAAGAAAGCGGTCGCTGTCACCCGAGCGAACCATTTCAAAAATCTTTACGATAAACTGGACACTCGGGATGGCGAGAGAGATCTGTATCGACTTGCTAAAAGCCGTGATAAACGCACACAAGATATCGAACACTTCTGTTGTGTTAATGACAAGAACGGTACTTTGCTTACTGATCGTCGAGCCGCGACGGATAGATGGCGAGAATACTTCGAGCAGATTTCAACTGAAGAATTTGCTCATCCTCCACTTCCACAATCATTGCCGACATTTGGAGCAGTTCCACCAGTCAGCGCAACTGAAGTCGAGGAGGCAATAAAACAAATGAAATCGGGGAAAGCAACAGGACCTGACGACATCGCATCTGAGCTCTGGAAAGCAAAGAGCTGGGACCCAACACCGTGGCTGAGTGAATTCTTTAACCGGGTTATTCAGGAAGGAAGAACACCATCTGACTGGCAAGAAAGTACCACTGTTCCAATATGGAAAAAGAAAGGTAGTCCAGCAGAATGTTCAAATTACCGTCCGATCCGGTTACTTTCCCATACCATGAAGATTTTTGAACGCATTCTTGACAACCGTATTCGCGAAATCGTTGAAATAACCGTGAATCAAGCTGGATTTGTCAAGAACTGCGGAACTACTGACGCAATACACGCTGCGCGGTTACTCATGGAGAAACACCGTGAGAAGCATCGCCCTCTTTACATTGCATTTCTGGATCTAGAGAAAGCGTTTGACCGTGTACCACACGAACTCATCTGGTATGCTTTACGACAACACTTCGTGCCAGAAGAACTCGTGCGCTGGGTTCAATTGCTCTACCACGATCCGAAAAGTAAAGTTCGAAGTATGGCGGGTGTATCAAAACCGCTTCGTGTCTCTGTTGGAGTTCATCAAGGAAGTGCCCTCTCACCACTCCTCTTTGTCCTTGTTATGGACACCGTCACACGGGATATCCAACGTCCAGCGCCCTACACACTGCTTTATGCAGATGATGTTTTCCTAGCATCTGATAGCAAAAATGATCTCGAGCAACTTGTTCAAAAATGGAATGATCGCCTCATGCAACACGGTCTCAGATTGAATTTAAACAAAACTGAATTTTTGACGACCGATCCCCATGAAACAGGCACAATCACTGTCAGCGGCAGTGATCTGCCCAGATCTGAGCGATTTAAATACCTCGGGTCAACGCTATCAGCCAATGGAGAGCTGCGTTATGAAATTGCTTCACGCATTAACGCAACCTGGATGAAGTGGCGTTCCACAACTGGTGTCCTTTGTGATCGACGTATCAACGAACGTCTCAAATCTAAAATTTACCGCAATGTTGTCCGTCCAGTCGCTCTCTATGGTTCTGAGTGTTGGCCGACCATAAAAGACAATGAACGGCGTCTCGCGGTAATGGAGACGAAGATGCTACGTTGGACTAGTGGCGTCACACGTTTAGATCACATCCGAAACGAGGATATCCGCGATCGTTATGGGGTTGCACCGATCGTGGAAAAGTTGCGAGAGAGGCGTCTTCGATGGTATGGTCACGCAATTCGTGCAAACGAGAATTCACTTGCAAAGATTGGTCTGAACATCGAAGTCGATGGTAAACGACCAAAAGGCAGACCTAAGCAACGGTGGCTTGATACGCTGGATGGGGATTTGAAAGCCTCGAGATTGCACCCAGATCAGGCATTCGATAGAGCCAAATGGCGAAGCCGATCACGACGAGCCGACCCCGCTTGTGAACGGGACAAAGGCTGAAGAAAAAGAAGAAGATTCAAGATACGCTTTTCTGGATGGTCCAGTTCTTACAAATTATTACTTCAGGAGGAAGATTGCAATTGAAGTAAATATGGTGATATCTTCTGCGTGGCGCCTTTCCAAATCCCGCCTGAATCTTGACTTCACCGTGCCCGTTCTGATCTGACTTTCACAAGCGCACCCCCATCAATATACTAAATACATCAACCAAACCACAGGAGGATTCGTCGCTAAACCCACTCCTTGGAACACGTGGTTCGTGTGAGGTGTGACCGCCCTTTCGCTAATTACCCTATCGTTGCTGCTGTAGATTGTAGATTCACTTTACAAATATATTAGCTATAAATATCGAAAAGTAACCCTCAACTAAGGGCATCGTAGATAGGAGATTATATGATGAGCTATAGCCGCCGTTTAAGACGTATCTTTCCTCTTTATGGCAGCATCGTTGGAGTGGACCAATCCCGATAACAAAAGCACAACGTGCTCGGAAGCATTGCGCCGAGCTAGTAAGGGTCCATAAATTATAACATATCGGTTCGCTTTTGACTAGGCTACGAAAATTAACTGTGATCAAAATGATTTTAGCTTGCGGACGTAGAATTCTGTTATCTTAGAAGGTATGTGTGATGTCATGTAGAAACGGCTTCCAGGGTAATGCCATAAAAGCAGAAAGCCCCAATGCAGTTACGCCAAAGTCTTAAGTGAGCTGAAAAGTAGGATTCAACCAGACGAGGCTGTAAAGACTAAGGTTATCAGAAAGATAAGAACTTGCATCCTGATTCTTGGTTTTGTGATAAGAAAAAATGGTAAACCCGAATTCTTTCAATAAGACAGCGGTGCGGGGAGCTAAAGGAAGGTAAAGCCAACGGCCACTGTTAAGATACAAGATCTGCATATAGTATATAGGAGAGCCTAGAAAATTCCCTGGATGAAATCATCGTTGAAAATTCAGCTGCAGTCTGCGGTTACTCGACGAGCTGCCATCACATTCATAGATTTTTGATAGGTTTCAGCGCCGCTCTCTGGCTGGGAGAATAGCCCTTAGGCAATTTCTGTAAGGATCTGAGTTCTGAGTTATCACAAATTTATAGGCGTCTCCCTGCTGGTTTTATTTTGCACCCGAGCATAGCTCCTTAGAACATTACCTCTTGGTCCGTTGAATAGCCAGCTTGAGATTTTTCCTAGCTTCCTGACATGCGTGGGCTTTAGTTGGATCTCCTGCTGGGGAATGTGCATATCTTAAGAACGGACGCGGTACATGTTGGCCTATATGCATTTCTATGATGATGTGCTTATTCAATGATTTTTTCACCAGCCATGTTCTGCCCGGCTTTGGGTGTGCTGTTTGCCTGCAGAGTGGCTCTCTGTATAGGTCGAAGGTAATTGCCTGGTGGTCGCTGTGGGTATAACCCTCGCCAACTTTCTAATTCATACCACGCAGCAAACCAAAACTGACAAATTTCAGATCTATGATTGAGCAAGACCACCGCCCCTTTTTGCTTAGTCTCTCTACTTCCCCATTAGAGGGCCCACGCACCAATGGACTCATTGTCCATTGTATAGCTTTGAGACCGCAAGCTCTTATCGCCGCTCGACCGGCCAATCTATAACCCATATTCCGCCTTGACGCTCCCTGTATCATTTTCTTATGATGTTAAAGCTATTTACAGCCAATATGCACCTTGGGGCCTCTTTCCCAAAGTGCAGCAGTATATTTAAGATTTTCGCTAGGTTCTCTAGTTTATATGATTGTACGGGTAGCCCTCAGTCTCATTTGGGTTTAACTCCGTAAGCTGCAGCTACTCTTAGATCAAGTAAAAGAAGAACATCTTTTTGGGCACACATTGCGTTATTCTCTGTCATTTTCGCTCAAGTTGGATTTTTTTAGCTCAAACATAACTTATCCCTTCCAGGCACTTCGAATCTCGTTGACATTTCAGCCTAGATCTTTTAGGGTCAACTTTAACTTTTGCAAGCGCCTTGAAGTGTGTTAGAGCACGTCATTCAAGACCGTAACGGTACACTAGGAGGCAATGTGGTCAGCATTGCGCTCGTCCTTGCTGAATGAAACAGTAGCCTCTGAGCTAATTGGCAGCTTTGTTTTCTTCTTCGTCATTTTCACGACCTTGCTCCATCCACCATTTTTGCTCCTCTAGATTGCCGACGATCTCACGTGGGAGATCATCTTTCTTTCTTTCTTACTTTTAGTTCCATTTCTTGCAACTGCTTGTCCGTTTTATCCTCTTGGGCGCCTGCTGGTTTTCTAGAAAATCCCCATTTTTCTGCCGTACCTTGGGTTGGTGGCAAGTCGATGCCACTTGTCACTTGGATCGCCTGTGACACTATTTAGATTGCAGAATAAAAAGATTTCAGTTTACGTTTCCTCCCATTCGACCTATTATAAAGGGCCCTAATGACTCTCACCATGTTTTCGATAGCTTCTTGCGCATTGTGATAGTCCTTGGTAAACTCAGACAACAAATCTATTTTTGCCTTCCTGAAAAAAGGTAGTTCTTTTTGTCTAAGCTCTCTTCTCTAGGAGTCTTGGCCGAATTCATCATTATCAACAATCGGTGCCCGTTTTAGGCCTGTTTTAATAAGGAACTCCAAACATCCCGGATCTGCCCCAAATTTCACCAATTCGGTATCCCTAAAAACTGTCCGACGGGAACATTGTATTGTAGAGTCAGAGCTTTTGTCCTCCCTTCATTAATGGGAAAGATATCGCGCCAATGGCCACCTGTTCAATCTATACGCCTAAGGTTGTTCTTCCCATGATATCGATATGATAAGCAATGTAGTTGGATGGAATTAAAGAGGATAGTGCCTCTCCAATTTACCTTAGCATCCCGGATTACTTTTTCCTGGGCCAGGTTAAAAAGGATGTATAATAGGGCATCCCCTTGTCCGTGAACTCTTTTTGGTGTAGAATGAGCTATCCGGCCTAGCAAGACTATTTTACAGATGGTACTCAGCAACGTGGTCCCTCTATACTGTACTGTGTGGTATCTTCCTTGACCTTCATTTTTAACATAAAATGTGATTGTCAGAGTTTTTTTAGGCACCTTCGACATTGATGCAGTTCGAGATCACCTTTGTCAGCCCGCGACCTCCTTTCAGCCTATCATTTTTGTCTTGTTGGTGTTTTTGGTAAGATAGTGAAGAGCAAGGGGCATATAAACCTTAATTACACATAGGTGAAAGAGATATAAATAACAAAAGCAAGACTAGCGAACGGGTACATACAGTGACAGAATAACAGTTCAGAGCGTATACTTCTGTTGAAAGATATGCTATAATCTCAAATCTGGGTAAATCCACCTTAGCCAGGATCCTTCTGAAAGATGCTATATCACAAATAGGTACATACTCTGTGAACCTAGTCGCCAGCAGTACAGAGTGGACGATTCAAAATCAGTCTTCTGATTGATTTTAAGTTGTGGTTTCCACGTAATTTCTTGGAAACCGTGGGATCGAAAGAACTCCCACATAATATAGTACCAGCTCGAAAATTGGAGAGAAAAGTTTTGGCTAATTCTAATCTCTTACAATTTCTAATTTCCAGTAGTTTTTAATAATGACAAAGAGAAAGATCCGCGACTATATTTCAAAAGAATTGACATTAATTGCTTGCCCATCCTTTTTTTTTCAAAAATAATGAGTATTGCAAAAATGCGGAAATGAAAAATAATTTATTTTAGATAGCCTTTCTCTCGCTTTTCCAGACAAGCTTACGGCTTTGTCTCTAATATTTTAATAATAATAATCGTTGGCGGAACAATCCATTTGGATCAGGGTCTTGAAGTGTGTTAAAGCACTTCATTCAAGACCGTAACGGTACACTACAGTACACTGTGGGAGGCAATGTGGTCAGAATTATGCTCGCCCAGATTATTACCTTGATTTGACTCAGGTACCCATTCACAGCTGAGCCGACTGGTATCCGACGTCAAATCACGATACAAACACCACTGCCACCCATGAGATTTGAATTGCGACCTTCCGTACGACAGCTTTGTGCTCTAACCACTCAGCTATCTGGACTACCTCTAATATTTTGTATGACAATAAATGTGGACCCTGATAGATAGTACTGATTAATCGAGCCAAGCAAACTATTATAATAGCAAAGCTAATTGCCCCTATATGGGGCGCCCCTATGTACAATCCCTCGTCCCCGGAATCGCAGCTACTCGGTGAATTTAACTTTTGATCAATATCGTCAATGTCGTCATTAAATTCTTCGATCCGCGCTCTAGTCACTTCCCACAAAAATTAAAAAATGCCATTCGAGAAACTCAGGATCTACTTGATTCACAAGTTGGAACTGTTCGGTGTTTCCTGACCACGCCTTAGAATAGCAAGTGAAATATTGTTTTCATCGCAAAAGTCACTATTTAACCATAATTCCGACCCAGCGTTTCATATCGATGATTATAGACTCAAAATCAACAGTTAAGTAGCTTGGATTGACGCTTCACTCCAAAATTAGCTTTGTCCAGTAAATCAAAATAGCAGCGTCCAGTCGGAGATTTGAGCTGATGCCCGTGGTCCTTGTTCAAGTACAGAGACGGGGAGTTTTGGAAGTGGCAGCTGTCTACCGCAGTGTCTTAAAACCAGCTATGGTGGTGATCAGCAACAGATCAGATTTTCCCTCTGCGGCAAGCGATGGAAAAACTGTTGGAATATGGACAACAGTTGCACCATCTGTTCATCGACTTTAAAGCCGCCTATGATAGCATAGCCAGGGTAAAACTGTACACGGCCATGAGAGAATTCGGTATCCCGACGAAATTAATAAGACTGACTAGGCTGACCATGACCAATGTGTGAGGCCAGATAAAAGCAGCAGGATCACTCTCAAGACCATTCGACATCAACAACGGTCTACGACAAGGGGATGCGCTATCATGCGTCCTCTTTAACCTGGCCCTCGAGAAAGAGATCCATGATGCTGATGTAAATGCAAGAGGTACGATCCTCTTCAAGTCCACCCAACTACTGGCCTATGCTGACGATATCGACATCATGGGAAGAACCACCCGAGATGTACAAATTGCCTTTATCCAGAGCGAGCAGGCGGTCAAAGCTCTTACTGTACAAGACTATGATCTTGCCAGTCCTCATGTATTCCTCGGAGAATTGGGTTCTTAGCAAGAAAAATTGCGAACTCTTGGCCGCGTTCGAGAGAAAAATCCTCCGAAGAATTTTTGGCCCCCTATATAGAGGATGGACGATTCCGTAGCCTACACAATGACGAAATCTATTAGCGATACCATGACCATCCGGTTGTGGATAAAATCCGGCTGAATAGGTTACGGTGGGCGGGTCACTTAATCCGTATGGATGAGGATGATCCCACCCGGAAAGTCTATAAGGGCAATATCTATGGTAGAAAAAGAAGACGAGGCAGACCCTGCCTAAGATGGAGCGACGGCGTGGGTCAGGACGCCAGACAGCTTTTAGGGATATCGAATTGGTGGACCTCGGCGCAAAACCGGGATGTCTGGAGTTCCTTATTAAGGCAGGCCTAGACCGGATACCGGTTGTTGCGCCGTTGATGATGATGATGATGGTGGTGATCGAGGAATAGATTCCCTTTGCCCACCTTACCAAAAAAATTGACAAGTGCAAAGAAGAAGAACAAAGGCGGGGGGCTTCTGAAGAAAGACGACGTACATTAAATGTCAGCAATCTATCTGAATTAGACACTACCCACAAACTTCATTATACTATACACCTACATACACACATGTCTGTTTGGAGTAATTGATTTTCATACACAAATAACTAAAAACTAAAACAAAGTAATTCTTTAGGAGCCCATTCATAAGAACTCATTTCGTTTTGGTATTGGCAAATTGATCTGTGATGATGACGTTATACACGTTGTAGAATGCACGAAATTCACAAAAAATGGCAAATTTTCACCTCCTTAACTTTGTTAATAACGGTTGGATTTTCTTCAAACTTGACCAAATTATGCATTATGTTATCTTTTACAGCCATGCCAATTTTGTACTTCTGGGATGGACATAAGGGGGATTGTCGGGTAAAATTCTAAAATGTAGAAATATTCTGTTATTAACTTTACAGATATCGGAACTGGATGTATTTTAAGGCCTAGATTTCGTAGAGATGCACCACTGTGATTTTTTTTCAAAATTTTCGGGATAGGTTCGGAGAACGAGACCTGTAACACTTTTTGGGGGTCATATTTTGAACCCTCACCCCCCTATGTTTCACCCAATATCAAATATGGAACCAGTTACGAAAAGTACTAATTGAGCCCTTTCATTTGACACTCCATATGGCTATTCACATGTATGGGGAACCCCCTTTAAACTTAACACAAAATGGGTCCACTTGCTATATGTAAAGGGAACAACAGATCCCACACTCTTCCCAATTTTTGTGACAATCGGTCCAGCCGTTTCCGAATAAATCGGGTGTGATAGATAGAGAGACAGACTGACACCGAATCGATTCTGATAAGGTCACACAAAACCTTAAAAATGAGAATATGGGAAAAATGGGAAGAAAAAAGAACAGAAAACTTAATTCTAACCTCGAAAATTAAAACCTCTTATTTTAATTTTAGAGTGGCGCATGTAAATAAATTTTCAATTTAGAAGCTTTTCTAATTTCTGCCGGTTCTAATTTTCGAGCGGTTACTGTATAAGAATTTGTAGAAAAGAAACTATTGAGTTGAGCTTCACACCCCCCAAGATTTTCCAAGAATCATCTTAAACTTCTTTGACTCAAATTTCCCTATCTGCAGACTTGATTTTTGATCTGACTTAAAAATCTTTCAATTAAAGTCACTTTGAGTGAGTAACTGCCGGTAAATTAATAAATTATGATTGAACTGATTACGAGAAAGCTCAACTTGGGTTCAGGTGCAGCCTCGGAATTATCAGACAAAATCTCAATCACATCTGCTATCGAATCCGTTTATGATCAGCGTCATAATCGCACGCCGCTAGCACTGACCACCCGTCCAGTCATGGGCGAGCTTACAGTCGACTATTTGTCATCAGATCGCAAAATAACAACAAACAATGAAAAACGAAAACAACAATGGCGACAATAAGAAATAACAACTGAGTACAAAGTATTATAATAAGCGCAACACAATAAATAACGCCGTTTGCTGGTTTTTCAAGACCACAGACCAGACCAAGTGCGAACACTTGCGTTTCGCGATAATGTAAGATGTAATTGCGAACTGCAAGACATTGGGACCCACTTATCTACACAGTTCTCGTTCCATTTGATAAATTGTCGGGAGGTTATCTCTACTTTGATGACTTCATTAGTGTAGATTGCCTACAGTCGAGCTGGGAAAAATTCTTGGAAGGAAAATTATGACTTTACGCCCTGAGCTCTTTGAAAATTTTCGGTTTACTCCAAATCTGGAACATTGTGTTTCCTGAATCTTTAGTGGTTGAATTGGCGATAAGAAGTGAGATTAAGCTTTCATTTGTACATGGCATACCAATGGTCTTATCGGTACAAGTAGGAGGGTCAAAATATTCATTTCTATTTGCCCTTGACATCCATTGCTTCTTACCTATTGCGGCCAGTTAAGAACAATTATGGAAGCAATGCAAGTAATAATAGATTTCCAGATATGTAGGTGTCATTTAAACTAACCTAGTCATTTTATCGATTCTCTCCAAATAAAATTTTGAAGATTGTCCCTTAAAAAAGGTCATCAATTTCATGTCTTCCTCATGACAGAAGTCTACTTCCCTGCAGCTAGTTAATATGGCCTAAGTCTAAAATATTGTATGCGGTGGATGTGGGAGCAATTTGTAACTATGATCACTGGCTAGGCACATGGTCGAACTAGTTCATAAGATAACATATAAAAATGCAGAAGTCACCATCGTTATCAACGCCGTATTAACCGATGTCCGATCTAGGGCCACCTAGATAAGGACCGGAACAGCTGGAGAGGTGTAAAGAGCATTTTACCACGATTATCATCCGGTGAAGTTCCAATTCTTGTCAATAATATGTCAGCCTTAAGGGGAGGGAGTCTCAAATCTTTCTCAATAAGGAGAGAAATGGGGTTATGTTTAAGATTTCAAAACAGGATACTCGATTTGAGAACGTCAACTGGAGGAATATGTGCTTGCTTCCGGATTGCTGTATTGAAGATATTGTTTAAAATCATCCAGAAAGGCTGCGCATAAACGCTTCCACTCGCCCACATTCATCATCATCATCATCAACGGCGCAACAACCGGTATCCGGTCTAGGCCTGCCTTAATAAGGAACTCCAGACATCCCGGTTTTGCGCCGAGGTCCACCAATTCGATATCCCTAAAAGCTGTCTGGCGTCCTGGCCCACGCCATCGCTCCATCTTAGGCAGGGTCTGCCTCGTCTTCTTTTCCTACCATAGATATTGCCCTTATAGACTTTCCGGGTGGGATCATCTTCATCCATACGGATTAAGTGACTCGCCCACATTGACACCACATATGATCTTGATGTTATACCTGGGAAAGGCTTCAGGGCTTGCTCGACTGCCCCGTAGAAGGTATCCTTTTTCGATTCTGCGACCTCCTCTCGCTTACGTTCTTAAACCGCCGGTTTAAATTTTTGACTCACTAGGAAACCTAATACCAGCACAGCTTACTTGATGACCGCTATAATGTATGGTATACTCACTTTTGTTCAAGAATCCGATCCCTGTGCAGCTCATTTCTTGCAAGGCGATGATATCAGCCTTATATTGTGACAGAGTATCGTCTAGTTGCTTAGGCAGTCCTTATTTTGCACAGAAAACACGCAGCTATAGCACGGCAGATTTCTGAACCCATACTCGTGGGAATCAAATGAACGAGCAATTTAAAAACAAGAAGAAAAATACTAGAACAATAATAAAGAAAAATAGTAAAACGCACACAAACCCACCACGTAGGAGCACATCTTGGAAACACTGAGAGCCAGGTGATTACACCCAAAAAGAGAAAAATCGGCGAATAAAGGTCAACATTGGCCTCCTACGAAGATCGCAAACAACAAGAGCCACTTCTCAAAAAGCAGGGCCAGGCAAAAGCTCGTCTGAGATCAATATACCGGACGATATGAAGGAGACAGAACTCAGTGGGGCAGTGGCTAAATTGTATCTGCGTTATCTGAAAGGAGGCCCGAAACCAGAAGAGGCCCTTATGAAGATTTGAGGCAGCTTTCATTATCGGAGTGAAGAAAGCGGGGAGCAGTAGACATCAGCCCACAGTAAGTTAGAGGTGAGGGCAGGAGTTAGGAGCTCCCGCATTAGCAATGCTGGTGCGGTCAAGGGCATTCAACTGGTAAGTAAATACTCACTCGTGAGGAGCAGAAAATGATCGGAAACCATCTGTATCATACGGCGAATGTACAAGGGTTGGAGTGCGAAGGTCGTGTTGACTGGCAAACGCTTTCAACCAGGTCACACACTGGTGGACTACACCGCGAAAGACTCCAAACGATCTTAGAATCATAGTAAATAAATTGCCTGGCTGGGAAGGAGCGAAATTGACGGCATATAATGGGGGTGTTATACTAACAGGATCTTATGGGCCTCCTATTTGATCAAAATTATGATGTGTATGCTATTAGGAAGAGCCTTCAGAACCATGGTGGAGAGTAAAGGTAAACTCGTCACGATCGAAGTAAATGACCGACCCCTAGAGGCAATTAAACGACATAACTGCCCAATCAACTATAGATTTGGTAACATACCTGAGCTAGTGCACAGAGAGAGCCCGAGGAAAGGTTCTTCGGAGGACAGACTGGGTGTAAAGCCCATCGAGGTCCCTGAAGAAATTCCGGAGGCCATAGGGGCTGAAAGGACATGATCAAGCGGGGAAGTAGACCTACCGTTCAGTGAGGAGAAGAAGCTGGACGACCTCCATCTGGAGAATAACATACAGGGACGCATCATGTCGACGGAGAAAAACATAAGGGTGGAGAAGGCCTCCAAATACTAACGGATCCAATGGTCAGTACTAATATAGCCAAGGTAAATCTTCACCATGCAAGAGTTGTATCTGCAGTAATTGCAAGAGCAATCTCCAAGAGCAATATTGGAATAGTGCTCGCACAAGAAGTTCGAGTGTACTTGGGACAAATTCGTGGTCTACAAGGAGGAAGAATGAAGGTAATTTGAGACTCCTCTCGCGAAACACCAAAAGCTTGCACCATTCTTCAACGTAATCGAAAATATATACGTCTTTCAAAGTTTCTCACTGGAAACTTTGCAGCTGTCGAACTTTCACAGGACGCCGTGAGGAGAACTGGAGAGACAGTCACGGCATCACGCTACATCCCCGGGGCACGACATCCGGATCCCACCGGAGTAGCTAGGCTGGTGCAGTTTTGTGAGATAAAGGCGCTACCACTTCTCCTAGGCTTCGGGACCAACGCCCATCACGCATCTTCTTGAATTTGTTGTTAGCAATAATTTAGAAATGTATGACACGCAGTTCGCTCCAATACTCGTGACCCTCGCCAGAGAAGGGGTACCAGACAAAATTATAGAGGATACTCTGATGGGGAGAACGAATTGGGATCTACATCTACATCCACAAAGGGGCGAAGGAGGGAAGGAAAACTTCAATAAAGTCATCATTGACTAATGTGACATCAGCAGCCGAGCTAGGATAATCAAGCCATCAAGGGATATACCCTCCTGGAACAGGAACCTAGGCAGAATGAGAACGGAGGTCCGAAAACTCTCCAATCCGGTAAAACGAATCGGAGACTGGCCGAGGTACAAAAATGCACTAACTGCGTATAGCAAAACGGAGAAGCCTTAGGGAATTTTATGAAGGGATAGAGCAAACCAAAGAAAAATCCAGACAACGCAATGTCTGAAGAAGATTGGACGTTTACTGAATATTAGGTGGACAGCGTTTGTCAGAACTCATTTCTTGGTATCCTATCCCACGGCGAAAGGTAACAACAATCTACTTGGCACTTCAAAAATGAAGGGGAAAGAAGAAGAACTGGAAACTAGCAAAAGAGGTATGTTCGGAAGCTAAGGTGAGGTGCGCAGAGGGAAACTTTAACATTTTATTAACAGTTTTATCTGTAGATTCTGTGGGGCAGTAATTAACCCGCCAAGTGGTTGATTAATGAATGCCAGACCCTTGGGACGACGAATAGTAAGTATACAGTTGCTAACTCCCATGAATTAATACAAAAGCTGCAACGCATTGAGAGGATGGGTGATGAGGAGGTGATGGTGTCGTTCGATGTGAAGGCATTGTTTCCCAACACGCCAGTGAAAGAGTCAATTTTCGAAATCGAGAGATGACTGAGCCAGTTGGATCTGGCCTGGAATAGAGAAGAAAAGTTCGTATCTATGCAAACCTTGCCAGACTGCATGAACGAAAACTATTTTACATTTCGAGATAGATTCTACAAAACTACTTCGGGAGTAGCGATGGGGAACCCCCTTTCGCCGTTACTCACTGAAACGTTCATATCACCAATCGAAAAAGAAATTGAATCGAGAGGAATAATGCCTAAAGTATGGTTTAGGTATGTAGACGACGTATTTTCCATTGTTAGAAGAGACGATATAGACATGGTCATCTCCTCTATAAACAAGATTCATCATAAAATCGAGTTTACACTTCAGGTAGAAAAGGATGCGGCTCTACCCTTTCTATTACGTTGTTACAAATGAAATGGCCGTTCTGGTACTAAAATTTGAAACGTCTGTAAAGCTTACAAAAATTTATTTATTTAGTCAAAATAGGTGCCAGTCGATTCAAAACACTTCCCCCAGCGAGATTCAAGTGCATGTATGCCAGTTTCGTAGAATTCCAACTGTCGAGTGTTGATAAATTCATCGAAAGCCTCTTCTTTCCTAAATTGTTTTTCCGCCAAAAAATGATACAAATACTTAAAAAAGTGGTAGTCGGTTGGCGAAAGGGCCGGTGAATATGGTGGATGAGGCAGAGTCTGATACTGTAATTGGTTCAACTTTTGAACCGTTGTTCTGGATACATGTGGTCGTGCGTTGTCGTGAAGGAGTATCACATCATCTCTGTTGACCAATCTCGCCCGTTGAATAATCAATTTTGGTGCATTTTCTCGAGTTGGGCGCAGTATTTCTGTGCATTTATCGTTACTCAAGGTGCCAAAAAAGAGTAGTGGATAACTCCAGCTGTAGACTACCAAACAGTCACCATTACCTTCTTCGGATGGAGGCTCGGTTTCGGCATATGCCTCAGTGGCTCATCAGCATCTAGCCATTGTGCTGATCGGTGACGATTGTCGTATCGTAATATCCACTTTTCATCACATGTCACTATTCTGTGCAAAAAGGGATCGGTTCTGTTGCGGATGAGTAAAGAACTGAAAATTTCCATTCGAAGAGGTATGTTTTCCTCTATAAGGGCTTGCGGAACACATTTTCCGAGCTTTTTCACCTTTCCAAGTTGTTGCAAGTGCCGGGAAACTATCTAATAGTGTACGTCCAGTTTCTCTGCAAAGTCTCTAACAGACTGACGTGCGTCGGATTCGACTAGCAAACGCAGCTCGGAATTTTTGGAACCACCGCCGTGTGGATCGCTCGCTTACTGTATCAGCTCTAAATGCGCTGTTAATGTTCCTGGTCGCCTCCGCTGATTTATGACCGAGTTTGAACTCATACAGAAAAGTGTACATTCTTGGCTCTTTTCCATTCTTTTTTCCTTTTTATTCACTGTCATCACAACGATGGTCAAAACGGAAACCACTCCTTGATTAAATGTAGGACGCAACGCGGAGAACGATACCAGCAACTTCCCACCGCACATTTTCCCAAAAAATGGCTGGCTATATTTGCATGATTCACCGACTGATCACATTCTTTCAGAATACGGTTTCAATAAGGAACGACAGCATATTACTCACACCGCTATTAAGAATGGGTATAATTCTCAGACTATTGAGAAATTGATTGGAAGGAAAATCAAGCAACACAATAGGCATGCCTATACAACACTATTTACGCAGCAGAAGGAGGTAACCACCAGACGGATACGTATCCCATATTGCTACCTATTTAACAACACCAGGAATTGGGTAAAAAAGCTCCAACTTAAAGTCGTAGGTTCGAGTCGTTCGTCCACCTTGCGAAATTTACTGGGAGTTTCAAGGATCCTTTGGCAGCGGAGGAAAAAAGAAGAAGTGTTCGGAAACAAAAGTCGTGCATAAGACCAGTGGCAGTGCAAATAGTCGAGGAAGCCCATACCATTCAACGCAAAAATCTTGAACTCTTGCGTCATACAAACCGAACGACAACCTTGGACCCTTGGGAAAATCTAGAAATTTTGAGGGAAGACGCGACGCAGTTATTTAACAGAGATTCCGGTAATTGCCCCTCAAAATTAATAAGACTCGCCGCGGTAATTAACAGGTAATTAGATTAATAATTTAAGGTTTTTTTTAAGTAATTTAGGTAATTAGTGTTTAAGTATAAATAGAACCGCATAATCGCAATTGTTTTCAGTAGCTTTGTACTGATGAAGAGGTAAGTTGCTCCCGAAATATATATATATATACACTGTAAAATAAAAATTATAGTTTGGTGGAAGCTACTGGTCTATTAATTTTAGTAATGAAACTTCCACACATGTCCGACCTTTTGAGCAAAGTAGATCGAGGCACCTGGGAAAATACTTAATTTCAGATGCCAGATTAAAACACAAGTAGGGAACATAATAAAGTTCCGGTCGACTAGGCGCTTAAACGACATACTATTGTTTATAGGTATACTATAGCCAGTAAAGGGCCACAATAATTCCTCGTTCCTTGACAATATGGGACACCTTCCTCCTCCTTGGAAAAATATTGTTTGCAAGAGTTCTGGCTTGTGCTATGTCTGTGAGGATCCGGAACCCCTGCCGTTGCATGGTATGAATTCTCTCATATTGTATTAAATGCAATTCTTTTCTCTTTTGCGCTATGTATCATATGAATAGAGTTTAACTCATTTCTCCACTTTATACCGTTCCTGTCAATTGTGGTATTCTTTGTTAATTATATCGTTCTGCTTCTTTCACCCAATGTAGTCATGTGGGGTATCAGATTAAAGGTCTTGGTTAGTACTTTTCGAAGCCAGGTCTAATTTTGACATTTGCTGGAAAGGTGGGATACGGGGGGTCGAAAGTTATCATTTCTTCTCTTCTTGACCCAGTTAAAAAAAATCTGTATGCAAGCTCAGAGTAATTGTCAAACATCCAAGATATGACGAGACAGTGACCTGAAACATAAAGCGTGAAAAACACGCAGTGTTCAGTTGGCCGAAGCTACCCCAAACCTCTCCAAAATCCTCGGACTGCAATAACCTGCGGGACGTCGTGTCGACGCCCTGAGATATGTTCTCAGGGTTAGTTAGCCGTAGTTTGGTAAAGTTTTCCCCTTATATATAAAGTGCTGTTTAAGGGGAATCTTACACACACAGGATGTGTTATGTGAAATTAAATACAGCTTTCCAAAAATACATTCTTCGAATGCAAAGAGAATTTGATATCAAGTTCCAAATGAATAAATGAATAAAAATGCATTCGCACGTACAGGAAACACCTGGTTCTGTGGTTTGTCCAAGCAAGAAAACAATACTATATTTTTGAAATTTGTAAAAGTTCTTACATAATGACGTCAACCCTCTTATATACAAAGAATACTAACAGTGCTTCTCAAGTAAATTCTTTTAATATATCCAATATTTACTTATCACCATATGGCGTTCAGATAAATTTCCAATTTATAGATAATCCGTAATACCATCTACCATCGAAAATCGGTAATATCGTTTAGAATCGAACCTATCGAGCCATTAAATAATCCAAACTCAATCTTGCCCTTGCCAAAAATACGAATTCATCTTTATACATTTTTCACTACCAATTCAACTTTTATATAATTCATGAAATGTTCTTCCATTTTCAATTTTCTATTCCATACGTGCTGTAATATTCCCCTGGAATGAACGGGTGCGTTCCTGAGGGAGTTATTTTTGCTATTTGAAAATTACTGGCAGATGTTTGGAAAACGCATCCCCTGAAATACTGGAAGGGGTATATGGAAATAAAAAACATAGACAAATATTTTTAAGTCAAATCATTTGCGATACAAAGTGAATGAACCTTTGTGGGTGTATACTGAAAGGCGGTGCCGTCCGAGCTTTTGAAGAGGTTCCTTCCTTCGTATGTACAGGGTGCGGCAGCATAACTTCCCTTTTTCAAAACTCGATAAAAACTATTGTATGCATCGGAAAATATTTATTTATTTTTTATAATGTAGGTACATGTCTGAAGTTTTTATTTACATTGTTTGAAGATCAAATCTGTTAGGTCTCCATACATTGCGTAAACCGATTTCTGGCGTTTGTCATGACTCTTGTTAGCATAGCAGGTGTTATGTTGGCAATTTCTTCTTGGATGTTGGTCTTCAAATCTAGTAGGGTTCTTGGACGGTTCACATAAACACGGGATTTCAAAAAAAAACCATGGAAAAAAATCACAAACGGTCAGATCGGGAGAGCGTGCCGGCCATTCCAAATTGCCTCTAATTGAGATAAGGCGCTATGGAAAGTGTTCCCTCAAAACAGCCATCGATGCTCTTGAAGTGTGTGCTGTTGCACCGTCTTGTTGGAATCAAGTGTCCCCCAAATCCAAATTTTCTAACCGTGGAAAAAAAATTCTGTAGCATGTTTACATACCGGTCGGAATTCACTGTCACTGTAACCTCATTTTCCTCAAAAAACCAGGGACCAATAATTCCAGCTGAGGAAATTGCACACCACAGTGTGACTTTGGGTGAATGAAAAGGCTTTTGATGCAATTCTCGAGGGTTGGTGTTAGCCCAGTAGCGCATGTTTTGTTTGTTAAGCGACCCACACAAATGAAAATGGTCTTCATCGCTAAAAAAAACAATAGCACCCTCGGGAACGACATCAAGAAGAAGCTCACACGTGTTTATCCGAGAATTGAAGTCACGTCCTGAAAGTTCCTGCACTATCGCCATCTTATAGGGATGAAAATAAAGATCATCACGAAGAATTCTTCTCACAGAACGATCGGATAGTCCAAGGGCAGATACGTGTTTGCGTGCAGAACGCCGTGGCGATCGCAACATTGACGCCCTCACTGCTTCAATGTTCTCAGGTGATCTAACGGGCCGAGGGACTCCAGTTCTTCCTTTTCTCGCACTTGAAGTTTGTCTGAATGTAGTGACCTATGTAACAATTGATTTGCGGTCTGGGACGGGAGCCAACGGGGCTAAATTAAAGCGATTCCGAAATGCACGCTGTGTTGCAATAACCGAACATCCGCTTGAAAAGTAAACCTCAACGGCAAAGGCACGCTCCTCACTATTCCAACGCATGATGGCGACTGAGCCGTGTCGGGACAAAACTTTACAGTATCCCCTCTTGAACGAGACCACTAGCGCTCCGCTATGACATCAACTAACTGAGTGGCGTGCATTTTAAAAAAGGAAGTTATGCTGCCGCACGCTTTATATTTGAAAACGCAATTTTTGCTTTGAATCATTGGAATATTTTCACGTTCTTCCTTCTTCGACGAAACGATGGCCTATCCTCTCCATAACGGTACATCCTCGTTTGTAGATTGGGTTCTCGCTTTTTGAAGGTTATGTGTGAAATAAACTCTTATTAAAATCGATTCGATATCTGTCCGAAGTTCTGTGATCTGCGAAACCCTTTTTATGTGATTTGGGTCTAAAAGGGTCTAAAAGGGTCTAAAAGGGGCTTCCTATATATGCCAATGCGAGAAGTAATTTTTTTTCTCAGAATATAGTCAAGTGGATGATGAAATGGAAAGGCTGCTTCTCGAAATCGATTTTTTTTCATAATATTGTATCAGATAAAACTTTCTGTGAACTCAAAATGTGTGCCCGGAAAGCACAATAGATCACGCTCTCAGAACCTCTCCATCGGAAAAATCTCAAAAAATCAAAATGAAGCAAAATACATGCCATTTCGATACCTGCTCAGACAAAGTTAATAATGATATATTACCATATCTTACAAATCTACACGAAACCCCGTAAGTTCATCGTAGAAATACCAAATTTGGCACCAATATAAGTAATAATATAAGGCATGAATTTTTGAAAGTTTGAAAGAAATTCAACTATTATTAAAAAATATTTTATTTCATGTGAATCGATTCCACTCTAAGAGGGGTATGATGTCATTATCAGATGTCAATACGTCAGCATCATAATAAAGCGATCTCATATGAACCGATTGTAACGTAGAACTATTGGTAAATTTTGCCTTGTTAGGGCCCCTTTGAGTTACCTCTCCCATATTCTACTTCATGTTCTGGTTCCTCTTTGACTACTTTGGTCACGTACTAATAATGCGTAAATGCCTGCTGAAATACATCTTTTCATAAAAGTGGGTAACTGCCTCTAACCAGCGTTTAAGGTATCTTTGATGAGGGACCTGGGCATTTGTTCAGGTTTTTGGCCATATATTTGCCATATATACTTTGTGGGGTTAGGTTATTAAAACTGGAAACCTAGGCGAATATAGTAAAAGATGTCATTTCACGTTAAATTTAAGATAAGAAGGCTGCTGATAATGGACGTAAACGCGGTACGCTTTAGTATTGAAGCCGGAGCTCAGTCTTCATCTTTTCCAATAGCCTGGCAGCATTAGTTTATTTCCGTTTTTGTTGAAAGTCCGCTTGAGATTTCTGGGCCAAATCTGTCTGAACTTCAGGTGCAACATAATGTCATGGGAGAATTAGTTGTATTGAAAACCATCAACTTTGACACACTGGTGACAACTGACAACTGGTGTAAACGAAAAATCCTACTGTGGTCACTATTCGCTATTGCAGCTGGTAATATGAGTATAATTTAAGTTCAGCTGCGAAGTGGTTGGACAGACCTGGTAGCGTCTTGCAAGATTTCACCTGAAAGGTTTGCCTGGTTTTATCAGACAGCAGAAATAGGCAAGGATGTATTGACTTGAGGGTCAGGTACGCTGGCGTGTAAGGGTCGTGGATCCACGTAAGCAATGTTTCCCCATTCTGATTATCAGCCGCGAATGTGTTTTGAGTTTGAGTAACCACTGAAGATGGGGTATTTGGATTCTAATTGTGAATTTCTCAAGACTTTTAAATGCTACTGAAATCCGCTTACTCTCAATGGCTTAAGCTATTGTCGTAGCAGCAGAATAAGTGAATCGGTTTTCGATGATGACTTCCTCAAGTCATTGCAGATAGCAGAAAGACTAAGGAACTCGTATGAGCCCTTCGAAAAAGCTGCATTGATATTTGGACCCTTCCATTTTTTCCATTTTATATTGGGAATAGTAAAATGCAAATCGAATATATTCTCATAAGACGCCGTCATTTTATAAAGTCGTTCCCTATGAAACCATTGTACTTTAACATCGACCGCTGATTGCCGTTTAGCGAACCAAGCCACACAAAACAAAGTTAGGTGACGATTTCATGAGAAAAAAGAAGACATGATCTCATGGAACTAAGTTAAAGACACGATCTACAAAGCGGGGTCAACAGGCCAGGTGAGCGGTACATCAAGTGAGATCCCTGGCTTTGGAATGACGATGTTCAACTGAAGCTCGGTGAAAAGAAACGCCTCTACCAAAGTTTCTCGATAATATTCGCAAATCTACAAGAATGCCAACCGGGAAGCAAAGAAAGCGATCGCTGTCACCCGAGCGGTCCATGACATTACGTTAAACTGACATTCGCGATGGCGAGAGAGATTTGTATCGACCTGTCAGAAAACCGACACCAACGCACACAGGAATACCTCTGTTGCATTAATGACAAGTATATTACTTTGCTTACCGACCGTCGAGCTGCAACGGATGGATGCCGAGAATATTTCGAGCAGATTTCAACTGAAGAATTTGTTCATCCATTTCTACCAGCATTACCGACATTTGAAGCAATTCCAACTATTACCGCTACTGTGCCGTCCCCACATACTAGAGGAATGCGATCAGACCAGAGTGTGCAAGGGACTCATCTGAAGTAGCTCTTGCTACGAAGCCTCACGGGAGGTTATCTAGTTCGATGGGAACCGGGGTGGCCCTCTGAGAGCATATACTCCAGGAGAATTCCTGGAGAATGTGCTCTCGGCCCGGTTATTTGCGGTTACCCCCTTGTGGGAGTTCAAGGTGGTTGTGGTTACGCATACATCGCGAGCGGAGCTTCTCGGGGCTCAAGCGTGGAGTTGCGCTGTATAGCGCGAGCATCGTACCCCTTAGTTGCGACAGACGTGTTAGATAGGCTTTGCATCCACTGGTATAAATGCTGAGCCTGCACTCTGTATAAACGAGTACCGTTGTGAGGTCTCCAAAACAATCCATGTCCGAAAAGGACCGTGGAGATATGCCTACACGGCAGGTACTCACGTTAACCCCCATGTTAGCACCATTGAAGTTAAAGACGCAATAAAACGAATCAAATTGGGGTAGGCTCAAGACCTGACAGCATCGCATTTGACCTCTTGAAACCGAAGCCCAGCACTGTGGCTCAGTAAATTCTTCAATCAGATTATTGAGGAAGGTTGAACACCACCTGCCTGGCAAGAAAGTACCACAGCTCCAATATGAAAAAAGAAAGGTAGTTCAGCAGAATGTTCAAATTACCGTTGGATCCCATTGCTGTCTCATACCGTGGAGACTTTTGAACGCATTCTTGAAAACTGGATTCGCGAAATCGTTCAAATAACCGTAAATCTAGCCGGGTTTGGCAAGAACTGCCCAAATACTTACGTAATACACACTACGCGGTTACTCATGGAAAGACACCGTGAGAAGCATCGCCCTCTTTACATTGCATTTCTGGATCCGTAGGAAACCTTTATAGTGTCCGACACGAACTCATCTGGTATGCTCTCCGACACCTAGTACCAGAAGAACTACCACGATCCGAAAAGTCAAGCTCGAAGTGTGGCGGGTGTATTAAAACGGCTTCGTGCCACTGTCGATGTTCACCAAGGAAGTGCTCTCTCACCACTACTTTTTGTTTTTGTAATAGACACTGTCACACAGGACAGCGTTTCATAGCAAAAATGATCTCGAGCAACTTGTCCAAAAATGGAATGATCGCCTCATACAACATCGTCTCAGACTGAAAATGAATAGAACTGAATTTTTGAAGACCGATCCCCGTGAAACATGCACTATTACTAGAGAAATTGCGAAAGAGGCGTCCTCGATGGTATGGCCACGTAGCGCTAACGAGATTTCGCTTGGTCCGAATTTCAAAGTTGATAGTAAGCGACCAAACGGCCGGTCGAAACAACGGTGGATGGTGATTTGAAGGCCGGCGGCTATATCCAGATCAAACCCTTGATAAAATAAAATGACGCAACCGATCACGACTAGCCGACCCCGCTTGTGGACGGGACAAAGGCTAAAGAAAAAGAGGTCCACGTTCTGACAAAATTCTTATAGTATCACGAGACCGTGCTCCGATAATAAGTCTCAAAAAGGTGTGGACGAAGGCTTGCAATTTGCTGATGACGGTGTTGGCGACTTCCCATGTGCTGCTTCCATATGGCATCACAAAAAGAACATTGGCACAAAAGAATCTCAATTTAATCTTAGTTGAGGTAATTGCATTTCCAGATTATGAACAAGGAAGCGAGAACGGATCTAGCGCTGCTAATGCATCGGGCAACATCCAGTTCGGTGCTACCGTAGGCAGAAATCATGCCTCCTAGATATACAAATTGATCGGCGCCTTCGAAGCTCTGCCTATTAATCCTCCCACCATTATCGGAGCGGTCACTAAAACAGTGCTTCTCCATCAAATCAGTCAGAGCCCACCTTGGCACTCAGATCATCCATTACGATCAAAATGTCACCTTTAGAAAGCCTCTTCTGATTTCCTTTGGTGCATAGCACAGTTCAATTATAATACTCCGGTCAAGAGAACGCGATTTGTCGTAGCCGTCAGAATCAGCCCAGAAGCGCCCACCATATAGCCAGTCGTGGTAAGAGGAGGAGTACCCTTCAAAGTCCCACTATCTTACTTCCCAGCTTACAAGGCACGTTAAATTAACCGTAACTATTAATAGCAGAAAGTCTAACTCAGTTTACCTATTCCTTAATTCCTTCCGAAAGTTACACTGTAATTTAGGCTAAAACAATTCCTTGGTGACGAGGAAAGCAATTACCAAAGATGCTTGGGGAATATCTGATCCATTTTAAGTCCCCCAAGAAGAGAAAGGGTAAATATTTTATGCAAATTTTCCACTCGACAATCCAAAAACTGCTTTCAAATAGGCTAAATTGCGTGATAGGCAATATTTTTTCTAAAAAATTGTTGAATTTAAAAACTCAAAGCCCATATGCGTGAAACTGATCTAATTATAACAATTGTAATAATAGCGAAAAAGAAGTCAAAAGCTCGGAAGATGGCAGTGATTTACCCACTTGTCCGGCTTTATTCATATGCGTGAATGTCGAAAGATCGCTCCAATCTTTCCTGGCACCAAAAATCCACTGAACCTTTCACACCACGTAGATTACATTCAATGTGCAAACGTAGATACATTTGATTCTTTTTTCAACAGACGTAACGTAAGAAGCTTACTGAAAGTCTCAAATGAATTGCGGTCAATTTAATTAAAAAGTACCAACTCAGTACGGTTTTATCTAGTTCAAAACTTAGAGCAGGTGCAGCGAAAAAAACCGTAATTGCTTTCTACATGCCCGTACATAGTGGCACCTGAAAAGCGGAGAAAAAACGCAATTGGCACAACAAATCGTCGAACCGCAATCAGGTGTTAAACCGGCGACCTACTTCCCGTTCAGGTGATCATATTGTTCATACGGTTGTCTGTTTGTCGATCAGCTGTACACCGGCTACCATGTGCTGTAATGCATTACAGAGCGTCTACGAACAAAGTTAGTGAGTATGCACGGCGTTCATACCTGGTTACATACTCGCACAGTGGTACAATGTCTTACGTAAGTATTTGTCCATCAAGAAGTCAAGAAAAGCTACCTCGAAAGGGCTTCCTTCATGCGTAATCAGGAATGAATTACAATTGAAAGTAAGCTAAATATGAGCTTGAGTAACTTCAACGGAGGGATTGATAGATTGATTGATGGATGTGGTACAATCTCCTTGCGTCAGACGCTAACTAACATTTGCCCACGATTCATTCACTCATTTGGTTTAACTGAGCCTTGAAGTCGTTACACCCAACAATATTATTCTTGAATCTAAGTTACTTTAGGCAATCTTTTTGTATGTGGTTTCAGCTTAATGTGAAACACAAACTAATAATTTTATAATAATTTTAAAGATAATAATTAGTTGCTCTTGATCATTAAAGTGGCGCCTACATTCATGGTAGGTCAGTCGAGTGCAACGACGTGAGATTTGACGCTTGAGTCAGTTATCGAACTTATGCAACTTCCGAAATATCTATGTATTTTCCTCCGATGGCTATTTATGATTTTTAAGTAAGTTTCTGGCTACGCAATTGGGCTTGGTTTGTAATTAGCTATCTTAGGTGACCTGTCTATCTCTCCCGTGTCGCAATAGGCTTTAGTCCAGGGGGATCCCCATACATGCAAAAGGGGGGTGTACATTTTTTTTCATCAAATGTAGTCATGTGGGGTATCAAATTAAAGGTCCCGTTTAGTACTCAGCCGCAGCCGGTCCTAGTTTTGACATCTATAAAAGAAATACACAAAACCTTTCATACCTGAAGCGTCTGGTTTCCGGTTTCCGACTTGTTTTTTATCTAAAATAACTAAACTGTGGCTTATGACAAACTTTAGTATAAACATTTTATCATAAGAGCGCATTGAGTACATCGGCCATCTGAAGATAGAAATTTCTTAGTGTCTCTTAACGTTTTACCAGTATCAGAGTCTTTAGTTTCGGTTAGTAGGTTTCGAAGCCAGTCTTAGTTTTGACATTTGTTGGAAAGGCTGGAAAGTGATGATTTCTTTAACAAATGAAAGGTTTTGCTTAGGACGATATCAATATTAGTTTTGACGTTTGTTGGAAAGGCCGGAATGCAAGGGGTAGAAAGGACCCATTCTCAGAAACTACCCAACCGAAAATTCTGAAAAAAATCATGAAGCTGCCTGTATACGGTGCCCAGGCCTCAAAATACTCTCCATATCGATATCAATTCAAATCAAGTAAATAATAGTATATTAATATGTTTTTGGGGAAATTGATTAGAAATCCCCTTAAGTTTATCTCGAAGTTACAAAATTTAAAATTGTAGTAATGTAGACTATAGTAGTTTGATCAAAATCGCACTATTACTAACAAACTTACAATGCTTCAAAGTTGTCTTTTCTGTAGAAATTATCTGCAACCCAAAATACTAAATATCACAATTGTGACCTGCTATAGCTTTGTCGATAATATTATAGTTGGATTTTTGTCAAACTTTCCAAAATGATGCATTATGTCATTACTTAGGATGAACTTAAAGGGACTTTTCGGGTAAACTACTAAAATATGCTACTATGCTATTATTAACTTTATTTGTACAGATATCTGAATGGGATATATTTTGAGACCTAGATTTCGTTTGAATACATTATTATGATTTTTTTCAGATTTTTTGGTTGAATAAGTTCTGTTACACTTTTTGGGGCACACATATTGAGCTCTCACTACCCTACGCTCCATACAGTATCAAAAATATCATCGATTTCAAAAAGTATTAATGGAGCCATTTTGTTCCCCGTACGGCTATATTTTGTGAAAAAAATGGGATTCATTAAATACCAATCAATACCTTTCATTCGATATCCAACATGACTATACTCCGTGAAAAAAAATATTGCACCTCCCTTTTAAGTGCATGAAGAAGTCTCTGGAGTTCACCATGCTGCAGTGTAATTCACTGGATGCGTGAGAGTTCACAAACTTTCCACACTTTCTGCCGATTTCCATATTAATACCTATAACCATTTACCACAAAAGTGGGTGTAACTGACAAACAGACAGACGGACAGACCCGTGATCAGCCGTCAGATCTCCCATCAGGTGCGACTCCAAGTGGCAGACAGGGGCATACCTATTATTGTGAAAATATCTGATTGTGCACTTCATTTTCAGACTATGCATTGGCTAGTGTTTGCCCATGCGTGAGCGAGTGGGAAGGATACCCAGAACATAAAACCTCCATGGAAGACGAAAGTAGGAGATCTGTGCAGGGGCTCAGAATCTCAGTACTGGCGTCTTTTGCGAATGAGTAAGCGGACTCCCGACTGTCGATACCTCTCGACCGCAGTGCCTCGGTGGTGGGCAACTTGGCCACCGTGGCATCCAATGCTATAAGTGCTTTAAATGCGGAGAAAGGAGTGTTCAAACATAGTACCATCTTAAGGAAAGCACCAGTAATAAAACCAGAAAAGCATATCGTTGGACTGCAAAAACAGTAAGAAAACCCAGCGCGTTTGTTCAAGAGGGGCCACGGCAGGAGGTACTCCAAGAACAAAAAAGACAGATTCAAAGGGATTTAGTCATATTTGAGAACTCCGCCAGTGCTAAAGACTATAAAAGAAAGAGTACAGGAAAGGTCTATACAAATCAAAGCTGAAGGAGCGTATAAAAGTAGTAATTGGGGCTCATAGAGAACAGAGCGCTGATCCAGAGGAATCACCCTCCATCCAAGCTTGGGGCAAAAATAGTTGAGTAGTCCGAGTTTATCAATGGTAAGCACAACGTATACCAAGCCATAAATAATTTGGTAAGGAGTATCAGAGCCGTCTACAATATACCGCAGGAGGACAAACGAAATTCCAAGGAAAAGCCGAAATCTGCTATCCCTAGAGTATCACAGGCCACTCAAGTGATGCCTACCCGTACTGCTATCAAATTACGGCCGAATAAGAGAGTATCGGAAAAGGATGGAGACCCCCAAAGGAATCAACAATCCGCTAAGCTAAAAAAAGGGGACAGGCATTTCCAAAAAGCGGAACTAACAGTCCAAAAGTAGGGGAACACATGACCAAAGTGCAAGTGCCGGCTAGTACAGCGAAACTCAAGCGGATCGAAAATACCGAAAGGATCCGAGCTTCCAACAAAAAGGCGAAAGGAAGCCGAAAGTGCGAATTCGCGTAGATGCCATAGTTCTCTCTAGCCAGGGCAATTTGCCCTATGCAGAGATACTTAGATCAAAGCTGGTCCCTAGTTAAAGAATCTGAGTGTAAAAGTCAACAGAATCCGAAGAACCCAGAAAGAAGGACTTCATGTTCGAGCTAAAACGATCAAGCGTGGGAATAATTGGTAGCTTTCGCACTCAAGTTAAAAACTCACTTAAAGAGAATGATTCAGTACGCGCCCAAAAACACGAGATTTCAATGAAATCACATCGAAAGGAGAAATTTTCACTGCCTTGAAGGACTCGGATCACTATCTCGTTGGCATGGTGCTCCGAGCTCGAATAACAATACCACCTAGAATCCCCTCTGACAATCAGGTGAGAGTGAACACTGAAGCCATCCACAACACAACCCTCCGCGACACCTATAAGAGGGAAATGGATGCCGCAATAACCGCAGTCAATAGAGGACCTGGAGATGAAGCATCAACTAATGATCTTCACAACCACCTGAAGAACGTTATCATGGATACGGCCACAAATATACTTGGCCCCAGCCGCAAAAGGAGTCGGAACAGCTGGTTTGACGATGAATGTAAGCTAGCAACGGAACGTAAGAATGCCGCATACCGAGTAATGTTGCATTCTCAAAGAACGCGGGCACGCGCAGAGACTTATCACGAACTCCGTCGAGCGGAGAAGCGACTTCACAGACGGAAAAAGGAAGCCTGGGAGAACCAACAAGTCTGTGAACTAGAAAAGTACAGGGAGCAACCGCACCAGGCGCGGAAGTTTTACCAACAAGTCAGCAGGATGAAGCCTTATACACCTCGATGCTCATCCTGCCGAGACAAAGAGGGAAATCTGATTTCCGACAGAATGGGCATATTAGAGCGATGGGTTGAGTACTTTGATGAGCTACTGAACAACCAGAACATCGGCGAGTTGGAGGTCCCGCCAACTGAAGACGACGGACAAATACTGCCACCACCAAGTTTAGGAGAAACAGTCCGTGCAATTCATCGGCTAAAAAATCATAAGTCGCCAGGAGCCGATGGAATTACAGCCGAATTGGTTAAATATGGAGGCGACCAGTTACACCAAGTGGTTCATCAACTTGTGCTCAAGGTATGGGACAGCGAATCAATGCCTGACGATTGGCAGCGAGGCATAATCTGTCTCATACATAAAAAGGGAGATATCACACAGTGCAGCAATTATAGAGGTATCACGTTGCTGAGTACCATCTATAAGATATTCTCCACTATCCTGCTAGGCCGGATAGCCCCATACGCCCAGAACATCATTGGCCCATACCAAAGAGGCTTCACTCCAGGCAAATCAGCAACAGATCAGATTTTCTCTCTGCGGCAAGCGATGGAAAAACTGTTGGAATATGGACAACAGTTGCACCATCTGTTCATCGACTTTAAAGCCGCCTATGATAGCATAGCCAGGGTAAAACTGTACACGGCCATGAGAGAATTCGGTATCCCGACGAAATTAATAAGACTGACTAGGCTGACCCTGACCAATGTGCGAGGCCAGATAAAAGCAGCAGGATTACTCTCAAGACCATTTGACATCAACAACGGTCTACGACAAGGGGATGCGCTATCATGCGTCCTCTTTAACCTGGCCCTCGAGAAGGTGATCCGTGATGCTGAGGTGAATGCAAGAGGTACGATCCTCTTCAAGTCCACCCAACTACTGGCCTATGCTGACGATATCGACATCATGGGAAGAACCACCCGAGACGTTCAAACTGCCTTCATCCAGATCGAGCAGGCGGCGCGAGATCTTGGGCTGCACATCAATGAAGGCAAGACAAAATACATGGTGGCAACGTCAGCACCGAAGACGAATCAACCAACAACATCAAACCGCACTGGTCAAACACAAGCACGAACAAGAATAAGGATAGGGGAATACAACTTTGAGACCGTTGACAATTTCTCCTATCTAGGGTCGAAAATCACAACCGATAACAACTACGATGATGAAATCCGCGCACGGTTGTTGTCAGGCAACAGAGCCTACTTCAGCTTACAAAGACTGTTCCGCTCGAAACGTCTCACCATAGGGTCAAAGCTCTTACTGTACAAGACTATGATCTTGCCAGTCCTCATGTATTCCTCGGAAACTTGGGTTCTTAGCAAGAAAAATTGCGAACTCTTGGCCGCGTTCGAGAGAAGAATCCTCCGAAGAATTTTTGGCCCCCTACATGAGGATGGACGATTCCGTAGCCTACACAATGACGAAATCTATGAGCGATACCATGACCGTCCGGTTGTGGATAAAATCCGGCTCAATAGGTTACGGTGGGCGGGTCACTTAATCCGTATGGATGAAGATGATCCCACCCGGAAAGTCTATAAGGGCAATATCTATGGTAGAAAAAGAAGACGAGGCAGACCCTGCCTAAGATGGAGCGATGGCGTGGGCCAGGACGCCAGACAGCTTTTAGGGATATCGAATTGGTGGACCTCGGCGCAAAACCGGGATGTCTGGAGTTCCTTATTAAGGCAGGCCTAGACCGGATACCGGTTGTTGCGCCGTTGATGATGATGATGATGAAGGACCAATTCAAGTTAGAAGAACTTGTTTAGGAGTCCATTGTCAGGTTGAGAAAAGCCCATGGCGGAAATCAGACGGCCATAATGCAATTACCAGTGGTGGCAGTACTGAAGTTGATTGCGGCCTTGAAAGTTCGAATTATATGCAAACTGCAATATCGGCTTGCGGTCAACAAGATACACAATGTATTATGAATCAGGCGACTAGTTGCTTCGTGCGGTGGGAAATAAGTGGTATATATATTTGCAATTACTACCTACCACCAAGCCTATCACTGTCTGAGTTCAAGGAAATGGTTCACAATCTTGTTCTCGACGCTTGAGGACGAAATCCAAAGGTTGTGGGCGGTAACTTTAACGCTTGGGCACTTTAGTTTGGTAGCAGTAGGGAATGTTTGAAAGAACTCTGCTCAGAGGCCGACGAAGACCCGTACAATCGTGATGGAACGGTTCAGCCCCCGTTCATCTCCACAGATCACGTGTCCTACCCTCTTGCTGAAAAGCATCAAAGAATTATTCCCCGAGCAAGAGAGGGACACCGGAAACTTCTAGTGACCTCTGAATGTGACGGTGATTCTAGCAATTACCGAAAAAGGGCTCCTAAAGTTTTGCGGTAGAATAGGCCTGGACGGAGTGCCCTTAAACTTGCTGTGAAATTCAGACCAAGGAGGCATTTTAGATAGACAGTATAGGTTCCGTAGAGCCATATCAACCATTGATACCATCAAATTGGTTACCGGCTTTTACGAATATTCAATTCATGGAAAGGACAGTGCCAGCAAATATGGCGTGGTGGTGACCCTGCGCTTGAGAAATGTGTTCAATTCGGAGGAGTATGTTCTCTCCGCGGAACTCCCACTGCTGTGGAACATCATGTACAAAGCACGGTGGTGGGTTAAGCCGACGACATGGTACTGGTTGTGCCGCAAAGCATCTCAAGGTGAGGAGTTAGACTCATGTGAAGCAATCAGCACTGACAAGGGTTGGCTAGAGAGTGCTGGTCATTACCATGCGCCGATAGACAGAAAGCTCAATTATAAGCAACATGTGCAGTATGTTTGCAACAAAGGATCCGCTACAAATATAGCCGCGGCAAGGATAATGCCGGACATGAAAGGACCAAGGCATACTTCTAGTTTGCTTATAGCCAAGATAGTGAGCTCAATTTTGCACTACGTAGCCGCAGTTTGAGGAAAGGTACTGCAGATATCAGATAACGCTCATAAACTCAGCGCAGTCTACAAGAGGTTAGCCCTCAGGGCGTGTTCTGCCTTCAGGACTATCTCAGATGATACAGCGTTCATCATCTCCGGAATGATGCTGAGCGACATTTTGGCAGATGAGATAACGAACATATACAATGCAAAGCCTATCTCTCCCTTATCGTAGACGACGAACGCCGAAACTGGGAGATTTGTAAATAGAGGCAAACGCGTTGGCAGAGCTTGGGAGGAGGTCGGTGACCATACAGGCTCATTCATGCCATCAAAGAGTAGTTGGAAAGACGGCACGATGATATTAATTATAATCTTACCCGGTTTCTCACGGGGCACGGAGTATATCGCTAGTACCTGTATAGGTTTAAACTGGATGCGTAACCCGATTATCCAAACCGCGATGGAGTCTCAACCCAATCTGATAGGAAGAAAACTATTGGGTAAGAAGGATTGGGATGCAATCAACTCCATGATCCCCCATTTATGTATATGTGAGAGCAAGCTGGGAAAGGCAGAGGAGATGAGACAAGGCTACGTACGCCGTGTAGAGAAAAAAGGTGACAAAGCTAGATTGAGCTGACTCCGTCCCCTGGTGTAATACCTTATGGTAGTTCTTCACCTTGATGCCGCGAAATATGCCTTCTGGCAAGTTCTCGATACAAAGACCTGTAGCTTACCTAATGAAAAGGCTGACGGCAACAGATGCCATTGGCGAAAAAGAGCACAAAATGCAGGTAGTGGGCGTATAGTCGATTTTGCCGGCAAATGTTTTTTTTCGCAATAATTACAGAAATCGATTAAATGATTGATTCTAAGCAAAAAATGTTTAGTGAAAATTTTTCGTACAGGTAGTAGTTTTTGAATATTTTTTTTTGTTCAAGCATGACGTTTCTTCATGGAAAAAATGCTTGTTTTTCAAGCGTTTATCCCAAATAACTCGAAAACAAGAGAGATATGAAGCAGAAACAACAACAACAACAAATAACGAAAGGAATTATTTTTTTTTCATTTTTCGCAAGTGCAATGTGGACTGAGGAATGGACGTCAAACGTAAATTCTTAATGTTTAAAAATAATTTATATTTTTCACGGTTAAATAATACAAAACCTGTAGCTTTTCGTGTAGATTGATTTAAATCTCTTTAGAAAAGGCCTTTAAAATGAAGTATGATAGAAGTTAGTGCGGCGTAATAACGAAGCTATGATCAAAATAATGTAATCACCTGAACTTTTGATATTAAAATCAATTCAAAACAAGTCGGGAAACCGGAAGCTGGACGCTTCAGGTACGAAAAGTTTTGTGTATTTCTTAGTACGTAGCACGTAATACATCCATATATTATGTGAGAGTATCCACTTTCGGGTGATATTGACATTCATAGTCTTCAATTTTCAAAGAAACAACAAATTTGAGGTATTATAACTTTGTTAGTAATAGTGCGATTGGTAAGATCATGCTCTATATTATAGCCTATATCACTGCAAAAATTCATGGTAGTAGGATGAACTTAAGGGGGGTTTCTAACCAATTACAAAAAATTGTAGTAATATACTATTATTAATTTTATTTAAACAGATATCGGCATGGAAGGTATTTCGGAGCCCAGGTTTGGTAGTTTCTGAGAATGGCCTTCTTAAAGAAGTGATCACTTTCAACCCCCCGCGCTCCCCACCCTTCCAACGAATGTCAAAACTAAGACCGGCTTTGAAAAGTACTAATCGAGACCTTTAATTTGATACCCGACATGACTATATTTGATGAAAAAAAATTTTACACCCCCCTTTTGCATGTACGGAATTCACTGTATGCGTGAGCGTTCACAGTTCCCACCTTTCTACCAAATTTGGTGTCAATCGCTATAACCGTCTCCGAGAAAAATGCGTGTGACGGATAGACAGACATACAGTAAACCGATTTTAATAAGGTTTTGTGTTTACACAAAACCTTAAAAACTCGGCTTTCTCATATAAATTAAAGTAAGCGGAATCGCTTGAGAAGCGTAGTTTCAGAGAACAACAGAAACAGTAGCGAAGACAGCGTACTACGCAAAGTTATCTTCCAGTTGGGCATCCCAGTAAAAATATTTCCTTCCACTAAAATAACCATGACGAACTCAACTTCGGAGCTGCGAACTCTTGAAGACACAACCAGAAAAATCCTTGTTGATTCGTCACGCACGCTCCTCCTTAAAAGGGAGAAACCACATTAGAAGGCTGAGTTTCACATACTTTTGGAGTTTTTTAATGGCAAGAATTAATTAGAATTCACTAAGTGGATATACTGATCATATTTCGCAAAGCTTTTGAGATTTTCTTTTTAAAAATAATTGAAGCCAAATGTAACAAAGTTATGCAGGTCACAACTAGAGTTCTCCAATTGCGGGACGAAACCAGAAAGGTTTTGATTTTATTTTCTAAGAATATGAATCCATGTGAAAATAGAAAAAGAAATATTTTAATTTTCACCATTTTCTTCACCAATTATGCAAAAAAAAACCATTCTTAAGAATCTGACATCATTCCAAATGTTGGTTCATATTCTTTCTAATTCTGTAAAGAACCATACCTCAGCATTGATGATCGGTTCATTACTTGTTGCTTATAATAATAATAATCGTTGGCGCAACAATCCATATTGAAACAGGGCCTTGAAGTGTGTTAGAGCTCTTCATTCAAGACCGTAACGGTACACTGCAATAACACTGTAAGAGGCAATGTAGTCCGCATTGCACTCGCCCAAGATTATTACCCTGATTTGAGCCAGGTCCACATTCACAGCAGAGTTGACTGGTATCCGACGTCAAATCACGATACAAAATCCACTGTCACCAGTGAGATTTGAACCGCGACCTTCCGTAGGACACTCACGCACAGAAACAAACAATTTGATCTGATTTGAAAGCACTATATTGACAGCAGTCAGCTTCTCTCAGTCAACCGCTTCACACCAGGAGTTCAATATTATTAACAAATGTGAAGAAGACAACCTGCAACAGATACAAACAAATTGGGAAGCCGGAAGCTCGGCCCATCAGGTCTGAAAACCTGTTTGCTTGTTTGCTTCTTCTGTGAGTATATTTGAGTGTAGAACTATCCCATTTGTACGTACCCCGTTATGTATTTTCAGCATGTCAGACTACTCACTTTAGTGTGATGTTGTTATCTAGTTGCAGTAAATTTACATGGTAAAGTCAACTTTGAACTACTGTAACTTTGTTAGTAATAGCATGATTTTGAGGGCAGGGTTTTTACTCAATCTCCCCAAAAATATGGTAATATACTATTATTAACTTTATTTGAGCAGATATCGATATGGAGAGTATTTTGAGGCCTGGACACCATATAGAGGCAACTCCATGATTTTTTTCAGATTTTTCGGTTGGGTAGTTTATGAGAATGGGTCCATTAAAGAAATCATCACTTTGCACCCCTCCCACTCCCCGCCTTTTTAACAAATCTCAAACTAAGACCAGCTTAGAAAAGTACTAATCGAGACCTTTCATTTGATATCCAACATGATTATATTTGGTGAAAAAAATTTTAAACCCCCCTTTTACATGTATGGGGACCCCCCTAAATCTCAACGTAGGAGGATATCACTCACTGCATGTATGGGGTCCACATGTCCCACCTTCTCACCAAATTTCGTGTCAATGGGTATAGCCGTTTCTGAGAAAAGTGCCTGTAACAGACAGACAGACGGACAGACAGACAGAGATCGAACCGATTTTAATAAGGTTTTGTTTCACAAACAAAACCTTAAAAAGCGAAACAAAAAGCAACAATGCGAACTCGTCCAGATGCGATTGTTATTTCCAGTAAGGGCAATCTGTGCTATGCGGAGACACTCAGAAAGGCCAAAGCTGATCCCGACCTAAAAGATCTGCGCGGAACTATGAACAGAATACGCAGAACCCAGAAAGGGGATATCATGTTCGTGATGAAAAGATGCAGAGTAGGCAAAACTGGTGACTTTCGTACTCAAGTCAAAAACTCACTTGGGGAGAATGCCGCAGTGCGTGCCCAAAAACATGAGATCTAAATGCAATGTAAGGATCTCGATGAAGTGACATCGAAAGGAGAAATTTGTACTGCTCTGAAGGAGCAATTCAAGGTAAAAGAACTTACCGAGGAGTCTGTTGTGGGCTTGCGAAAAGCTCATCGTGGTACTCAAACGGCCAGAATACAAATACCAGCGGAGGAAGCGAGGATGTTGATGGCTGCCGGAAGAGTTCGGATTCGATTAGTTCGTTTAACAGAACAAATTTCACTAAAGAGGTGCTTTAAATACCTCATAATGGGGAACTTCGCAAAGGCATGCACCAGCAGTCGATGCAGAAGGTGTGGGGAGAACGGCCATATTGCCAGAGAGTTCAATAGGGACCCCAAATATCTCTTGTGCGAAGTAAAAGAGGGACAGGATAACCGGCATATTGCCGCAAGTGGAAAATGTCCGGAATTTAGAAAGGCGCTGACTGCAATGAGAAAATTAAGTTTATTCAAACAAACCTTAATCATTGCAGTGTCCGGATAGCTCAGTGGTTAGACCACAAGGCTGTCATAAAGAATGTCGCGATTCAAATCTCGCTGGTGGCAGTGGAATTTGTATCGTGACTTGACGTCGGATACCAGTCGACTCAGCTGTGAATGAGTACCCGAGTCAAATCAGGGTAATAATCTCGGGCGAGCGCAATGCTGACCACATTGTCTCCTACAGTGTTCTGTAGTGTACCGTTACGGTCTTGCATGAAGTGCTCTAACACACTTCAAGGCCCTGATCCAACATGGATTGTTGCGCCAACGATTTTTATTATTATTATTATTGCAGGATCGCTCACGATTTACTCGGGCAGACCACGTTTGAATCTGAGATGGACATTGTCATCATAAGTGTAGAAACCGTCACGGTGGCATATGGGTCACAGATTCGACTGGTGGAGCGACGATATGGGCTTGCCATACAATGTACTGCAAGTCAGGCAGCCAGTGGCTTTTTGTGGGCGAAAATAAGTGGTGTATATGTATACGGCTGCTACGCCCCACCAAGTTTGACACTGTCTGAATTCGAGCAAATGCTTGATAATCTTGTTCACGACGCAAGGGGACGAAGTCCAAAGGTGATTGCTGGTGATTTCAATGCTTGGGCCCTAGATTGGGGTAGCAGAGAATCAAATGCTAGGGGGCACAGTTCAATAGAAGCTTTCGCGCAGATGGACATGGTTTTGGCTAACGGAGGTGCTGTATACACCTTCCAGAAAGGGGGTCAGGCTCAGTTGTAGGCCTGACCTTTGTCAGCCCTTCGCTGGAGCGTGGTATGTCCTGGTGCCTCAGCGAACGCTACACCCACAGCGATCACCAGGCAATCTTCTTTGAGACATGTGTCGAGCCACAGGGCAAAGAGCTATCATGCCCGAAACCGAAAAAGATTTCAGGCTGGTCTGCAAAATCGTTTGATGGACAGACCTTCACAGAGGTGTGGTTAGATCAACCTGATAAAGCAGGCGCCTCTACGGAAAGCGCTGTCCATCTGCCTCAAGGCATCGCCAAAGCATGTGTCGCGTCCATGCCCAGGAGGTGCCCATTCCCCAGTAGAAGGCCAAACTACTGGTGGAATGATGACTTCGATCAGCCTGCCACCGAGCCAGAATGGCGGCTCGCAAAACCCCCAAGCTCGCCATCCAGCGAAGTAAGAGAAAATGCTTTGAGGAGCTCTGCTCAGAAGCAGACGTAAACCCGCGGAGAGTGCTTATGGAATCGTGATGGGACGATTCAGAGGCCGTTCCTCTCCGCAGATCACGTGTCCCACCCTCTTGCTGAAAATCATCCAGGAGTTATTCCCCCAGCAAGAGGAGAGCACCGATACATTTCAACCACCTCTGAATGTGACGGCAATTCCGCCAGTCACCAGAGACGAGCTACTCGAGATCTGCGGTAGAATAGGAGACAATAAAGCGCCGGACCTGGACGGAGTACCTTAAGTTTGTCGTGAAATCCAGGCCGGACATGTTCGCTGAGTTGTTCGAAGCGTGCATATCCGAGGGGATATTTCCAGCGGCATGGAAGTGGTAGAAGTTGGTAGTTCTGCCTAAGCCTGTTAATCCTCCAGGTGAGGCATCCTCATACCGACCCATATGTCTTTTGGACACTGTGAGGAAATTGTAAGAGCGGGTAATCTATAATAGATTACTCCCGGTTGTTGAGAGCCAAGGCGGCCTTTCATATCGGCAGTATCGGTTCCGTAAAGCCAGATCAACCGTTGATGCCATCAAATTGGTTATTGGCTTCGTCGAGATGCAATCCACGGAAAGGGTAGTACCAGCAAATACTGCGTTGTAGTAACCCTGGAAATAAAAATGCTTTCAATTGGAACATCATGTACAACGATGTATAATACTTAATCTTCCCCTTCCGAGGGAGGCCACAGTGGTGGGTTACGCAGACGACATAGCGCTAGTTCTTGTCGCAAAGCATTTCGAAAATACTGAGTTATACTCAAGCGTGGGAATCAGCGCTGTTAAAAGTTGACTAGAGAGCTCTGGTCTGACATTTGCGGGGGAAAAAACAAAAGCGGTCTTCATCACCAAGCGCCAGAAGATAAATTACGCCTGTATTAGAATCGGGAATCATATCATCACTTCCAAGCCGACCATCATCAAGTATAGCTCTGGCGAGGATGATTCCGAACCTGAAAGGGCCACGGCATGCCTCTAGGTTGCTTATAGCCAGGGTGGTGACCTCAATCATGCTCTATGCGACCCCCTTTCCATGTTCTTTTTTCAGATTTTTGAGTTGAGTCCTGCCTAAGTTTTACACAGTAATTTTGAGACGAATTTGGGCATGGACGCAACGAACACAATTGAACATGTATAAGGAAGTGACGCCAAATATTTAGAAATACGCTTTTTACATAGCGCTACAAGATTACATAAGGATAAATGGCCGCTACCTTTTGGGGGTTTAAACCTGAGCCTGTACCCGATAATCACTCGATTCTTCGCTCATAGGATCTGAAGAAAGAAAAATTCCGCTTTCAAATTTCTGAAGCATATTCTGAGATTGATAAGTTAACAAGGGGCTCAATAAAACAAAATCGATTCTAAAAACTTCCTAATGTGGCTACCGCCCTTAAGTTAATGCAAGTGGTACCGCAAGCCTATAACATCAAGATTTTGTCGCGCACCCTCTTCGATGCCAAAGAAACCTTGGCGAGGCTCGACGATGCAGCGAAGGAGGTTGGATTACGGGCCAATGAACAAAAAACGAAGATCATACCCCAAGCTAGAAAGCAGATGCTAGCTAGACAAAATGTCATAAATGGCAAATATAACTTGGAAAATGCTGATAACTTTACAAATTTCTTATTCTTTCTCTATAGGTGTTCGCCATCGACAAACTTCAAGCTTTGCCAGTACTTCCACTTGGAATACACTGGCGAATTCTGGGAGGCTGTACGACTCGACTATGCTATGAGAATCCGAGAAAATTCTCACACTAACACCAGAGACTATCTTTGATCCTTCAGTGAAGAATACTGTGTTATAACTTTGGAACATCAAAGTTCCTGTGAAGCTCGGCTTGCGTGTGGCGTAGTCCATTGGGAATGCGCAGGGCGCCTGAGGTGCTTTGTCTGGGATGTTCTTATGGTCATAGGACTTCCGGATCGATTCGATTCGATTGTACGCGACGACATTGGACTTATCTTTTTACCAGATATTCAACTACAAAGTAAATGAAATATTTCGGTGATTATTCAGTAGCGTCGCCCTCTGTAGATTGCATTTCTGGATATAGAGAAGAGCGAACACATCTGGTATGCTCTATGAGACCACCTAGTACCGAAGAGCTCGTGCACTTGGTTATAAAAAGTCATCTTCGGAGTGTGGCCTGCTTCGTGTCTCTGCCGAAGTTCATCAAGGAAATGCCCTCTGAGTACTCCTCTTTGTTCTTGTTATGGGCACTGTCACATGGAGCATATAATGTCCAGCGCCCTATATACATCTCTTTACAGATGACGTTCTCTTAGCGTCTCATAACAAAACTGATCAGATTGAATCTGTATGAAACAGAACTTTTATCGGTCGATCCCCATGAAACAGGCACTATCACTGTTAGTAGCAATTACCTACCCAGAATTGAGCGATTTAATCTCGGGTCAATGCTGTCAAGCATGTTTGACGTATAAACATAACCTGGATGAAATGGCGTGGTACAATTAGTGTTCTTTGTGATCGACCTATAAACGAAAGTCTCAAATCTATAATTTGGCGTAGGGTTGTCCGAACTCTATGCTTCTGAATTTTGACTAACTCTAAAAAATGGAGAAGGAGATGTGGCGTTGTATTTGTAGTGTAACACGCCATGATCACATCCAAAATGAGGATATCCGCGATCGATATGGGGATCGTGGAAAAAATGAGAGAGGGCTGTCTTCAATAGTACCGTCACATAATTCCCGCTTGCGAATATTGACTTACCAAGATTCGTCTAAACATCGAAGTCGATGGTGTTTGACAGAGGAAAATGGTGCAACCGATCACGACAAGATGACCCTGCTTCTAAACGGGACAAAGACTAAAGAAGAAGTAGCATTTGTGAAGCTATCCTTTATATTCGTTATTCTAATTATCACAGCGCAAGAACCGCTTCATTAAAAAAAACTCTTGTTCAATCATTTGGAAGGAAAGCAAAACAAGGCAGTGTCCCTGCAAAATTTGCACTACATTCTTTGGCAATAAAAGGAGTCTAAACGCACGAACAGGTAAAGGTAATAATAAAGATTGCAACAAATGTCCCATTCGTTCTATTTTATGAAATTTCGAAGATCGAGACGGCTCTGCCCCCAGTTGTTGTTTTTGCAATCTTCAGTGAAATACTAAAAACACAAAGCTCATTCTGAAGTAAATGGGATTCCTCTATTTTCACTCACTTATGAAAATAAACTCATGTGAGGCAGTGTATACCTGGCGTTAAATCTAGCGATGATGTTTTCTCGTTTCCATTACAGTTCCATGTAATATCACAACTGGCAGCCGTAGACCGCCTTAACTCGAATGCTTCAGGTCTACTCGATGGCTTATTGCTTACTGCTCTTGAAAACGCTAATTACTGGAACACCGTTTGAAGTAGTGCTTGAAGCACGGAGGACTTATTACCCGCTATGCCGGTCGCATATGTTATATGTTCGGATACAACTTTTCACACAACAAATGCCATCATGCGAGCTTATGTGATTTAAAACATCGCAATGTACACTTTCACATGATTTCTATCGTGGAACTTGTAAATTGGCTTAGCAGGTGGTAGAATTTATTTCTTCATTACGTTCATTATGCGAAAATTCGCAATCGCACCTGAAACCTGCATATGTAAGTAATTTTTATTCCACATTGCTCTCGGAACATACAAAGACATCAAAATGGATGCCGGAGCAGGAATGTATGTGAATATGCGGAAAGAATTGAACTATGCGTGTGGTTTGCCAAGGAATTCCTTTTTCAGTGCTTCAGTTCCTCGTTAACAGTGAAAGCTTGGATGGCTGCGGAGTGAATGCCTCCTACGTACTGGCCTGATCCATCGAACCACCCTGACAAACCACTTTGGAAGGAAAGGAGCAATCTCTGTTCTTACTGATGACTCACAATTTCAGCACAATACAGGGGCTTGGAGTAGAATGCTTCATTGACAATTCTTAAATGTCTGATTCAGAACTTCAGAATGCGCACAATCTTACACACCCAACGCCCCACGTCAACCAGCTGCACTCCCTACTGAATCCTATATTGGCTCAAGACCCAAGGCGACAGGTCTTGTTACTGATCCCATGTGTAGCTGGACGATATGTTGCGTGATGTTCACGAAGGCAAATATCTCACCAATTTACTTGGGTAAATAGCGGGGTCGAGTTTACGCGAAATTTCTGAAAAGGTGCGAGACAAGAGGTGCTAATTGTATTTGACTTTGAAGCAAGATCAATCGTTCTGTGACCACTAAAATGTCTGGCTCGCTGCACACCTGATCATATATTTGTCCGCCTGCCTTGTTTGCATTTCAATTTAGCTGATTTCATGGATATGAGAACTTGACATGTGGTTTTATTGGAAAAAAATACTTCGTACCTTTCGGAATGGTCTTCAAGTGAACTTAACTGGAAACAAATAAAATGTTGGTTATTAAGTAGTACAAAGAAAAATCAGTAATAACTAAACATATCATATGTGTAAGATCAATAAATGCACAGACAGAAATATGTTACCCATCAGCATCAACTCCATCTTAGTATATTTATCTGATCCTGTCAAAATACTCCAAACAACCGACTACCATGAAAACCATGACAGATGAAAACTTCCGTGATGACTTAATGTAAACAACTTAGAAGAAGAAGATTTAAAGTAATGCCCACCGACATAGGACTAAAGATATGCGTTTTTTCCATGGAATATGCACTCTCGGTGTGGAACAGGAGGTGCCAATAGCTGGCCAAAATCTTCTCCCAATACAAGGCTTGAATCAACCCATTACAAAAAAATCGTTTGGCAAGGGTCAGCTTCTTGCCGTCCACAGAAGCGAAGCTTCATGGATATCGACGCCTTCGATGTTCTGCCCATTATCGTACATGGGAAGGGTGAGCGACCAGCCACACTTAGGACCTTGCTTTTGCTGGTTTTCATTTCTAATCCAATTCTCCAAATTCAGAGACAGGGAGAAAGTAGGTGTCATCAGATCAGTTGAGGTACTTGAGTGAAGATATATGCATTGCAGTCCTTCAGGTTATCCGGACAAGGCAGCATGAAAAAGTCACCGATAATGAGATGCGTATCAGTGACAACATGCGACATCGGCAGGCTCCTGTTTGCATTTCGAGTTCCTCTGAAATCTTATGTCATTGCAATACTCCTCAGTATAGAATCCCAGATGCATACCTTCTTCACTGTGTTCTAAGAATTGTTAAAATTGATGAAGAGTAGGTAAAGTGCACACTTAAACTCTGGGCATTGCTCCACAATGAAGACAGGCGACAACAACGGCGACGGCGCGGTGGTTGGGGGATGAGAGCGCTGGCCTTTTAGTCCCGTGGCCTTAGGTTCGACTCTCAGTCGTCGTCGATGTTTTTGGTCATCTTCTCTTTGTCGTGCTGGTGTGAACTTATCACTTGCACAACGTTAAGTATGATACTGCTGCACTGAAACATAGTTTGCCTGTGTGGATACCCTATTCTTCCTGGTAGCAGGGCTGCGTTAAAGAAATCATCACTTTCCACCCTTCCCACTCCCCACCTTTTTAACAAATCTCAAAACTAAGATCGGCTTCGAAAAGTACTAATCGAGACCCACATGGCTATATTTGGTGGAAAAAAATTTTACACCCCTCTTTTACATGTATGGGGACCCCCCCCCCTAAATCTCAACGTAGGAAGATATCACTCACTGCATGTCTGGGGGTCCATAGGTCCCACCTTCTCACCAAATTTCGTGTCAATAGGTATAGCCGTTTCTGAGAAAAGTGCCTGTGGCAGACAGACAGACAGACTGACAGACAGACGGACAGACGGACAGACGGACAGATGGACAGACGGACAGACCTGTGAGGAGTTGCCAGATCTCCCATCAGGCGCGACCCCAGGTGGCGGATAGGGGCATACCTATTGATGTGTAAATATGTGTTCATGCACTTTTCTTTTCTGACTGTGTATGGGCTAGTGTTTGCTCATCTCTGATGCGTGGACCAAAATGGCTATGGGAAGGATACCCAGAACATAAAACCACCATGGAAGACGAGAGAAGGAGTAAACTTATGGTGCAGGGGCTCGGAACCCCAGTACCGGCGGCTTTTGGGAGTGAGCAAGCGGGCTCCCGGCCGTCGATATCCCTCGACCGCAGTGCCTCGGTGGTGGACAACTTGGCCACCGTGGCATCTAATGCTACAAGTGTTTTAGATTTGGAAAAGGATGTGTTCAAGCGAAGTACCACTCTACCAAGGACACCAGTAACAAAACCGCAGAAGGGTGAATTGAAAGCAGATCGTTGGACAACAAAAACAGCAACAACATCGACCGCACATATTCAAAAGGAGCAGCAACAGGAGGTACTCCAGGACCAGGAAAAGGACCCATTCAGAAGAAGTTCGTCAACTTTGAGATCTCCGCCAATGCCAAACATCCAAAGAGATAAAACGGAGGGAAGGTCAATGAATGCCAAATGTGAAGGAGTATTTAAAAGTAGTATTCTGGTTAGGAATCATCATGGAGAGCAGAGCCCTGAAGCAGAGGAATTATCCTTCACACAGCTTGGTGCAAAAATAGTGGAGCTGTCTGAGTTCATCAAGGACAAGCACAACGTCCACCAAGCCATAAATCCAAATCTGTTGCCCCAACAGTGTGACAAGCGACCCAAGTGACAGCTAATCGTGTTGCAATCGGCCTGCCACCAAACAAGAGTGCGGGAAGGAGATGTGGATCCTCTGGGAAGTCAACAGGCGCCTAAGAGGAAAAAAGCCATGCAAACAGTTCCGACGAAATCCAAGGGGAATGGAAAAGGTGGTTGGACCAAAGTAGTTAGGAAAAAGGCGAAGAAAAAGGCAAAAGTGCGGATTCGCCCAGAAACGATTGTAATCTCCAGCAATGGAAGTCTGTCTTACGCTGAGATACTGAAAAAGGTCAAAGCTGACCCCGACCTAAAAGATCTAGGCGGGAATGTCAGCAAGATTCGAAGGACCCAAAAGGGTGACCTCATGTTTGAACTGAAAAAAAACAGCTTGGGGAAAACTGATGGCTTCCGAGCTCAGGTTAAGAGCTCACTTGGGGAGAATGTCACAGTACGGACCCAAAAACATGAGGTCTATATACAGTGCAAGGATCTCGATGAAGTGACATCCAAAAGAGAAATTTGCACTGCCTTGATGGAACAATTCAAGTTGGAGGAACTTGCCGAAGAGTCCATTGTGAGTTTGCGGAAAGCCTATGGCAATACTCAGACGGCCACATTGCGATTGCCAGTGGACGCCGCGCAGAAGTTATTGGCGGCCGGGAAGGTTCGAATCGGGTGGGTTGTTTGCCGTCTGAGAGAGCAGATTTCTCTAAAGAGGTGCTTCAAGTGCCTCGCGTTTGGTCATTTTGCGAAGGCATGCATCACCGGTCCGATCGATGCAGAAGGTGTGGGGAGAAAGGCCATATTGCCAAAGCGTGCAATAGGGACCCCAAATGCTTATTATGCGAAGGAAGTGAGGGACGGGATTACCGGCATATTGCCGGAAGTGCTAAATGCCCGGAATTTATGAAGGCGCTGACTTCAATGAAAAAATGAGGTTTATTCAAATAAACCTCAATCATTGTAGGGTCGCTCAAGATTTACTCGAGCAGACCATCTACGAATCCGAGGTGGAAATTGCCATCATTAGCGAACCCTATAAAAACCGCCACGGTGGCGTGTGGGTTATAGATTCGTCTGGTGGAGCGGCGATATGGGCATGCGGTCGACAAACCATCCAATGTACTGGGAATCAGACATACAGCGGCTTTGTGTGGGCGAAAATAAACGGGGTATATGTGTACAGCTGTTACGCCCCACCAAGCCTCACACTGCCCGAATTCGAGGAAATGCTTGACAGCCTTGTTCTCGACGCAAGAGGTCGTAGTCCAAGGGTGATAGCTGGTGACTTCAATGCTTGGGCCCGTGAGTGGGGTAGCAGAGAGACAAATGCAAGGGGCCACAGTCTATTAGACACTTTCGCACAGTTGGATGTCGTTCTGGCCAACGAAGGATGTGTAAACACCTTGCAGAAAGGGGGGTCTACCTCAATCGTAAACCTAACTTTTGTCAGCCCTGCACTGGCACGTGGTATGTTTTGGTGTGTCAGCAACCACTACACCCACAGCGATCACCAGGCAATCTTCTTTGGGCTATGGGTGGAGTCACCGGGCATAAGATCATCATGCCCGAAACCGAGAAAGATGTCAGGCTGGTCCGCTAAAGCTCTGGATGAGCAGACCTTTACGGAGGTGTGGTTAGACCAACCTAATAAAGCAGGCGCCTCTATGGAACGAGATGTCCATGTGGCCGAATGCATCGCCAAAGCGTGTGACGCGTCCATGCCGAGGAGGTGCTCATTCCCCAGTAGAAGACCAAACTACTGGTGGAATGCTGAACTGGCCAGCCTTCGATCGGCCTGTCACCGAGCCAGAAGAGCGCCTCAAAGAGCGGTAGGCAGAATTGATCAAGGGCAAAAAAAGCGCGCCTATAAGGAAGCTCGCAAAACCTTCAAGCTCGCCATCCAACGGAGCAAGAGGAAATGCTTTAAGGAGCTCTGTTTAGAAGCAGACGTAAACCCGTGGGGGAGCGCCTATAGAATCGTGATGGGGCGATTCAGAGGCCGATCCTCTCCGCAGATCACGTGTCCTACACTCTTGTTAGAAATCATCCATGGGTTATTCCCTCAGCAAGAGGAGGGCGTAGTCAGCTTCCAGCGACCTCTGAACGACACGGCAATACCGCTAGTCACCAGTGACGAGCTGCTGGAGATCTGCACTAGGATAGGAGATAATAAAGCTCCGGGTCTGGATGGCCTGCCGAATAAGGCCCTTAAGCTTGCCGTGAAATCCAGACCGGACATGTTCGCTGAGTTGTTCGAAGCGTGCATGTCCGAGGGGATATTTCCTACATCATGGAAACGACAGAAGCTGGTGCTACTGCCTAAGGCTGGCAAACCACCAGGTGAGCCAACCTCTTACAGACCTATTTGTCTTTTGGACACTGTGGGCAAAATGCTAGAGCGAGTAATCTATAATAGATTACTCCCGGTTGTTGAGAGCCAGGGAGGTCTCTCAGATCGGCAGTATGGGTTCCGTAAAGCCAGATCAACCATTGATGCCATCAAAATGGTTACTGGCTTGGCCGAAAATGCAATCCACGGAAGGGGCAGTACTAGCAAATACTGCATAGTGGTGACCCTGGATGTGAGAAATGCATTCAATTCGGCCAATTGGAACCTAATACGGGAATCTCTGGCGAAGATGGGTGTTCCCGCTTATCTTAAAGCTATTATCAACAGCTATTTACAAGAACGGAGGCTTTGGTATGACACCGATGACGGACCCTAAGAGTACGTTGTCTCCGCGGGTGTCCCACAGGGCTCCGTACTGGGCCCACTGCTGTGGAACATCATGTACAACGATGTTCTTAATCTTCCCCTTCCGGAGGAAGCCACGGTGGTGGGCCACGCCGATGATATAGCGCTGGTTGTTGTCGCAAAGCATCTCGAAGATGCTGAGTTATACTCATGCGAAGCGATCAGCGCTGTTAAGGGCTGGCTTGAGAGTTCTGGTCTGACACTTGCGGAGGAAAAAACGGAAGCGGTCCTTATCACCAAGCGCCGTAGAAGTAATTTTGCCCGTATTCAAATTGGGAATCATATCATCACTTCTAAGTCTGCGATCAAATACTTGGGAGTGATGATAGATGGGAAGCTTAGCTATAAAGTACATGTGCAGTATGTCTATGACAAAGCATCCACTGCGAGTGTGGCCCTGGCAAGAATGATGCCGAACGTGGGAGGGCCACGGCATGCTTCCAGGTTGCTTATAGCGAGGATAGTGAGTTCGATCCTCTATGCAGCTCCAGTTTGGGGAAAGGCATTGCAGGTTACATTTAACGGTAACAAACTGAGTTCAGTCTACAGAAGAACAGCCCTAAGAGTGTGCTCGGCATTCAGGACTGTCTCAGATGATGCAGCATTCGTCATTTCTGGAATGATGCCCATTGACATCTTGGCAGACGAGATGACGAATATATATAATGCGAAGTCTACCTTTCCTTTATCGCAGACGAAGAACGCCGAAAGGGAGAGATCGTTAAATAGATGGCAAGAGCATTGGGAACGCTCGGAAAAGGGTCGGTGGACACACAGGCTCATCCCTGCCATCAAGGAGTGGTTGGAGAGACGGCACGGTGAGATTAATTATAATCTTACTCAGTTTCTCACGGGGCATGGAGGATATCGCCAGTACCTGTTCAGGTTTAAACTGGATACCTCACCCCATTGTCCAAACTGCGATGGAGTCCCAGAGGACCCAGAGCATGTATTCTTCCACTGCCCAAGGTTTGTGGAGGAAAGGAAGAGCCTAGAGGAGACTCTAGGAGAGGTGCTTGTGCCAGAGAATCTGGTGCGAAGAATGCTAACATGTCAGGAAGACTGGGATGCGATCAACTCCATGGTCGTATCTATCCAGAGCAAACTGCGAAAGGCAGAGGAGATCAGAAAAGCGCGGTTACGTACGCCGCGTAGAGAGCTGACTCCGCCCTGTGATGTAATACCGTACGGTGGTTCCACGGGGCTTGGAGGGAGTCGGAGGTGGTTTTAGTGGGTAAGAATCCCACACGCTGGCGTGTCCAGGCCAGTGTCTTTTGAAGATTTCCACCTCCTCAAAAAAAAAAAAAGACAGACGACAGACGGACAGACGGACAGACGGACAGATGGACTGACGGACAAACGGACAGACGGACAAACGGACAGACGGACAGACGGACAGACGGACAGATGGACAGACGGACAGACGGACAGACAGATAGACATTAAACCGATTTTAATAAGGTTCTTTTTTACAAACAAAACCTTAAACAAGTCGGGAAACCGGAAGCTAGATGCTTCAGGTATGAAAGGTTTTGTGTATTTCTTTTATAAAGAGATTTGAGTGTGTATTTGCCTCATAAGCATATAGCACGTAAAATATGCATATATTATGTGAAAATAGCCACTTTCAAGTGATATTGATATCCATAGTCTTGAATTTGCAGAGGAGCGACAGTTTTGACCTAGTATAACTTTGTTAGTAATAGTGCGATTTTCACCAAGTTTGGCAGGATCATGCTCTATACTGTAGCCTAGATTGCTGACAGACAGACAGACAGACAGACGGTAAACCGATTTTAATAAGGTTTTGTTTACACAAAACCTTAAAAAGAGGGATACATCCAGTGTTGTCAGAAGCGGGAAAATTATAGTATTAAACAATGTGATAAAAAGGTACCTTTCTATGAGCGTACTTAGATTCAAGCAAAAACAAAAGATTTCCACCTCTGCTGTTGTTGTATTTTGTGTCTACTTATGTGGCTGCCAATATTACTATTACACAGCGAAAATTTGGTTTAGGAGAAAGGAGGTCGAGAAGCGCATTTCTCGTGCTAAGAGGTAAGTGTACTTGAGGTTGTTGTTCTGCTGGAAGACGTAAAGCACAGCACATTAGAATATACTTCCTTTTCATAAATAAGTAACATTCTGGTCGCTTTGGAATTCCAATTTAGCTGATTGGCTGCAGACCACTGAAGTTTAAGGTTTTCATAGTATGGTTTTCCACAAATGCAGGCTACTTTCTGGGTTATTTTCAGGGATAGACGGTTTTCTTCTGGTCTGGTGAAACTGCATTTGGCGACATCTTCCAATGTTGTGGCATTTTCGAACTGACTTTTATGTGAACTGCGATTAACTTCGGATTGTTTTCGAATTATCAGTTTCCACAGTGAGTCGTCCCACTTTATGTCAAATTTAGTGTATTATTCTGTACCTTCCTTGGTGTGGTGGACTGCACTCACCGAATGTTGTTTTTACGATTTTGCAAAAAAGTACTGAAAAATGGAAAAAAGTACTTAGGTAGGTTCAAATGGTACTAACATTTAATCCCTTTGGCACTAAAAAGACAACACTAGATGAATCCATTTAATCGACATGTTTTTACCGAAGCTGATTCCGTATGTAATTATGTAACTGATCGGCCACCTGCTGGCACTATGAATGATCAAGCTTTTCCCCTTCCTGAAGATTTTCGTGGTTACCCAAAAGCAGGAGAATGAAAAGCTGATCGAAAATCGAGGGAAGAAGCCGATTCCACTTTAAAGGAATAAGGCAGCCAAATGGAAGTTGTTTGGGCAAAAGAATAATAAATCTGCACAAACAAGGGTGGCGATGAAAATGTTCCATATGCAGACGGACATGAATGAGGATTTGTTTTTTCTTGCTGTGCTTTGCAGAATTATTCCGTAGGGAGACTTCAAGTTCGAATTCCTACGATACCGAAGATGCAACACCTTCGTGGAGCCTTTTGTAGATGACATTGCCTCCATTAATTGTTCAGACATAAAGATGGTGTTGGGAAATCCATCGATGCTCAGGGTACACAAAGGCAAAAAGGTTTAATTTCATTCGGGATCGATTTCAGCGATTTGAATATGGGCTAAATGTAAATTTATTGCGTGTTTGTGCCTCAATAAAGCCAGTTGAATTTATTTTTTACTCCAGATGCCTTTTCTTACAACTTAAAGTTAATTAATCGTTGTCTTTTCGTCAGTCGTTTCAAGGCATCCCTTGTGCTGTTTCATTGTACCCCGCTCTGATGTCTGATGCGTCCAGAGGCGGGACACTCACGTAAAAAATGTTAAGAGTGAAGAGCAGACTCACAGGACTTTCCACATTGGTAAGCATGGTGGTTTTCATTTAGTCGCTGCGACCTTAGCGCCTTCTCGCGAATGTGACGCTGAACCAATCTTTCCAGACATTTAAGCGAAAATTATGTTAAGCTAATTTATCTGAAGTTCTTTGGATTTGAATAGCCATCTTTTCCTGGCTCAGGTTTGAATACCACCTGAACCTTCTGCCAAGAATAAAGTACGTAGCCCACAGCAAAACATCCACGAAAAATATATCTCAGAAGTGGCTCTAAGTGCTCTATACCCTCCTTTACCATCGCTGGGTAGATGCCACCTATGCCAGGTGCTGAGTGTGCCCCTACAGTGTCTCAATTCTCTTGCAACATCTTTATGTTAAACGGTTTACAGAAACCGCCAATTTTCTTGTTCCCACTTGTGACACCTGTTCTACCGGGTGGCGTACTTCCAAGAGTATAGACTCAACTCTGGAGCTCGTGAAAGCACCACCCGGTTTCCAATCCAGCTTGGCCGACTCATCCTTATTAAGGACTCTGCAAAGTCAAGTCAAGTCTCCCTCTCATCTTCCTCTTCCTCACAATATGCTCTAAAAGAGTCTCGTTTCGAACGTTTTACGAGCCTCTTATATTTACACTGCCAGTTCCGGAAATTTAACCAGTCTTTATCGTCAAGACTCAGGTATTCATTCACAGTTGAGTAGACTAGTATCCGACATCAAATCACGATACAAATTCTACTGCCACCAGTGAGATTTAAACCGTTACCTTCCGTACGAATTCCTTGTGCTCCAAACACTCAGCAATCCGGACACCGCCTCTTCAAAGCGCTCTCTCTAGAAGTATGCGATTCGAATTTCCAATTTATCTTATATCGGCAAAGGTATCCTTACCAGCCTAAGAAGCTCAACTTTGTCTCCAAAAAGTTCATTGAGCTTTGTCCAATCCAGTTTCCAGCGCCTGCAATAGTCAGACTAAATTCTAAGTAACGGTGATGTGAGAGTGAGACTTCATCTAGCACTTGCCAGTTTCTAGTCAACTCTAACAACTTTGAAGTGTAGATTAATTTGTAAATTACTTCACTTCTTCTTGGCGCGATGAACGTGGGAGGGCACCCTAAGTTCGCGGTCATCGGACCAGGTTAAGTGACAAAATCAAACAACTTCTCTCCTCTAGGATTGCATTTGCTACTGCCCCAACAATTATGCGGAGCGTTCGCATCACAACCTATTAAAAGTTAAATGCCACTTGATTCAGTATACATTACCAGATCCCTTAGTTCTTACGGCGGCGGAGAACACAAGGAATAAAAGGGTAAGTAAGCAGAGGCAACTACAATGTTTCTCCTCTTACCATTAACCTGGTATTGTAAGTTGACCGGAACAAAGTCCTGGGAACAGAATTGTCTCAGCATGGTTGTCTCGAACCATTTTGACAACAGAACGCAGGCCCTTGATCTCGAGGATCTTTCATCGCAGAAGATCCTAGTCCCCTTGACTGATCCAATACCACAGATGCTGTTAAAATGAACCCAAGACCCTTGACCAAGAAATATATAAGGACAGTTCTGCAACTTTGCCAGTCTTGCCGCCAGTAGGTAGGAAGAAGCTTTGGTATGCTGCAGGTTAGCTTAACTAACTCTTATATTGGTAGCCATAATAATAATACTCGTTGGCACAACAATCTATATTGGATCAGGGCATTGAAGTATGTTAGAGCACCTTCATTCAAGACCGTAACGGTACACTACAGTACACTGTAGGAGGCAATGTGGTCAGCATTGCGCTCGCCCGAGATTATTACCCTGATTTGACTCAGGTACTCATTCCCAGCTGAGTCGACTGGTATCCGGCAGGGTTACCAGCTCTCTGGATATCGTCACACTTGGTGGTGTAGCAGCGTTCATGTCTTTATTTCCAAGAAATGTTGTCTTCTTTCGCAGTGCTTTCCGTTGTCGTCGTCTGGGAGCCTTCCCAGGTTCACGGTGTCCGGGCTGCATGAATCTGTTGCCATACACCGGAATTAGATCAGGTGCATCCACATCACCAGCTTCCATTTCTTCTGTTTTTCCGGGTACGGGCGGGGGAGAAGGTTCTGACAGGCAAACCTGTAGCCCTTTCTCCTTTGTGATTAAAGTTTCCTTCTGCCAAGCTTTCCCCTCCCATACTTAGGAAGAATTAGGCAACAACGTCCCCGACAGGCCAGTCGTAGTTAGGTTTCCAGTTCCACTCATTAAGGGAGTTGCTGTACTATCCTTTCTGGCTGACCACGCCGTAGACAGCGGGTGTAGGTTTTCCATTGAAGTGGAAAGCTTGTCTTGCGGAGCTTAAAATAGAAAGTAAACTACGTAAAAACATTCAATTGTGGTTACACTGCTATCATTACTTTGAGCAAGAAGTTCAAAAGAAAACTACAAAGCCAATCTTCGTGGCTTCCAATTTGGGAATACCTGAATGTGTGCAATAAAACACAAATCCATTAAAATCGCAACTGACATTTTTATTCCTATATAAAATTATTGAGTGCTCATTTGCCTGCGCTAATAATTTCTATCCGTTTTAGCTACCGTTAATGATCAAAAGGGAAAGGATAAGAGAAAGCCTACTTTTCTAGAAAAATCAAAATATGGTCACTTTAATTATCTTTCGAGATAAATAAATAAATTTGATTTTATATCTGCATTTTGTGAGAATATGTTCGTTGAAAACGTTTGGACAACCTAACTCTTCCAAAATATATGAGAAATTTAATTCAAGCAGTTCTTTTAATTTAATCCGCCATTAATGACCCCCACTCGCCAAGGGTGCTCTCTAATAACTAGATTGAAACAGAAAAGTTAAGATACTTCACCTCCGAACCATCATAAGTATCCAGTCCTAATCGCGTTAAAATGCGCGGTATCGTCTCAACCGGCTTAAATGCGATAATGACGGAAATTGTGACAAAAAATGCATTGAACTGATATTGCCAAGGTTATTGTTGTCCGACCCGATTCAAACGAAAAAAGGAACATAAGCATCTCATACTCAGGTGTGGCCGCTTGTAGAAGATTAACGAAGCCCGTTCTGCCAGAGCGGATTCTCAGGCGGCCAAGTGTCGTCCTGGATTTGCTTTCAAGTCGCACCGGCTTCAGCTTGGAAATGCACACGTGCAGCATCGCAACCAATTCACTGTAGGCCGAGATGAATCGTTTCTCGGAATTTCTGATTCTTCTCATGGTGGTTTGTTTACCAGTCGCCTGTACTGCAATATCTTTTCATTCACTTTTCCACGGCTGCCTCCGTACCTTTTGTACCTGGCTGGCTGGTTATGTTCAACGACGAGGCGAGCGATCGAGCTCGACTTAGCCCAGCCAGCCTCTGCCTGCCCACAGATGTACCAGACCGGATGAGAGCCAACAGATAACAACTGAATTAGTCGAAAATTGATGACCGCAGGCATTAAATAACAACACGTCGAAAGAAATTCCTAAGGTGCAATAAACGGAATTTGGACCCACAGGACCAACCGTGAACCATTCAGGTGCATTAATCTGCATTACAAGGCATTACCGTAGTCAAAATATTTGCTGCGGCCGGCATTATGCCTGCCCATGGATGCAAGAGTCAAGAACTGTTTTTAATGCTTCTAGAAAGTCGTTAAATAGTCATAAGAATGTGCTGTAAAAGAGAGATGAGTCTGAATCAACGCGTATGGGATCTTATTGCCAATTGTTTAGGGAGCCGCCTTGGGAAAGTGTTGCAGATTCTGCATCCCGGAAAGAAGTAGAGCAGATAACGCTAGTTTGTTCGAACGTATGTCCAGATGACTAGAAAAGCGCCCTCACCGCCTCGGAAGCTTTTATATCTACGCCTACCAGCAAATCGATCACGTTACATCCAATTACTTCCTAATTACACCTTTTACATTTTGACGGATGTGATTTCGCTGAGGTGCTCGGCAAAAACGCAAGAGATCATAAACGCGGTAGTGTAACTGAACACCCGGACTGTCGGCGGTAGTAACAGCCAAAGCAAAAACAGTACAAGAATATAATTACATGTTTATTAGCGAAGAGGTCGGGTATGTGCTTAGTCATGAAATGACTTTGATCTGTGGAGTCCGCGGAGCTTGTGAGGTCTCCCGTAATCAGCATCTGTCCGGAAAATTGTGGACGTACATACGTTCATATGTACACGCAAGTGTACTCATGCATATATTTGTATGTCCCACGTAAGTACTTCAGGGGCTTTTTCTACATATTCATTCTTATCACTTAACTGGGGCTTGTTTTTACTAGATGGCACATAACTAAAAATAAATGCTAACCGCGAACAGCGGACTTTCCCATACAAACGTAAACGCGTCTCATATTAGAAATCGCTTCAGATGGTGAAAATGTGGAAAATCATGACCTCGAACAGTTCACTGCGCCAAATGATAATTTCCATAGTTTATTTTTAATAACACTGATAACATACGCGACATAATTTATCAATAATAGACTTCATTGAATTATAATTAGATACCACGATTTGCAAGAGTGCCACCACAGGCGTGTTCAGAAGCAACGTACGCGACCAACCCACGAACCCGAACAGAGCGTCCAGACAACACAGTTTTCTGTAAAGGAAGTAAAAGAGATTTGGGGTTTATCCATCCAGTATGCTATCCATACTGCGGCGATTACCGCTGAAGCCACCCGCACACAGTGATGTGCGGGCATGAATTTTGCAAATTTTATCTAAGAGGAGGCGCGACGAGCCATAAACAGCTCGAAAAACTGGAGGGGTCCTGGTCTGAATCGGGTGCGGAATTTCTGGTATATAATTTTTACCCATATATGCAGATTGGCACAAGGCATAAATCAGGTCATTAGTCGGCTGGGGGAATTTCCATCCTTCCTTACTGCGCGAGTTACCTACCTTGTCCTTTTTAGGGAAACAAGACCGATTACTTGCTTACCAACCCTCTACAAGTTCATAACGTCTATCATTAGTGGAAGGGGTCAATGCGAGCCTCGAGACCCAAAACAGTTTGTTCGAGGAGCAGAAAGACTGCCAACTTGGATCAAGGCGCTGCCAAGAACAATTCATCATAGACTCGGTAGATGTAGAACAAGCAACTAAAGACCTAAGAAACCTCCTAGATGCTGTATCGATTATGCCGAAGCATTCGATAGCGCCGGCTGGTTTGACGGTGAATGTAACCAACGGAATGGAAGAATGCTGCATACCGAGTAATATTGTATTCTCAAAGAACGCGGGCACACGCAGAGACTTATCACGAACTCCGTCGAGCGGAGAAGCGACTTCACAGACGGAAAAAGGAAGCCTCGGAGAACCAACAAGTCTGTGAACCAGAAAAGTACAGGGAGCAACCGCACCAGGCCCGGAACTTTTACCAACAAGTCAGCAGAATGAAGCCTTATACACTACGATGCTCATCCTGCCGAGACAAAGAGTGAAATCTGATTTCCGACAGAATCGGCATATTGGAGAGATGGGTTGAGTACTTTGATGAGTTACTGACCAACCAGAATCTCGGCGAGTTGGAGGTCCCGCCAACTGAAGACGATGGACAAATACTGCCACCACCAAGTATAGGAGAAACAGTCCATGCAATTCATCGGCTTAAAAATCATAAGTCGCCAGGAGCCGATGGAATTACAGCCGAATTAGTTAAATATGGAGGCGACCAGTTACACCAAGTGGTTCATCAACTTGTGCTCAGGATATGGGACAGCGAATCAATGCCTGACGATTAGCAACGAAGCATTATCTATTTCATACATAGAAAGGGAGATATCACACAGTGCAGGAATTATACGGTATTACGTTGCTGAGTACCCTCTATAAGATATTCTCCGCTATCTTCCTAGGCCGGATAGCCCCATACGCCCAGAACACCATTGACCCATACCAAAGAGGCTTCACTCCAGGCAAATCAGCAACAGATCAGAGTTTTTCTCTGTGGTAAGCGATGGAAAAACTGTTGGAATATGGACAACAGTTGCACCATCTATTCATCGACTTTAAAGCCGCCTATGATAGCATAGCCAGGGTAAAACTGAACACGGCCATGAGAGAATTCGGTATCCCGCCGAAATTTATAAGACTGACTACGCTGACCCTCACCAATGTGCGAGGCCAGATAAAAGCAGCAGGACCACTCTCAAGACCATTCGACATCAACAACGGTCCACGACAAGGGGATGCCCTATCATGCGTCCTCTTCAACCTGGCCCTCGACAAAATGATCCGTGATGCCGAGGTACAAGCAACAGGTACGATCCTCTTTAGGTCCGCCCAACGACTGGCCTATGCTGACGATATCGACATCATGGGAAGAACCACCCGAGCCGTACAAACTGCCTTCATCCGGATCGAACAGGCGGCGTGAGATCGCGAGATCTTTGGCTTCATATCAATGAAGGCAAGACAAAGTACCAAACAACATCAAACCGCACTGGTCAAAGAGGAAGAATAAGGAAAGGAGAATACACCTTTGAGACCGCTGATAATTTCTCCTATCTAGGATCGAAAATCACAACCGATAACAACTACGATGAGGAAATCCGCGCACGGTTGTTGTCAGCCAACAGAGCTTATTTCAGCTTACGAAAACTGTTCCAATCGAAACGTCTCACCATAGGATCAAAGCTCTTACTGTACAAGACTACGGTCTTGCCAGTTCTCATGTATTCCTCCGAGGTTCTTGGCAAGAAGAATTGCGAACTCTTGGCCGCGTTCGAGAGAAAATTCCTCCGAAGAATTTTTTGCCCCCTACATGAGGATGGACGATTCTGTAGCCTACATAACGACGAAATCTATGAGCGATACCATGACCGTCAGGTTGTGGATAAAATCCGACTCAATAGGTTACGGTGGAATAGAATTAAAGGGGCGTTGGCTGACATAGGTGTCCCCGGATACTTAGCGAATTTGGTGGAAAACTACCTCTCAGAGAGGACTCTCTGGTACGGGACGGATGAGGGCCCCAAAGAGTACATTGTCACAGCCGGGGTACCACAGGGATCGGTACTTGGTCCCCTGTTGTGGAATATCATGTATAATGGGGTGCTTGCTCTTCCCGTCCCAGAGGGGACTACGATTGTCGGCTTTGCTGATGACCTAGCTGTGGTTGTTGCAGCAAAACACCCAGAAGATGTGGAGGTTTACGCAACGGAAACAGTGAGAGCGGTAAAGTCCTGGCTAGAAAAGGCCGGGCTGACCTTGGCGGACGCGAAAACGGAAGCGGTCTTGATAACGAAACGCAGGAAAAATAATACTGTAAAAGTGGAGGTCGGTGGACATACGGTCGTATCAAAGCCGGCTATCAAATACCTGGGGGTAATAATTGACACAAAATTGAGTTTTAGGGACCACCTAGAGTATGTATGCCAAAAGGCAGCCAGTGCCACCACGGCACTTGCAAAAATGTTGCCAAATATTGGTGGGCCGAAACATTGCCGGAGGTTGGTGCTAGCCGGAGTGGTGCGCTCCATCCTGCTCTACTCGTCGCCTGTGTGGGCGGAGGCGCTTGCAAACTTTCAGAGACGGAAGCAGGTGAACTCGGTTTACCGGCGGATGGCTTTGAGGGTTTGCAGTGCTTTTAGAACCACATCAGATGAGGCAGTGTTGGTGGTGGCAGGCATGATCCCGGTTGACATTCTGGCCAAAGAAATGAGTGTCCTGTACAATGCAAGACGTATGGAGGGGCATGCACAGCGTAGAAATGCGGCAAGGTCAGAGTCGCTTGATCTCTGGCAACGCAGATGGGACGAGTCTGCGAAAGGTCGGTGGACGCACAGGCTCATTCCCAACATTAGGGTGTGGCTTGAGCGAAAACATGGGGAGACCAACTACCACATTACCCAGTTCCTCACGGGACACGGTGGTTGCTACAGGCAGTATCTGCACCGCTTTGGGTTGGATGATTCTCCGAACTGTCCCAGATGCGATGGCATACCGGAGGATCCAGAGCATGTGATGTTTCACTGCCCACGATTTGCGATGGAGAGAAGGAGCTTAAACCAGGTGCTGGGCAGGAGCGGGACCCCGGAGAGCTTAGTTACTGAGATGCTGGAGTCCGAGGAGAAGTGGCTTGCGGTTAGCTCCGCAATCATCCAAATGCAGGAGGAGTTGCTGAAAGAACAAAGAAGGAGGAAAGCTGCAAATAGGAGAAGGATGAGTGCCTAAGAGCAAACCTACCCCGCGAAGTAATACCTCAATGGTGGTCCCGCGGGGCTGGGGCTGGAGAGACCGGGGGTGGTTTTTAGTGGGTGTGAATCCCACACGCGCCCGCTGTTGTTCCGCCGTTCGGGCGGCGGAGCTGCGGCGGACGTGTCTTTCTAAGATTTTCCACCTCCGTGTACGCACAAAAAAAAAAAAAAAAAAAAGGTTACGGTGGGCGGGTTACTTAATCCGTATGGATGAGGATGATCCCACCCGGAAAGTCTATAAGGGCAATATCTATGGTAAAAAAAATAAGACGAGGCAGACCCTGCCTAAGATGGAGCGATGGCATAGGGCAGACAGCTTTTAGGGATATCGAATTGGTGGACCTCGGCGCAAACCGGGATGTCTGGAGTTCCTTATTAAGGCAGGCCTAGACCGGATACCGGTTGTTGCGCTATTGATGATGATTCGATAGCGTCCCGCATACCTGGCTAATCAATGTCCTTCATCTGTATCGCATTGACCCCAAACTAATAAAGCTTTTGCCGACAGTCGTTGAAGCGTATTCATTTGAGGGTACCAACACCTCAGGACCTATCCATATTTGGAGGAGCATCTTCCAGGGGGATTCATTGAGTCGTCTTTGGTTTTGCATGGCGCCGAACCCCCTTTCATAGCTACTGAATGATGCTAGAGAGCATCGTTGTCCAATCAAACATGACCTACGTGCTAAGTGCGAGCTGACACAATTGATGTAGTTAGTTAACATAAAATTGTATGCTGGTACTGTTGACCATCTCAGAATTCTGTTGCGAATAGTAGACATGTTTGGCCGTAATATTCGGATGGAATTTGGATTAGATAAGTGTCGAATCCACCCGCAGAGCTCATTACGAGCCGGACTCCGGAAATAGCATTGGTGACCTCCACATCCAAGCTATGACCGAGACGGACTTCTACAAATTCCCAGGATTTCTACAAGGAACTCATGCCCGAGTTGGTGGTCTGCTGTCCGAATTCTAATGAGGCGTGTAGTGGGTGCTGAAATCGCATCTCTCGGGGAAGAATAAAGTAAACGCACTGAACATATTCGCTATCCATTCACTAGCATATAAATAATAATCATTGGCGCAACAACCCATGTTGGATCAGGGCCTTGAAGTGTGTTAGAGCACTTCATTCAAGACCGTAACGGTACACTAGAAGGCAATGTGGTCAGCATTGCGCTCGCCGAGATTATTACCCTGATTTGACTCAGGTACTCATTCACAGCTGAGTCGACTTGTGTTCGACGTCAAATCACGATACAAATTCCAGTGCCACCAGTGCGATTTGAACCGCGACCTTCCCTACAACAGCCTTGCGCTCTAACCCCTCAGGTATCTGGACCAGCGTCACCGGAAGCTGGACGCTTCAGGTACGAAAGGTTTTGTGTATTTCTTTGTACGTAGCACGTAATATATGCATATATTATATGAGAATATCCACTTTCGGATGACATTGACATTCATAGTCTTGAATTTATAAGGAAGTGACAACTTTGACGTATTATAACTTTGTAAGTAATAGTGGCATTTCGACCAAACTTGGTGAGATCGTGCTCTATGTTATACCCTATATTATTGCGTTATGACGTCAGCAACCCATTTGCATTGCTTCTGATGCAGTAAATTCACTTTGGCATTAATTTGCATGAAACTTAGCATGCATATGCGAGACAATGTGTGCAAAATTTGGTATTCCTTAGATGAACTTAAGGGGGCTTTTCTGTCAATTTCTAAAAGTTGATAATATGCTATTAGTAAGTTTATTTGAGCAGATATCAGAATAGGACATATTTTGAGGCCTACATTACATATAAGGGCACTTTCCTGACTTTTTTCGGATTTTTAAGGTTGAGTAGTTTCCGAAAATGAGTCCTGTCTCACTTTAAGTGTGTTCATTTTGACTCCTTACTCGCGCACTCTAAAATTCATGTCAAAACTAATATCAAATTTAGAAAGTACTAATCGCGACCTTTCATTTAATACGCCACATGACTATATGCGATGAAAAATATTTTACATCCGCCCTTTGCATACATGTGGAGCCTCCCTTCAAACTGCGCATACATTTATGTCACTCACTGCATGCTTTGGATTTCAGAGTTCCCATATGTCTACCAAATTTGATTCGGCCATTTTGGAGAAAACAAAATTTACACAAAACCTTCAAAAAGTCAATTACTTATCATCCCTTCCCAAATCTGCTACCAGGTCAAAAATATGCGAAGGAAACGCGACACCGAAGTGATATCGAGTAGCAGACCGGATCAACAGAAAACACGATTAGGAATCGTCAAGGACCCCAAGGATGATGACACCGATTGCGAAAAATCATATATAGGGCAAACTAGGAGACTATTAACAAGGGGGTTCAATGAACATTGGCAAGCAAATCTGGCGAAAGCGAAAAACAGACCAGCACATACCCTCAAATCATTAGTAGCCAGACAAATATTCAAGGAGAAGCATACTTATTGTATGCGGAGGATAACTGAAGGGTAATTAAGGAGGTTAATGACTTCCGTAAATTAGATGCATTAGAAAGTTTATCCAGGAAATATGTGTGGATCAAAGGATTAATAGTGATCTAGGAAATATCAACTGTTGGCTTTTTGGGTTAATATGTAAATAAATTAAGTAACAATTAGGGACTAGATTTAGGTATTTAAAGAACAAGCTTGTTCCTAAGCAGTTCAGACTTAAACTCCTTCGGCATTTAAGGAGCAATTTAGCCTAGTTTTTGTTTTTTCGCTAAAAGAATGGCTGAAAAATGTACATATATAACAGCAGAATGCATTAGATCATCCTAGCCTAAATACTTGGTACTTAATGCTTATATTAGGTAAAATCGGGCATCTGCGAGATTGTGACAACTCAAAAGAAATAGTACTGTCAAGGAAAGTCGCGCTGCGTCATAGAAGAACTATTGTGGCCATTTACTGGTTACAGTGTATCTATTAAGTGCAGTATGTCGTCCAAGCTTACAATTAACAGGAACTTTTTATACCTGGCATCTGGCAATAAGTATTCTCCCAGGCCTCTCAACCTACTTTACATATATGACGGACACTGTCCAAGAACATGTGTAAATGTTTGGATACTCTCTCCACAAAATCCGAGGGCAATGACCGTAGACATGCCTAGCTTCTTCAAATGATCCTTTAGTCTGCCGTGATCAGTAAGTATTCCTACTATGATCCCGAAGCTTCCTGACGAAGTTTAACAAATCTTTCGAGCAGTTTGGTTTGTATCCCATGGGCACCCTACACTGTTCCATTCATGGTAGGTTCGCCCAAAACATATCCGCCAACCGTTCCTCTTCGACTTTCCGTCTCGTAGCCAAGAACAAATTTCCGACTCCACAGAAGAGTTCCGGTCCGTGTAGCTGCGTCCCGGCCTCTCTTCCGACCAGTTCGTCATGTTTGATTGTGGCTTATAACCCAGAGTATTCATACCTTATTGAAAGAGCGGAGCATGTTCAATGTGCTAAGGTATTACTATACAAGTTAGGAATTCACCTGGTGGGACCTAAGTACTTTAATGGCCACTTAGCTATCGGTTAAAATAGCAATGTTCTACTCCCTATAGTTCTCTTTGAGTTTGAACGGGATACATCTATGTATGGTGAATATTTCCATGCTCTCCTTGTTTGCCTTGTTGCTCCAACGTGTTTCAGACTTTGCATCGATATGAAACCTCGTTGCAATGTTATCTTTTTTACCAGTGGCTAGAAAAAAATATCAATCTACCCTCGATTTAGATAGATTCCCAGCTTGATGACAATCCCAAACATTCTGAAGATCACTCTCCTTGTGTACATCTGTATATTCAGATAGAAAGGAGTCAATCCCAGAGGGATGCCGTTGGGCATGTTCTCATTGCCTCACTGATACATACGCAAATCAGTCTTCGAAATTTGTGTAATAACTTGGCTGCTGTGCTGAATTCACTTCTTCCTGCCCCGTTTACCACCCCATAGTTAATCATTGGTCTTACTAATACTATGTATATCCAGTGCAGCACTTTTGGGGTGCATCCCCATTTTTTCTCTGCTTAGAACCTACAAGCCATCAAAGCCTTTGTAGCTATCCGTGTTAAGTTTTCAAGAGTTGTTTTTGGTCCAGTGATCTTCCTTGACATGTACCCTCATATTCGCCCCATAGTTTGAAACAATGTCATGCCCATAACCCTGGCCTAGTATTTCAGTATTTTTAACTCTGCTAACAACTCGCCAAATTCCATACACCATATTAGAGGTGTTAATAACACGCCTTGTGAACAACCTTGAGTTGTCTTTGCAGACCACGGATCTATCTGTGACACCCCTAAGATTCTTGAGGCAGCACTATTCCAATGTTATCCTTTAATGTTCGACTATCATCCTCCTCCGATATGGCATTCCTGCGATTCGCTGTCCGCCGTGAGCCCTAAAAGTCTAGGTGCACTGTTCTGCTCAATCCTACCATTTCAGCCTATAGGCCTCCACGAGTCCTTCGAATATCTTTTCAGACTTTCCACTCGTTGCCTCCTCCAATACGGCAGTTACGACGTTTAATTGCTTCCAGGGATCGGTCATCTACCCCGATTTTTGGGAGGTTGGCTTTGCCCTTCTTCTTGCTTCTACAAATTGTCGAATCTTAGAAGTTAGACTTTCATCATGGGTGCCCCTGGTATATGATCGGCGACAGTTCTGCTTCTATTCAACTTAGCAATATGGGGGCTCTAGCCCTAAGTCAGTCCGTCCAAATACCAGGAACATATTTTGACAGTCCACCTTCCCAAATTCCGCAATTTGTAGAAGCTACCAATATAAGGCCTGATCGAAGGCGTATGCTGGTGAACAGGAACTCCTTACTCTATTCCCCGCACATCGGCATGACGATGACGATGATTTCGTATTCCGGAAATTATGTCGGCAGTATGGCCAGTCGAATGCTCTTCACTGCACGAGCCTCCTGCCTCCTACCTTCACTTCTGACCTAGTCGAGATTTCCTCCCTCTTGGGTTCGGATTTTTTGGGTTTCTTGGAAGCATTCCCCTCTTGTGGGTTGATCTCTGAGGTCTGTCCTAGGCCTTGTTAATGGTCTCTTCTTATTTGAAATCTTCCTTCAGACAGCGCAGATTACATTTGCCACCTGCGCCTTTTGAGACTTACATCCTTTTAAGCAATGTCTTCTCTGCAAACCAATGCTTAAATAAGAAACCGTATAGACCAGATGTAGCTGAACAAGGTACTCTACCGAAATAAAGAAGAATTAGTACAAGCGGAAAAACATAGACCTAGACCTCCTACTCGGAAATAGGTCGACCTCAGCGTTCCATCAGTAGACTGGTCGCTTACTATGAGCCACCAGGTCAACATGGAACATTGCAAGCTTCAGTTACATATCATATCAATCAACTTCATTCCTGCGAATTGCGCTGCTATGAACAGTTGAAAAGTATATAGTGTAGATGAAAAGTCTTGAGAAAGTATAAATCATTTCGTGTGTCTAGGTTGCATATCATGCTGTACATTTATATTTTGTACCTGAAAAATACTCCAAACGCATTTAGGAAATTGATTCCTTCGAAGTCGAGAAGTTCGGGATAATACCAGCTAAGCGATAGAAGCAGCGAAACAAGTGGGTTCCGTGGCTGGTGGAGACCTATCAAAACTGATTTGCTCCCAGGTTCTTACCATACACCTAGAGACGTGTACGAATAGTTTTCATAACGGAACCGAGCAGACCATGAGCCCGCGCCTTCCTCATCAATCGGACCGATATATATGCATGCCTTCGAAAAGTTACCAAGCATGAAATAGAGGCAGCGCAGAAGCTATTTGCAGCCAGAAAAGTTCGAATCGGGTGGGCTGTATGCCGTCTGACAGAGAAGATTTCTTGAATAAGATTCTTCAAGTGCATCTTTAAAGAAATCTTCTCTCTCAGACGGCAGACAACCCATCCGACTTGAATCTTTCCGGCCTGAAATAGCTTCTGCGCTGCCTCCACTGGAAGCCGCATTGTGGCCGTTTGGGTATAGGCTTTTCACAAAGTCACAATAGACTCCTCGCCATGTTGCTCCAACTTGAACTGCTTCTTCAAGGCAATGTAAATTTCTTTTTTGGATGTCATTTAATCAAGATCCTTGCACTGCGTATAAACCTCATGTTTTTGGGTCCGAACTTTGACATTTTCATCAAGTGAATTCTTAACTTGGCTTCGAAAGCCATCAGTTTTTCTCAAGCTGAATTTTTTCAACTCAAATATAAGGTTATCATTCCTTCTTTTTCGAATCTTGCTGACATTTCCACCTAGATATTTTAGGTCAGGGTCCACTTTGACCTTATTATATATATTATATAATATCTTCACGTAAAACAAATTACCGCTGGGCGAATTCGCAACCTGGCCCTCTTCAACCTGACAGTCATGGTATTGCTCATAGAGTTCGTCATTATATAGGCTACAGAATCGTCCATCCTCATGTAGGGAGCCAAAAATTCTTTGGAGGATTCTTCTCTTGAAGCGGCCAAGAGTTCACAGTTTTTCTTGCTAAGAACCTATGAACCTTTGAACCTATGGTGAAAAGTTTCGAGCGGAACAGTTTTTGTAAGCTGAAATAGGCTCTGTTGTCTGCCAACAACCGTACACGGATTTCATCTTCATAGCTGCTATCGGTTCGATTCTAGATAGGAGAAATTATTAACGATCTCAAAGTTGTAGTTTTCTATATTTATTCTTCTCGTGCGATTTGATGTCGTTGGTTGGTTGGTTTATGGTCCTGAAGTTGCCACCATATAAATCGTCTTGCCTTCATTGAAGTGCAATCCAAGATCTCGCGCCACGTGCTCGATTTGGATGAAGATAGTTTGTACATCTCGGGTTCTTCTCATGATGTCGATATCGTCAGCATACACCAGTAGTTGGGTGAACTTAAAGAGGATCGTGCGCCTCGCATATAGCTCAGTATCACGTATCACTTTTTCCGCATGATAGGGCATCCCCTTGTTTAAGACCGTTGTTAATGTTGAATGGCCTCGAGGGTGATCCTACTGCTTTTATTTGGCATCGCACATTGGTCAGGGTCAGCCTAGTCAATCTTTTCAATTTCGCCGGGGCACCGAATTCTCTCCTAGCCGTGTACAATTTTACCCCGGCTATGCTACCATAGGCGGCTTTAAAATCGATAAAAAGATGCAACTGATGTCCATATTCCAACAGTTTTTCTATTGCTTGCCGCGCAGAAAAAATTTGATCTATTGCTGATTTGCTTGGAGTGAAACCTCTTTGGTATGGGCCCATAATGTTCTGGGAGTATCCGGCCTAGCACGATAGCGGAGAATAACTTATAGATGATACCCAGTAACGTGATACCTCCATAATTGCTCCACTGTGTGATATCCTCCCTTTTATGTATGGGACAGATAATGCTCGTTGCCATTCGTCAGACATTGATCCGCTGTCCTACACTTTGAGCACAAGTTGATGAACCGCTTGGTGTGGTTGATGGCCTCCATATTTAACTAATTTGGCTCCTGGCAACTTATGATTTTTGAGCCAGTCGATTGCACCGACTGTTTCTCCTATACTTAATTGTGGCAGTATTTGTCCATCGTCTTCAGTTGGCGGTATCTCTAACTCGTCGATCTTCTGGTTGTTCAGCAGTTCATCAAAATACTCAACCCATCGCTTCAATATGCTCAGTCTGTCAGAAATCAGAAATATTTGAAAAAAAAACACAGTGGTGCTTCTCTACGAAATTTATATATTTCCACATTTTAGAAATTTTCCCGACAACCTACCCTTAGGCACAACACACCCCCCTAGAATCAGAAAATTTAAAATTGGTGCAAGGGATAATATAAGAGAGAATTTGTTCAAGTTTCAAGGAAATCCAACTATTATTAACAAAGTTATCGAGGTTAAAATTTTTCCATATTTTGTGAATTTCGTGCATTCTACATCGTGTATGATGTCATCATTATATGTCAATTCATCAATACAGTGAGCGCAATTTCTATAGGCACACCCAATTTTTTTCAATTTTGAGATGAAATTCATGTTAAAACAAAATATTATATTCAAAGTAAAGTGGACACATTTATTTTAAATTATAATACAAACAAAAAATAACGAAATAAATATTATTCTTAAAAAAATTAACAAAAAATAGCATTTCAGTGCGCAATTTCCATAGGTGCACTTTCATTGTAACACTTTTACCAATCGAATAAAAGACATCAATCAAACTTTAGTATTTTGTTTTTGCACCATTATTTCTTATTATTTGAAATATTCTGTTTGGCATTGAATTAATAAGGGTTTTTAGTACATTATCATCGATTTCCCCCCAGCACTCTAATATTTTCTTTTTTAATTCAGCGACTGAGCTAAACTGCCGCCCATTTGCCTAAACCCTTCTGGATAGTATTCCCCAAAGGTTTTCGATTGGGTTTATGTCGGGACTACGGGAGGGCCACTCCATTATTTTTATGTTTTTAGAATCTAGGTAAGATTTTGTGAATCGGGAAGCATGGACGGCGGCGTTATCTTGTTGGAAAATAAAATCTATGTTATTTTTCTCGTCTAAATATGGGACAAGAATAACCTCTAACAAATCGGTGTAAATGTCTGAGTTCATTTTTGTGGGTACTATCCCAAGACGAAGTTTTCCATGATAGGAGAAAGCACCCCAAATCATTAAACTTCCACCACCAAAGTTTCTGCTCATACGCAGAGGGTTATCTTTTCGTAGGTCGTGCCAGTAACAACTAAACCCATCGGGGCCATTTAAATTGAATTTCTTTTTATCAGAAAAGATAACTGTTTTCCATTCATCTTCCCATTTCATATGTTTCCGTGCTAAATCTAACCGGGCGGTTTTATGGCACTGTGTTAGGTGCGGAGCTTTCGCGGGTTTCTTGTATTTTAAATTGATATCGGCCTGCAAAATTTGCTGAACACGCCTCTTTTTGATGGGAAGATTCAGTTTGGAAACAATTTCAGCCGGACTGAATTTATTTTTCGTCGCTTCATCCTTAATTTGTGTGATGAGCCTGTTTCCAACTTTTTTGTTTCCTTTCGGGTGCTTTCGGGCGGCGTATTTTTCCCCTAATTTGAAAAAATTTCGGATAACATTTAATGATCTGCCGATTTCCTTTGCTATAGCTCGCATACTGCATCCCAGATTCTTCATAGTGGCTTCTTTTACTCGTTCTGTTTCAGTTAATACTTTTCCACGTGGCATACTGTTGTTGCTATATAAAACAATAATATAAGACTATGGATTTTAACCTATATAACATTAAACAATACTATTACTAATAACACACCGTTTTTTGTACGAAAAGCCCCCTCTAAACAACACACTATAAATTTTTTTTCGTATGCACTTATAGAAATTGCGCAGTTGAAAACGGATTTTCACCATAAAAACATAGAAATTAGCACAACTAATCAGCTGATCACATTGCAAATGTCAAAACGCCTTCCCAGCAAACCCGAGAACAGATATTAATGCAAGTGGTCATGATACAGCAAGCGTTCTTTGTGCCTTCCTTGAAAATTATTAAAAATGCCATAGCACCTATAGAAATTGCGCTCACTGTACAATACCAAAGTGAGCTCATGTGAATGGGAGGTCGTGAGGAAACACTTCGTTTTCGTTTTTTAGTCATTTGTATATCAATATCAGCATATGTGCGCAGGTAGATGTATATACCTGGTAGCGAAGTTTTCGGGTAGTGTCTAATTCTGATAGATATATTTGTACATTAAAACAGCGGTATTCAATATACGTACTGTATATGCGCATATGTATGCTTTCGTGCACGAGGTATATTGAAAATATGGGTACAATCAATTTACATGCATCTTTTTCCCGTACTCGCTTGTTTGGTGGCAGATTGATGGCAATATGACTGGGTGCACCCGGGCCACCTGTGGCAGTAGTAGCTCTCACCATATTTTTCACGTCGTGCTTGTCCTTGATAAACTCGGACAGCTCAACTATTTTTGCACCAAGCTCCGTGAAGAGTAACTTCTTCGGCTCTATGAATCCCAACCAAATTACTGTTTTTAAATAGCCCTTTGGCATTCATTGACCTTCTCTCCCCTTTATTTATTACGATTTTTGACATTAGCGGGAATCTCAGAGTTGACGAGATTCTCTTGAATGGATCCTTTTCTTGGTGCTTACGTACCTCCTGCTGTCGTTGTTGTTTGGTTTGAACACCTCCTTTTCCACATTTAAAACACTTGTAGCATTAGATGCCACGGTGGCCAAGTTGTAAACCACCGAGGCACTGCAGTCGAGGGATATCGACGACCGCAGCCGCCGGCATTGGTGTTCCAAGTCCCTGCACCCTAAGTTTTCTCCTTCTCACGTCCTTCATAGCGGCTTTATGTTCTGGGTATCCTTTCCATAGCCATTTCGATCCACACACCAGAGATGAAGAAACACTAGCCCATGCACAGTCAGAAAAGAAAAGTACAGGAACACGTACTTACATATCAATAGATATGCCCCTATCAGCCACCTGCGGTCGCACCTGATGGGAGATTTGGCAACTCCTCACATGGCGGCTGTCCGTCTGTCGTTTCAATACACGTAAAAGTTGACCGCAAAATATTTCTTCTCCGAATGTAGCCACGAGGGATATCAAAGGAAGTGTCTTAATTAATATTTTTCGAAGAAGATACTAGTTTTGGCATTGGTTTCAAAGAAAAGAAGTGAATCTGAAAAAAAATATGGTGGTCCGCACACATAGCATCTAGGCCTCAAAATACCCTACGTTACGATGTTTCTTTAAATAAAGTTAATAATCCGCAAAATGCAAAGATGCAACAATATAGGTTTTAATTTCAACCATCATTCTGGACAGTTTGGTTGAAGTCCAGCCTCTTATTAACCAAGGTATAGTAAGTTAAATTTGCCTTTTTGGCATGAAATTACTACTTCATAAGAGCTAAAATGTCAGTATCACATCGAATTGAATAATTTTTCTAGAAATTGGCTGGAAACCCTCTCAAGTACATCCAACAATCATAAAGATCTGCAATGATATAGGCTATAGTAAAGAAGAATAGTGCGAAACACACCATTACTGACAAAGTTATAATAGGTTAAAGTGGTCTACAAATTTCTGAGACTAAATGTCAGCATCGGATTAAGGTGAATAGTCTAACACACTAAGTACATAAACACTACGAGCTGGGTACAACGGGGCAAAGGTACGCACAAATATTCTTATAAAGGAAATACCTTTCATACCCGAAGCGCCGAGCTTCTGGTTTTCAACTTATTTTATATGTAAGTCTTGCATTGTGTTAGCTAGGATAATAACAATTGGAGGGTTTTCCGGTTGCCTGCTAAAATCCTTAATAATTCCGTTTTCGGCTAAAGGTTTCAATTTGAATAAATTTGCCGTATTTCGGGAACTATTTGATATCTTTTTCAATCTTAAAGCATTTCGGAAATCATGTGATCGCTTCTAATGCAAGATCTAACACTGAAGATAGGATTAAATGGTACCCAAAATACGGTATATGTATTGAATTATTCCAATTGTATTCATTAAAAAGATTGGCTATCAAATATACTCCAGCCTCAACAATAATAGGGCTAGGATTTCCAAACAAGAGAGCAAGGGCCTTACAGGCTAACAGAGGCAATTGAAACCTCTATTTTCAAATAACAACGAAATAATGTCACCGCCGTAACGGTGAATCCGGCTGGATGATTTTTGGCGGAATTTTTTAAGAATTTACATTGGGAACTGAAGCTTTTCTACAGTATCACCACCACACCATGTTAGGGTCACGGAAGTTTCAGAAAACCAATCCCATAAGCTCAGAAGTGAGAAAAATGCAGTTCCTACGCTAAACTACAATGCATGCCTTCCCTTATGGGGAATGGAGCATTCAGGCGAACATTCCTGAAGCTGTTTCTGTAACTCACATGCTATAAGCAGAAATCGAACTCTCCCATTAGCTCTGAAATATGCTGTCTGCCATCTGAATATGCAATAAAGTGCTTTCTCTGAACAAAGTACGCCGCGTGCTTGCTCAATAATGTAGGCGTCCCACCGATTCCAGCGGAATAGTTATTAGCCAGAACACGTGCAGAAAATCAATGAGAAATGTTTCGCTGCATTCCTCCAGATAAAATACCATCGGCCCAACTTCCATATTTAAGCACGACTAATACTCTTTGTGCGACAGATAAATCTAATCAATGCATTGATCGGTCACTTTCAAGAGTTTGTTGGCTTCGATTTAATCATGCGAGTCCCCAAGTGGCCATTGTCGTGGGCTCGGGGCGCCTGTCCGCCCAAAAAAGGCAACTCTATCCACTTATTGTTTTCCCATTAATAGGGGCCGGGCCGTATTTTGCGTTTAATTGATTTATTGGAGAATTTTATTGAACCGGCCGGCGTAGTGTCACAACGGGCGCAGTGCTGCGTCAGCACCAACAATCTGGGGGTCGTAGACTGCGTCGCTAACCATGCGCAGGCGGCGAATGCCTAGTTGTCCATTGACATTGAAAAATAAATTGCAAATAAAGTGCAATCTAGTCAGCGCAGATACTTGCTAAAGAGTGGAGACATTGTGGGCCTTTCTGGTTCCATTGTAGTGCCGAGCGTTGGACACAATACCTGCACGCAGCCAGCACTTGAGGTGCCTCCGGAATGGGGCCCAACTGGCCCCAACGCCGGTGACTTCAAGCGGCCCAGCCTGCTCTCCCTGGATATGAGTTGCTGAGTGGTTTGCTCACTGAGGCGAACTTGGGGCGGTTGGGGCATTAAATTGAAGGTTGACAGACGGCATTATTCGTAATGATGTGAACGATGAGATTAGTTCATGTTTTAATGACAATTTATTGCTGTTTTCAATGTTTTGACGTAAAGCTTGATAAACGACTGAATTATCCTCCGTGTGTGTTGCAGACGGAAAGGATAAAATTGTTTGTTTGATATGCAAAGCATGACTAATCGCATCAAAACGCTGTGCGCATACGAATTGCAACGATCTGCACTATGATCTCAATGTTTACAGTTCTATGGTGGTATATGTCTCCCCGTCATTTGCGAATTATGGAGATATTTCCTATATTTAGATTTTAAACACGAAGAGCGCGTTTCCAGAAACACAACTGCGGATTCTTATCAACAAATTGCTATGATCGCGCAATATAGTTGGCTAAGCCCACGCACGCATTCCGCTGTCTACACTCACAGATTTATACTTAAAAATAGTTTTCGCAGTTCGTACTCTGTTTTTACTCAAAAAACAAGTCATCGTTGATAAAGCGTTCACACTTGTTGCTTTACTGAGCAATGAATAGCCTTCATTTGATAAATCGAATACCGAGGATTTTTCACCATCATTACTTTGAACCGCCATGACTCGCTTTACTGTTTCATTGATTGTATTCTGGAGAGTTCAATGGGTTACATAGAAGTTTTCCTTGCATTCCTTCCTTATATTGAGCATATTCACAGATAGATGGGTAGATACTGAAAGTGAGCCTCCAGCCGCTTTGAGAACATAACATCAACTGCGGAAATGAAATTGGAGGCTCTCAGAGTCCGAGGAAGTCCTGATAAATTCATTTCCTTGTATGCAACATATTTCCTTTTCCCATAGTTAACTGGCTTCAACACCTCCATTACCCCCCTTTCAATTCTCTGTTCCCAACTCAACATCCTTATCCTTACTTATTTTAAAAATATTAAAAATGATAATTTTTATTTTCAATCTCGATTCTATTTCTTTTTCTATTTACAATACTATTTAAACTCTCTCACCTTTTTAATTCCCATAAAACTCCAAAATTAAATATTTCAAGGTTAATATAAAAATTTTATATAATAACATTTCAAAAAGGGTTATTGTTGTTCGAGTTTGAAATGCGTTATTAACGCTTGTTTGCGGCTAAAGGGAAATATTGTGCATGCAAATGCTGGGATCTAAGGAACTGCTGTTGGGTATATGCAGACTCGAGGGAAGACAGTTGAGCCGTCGCTGAGCAGTGGACTTGAGGGAGTTGCAACTTTAGTGCGCACTATGTCGCACTTCATCTAGTTCTCGCTGTAAACAGTTTCTGTAATAGACAAGTACCAAGTTGTACGCCATTTTAAAAAAAAATTGAGTTGATATATTTCCCGTCTAAACTTAAGTAGTAAAAGTGAATTTAATTTTGGAGATGGTGACGACGGGGGTATGAAGGCATTAACACCCCGGTGAAATCAGAATCGCCCATCCATCTGTTTTACCCCGTAGCGATGATGGCGGAAATCGTGAAACTCTTAAGATTGGAAATCTATTTAAAGGTAACTGTAATAATCTTCGTATGCAAGGAAGCTTTGTTCATGGTGGCTCCAAAACTGGCAAACAGAAAGGTCCGCCACTTTTCGCAGGGTTGGGGAGCTGTGAACCCTTAAGTTCAACATCCACTGCTTATATGACCCAGCTGTCGCACGACTGTGGGAGAGCAATCTTACTGATCGAACGGCAGATCTATTGAGTAACGCACCTGAGAATATCGATGAGCATTGGCCCGTTATCAAAAATGGTCTTTTCACAGGCGCTTCACAGGTCGTCGGCCACATCCCGAAGGGGCGTCTTCGGGTCCGGCTGACTGCAAAATTGTGGAAACGGATTGATGAACGGGAGGAATTCAAGGTTCCACTAACCACTGCGTGAGCGATGATGGGCGTGACGCGCTCGAACTTCCATATTGAGCCAAATCCCGAGAGTTCAGCGTAGTGTACGCTGTGACAAAGAGAATTTGCTATTGCGCTGGTCAGGGAAGCAGAAGACGCCGCAGATCGCAATGATTTCAAAACTGTATACCGCAGCACGCAGACATCAAGGTCGCCGATCTTTCGATGGTCCTGTGGAGAACGTCAACGGTCGCCTTCTCATCCACAATGATGAACAACTGAAGCTTTGGAAAAAACACTTCGTCATGGTTCTGAACCGTATTACATCAAGTGAAGTTCTTCCTTTTGTGGATGAAATGGCTTGTCACCGTAGCATGCACCGTAGCAGAAGAGAAATCATTTGCCCGCAACCGTAGTAAAGCCCGTGGGCTTGACGGCTACCGCAGATCTGCTACTTCCACTTGTACGGAAATCTTGGAAATTCGAAACGATTCCCACGTTCCCAGAGAGTAGAAGAAGGGAATAATCATTAAGATTCCAAAGAGGGACACCTATCTTGGGTGTGAAAATTGGAAGGGTATCCGCGTTCTTTTTGCGTCGCAAAGATAATAGCTAACCAATCCTGAAATGCATCAAAGAGCATCTCGAAAGGTTGAACGGCGGAAAGCAGGCTGATTTCGCCTCCGCATCCTCCTGCATTGTCCACAATAACACCCTACGAATCGTTTTGGAACAGAGCGCGGAATTCAGATATTCACCACCCCTGCTCCTCATCGATTTCGAGAAAGCTTTCGATAGCGTGAACCGCGGGTGCATCAGGAGTGCTCTACGTGGTAGGGGCATTTCGAATAGCTAATAACTAATATCAGAGCGGCATATGATGTCGCAAAATTGCACGTGCTGCACGGAGCTAAAATCCCGGAGGATTTGCATTCACAAGGTTTGCATCCTATCACCAATATTATTTCTTCTTGTTAACGGTGTCGTTTTTTATGCTTGTGCAGAGGGTGTGGATGAGTACAATGGACAGTAGATTCTTGCCTCGTACACCTCGACTACACTGATGACATCTGCTTCCTCTTTTACCGAGTCACGGCCTTTGGCCAAATGGCTCTGGATTTGGAAAGAGAGGCAAATCTAGTTGGACTGAAGATAAACACCAACAAAAAAAAGGTTCTCACTGCAACGGGTCATCACACTCTCCCAATCTGCATTGATGCGTAGAGGATCGAAGGTGTCGATCAATGTGTATATCTAGGAATTATGATTTCTGCCACGCTGCACCGAATTGGATGTTGCTCGATGCAATAACAGCGCTAGATTTTTGAGACTATTCTGTGCTAGTGTTCTTTTTGCGTTGCTATATGGGAATAGCACATAGAAATTGAATCCCACTGTTACTCAAAAGCTTCAAGCTTTTGTCAATACCTGTCTGAGTCGAATCTTTGGAGTACGCTGACCTGACACTATCTCAAACAAAGAACTTGGTCGGCGCGCAGACTTGCCAATCGTATGCAATGTGATCGTCAGACGAAAGTGGCAGTGGATAGATTGCGATTAAGGAGGGGTGACAATTGCATTGGTAGCTATGCCATGCAGTGGAGTCCACTCTCCCAAGATAGCTGACGAGTAGATTTCCCAAGGGCACTTCGTACAAAAGAGTAAAGGACGAGTCCAAGCGTCTCGGGATGTCGTGGGGAGAGCTGAAGCGCATGTCAGGTAACCGCAAGCGATAGTGCGTAGGTATGGTTCACGTGCTATACCGCCACCAAGAGGTGAAGGGCAACCATATATATACTAATAATATGACTTGAATCAAACTTTCCAGTATCATGCTCTATATTATTATTTGTATTCATGCTAATTGTACTTCTACGATTTACTTAAGGGGGGTTTGCTGTCGATTTCCAAAATATATGTAGTAATATTCAGTGGATCCTGGATAATTCGAAATCAAGGGTACCAATAAAACTAACCAAAACTCAAATTGCTCAAAATTTAAATTACCGAAAGCAGGAGTAGGTGCTTAAAGAAAACAAATGCATACGTACGTATTCGATATATTTAGACATGCAGATATTAGATGAGTTTCGATATTTTCGACATAAACTGATAATAGATCAAGTAACCAATGACGTAATACTTGATTGTAAATACACTTTCTTAAAGTATGAAGATATTCTGGTGTGCAACTTCGTGCTCATCGCGATGACAAAAGCTTCAGTTTGATTTTAGGCAGAAAACATTGAATAATTTACGTTGTCATGTGCTTCACTAAAACACCTCAACTCTCGTATGTATTCTGCAGGCTTCTGAGCTATATGAAAGTGGTTTCTCTTCGATTACACCTTCCTCGTCTAAAGATTAATTATAATTATCGATCCTCTCTTTGTTGACGCCTTCCAAAATATCCTCATTTGTAAGACTTCTACGTTAGCGTCAACGTTTACGAAGTTCTCGTAAGTTACAGCTGCATTGTGAACTAAATCTACCCAATCCTCTATTGAGTTACATACTAGCTTAGCTGGAAATCTTCAAGGTCTTCTTCAGTATTGGCGTATCAAATGAAAGGGCTCAATCAGTAATTTTCGAATCTGATGATATTTCTAATACTGGGTGAAACGTAAAGGAATGAGTGCTCAAAATGTGTGTTCCAGCAAGTGTTGTTTCACACAAAACCTTAAAAATCAAGCCATTAATAACAAATTTATAAAAGGTGTGTATTTCACGTGAATTGATCGCACTCTAGGACGTTTATGACATTACGATCATGCAAACACATATGAACGGCAGAGTTGGGATTTGGAAATATATATCAAGGAATATTTTGAATTTTTAACTTTGTACAAATGGAAAAATGTGCCTTGGGAATTTCTCACACAAGATGAACATAAACCCTTTATACCAGAAGCGTCCCACTGGTATTCCGATGGTATGCGAATTAAACCAGGTGAGAACCGGCTCGCTTTAAAAAAAGTTTCCATCCAGGAGTCAGGATAACTCAAGATTGAAACAATCTTGATGCGAAATTAAAAACCAAAAAGTATTCTTTAGTACATAAGATTATCTTAGATTTAAATGAAGGAATTAACGAAAAGTCCGTTTTTGGATTTTTGGAAAAGATGCTTACAAAAACCTCCGGTTTATTCCAAAAAATTATCCTTTTTTTTAAAGAAAAGAATAAGTTCGAATTGAAGAAAAAATAAATTCTTCGTTCGAGAATTTAGTATGTGACATAGGTGTGGCAAGTCTATGCGAAGTCGGTCAAGAGGTTTTCGACAAATTTTGAGTACGAACTTAAAAAAAGGCGACTAAAGTTTGATACATGAATAGAATGGAGAAACATTTTTTTCTTCTAAATTTACATAGAATCGTCGATTCCAGTTCCTTAAAGCAACTGCATAATCCAAAGCATACTTTTACTTCATCCTACGACAAATTCTCTCCTTTTGAGTACCAGCCTGAGATTTGCGTTCTGCGTTTGATATGCTATATATTCTCGTCGTCTTAATGATGGGCATCCGGAGAATCAATGGTCTATAACCCCAAAAATGCTGCTGCTAATAATATCAAATTTTCTGATAATATTTCTTACAAGTTTCAATATCTGAAAAAACAATTTTAAAATCGACTTTCCGACCCTTTTTTCCACTTTTCGTTGTAATTACTCTAAGACGATTTCATGGATATGTATTACAATTGAAAATTCCTTTGAAATGTTTGTTTAGATTTGACAATTGTGCATAATCGAACGTGGACGAAGGGTTTCCACAGGTTCTACGTCTCTTTATGAAGCTTATACTAGCACTTCTGCTGTTCTGATTTATGATTGGATTAACCGCGAACTTATATTGGCTAATATAATAATTCAAATAGGTTGGTCATGTAAAGTTTTTAGTCTACTAGAAGAAGGGTTTCGGGAAAAACGTCTGGAACAAGCTTCCTAGAAATCAATCATAATGGAAAATTTCTGAGAGAAAAAGTGTAGTCAATCAAATATTGTGGCATATTTTGTTTTGATACGCACCTTTGCCTTTTATTTTGAATACAACGATCATTTCAATAAATGAGAACTAGGAACGAAAAAACAATGCTGACCATCAATCCAGCTGATCGATCGTAAGTAAACAAAATTTTGAATCTGATCGATTGTGTCATAAATTCGGTATCTTGAGATGAAAAGTAAACAGTCTGAAGATTGATTTGCTTGGCACTCAAAAATGGTTGGAGTGGAAACACTTCGCCCACTTGAGCACGTTCAAAGGCAGCGCGCAGGTGAAGGTAAATTTCTTTCATTACAACTATTCAGCCGAGAAACCTGGTCAGATGTTAGGTCTGGAACTTTGTAGCTTCACAAACAGAAATCAACACGTACTGCAATTTTTGGGAGAGACCAAAAGAAACAAATTCTTCGTCTTGAACTGGATAAGATCAATTCAGATCTCTTCCGTTCTATTTGTTTTGTATCAGCACGTCATCGAAATGTTTTCGTTCTCAGGAGAAGAAACAAACAAATCAACAGTCGGCATCGCCACTCAATTACCAAATAGTCACGTCTTTTTTTAAACCCGGGGAATCATATATCCGGACGTATACACCTCCATAAATATGTATCTATGTTATATGGGTGTGCATCCATATTAACGCTATTTGGCAGACGGGAACGCAGAATGCGAGCATGGAGTCATACGGGAGGCTGGACCATGGGCCAACTGTTGACACTTAAAAGTAAACAGACGTCCTAAGCGCTGCATGGAAAAGCTAATAAGTTTTATAACTGGCCCGAATCGTATTGGGAAAATTAGAATTTTCCGTCTGGTTTGAGGTTTCCAAATAACACACCCACGCGGAATTTATTGGGGAATCGAATGGCTGCGTTGCAGTAGCAAAGCGATCGATTCTCGTACAATACGCATTAGTTCATCTCCATGGAGCCATAACCCTGGTGCAAGTATATTCCCCATTGTAGCGGCTATATGGACAGCGTCTGGAATAAACCACCGACAATTTGCGAGATGGGCCAGAGAAAAGTCGCTGCAGCCTAAATGGCCTATCAAAAGATAACCGGTATGAAAGCTTAACTACCGTTGATATGTAGGTAATACTTTTAATTGACACTTAATTCAAGCCGCCACCAATTCCCACTATAAATCGGAAACTAAAATTTAAGTCACGACATCCCCTGCTTGCTACACAATACAATCTGCAAATTTTAACACTTTATTATTGAATTTGGAAGATAACATTGAAAGAGGTTTTTCGGTTACTTCGACTAACCAACTACTCAAGTGAGTAATAATTCGCTTTAGGTACTTAGTAGACATAAAGTATAAATTGCTATGGCTTCCTTTGTTCCAATAATGCTGAAAAAATGCCCTGCATAAGTTGGCAGACTTGGCCGGCTCTGTCTTTACCGTGAGCTTGCAGGCCCGGCTAAGTTTTCCGTCCGAGCCCAGAGCTTTACTTTCCGATTTTCTCTGATTACTGCAGGCACTACAATGTTATGATCTCCCAGGTCACTCTCTTGCTGAGGCGATATTCCCTGAAAAATGGTGAAATGAGTGCATGTGATATTTCGTATGGTTATCGAATGACTCTATCACAACCCTCTTGAGATCCACCAAAACTTATGTTCGTCCCTGAACAATGTCTCTTTTACTTCGCCAAACAATTAATTTAGGGTTTCTTATAGGCTTGCTCTTTCCTTCTTAACAAGTTTAACCTAACATCATCTGGACAATCGTTCGACTCAATGGCAACACGAGTGAAAATTAGACAGTTTACTTTCCCACCAGAAGTTTAGTTTTCTGATAGACAATGTGCATCTGAGTTGTATTTTGTGCTAAAGGAAACCCTTTTTATATGGGCACCCAATTTAATTGTATCTCTACAAAAGGTTGCTGGATCACCACTTTCACTGGCCAGCTTTACAGGATCTCCATTTTTCGCTCGGAAATTTATGTAGTAGTTGCTGTGTGAATGGTTCTCACTAATGCGCTAACAATTGTTATCAATACAGCCTTCTTTTTCGGTCGTTTTGATATCATTTTCGTAGGCCAACCGGATGTCCAACTGCACATCAGAAACAAAGCTTCCAAAGCATGCCTTCAAACTCTGCTAAAATTAAACTTAGAAGGGCGCAGCATTTAGACACATATACACCACCTATCATAACATAGCATAACATAAATATTATAGTTTTTTCGCCGAAATTTCTATAGGTCTCCGTTCGGAAATAGGTTAGAAGTGGAAATCCTAAACGACTCTCACAAACTAAGTTCGATTAGTTTAATTTTTCAGTCCCAATTAACACCTATATTAGTTACGGTCGTATGGCGCTAGTAGCATTGTGACTATTTTTTAAACCCTGCTCTCTATTGCTATGACATCGAATCGCACACCTTGGCAACGTACCGTTTATCACCATAACTTTCGCATTGAACAGATTCATTGATACGCTTTTGCATGCTTTCGCGAAATGTTGGTATATGAACAGAAGAATAAAGAGAAAATTCAAGCCCAAGGAAAATAAGATCCCCCTTTATATCACCAAAATGTTCATCTAATTCTGTTAAAATCTTTGTTCCGGGCCTATGAGACGACTAACCTCATAATTGGAGCATTTCAACTGTAAAGATGTAATGTCAGATATATCCATAAGCAGGGCACTCATATAGAAAATTCTCCGTGGATTTTGCTTCCTCATAGGGCACATATCACCTTGTTTAATTCCTATTCTGAACATATGTCCAGTTAGCGATTTATGACCAACCAGAATTCCAACAATACTTCTGCAAGTCCGGCTTTTCGGCTTTGCGGTATGTTTGCTTGGTTCTGAGGGAAAGTTTGGTGTAACTAGCAGTATTTAGGTTCTGCCAACAGTCATTATCGGAAGCTTTTTTCCAGTTCCTAAATAGCAGCATTAGCCAATGTCATTCACAATCCAATTGCTGGTTCCGTATATACTTCATCCTGAAACCTCGTTGCATATTGTCCCAAAAGAAAACCGTTTCTTGTTTTGTTTTTGAGCCACCTCGCCACTAATTCTTCTGATTTGTCTCAGTTTTCCTGTCTCAGGATAACTTCATACCTTCTACCGAACATTATTTATGGGAACCTGAGAATCGGAAGGCATTCTGAAAGCGGGATTCAGTCCTCCTTATAACTCTTCCAATGCTAAGTATGTGCTCCACATCTCCATTGTTTCCCCATAGATTTAAATGAATTAGTATATGAGTATTTTGCAGCTCATCAATTTTCTATGATTATTTGTTTGGATCAGGATGTTCGGTCTAGTAAAAGAAATCTGTTGTTTTTGTCATGACCTCTAAATATAAAATCGTGTATTTGTGACTAAAATTAACTCTAGCGTTTCCTGCAGAACTTTATTTATGAACGCTAACAATCGATAGACCTTCCCAAGTACTAAGGAGGAGACGACGCTATTGCACCATTTTATTTACAGACCGATTCATTAAAGCAAATAATAATAGAAATTTAATGGGCGGCCCAAATTTTTTCAAAAAATCCCAGCTCCATCCCTCTACAATGGTAAAACGTTTGTATAAAACTTGTTAGCAAAATATTGAAAAAAAATCTATACAATTTATAAAAGTCTGAATTTGAAACAGAAAATTCTGAAATGAGTTTGGAAAAAATCTAAAGATAATTTGGAAAGTTCGGAAACTAGTTTGAAAAATTCTGAACTGATTCGAAAAGTTCTGAATTTGATTTGTAAACCCTATGTCCAAAGGGCGGCAAATTACGTGATGAATCTGGAGCTGCGTAGGACCATACCACACATAGTTCTGTGCACTACGGATACATAAGCGAACAAGTCAAGGGGATACTAGGGATTAAAGCTCTGCTTTCTTACCTAAAGCCCCTGTGACTATGTTACTGAAAAAAACGAAGTGGAAGAAGTCGTATAGACCACTGCAAAGTTTCGAAGCCGAAACCTTACTGTGCAGCCGAAAGTCAGAATTGTGTGGATAATAGGCAAAATACGAGTACGGGTAGTCCCCATAAAGTGTCACTATTATTCAAACTATTGGCAAACGTCTACAATCTGGTGAAGACTACACGGGACGGTACCAAAAACTTTCAATGATAATCAAAGTTGCGTTCTCTGTAGTGATCGCGGCGGGTTTGGTAAAAAGATGTACATACTGCTGGTTAAAGGCGATGTCCAAACTTCAGGGAAGGATTTGAAGGTGCTCCGATGAACATATCCGACATCTGAAAAAACAATATGTGTCGGTGTGTCATCGCTCATGAGCTGCTGGTTCAGTTCGCTGCAGAGGATAAAACAGATCTAGCGCAAAATAGCTATTAGTACGGGATCAAGGAACCAGCTTAATCAAGTACCGCTGCCATCTGGGCTTTTGACGGCGTCCTATTTTCGCCGCTATACCTGGATGACCATTAGCCCGGTGCTCTCCCTACACATGGAATGTGCCGAAAGTGGACATTATAAGACGTTCCTATGCCCTTGGAGCAGGTAAAGCTGCTTTAGTGGATACTTGAGAGGGTATGGTAGCTGCAACTGATACTGTTGTGAATTAAAACCACTCTGAGGTGGTTGTCTACTTCATCCCGAACAGATGGAACGCATTGTACAGTCATTATTGCCTGCACATCCTGCTCACATTTATGCATCGAGGATTGCCCACCTTTCACGATAAAAGACTGGAAGAGGCAGTCACCCTCAAGAAAACTAAAAAGACACTAGGGCACAACGACATTGCGGCAGAAATACATGAACTAGTCAACTGGTCAGCATAGAAGGCATTTTTCCTTCTCACTGGAAAGTGGCAAAGCTGACGCTGATCAGCCAAGACATAGGAGATCCTGAGCAGCCGTCTGCATAACGGCCATTTTGCAGGAAGGAGTTTGAAGAGCTCATCAGGAGTAGACTCGTCAATGGGGTAGGTGCTACCAGGGCTTTCTCTTAGACAGTTTGCTTTAGCGCGGGAGATCCAAAGCAGACGCTATCATGCAGACTGAGAATGCAGTTCATCGAGCTGAAGTATATAGCCGTCAATCTAGATGAATAGTGGGATTTTTGGAAATATATCATAAGTGTATGTGTTTGTGTGTTTAGAGCCGCGAATGAAACATGCATCGAATGAGTGGCAACTCTCTTGGCAAAACCAGTTGAGAAGCAAATGGACTACGAGGTCCATCGGAAACTTAGGTCGCTGACTGAACCAAAACATCACAGGATTGATTATTTCCTCACCCAGCTTTTAAGAGCACATGGAGGTTTTCAGTCTTACCTGCAGAAAATGGGCGAGGCAATATCACCATTTTTTAAGATTTCGTAGGAAACAAAACCTTGTTGAAGTCACTGTCTGTCCTTGTGCGTCTTTATCTGTATGTATGTATGCATGTATGCATGAACTTTTCTCAGAAAAGTTGTTACAGACAGGAAATTTATTTGGCGAAATTGATATCATTCTACGTAGAGCTTAAGGGGACCATGTATCATTATTTTTATTGAATATAGTCAAAGGTCCTGGTCAGTGCTCTCTCATGGTTTAGACATCAGTTGAGGTGTAACATAAGCCTAAATGTAGATCATCGTACTTCAGAACCTGCTGTATATTCATTTATTATTAATACATCAAAGTTGTCTGCCTTGGCTAAATATTCTGCACTCTCAGACAGAACGAATAGCCTAACTTACTTAGAACATGCTATTTTCACAAAATTGAGCTCACGTAAACAAATGTTTTCTATTTTTTAGAATACTATTTATTGTACTTACTTTACCAGCGGTATCATCAGGGATGCGTTACGGAAAACCCTGATGGTCGTTGGAAAAGGGAAATAAACATTTTTTGAAAAAGTAAAACCACACTTTTGTGAAAAAGTAAAACCACACTTTTGTGAAAAAGTAACTTTCGAGGAACTAACGGTTATCAAATATGTACAGTTCGCATTTAAAAAAAATGGACCCATCTACAAAACTTATCATACCTGAAGGGCTGAGCTGCTGGTTTCCAACTTGTTTATATATAAATTTGACGGCTAAGAAATTATAAGATGGGAGCAGATAATAAATGCTGCTTCATTTTATTCGCTTTTAGTAGTCCTGGACTCCGGTTTCCAGGGGAATATTGAGGTAGCTAGTATAATACGTTGGAATATTGTACTACTGGGTCTTGCTCCGCAATGCGCAAAATTTTTTATAAGCATGATCAATATCAATATAAATATTTTGTGCAATTTGCCCAACTCTTCAATATTTATGAAATGTACCTGCGTTCTAAATCTAGTCCTGACCTGAGCAGGTCAGCTATAAACATCCAAGTTAATCATATAAATAAGTAACGACAGTAAGCAGAATATTCCCCTTTGTTTTTGTATTCTATGTCTTTCCTGCACGTTGTTTGGGAGTAAATAAAAACTTCGACATCCGGCGCGATGAAAACCGATTCGCTATTCGGATAATTTGCAGTTATATCATATTGTTTTCTAGAGGCTCTTCTTTAGATAGCGTTACTATTTTTGAGTTAATTACGAAACACCATAACATTGGAGCTTTGGTTTAGGGCTGATCATCCTGATCACTCTTCAGAAAGCAGGATATTCGCTCCAGCACTTTCAACAGGATACCAGAATCAAGAAAGAAGCCACCGAAGTGATGCTCTCCCCCTTGATTGCTCAAGCCATCAACCAGCAGGGATAGAAGACCTAGGCGTCGTAGGGTTATAACACAAAAATGTATTGACCGTCCTTATTACTGTGTCGTAAATTAGAATGGAACCCCGCAGTATACAGATGTCCATTATGCGTTCATCACTCATTCCACAGAACTCAGGAATCTTCCCCAACAACACATTATCAAACAAAGCTCGGTTTGGGTTCATCACCGAAATTGTTCGCATATTCCACCTGTAACTCCACGAACTCAGTAGCTATAAAAGAATTTCATATCTAGCAACGCTGACCAAGCTTACGCGATGGGATGCGCTGCATTCACAGAGCACTCAGAAATTCTCTAAGAGGAAATACTTCGAGAATGTCCTTGAGGGGGGATTCCAGACAATTTCTAAAAAATATAAATAGACTGTACCTTATTTAAGCAGATATCGGTATAGAGGGAATTTGAAGGTCTGGGCACCGTACAGTGGTATCTCCGCGATTTTTAAAGTTTTGTGTAAAACAGAACTTTATTGAAATCGGCTTACTGTCGGTCCATCTGTCTCACGTACTATCTTAGAAACGGTTATTCATATTGTTTCGAAATTTGATAGAAAGGTGGGACCTCTAAATCCCAAACCACCTCAAACCACGATACAAATCCCACTACCGCCAGGGAGATTTAAACCGCGACCTTCCGTACGACAGCCTTGTGCTGTACCCACTCAGCTATCCGGAATATCTGAAGAGAAATATGGTGATATATTAATATCATGTTTAAATAAGGTGAATAATAGTATATTTCCATATTTGTTATAAATATATTTTTAAGAAATTGCCTGGGACCCCCTTTAAGTTTATCTTAGAATTGTCAACTTGTGCAGTAATATAGGCCATGCTCTAGAGCATGAGACTACTAAGTTTATTGGAAGCCGCACCATTACTAACAAAGTTTAGGGTAAAACTGGTCACTTTTGTGCAATTTTCTTGTATTCTAAGACTTTTAATATCAGTGTCATACTAAAGCGAATGGTCTGATATACTAAATGCATAAACATTACGAACTAAGTACAAATGGGACAAATGACCATTCAAATCATGCATGTATAATGAGCAAACAAAATCTTTCATAGCTGAAGCGTTCAGCTTCCGGTTTCCAGACTTGTTTTCAAATGTTTTCGGTTGGGTACCTTCTGGGAATTGGTCCGTAAAAGAGAGAATTTGCAGCCGGTGAACAAGAGGCAGAATAAATCCTTTCGGAAAAACTAAACGAAGCCCACTCTTGGTCCTAGAGCACATTTGATAAAAAAATGATAATAATGTTAATGTAAAAATACTTATAATGCGTCTAAATTAGGTTCTGACATATAATTATAATTTACTTACATAAGGAAGAGTGTATCAATTGAAGCGAAAAAATTTAATTTATTAATATCTTTTTGAATTTTCAACATTTTTCTTGCAAAAATTGGTATCCATTGACGAAAATCGATTAGTTAAAATATGAAAACCAGTCGGGAAACCGGAAGTTGGATGCTTCGAGTATGAAAGCTTTTGTGTATTTCTTTTATAAAAAGATTCGAGTGTGGATTTGTCCCATTAGTAAGTAACACGTAATATATGCATATATTATGTGAGAATATTCACTTTCGGGTGATATTGGCATTCAAAATTTTGAATTTCCAAGGAAGTTATGTTAGTAATAGCACGATTTTCACCAAGCTTGATGGGGTCTTGTTCTATTCTGTAGCCTATATTGCTGCACATTTCGTGATGCTAGGATGAACTTAAGGGGGGTTTTGCAGTCAATTACTAATTACTATATAGTATTAGATAATAAAAATAATATAATTTCAACAGATATCGGTATGGAAGGCATTTCGGAGCCTAGTCACCATATACTTGCAGCCCCTTAGTTTTTTCAGCTGGGTAGTTTCTGAGAATGGGTCTGTAAAAGAAATGATCACTTTCGCCCACTTACACCCCCCTTTCCAACAAATTTGGTGTCAATCGCTACTACAGTCTCCGAAAAAAATGTGTCTGACGGACAGACAAACAGATAGACAGACAGACAAACAGACAGTAAACCGATTTTAATAAGGTTTTGTTTTTCACAAAACCTTTAAAAAGAAAACGGAGGCCACTAGTCGCATAGATGAGAGAATCAACTCGGGGCTAATCCTTCTCTGACGATCTATGTTAGTGTTTCTGATTTTGTCCCCCCTTTTGTTAGGCCATTAAGCAGTTTGTCTTCCTTGGAAAAGAAACTTTACGTCTCTATTAGAGTAACTTAAATCGGGTGGGTATAGTTGTTTGACTATTGAGTCAAAGCACGTGAGAAAATCTCTCTGTCCTGGCAGGGAGATAATATTTTTGAATCATGAACCCTGGCTCTCATTTCGCCAAACTACTAGCATTCGGGTTAGCACCAGCACATGCTGGCCGATTCAAGGTATTATCTCGCGTAGTCGGTGTTCACGACTAGCAAATCAATCAAAGAAGTTTGGTTGGTTGACTGGCCTGGTGTCCAGGTTGGTGCCAAGTTGATGCAACGTCTTACTCTCATCGTAATAGGGTCTCGAACGAAAGGTCTCGGTGAATACTTTTCAAAGCTCTTCTGATATTTTATGTAAAAGGCGGGAGCGCGGGGCTGGATAGTGATCGTTTCATTCACGAACCCATTCCCAGAAACTACTCAACCGATAAATCTGAAAAGAAATCACGTCCCTAGGCATCAAAATATCTTCCATATTTTTTAGTAACTAACTGCGAACCCCATTTAAGTTTATCCTAGAATCATGAAATCGCAGTAGTTTGGTGTAAATCGCACCGTTACTGACAAAGTTATAATTGGCGAAAGCTGTAGGTTCTGTGCAAATTTACTGCAATTTAAGACTTTGAATGTAATGAATGCAATAGTGAATAGGCTGACATAATGTACGCATATATATTAGGTGCGGGTCGTAAATGGGACAAATGTCCACTGAAGTGTTTTCAGATACAAAACCGTTCATACCTGAATCGTCCAGTTTCTAGTTTCCGACTTGTTTTCTGTCGGTAGTTATTGTACATGTTTTCCTGCCACTTTTTACTGACCACCTCATCTATTTCCTTTGAAAGTTTACCTTCAATTAATAATAATAATAATCGTTGGCGCAACAATCCATATTAGATCAGGTTCCTTGAAGTGTGTTAGAGCGCTTCATTCAAGACCGTAACGGTACACTACAGGATTGCAGAACCCTGTAGGAGGCAATGTGGTCAGCATTGCGCTCGCCCGAGATTATTACCCTGGTTGACTCAGGTACTCATTCACAGCTGATTCGACTGGCATCCGACGACAAATCACGATACAAATCCTACTACCACCAGTGAGATTTGAACCGTAACCTGCCGTGCGACAACTTTCAATTGCTCAGTGAAAATTGAAAACATGCCCAATTCAAAAGTTGGTCTTTATATATCCCACAATTGATCGAAAAATGTTTTTTTATTAATCTGACTTTGGAAAACTTCGTTCGCGCGATGCAACTGAGATTCCCCACGACCAGAGGCTCGGGGCAGTGTCAAAACGTTACTAAACCCCCATCCCGCAATGGTCCTCAGTAACCCTGTTCAAATCTGGAGAAGCAAACATCATCTGATTGGATGCAGCCAGAGCCCCTCGGAAGTCCAACCAATGATGTCTGACATGATAACCCTCGCGATAGAGTTACACCTTTCTTTATTTACCTGCAGATCAGTGGCTTACCGAGTCGAGTGCGTAGAGTCGATACATAAGAAGATTTTCCACCCCTAGCCAGATGGTCCATTGGTATGACTGTGCGAATCTGCGTTGGCTTTTCTTAGCTGTTTTGCATTTCGCCAACTGAAACGTCGTGGCGGCACGATTTGGCGGTTTGTTTATCGACGCCAAGTTCTCATTAATCGACGGCTATGACTTTTGTGTTTGCACAGATGTTCGCAATGTTGGGTTTGGAACTAAATTAAAGCTGTCAGTGTCATCAGAATGCAAGTCTGATTAAGATCTTTCATTTCCCGTTGATTGAGTGATGCTGGCTATGGCCAGGCACTGTCAATATGAACGTGTGTTATTTGTAAATATGAAAAACGGGTTAACGTTCATTGGTATTCAATCGATAGGCAAATAAAATACAATATATGCATAAACGTATGTATCGCCCGTTTGCTGAGCTCAAGTTAAGTGCAAATAAGGTTTCAGTAAGGAGTATTCAGCTGACAAGATAACGAGAGAAATTTTCATGGAATTAAATCTTAAGAGATAATTTTCATTAATAATTCAATATTTCAAAATGGGAAAATTCTCGTTAGCGGCGTTTTAATTTGTTAACCGTTACGCACGAATTAAACATTTGTTTGTACGAATCTCCCTCACAGTAGAATAGTAAATTATCCTCCTCCTCCTATCTTAATGCGCATCTACCTACATATCAGCGATTTCTTCGGATACTCATGGTACGAGTAATCTTTCAAACTGTGTACAATCTGTTACAAATGGCCACCTAGTAAGTGGAAAAATTCAAAGCGTACACGAGTGAGATATATGTATATGTGTACATACCTACCGTATACATATTCACTATTTTCCAACAAAAAATCACTTCCTTCACCTTTATAACCTATTGTCCCTCACGGTAATCATGTCGTATTACTTTGTGAAGTAGATTTGACTGTAATCCATCACAAAATCTCATTTTCGTTTAACCCAAGAACTTGTTGTTGATCCTTTTAAAGTCCGGAAGACGCATTTCCTTATGCTGCTCTTCTTAGGGTAAAAGCTCGAGCATCATTAATAGAATCTTTTATAATGCATGAATTTGACTGCTAACAAGTGGGATATGTAAGACACCTTAGCATTGACACTTTTGACAATCGCAGTCGTCAATAAAATTGTGCATTTTTCCACAATGCCTCCATAAATGGAAATAAGCTTTCTTCTAGCATCCGTCGTAGTTAATTCATATTATTTGTTTATTATCATGGACCAACTGAATAGATTTGGGCATTTTCATAGTTCATAATGTTATGAATCTATTTTACAATTAACTAAAACGGAAAACAAGTGAAAATTGCCTTCCTGGTGCTCCACCGAAGTACTACCATACCCTATAATGCTTAACCTCTGTGATGCATTCACCCATAAATTCATCTTCAGTTACGTAATTACACTGTTTCAGTAATAAGTAGCGCAATGTCATATTATACGGTGTAATGTTATGTGCAGATCATTTTCGTATACAGCGTTCGTATGGCAATAACAGCGACTGTATCTTCGTGGTTTTTTGAGGAGGTGGAATTTTTACCCACTAAAACAACCTCGGATTTCCCGCCACCCGGGGCATAACATTTAAGTATTACATCACAGAGTGGGGTTAGAATACTTTAACTAGGTCATCTTTCTTCTTCCGCAATCGTAACCGCGCCTTCCTGATCTCTTCCGCTATTCGAAGTTTACTTCAGATAGTTGCGATCGTGGAGTTGATCGCATTCCAATCCTCGTGGCAAGCTAACATCCTCCAGACGAAATGTTCCAGTCATAACAATTCTCCTAGAGTTTCCTTCTTTCTTCCACAACATGTGCGCTGGGTCCTCCCGGATTACATCGGAGTTTAGACAATCAGATAAGGTGTCCAATCTAAACTTATACAGATATTGACGGTATCCACCATGGCTGATGAGAAAGTGAGTAAGATTATAATTAATCTCCCCATGTTTTTACTCCAGCCAGTGTGTCCAACGCCCCATTCTCGAGTGGTCCCATCGCTCTTGCCATTTGCTTATGGATCTTTCCCTTTCGATTTTTTTCACCGGAATCAAAAGAAAAATGCACATGATGTTATATATGTTGGTTATCTCAGCTGCCAAGATGTCAATCGGGCCTATTCCGGATATGACGATTGCCGCATCATCTGAAACATTCTGGAAGGCAGAACACACAACAGTTCTTCGGTAGACTGCACTCCGTTTATGTGAATCACATAAGATATGCAGCGCTGTTTCCCAAACTGAGATTGCACACAGCAAGATGAAACTCACCACCCTGGCCACAAGTAATCTGCGAAAATGCCGTCGACGTCCTACATTCAACATCAATCCCAAAGAGCCATGCTGACAGTGGATACCTATTCGAAAGTATACTCCATGAGCTGCTTAAACTTGAGCTTTGCATCTAGCATCATTCCCACTTATACTGATAGCCGGCTTGGAAGTGATAATATGACTCCCAATTTTAATGCGGATCAAATTTCTCTTCCGGCGCTTAGGGATGAAGACCGCTTCCGTCTTTTCCTCAGTAATTCTCAACCCAGCGCTACCCAACCATAATTTAACAACACTGATGGCTTCACTTGAGCACAATCCAACATCATCGAGATGCTTTGCGGCCACAACCAATACAATATCGTCGTCGTAACCCACCACCGTGGCCTTCTTCGGAACCGGAAAATTACGTACATCACTGTACATGATGTTCAATAGTATGGAAACCTCTGGGGCACCTGCGGAGACAACGTACTCCTGAAGTTCACCATTGGTGTCATAGAGAGAGTGCCCGTTGACGCAACTAACTATCCATAATTACAATGAAATAGGTAGGAACAACATTCGTCGCCAGGGACATACATACGGCTCCAATTGGCCGAACTGAATGCGTTTGTCACGTCCAATTTGATTGCATCAATGGCTGATCTGGATTATGGGTCTATAGGAAGATGCTTCATCAGAAGGTTTATAAGCCTTAGGTAACAGTACCAGCTTAGGCCGCTTCTATGCTGTAAAGAATATCCCCTCGAATACGCACGCTTCGAACAACTCAGCGAATATGTACGGTCTGGATTTCACTGTCAAATTAAGTTTTCTTTTTTTGAATTCCATTGACCGGAGCTTTGTTACCACCTATCGTTATTGCCGGAGTAGTCGTCACATTAAGAGATCTCGGAAAGGTATCAGCGCCCCGGTTTTGACGGGGGAATATCCCCTGGATGATTTTCAACAAGAGGGTAGGCCACGTGATCAGCGGAGGGAACCCATCACAACCCCATCGACACTCATCCACAGGTTTACATCCGTCTAAAAGCACAATTCCTTAAAGTATTCTCTTTCGCCCAGCTAGATGGCAACTTGAGATTGATGCGGGCTTCCTTGGTCTTTTTTGACCTGATCAATTCTACTTATCGGCCCCTGAGCCATTCCACTGGCTCCGTGGCAGACTGATTGAAGTCAAGCCAATTCACTATTCCACCCGTACTTGGGTCTTCTACTGGCAATATGCACTTACTCGGCACGGACGCGTCACATGCCTTAGAGATGTACTTTGTGACATGGAGAGCCTTTTCTTCGGGCCACGAGCATTAGTAGGTTACTCTAGCAACACTTCTGTGAAGGTTTGCTCTTCCAGTGCTTCTTATACAAACCTGAACCTGAATTCCGGGCATTTACTACTTCCCCCATTCATCATGTTATAATTCTGTTTTATAGTTTATTAGAAAAGGCAAAAAGGTGAAGTAAAAATCACTCCCGTCCCCTCTAAGAAATAACCACCCCTAGAACACTTAACTTTGATGACCACTCATCGAGTTCGGCTAATCAGTGCTTCTGGTTTGCAGTTTCCAAATTCGTTTATTATTTTAATAGGAACCGATGAATTAGAGCTACTTTAGTAATTGTTAATTCAATATAATGTCATTAGTGGATGTAAACAGTACTACTGTCGTGCAATAAATAGATTTTACCGCAGCAGAGCAATGCTGGCCATATTGCCTCCTATATACTGAGATTCTGTAGTGTAGCGTTACGGTCTTGAATGAATTGCTCTAATACGCTTCAAGGCCCTGATCCTATTGGATTGTTGCGCCAACGATTATTATTATTAAAGTATTGCTAAAAGCGAGGTCTCGCCAAGCCATTTTTTCGGGGTGCTCATTCCACGGTTCAGTGCGTCCCTGCAATACCTCACCAACTTGGACGATATCGCCTCTGGTTACAAAGCTAATGGCGGTCGGGTAGAATGACTTTGAGATGCGATTTAGCATTCGAGGATTATTTTAGCTATTATCTTCGCGAGGGGGGTTTACTCCGTTTAAATGCATAAATGGTCGAAATAGTTTGTCATCTATTTGAACGAGCAACCTCAGAGGATCGTATCTTTCCAACCCTGTGGGAAGCGGCGGGTCCAACACGCAAGTGGATTCGTGTCTGTTACTACTTGACTGCCCAGAGAAAGCAAGCAATGTGCGGTTCCTCAATACTCTTCTTGAAGAGCGTGCCCACATTCCAGAAATCAATCATTACCCGTTTTCGATAGACGCCATGAATCAGTCTTTAACCGAGGAGTTGGCGACGTTTGGGTTGCAGTGAAATTTGAAAATTTTACCGTAAGCAAGGAATACTTACAATCTATCCTGGTCCATGGTGAAAATTACTACTGGCGCTGAGATAATTCCAGGCCTCGGGGGATGCCTCCTATCAACTCCCTCCTTTCCACACACCCCCTCTTCAAGTCTTAATTCTCCTCCACCTTTCGTGGATAAAATGGCTAATCTAGACTCTCCCTATGCTACTGTATGAGATCGACTCATGGAAAATTACAGATAACGCGACTCGAAAGTTCCAAGCCCTCGTTAACTTTTGACTCGACACAATCTCTGACGAAGAGCCGCGTCGGTGAATGGGCCAGGTACTGGTAAGTGCGTTGATTAAAAAGCGAAAGTAGCAGTGAAAAGGTCATACTTTGAGAATAATTAACAACTCTACTGCCAACTATACAATGCAATGGCATAGAACATTAGAAGAGAATCGTATGCTTCATGAGAGGCCCTAGAGGGAGCTAAAGTACTACTAATGGCAAACGATTTTCAAATGCTATTAACATATAGATGACAGCTGCGGTAGTAAAATATGAAAAAGGCAGGTGGACTCATAATTCACTTAAAAATAAGTCGAGCTAAAGCATAAAATACGGAGGTATGATGTAGGAACTAGATGTTTGGATGCGTTTCCCCCTGTCGGGGATGCACCTGAAATCTTGGATGAAGTTTAAATGTGAACTATACTGGCCAGGTAGGGCAACTTAGCACGCCCCGCCAGTTCAAATTTCAAGTTCCATAATTCTGAACACAGACTGACCTCTTCCCGAGAGATTTCAGCACAGTGCACTACGCAATATTTTCCAGCGTCTTATGTCGTTTTGAGATAAGTTAATAATTACCTCCCAACGCCATCCACATATGTAGATAGATTCTCTGTTAATGGCTTTTTCAAAATCAATCACAGACAGGTACAGTGGGCATTCGACTTATTGTTTAGTGTTCTAATATAATCGGCAAGATGCTGACTTAGTCAGCGCAGGAAAATCCACCGTGGGATCCTTACTTACTGTTAATCATGATTTTCTTTCAGGCAAATGAATCTCGTTTCTTTTTGCGCTTTTCCAGGACCTTAATAATTATTGCCGTATTACCCCCCTGGGACATGTCTCAGCTCCAAGAATAACTTAATTAATTATTAATTAATTGTTGTTAAAAGCTATAAGAAAGAATTTGGCGAGGATACCGCCCGGTAGCATATATGAACTAAATTAGGCCAAGCAGAAAAACGGTACAAACTAAGTCTTGTTCGAGGTGATCGATAACTTCGAGAAAGAATGGGAATTATTTGGTAGCACAAAGGCAACCATAATAAACCTATTGGCGGAAGTAGCTCTTTAGCTGAGGATTGAGTCAATGGTGATTGACATTAAAGCGTGTTTGAGTAGATGCCTCAGATGTCTTCCCGTGGGCATTCTGCAGTAAAATCCACCTAACATGAAGACAGTTCAGTTCTAAAGAGAAAAGGAAGATGTAGGCTCCTGACAATTATAGCGCCAAATAACGGATGCATATCTCTTTGAGCACTAAATACAGAAAAAATGAATGTGCGTGATTCAAATCATTAGACTGTCTATCTTGTCTCCAAGAATATAAGTCTCGTTAACTGCAACAACCAAGCATGAGAATGTATCACTGCATTTTGAATAAGTGCGCTCACAGTTGGAGCACTGCAGCGAGGGTGAAGGTCATATTGTCCACAACGAACTATGAGTTGGAATGTTGACACCCCCATTCGATTTCCTCGCATCACATTACCTGCAGCTGGCACTAGAAAGCAAATATAATAATAAGCAATTTTCGATGAATACGTCCATGAATGCCAACGCAAATTGCATTTGGCGAGATTAATAGAGTGACTTTTGCACTGTCGCCGCCCTAATGTGACAGCATCGCCCAAGTCATATCACATGTTCGTCGGAATAGACCACAAAAGCCGCAATATCACACGAGTGTTCATTTCTTGTCATCCGATACAAATTCAACTTTCCCATAAAATAAATTGAAGGTGAGCAATAGCTTGTTGTTCGCTGCGGTTTGAGTGTAAAGTAAACCCAATGATTGGACAATTACGACAAGACGCAAGAGTGTACCAAACTGGTTTCCATTTAATAAAGGAAACTGCAACAAATGAATTATATGTTTCGGCGCTAGCTCGGTTGCATCTTGTCGCTCTAGCGTTAATTACACCCCGAAGAGCAACCCAGCTACCTTGAATGCGGACTAATGTTGCGCCTCATCGAAGTGCAATTTTATGAACTCATTACGTAATTAATTGAAAATTTCCATTAATTCGCGGACTAAAGCGCCCGCAACGGAGTGGAACGGATAAGCGAAAATCAGTGGCTGAGTAAGATGAGTAGTGCGCACCTGTTCAGCGTTCAGCGTTCAGGTGCTGCACTTAAGTGTATCCAACACATAGACTTCTCACATTATCAGTTCAAATGAGTTTAACCCAATGATGTTTGCTATCCCCGTATCTAGGACCAATGTATTCGAGAATGTAAATTTTGTTTCTATACTAATGGAAGTCTTTAAGAAACAGAAAATAATATTGAAATTCGAAAACCTAATATGATAACATATAGAAGTATCATAATACCCCAACCTTAGCGAAAACGTATGGGATCAAAGAAGTAATTGTATGAGATCCGGTTAGGATACCCTGCATTGCAGGCTACTGAAAATCCGCACCAAGCTTTCGAAAGGGAAGAACCAATTGCCCCCCGAGTATTAAAAAAACTTTGTAAAGGTTGAATTTTCAGCCTCATGACTGGAGATGGTCGGGATGTTATGACGAGGGGAAAAGGAGATCCCCTCCACAACCTAGATTAAAACCCGTGGTAATCGACCTGTGCATCGACACGGGGAAGTTTCGATCTCTGTTGTGAGCTCCTCTTCTTCTGGAAGAAGATCGGGAGGCCATGGAAATAGATGTAGGAACTCCTTTGTCTCCAACCCCGATGAAAAATCACGGCTAGTTGAAAATTAAAAATTTACCATAATTTATTTGTTCAAAAATAAAGCAATATTTGTTACAAATCAAAATATTTGTTACTGGAACCCTATTAGTTTAGATAAAGAGATAACGACTGAATATGTAATACCATATGTAGCCAAAAAATAGTAGAATATTTCACTTCATTGTCTGAAAAAAAAGTAATTTTTTATCAAGTCATCCTATTGTCACTGCCCCTTTCATAAATATTTTTTTGTTATATTAGTTATCTTTTATTTGTTAGAAGTTTGTGTAATGTTACTTTTACTTTTCCTGTGAAAGATCGCTGCAATATTGTCCATTGCATGGGCGTCATTTTCCCAGACCTTCTGTAGGCTTTGACCATGAAGCTCCGACAAGAACTTTTCGTCGACACATTCAGCTTTTTTGTCTGCAAGGAAATTCAAGGGAAAGTAGATCTTCAATTAATTTGTAAATTATTTTCATTTGAAAAACATAATTCAATCCAACATGTCACGCATAAAAGAAACTTTCCTTCTGTCAAACAAGTCGGAATACCGAAAGCTGGCGCTTCGGGTATAAAGGTTTTGTGTTCATCTTATCTGAGAAACTTTCTACGCACATTTTTTCATTCGTATATTGCTAAAAACCCAAAACATTCCTTCATATTTTTTCAAGTTACAAGAAATATATACATATTACAGACGTAGATATTATGCTCACGCTAAACAAACAAACATTGCCGATTACCAAATACTGTATTCTATATGCATAAATCGATTGTACACCTATTTTCGATTTACTTCGTGCATAAAAGTATACATATGTATATATAAAGTACGTATATTGAATACCGCTCGTTTAATGTACAAATATATCTATCCGAATCAGGTGCTACCCCAAAGATTCTTTTCCATATTCATATAAATACATAGATATGTCTGTCTGGAGTAATTGATATTGATATTTAAGTGATTAAAAAACTAAAATGAAATGTTTCCCTGTGACCTCTTATTCACGTGAGCTCACTTTGTTGAGATATTGACGAATTGATATGTTGTGATTACGGAATACACTTTTTAGAATGCACGAAATTCACACAAATTCTAGTTGTTCTAGTTGAATTTCCTCCAAATTTCCCAAAGTTATGCCTTATGTTATCCCTTATGCCTGTACTTTTGTGCTTCTAGCATGAACTTAAGGGGGTTTCCGGCTAAATTTCTAAAATATGCTAATATACTATTATTAACTTTATTTGTGCAGATATCGGAACGGGATGCATTTTGAGGCCTAGATTTCGTTTAGATACACCACTGTGATTTTTTTTCAGATTTTTGGGTTGGATTGGTTCTGAGAACGCGATCCGCTACACTTTTTGAGGGATCACATTTTGAGCCCTCGCTCCCCTACGTTTCACCCGATATCAAATATGGGACCAGCGTCGAAAAGTACTAACTGGGTCCTTTCATTTGATATCCCACATGGCCACATTCCGTGGAAAAAATGAAGCACCCTCCATTCACATGCCCCCTTTAAATTTAAGACAAAGTGGCGCCACTTACCGTATGTAAAGGACATAAGACCACACGCTTTCACAAATTTTCTTGACAACCGGCCCGGTCGTTTCCGAATAAATCGTGTGTGGCAGACAGACGGGCAGGGAGACACCAACCCGATTCTAATAAGGTTTTCTTTCACACAAAACCTTAAAGACGATCCAGGACGGCCTTCTTCACCTGATTCTTATTTGCGTAGTGGTCCCGGTTTTTTTAATCGCCTTCATGACTGGCTACGCTTTTTCCGGCCGATGGTAAGCCACCCCAGCTGAAACCTAGGTGTTCCGACAGGAAAACTAATGGCGGGACTACTTTGCTGTGGCCGACCAGCGGACGTCGAAACGAACCTGGCGCTCTCGCATCCTTCTTCCTAGAATGAAGGCTTCCGCCTGCCCAAGGAGATCCTCTTCGGCTTGTCATCGACGTCTAGACTGAACAAGTGCTTCTCATGCTCGATGACCTTATAAGGGCCTTCATACTGTAGCTGCAGCGGCTTCCGGAGGGCATCTTTCCGTCCTCACCAGAACGTGAGCACAAACTTCGAGCTCCCAAGGGGTGTGGCCCGTGTGGCGAAATGGTGGAGGTAACTTTACTTTGGGAACGGCCTCTCGCAGTAAACGCACCAATCTAGTCTTCCCAAGGGTGCCTTTCTCGTCGAGGTGCAGGTTGCTGAGAAGTCGAAGATGCCCCCGTACACCAACTTAGCAGGGGTGGCAGCAAACTCCTCGCGGACGACAGTACGGAAGGCAAGCAAAACGAAAGGCAAGACCCAAAACCAGGGGAGTTCGTCGCGCGGCATATAATGTCTATTTTCAGCATCCGATGCAACTGCAGCGATATTGCCTCAAGCCACCGCGTAAATCGGCCAATTATCGTGAGGCAATACTTGTAGCCGCGCGAGTCTCGCGAAGGGCCTATAATGTTGAGGTGTATAGTGTGCAAGCACTTTGTCGACTTTCTTCTTAGCATGCCTAGCAACTTTACGCTTTTGGCATGCGATGCACTCTCTGGCCCAAAGAGTACGTCCTTGTTCATGAACTGAGAGATCTATTTGTTCTTGCCTGAATTCCAGGATGCGCGAGGTTGTGTGCTGAGTCAAATACTTCCATATTGAAAGTGGATGAAATATACGGCCTAAGCCCCTTTTCAGAGATTTCGCAGTAGAAGAGGAATGTGAGCCGAAGAACTTGTATTTTGAGTCCGGCTGCAGGCTCTGGAGAACTGCGTCATCTTACTGGACCACAACGATTTCCGAAAAATTAACTGTGGGGGAATGTTGATCTGATGACGATGAGACTGACTTATCTTTACCGGATACATGTTGAATGCCCGATGTGAATTGGCTGATGTAGGTTAAGAGGCTAAGTTGACCAGGAGACGCTTTGTCCTGCTTTTTCCTTGAGGCAGAAGTCAGAGACTTATGGTCCGTGAACAAGACGAACGAATATGGAAAGTGCTTGATACTGAGATACGCGGCTTGTAACTCATGATCATAAGCACTTTAATTCCGTTGACCGGGATTCAACACTTTTGACAAGAAACCCCAGCCACCTCTGGCTCATCCTTTGGTGAAGAACGAAAACGGGTAGACGTGCAGCTTGTTGAGGGAATGCCAGAAGTGTAGCGTCTACCAGCTATTGCTTGGTGGTTTCGAATGCTTGAACAGTTTCTAGAGACTACACAACCTCCCGCAGATCTTTGGCCTTAGGAGCTGACCAGAAGCCGTTAATCAATTTCTGATGGTATGCGGTCTTGGGCAGAAAACGACAGTAGAAGTTTGCATTGCCCAAAAACCTTCATGGGTCTTTGACGGTGGAAAGCTGGCGATCGCTTGCACCTTGTTTGGGGTGGGTTGAATGCCGTCAGGGGTAATAGAATGGCTAAGAAATTTCACCTGCTGCTGGAGAAATTAGCATTTGTCAACGCTGAAAATTAGGCCATATCATTATGGCGTTGAAAAATTAATTCGAGATGTGCCCAATGCTGGAACTCGGTGTAAGATGGGACCAGAACGTCATCCAAGTAGACGAAGCAGAAGCCCAAGTTTTGTAGTACAGGGTGGATGAGTCTTTGAAAGGTTTCCGCTGCATTGAACAGGCCAGAAGTCATCCGTGTGAATTCGAAGAATCCAAAAAGTGTGGAAATTGCTGTCTTTGGAATATCTTTGGAAGCTACAAGAATTTGATGGTAGGCCTTGACGAGGGAGAGAAACCACGACACTTTGCCGAATAATGCGCAAAGCCTTGGATGAATGGAATGAGGTACCCGCTCGGAATCGTATGAGCGTTGAGGCATCTATAACGTCCACAAGGTCGACATTGGGCTTGGGGACCAAATGGAGTGGAGATGACAATCTTGGAAGGTTTGCATATACTTAAGTAGTTGTTTAAACTCTTTCCGTGCAACAGCGAACTTGTTGGGTTGTAGAGGACGCACCTTTGAAAATATTGGGAATAGTGGTTCTGAATTTCATGATTAACTGGCTGAGAGGAACTACATTCGGTAGTAATAGTGCGATATTTTTGGATGAGTGCGCTAATCCATGGATCTGGCTAAGAGCGATTACATCCGGTAGTAATAGGGCTATTTCGAAGGAATGAATACGTGGATCGGAAACGTCCTCAAAAATGATAGAAAGAGTGTTGAGTGAGCAGGCTGAAATTCTCCCTGACGACCAAAGAGAGTTTGTGGGGTCTATCAGAGACCTATGCCCATGGAGGCACAGGAAATCTGGGCCTAATTTGGGGATACTGATGTCAACCGAAATGAAGCGCCTGTAGACGCAAGTTGCGATGAGCGTTTAGTCCGCTGCTGCTAATTTCAGCTGCTGAAGAAATAGCTTGTTAGGTCTGAAGATGGAGAGGACCGAAACTTCTGCGTCTGTGTCTACCAGTTAATTGCATCTACTAAAGAGGCCATACACTGTACGTGCCACGTGTTGCTGCAATTTGGGTTGACAACGTCGCCGTGTCTCCAGTGAACTCAGTTTTCCTGGAACCGAAAGCAGACGACCTGATTTCCAAAATTCGGTTTCGATATCCAACCTGGGGTTGGGGCATTCGAGGAGCCCGCAACTGGATCGTTATAAAGTAAGCAAGCAAAACAAGTAAGAAATCGTGTTTTCCGCACAATGCATATTGGAATTTCTACCCCAACTTCTGGTAATCCAATTAGCTCAGCTCCGACAACGAGGCCAGTGCTGTACCATAGATTCGTCCCCGCTAGCACTTGGTTTGTCCACTGATTCCACTTTTGCCGCCGGTGACAGTCTTTGTTGCGGTGATCAGAGTTAAAATTTGGGTGGCGCGTACCGCGACTATTGCACAAGCGGAGATACGGGAGCAAAGGCTGTGAAACGCACTCCAAACATGAAAACCTCTGCATGTGAAAACGTTCTTCTTTCAACTTCGGTGTCACCACTTTGTAGTAATTTTTTAATTAATTGCATTATCTCACTGATTTTTAATTAAAAACAAAATTGTATCATTAATTCAATTCAACATCTTATACATAAAAAAACAATTTTTCTTCTGTCAAAGAACGATTTGGCCCGACCTTCTTTACCTGATTCTTGACAATGTAGTAGTCCGGTTTTTTAACCGGCCTCATGGTCGGCCACACCCTTTCCGCTCAATGGCTCCCCGCACATTACAAATGCTCCCAGCCAAGTTCTTTCTACTGGAAGATGTCGAATTTTTTTCAAATTTGAGTATCTTTCTTAATTGTTTTTCTTAATCTCTCAGTCTGCCTCGCTTTCAACTGCTGGGAATGGAGATGAGAATAGGAATCGGATAGGCAGATGCCAGACACAGACAAATATGTCCTGGCAAGTTGGCAAGCCTAGCAGCGAGCTGGACGCACGGCTCAGAGTGCGGTATGCAGGATTGACCAGAGGCAAAAAGATCATATATATAAGGAAGCCGGCAAAAATGGTAAATTGACCATTCAGCCGTGCAAGAGGGAATGTTTTAAGCAGCTCTGTTCCGAGGTGGACGGAAATCCGTGTGGGAGCGGCTATAAAGTCGTGATGAGACAATTCAGAAGCCACGCATTTCCAAAAGTCATGTGTCAACTCTCTTATTGGGATCATCCCATCGAAAAGGGAGCACTAACAGCATCCAGTAACCTCTGAAAGCAATGGCAATTTCTTCCGGCAGAAAGTGGTGCTGCTGACTAGGGCGGATAAACCATTTTCCTGCTGAGCATTATGGGGAAATGTTAGAGGGGCAATCTTGAATAGATTGCTCCCGCTTGTTGAGAGCCAAGGGGTATTTCAGATCAACAGTGTTGGTTTCGTAAAGTGAGATCAACCATTGGCCGAAAATGCAATTCGGTGAATGGTAATACTAGCAAATATTGCATGAAATAAGGGTAATACTAGCAGAAATTGCACGTGAGGATGCATTCAATTCGGCCAATTTGGAGTTTTATATTGAGGTCCATAGCAACGACTGGTGTTCCAACCTATCTCGCTGCTAGCTATCTGCAAGGACGAAGGCCCTCGGATGACACCGGTGATAGACCCAAGAAGTATGTTTCCTTGGAGGTGTCCCACTGAGCTGCGTACTGCGCTCGTACTACGTCGATGTCGTAATGCTGGCTTTGGTCGCCAAAAATCTCGAAGGTGCTGAGTGTTATTCATGGTAAATAATCACTGCTCTTAAGGCTTGGTTGTAGAGCACTGGACTGATACTTGTAAAGCTAAAAACGATTCCAAGATGTAAAACTCACTTTCAAATAAAACGGTTCAAGCAATATAAAAATGCTGCAGTTTACTTGTAGGCTGCTTATAGCTGGAGTCGTGAGTTCCGTCTTCCTGTGTGGGGTCCCAGTTTGGTGAACAGCGTTGCATGTTTCATTTACCTAAAACATCGAACAAGAAACTTAATGCCTATGAAAGCCGGAAACCATATTTCGGGCCATAACCATGAATATTTGATACATAACTCGATTAAGCAATCCCTGAGAAAAATGAGGGGACATTTTAAACAAGTTGGAAACCCCAAATTTGGCTTTTCAGGTATAGAAGGTTTTTGTTGATCTTTTATGTACGAATTTTTGTATAAGCTGAACCATCGTGTTGGGTGAGTGGGAAGCAATAAGTGGTTGCAAACTTTTATCCTCTATTAGAAAAAGGTAAACGTTTTTCAACGGTTACTGATATTTTATGATTGTTGTATGAATACTAAAGTACATTATCAGCATCATCATCCTTTCTAGGCCTGCCTTAATAAGTTACCCCCGACATCCCAGTTTTGCACTGAAGTCCATCAATTCGACATCTCTAAAAGTTGCTTGGCGTCCCGGTCAACGCCATTGCTCACCTCAGGCAAGATCTACCTCGTCTTCTTTTCTTAACATAGATATTGCTCTTATGGACTCTCCGGGCTAGATCATCCTCATTCATACAGATTAGGTGACCCACCCACCGCAATCTGTTGAGCCGCATTTTATCCACAACCAGACGGTCGTGGTATCGCTAGATAGATAGATAGATTTCGTCGTTATGTAGGCTACGGAATCTTCCATCCTCATGTAGGGGCCAAAAATGCTTCGGAGGACTCCTCTCTCAAACGCGGCCAAGAGTTCGTAATTTTCTTGGTAAGAAACCAGGTCTTCGCGGGATACATAAGGACTGATAAGATCATTGTCTTGTAAAGTAAGAGCTTTGACCCTATAGTGAGACGTATCGAGCGGAACAGTTTTTGGAAGCTGGAATAGGCTATGTTGGCAAAAACCGTTTCATTGTCCTAGCTGTTATCGGTTGTGATTTTCAATAGAAGTAATTATCAACGATCTCAAAGTTGTAGTCTCCTATCTTTACTGTTCCCGTTTGATCAGTGCGATTTGATGTTGTTGTTTGGTTGGTTTTGCCGCTGACGTTCCCACCATATATATCATCTTGCCTTTACTGATCTGCAGCCCAACATCTCGCGCCGCCTGCTCGACCAGGATCAAAGTAATTGGTACGTCTCGGATCGTTCCTCCCATGATGTCGATGTCGTCAGCATAGGCCAGTAGTTGGGTGGACTTGAAGGCGAGCATGCCTTTCGCATTTGCCTCAGGATCACGGATCACTTTTTCCAGGGTCAAGTTAAAGAGAACGCATGACAGGGCATCTCCCGTCTTAGACCGTTGCTAATATTGAATGGTCTCGAGAGTGATCCTGGGGATTTTATCTGGCCTCGCACATTGGTCAGGGTCAGGCTAGTCAGTCTTATCAATTTCGTTGGGATACCTCTCATGGCCGTCTACAGTTTTACCCTGGCTATGCTATCATAGGCGGCTTTAAAGTCCAGGAAAAGATGGTGCAACTGATAACAGTTTTCCATTGCTTGCTTCCATTATTTCCCTTATGGGTGTTACGGAGGGTTGTGCTGTGATGGCTTCAGTGTTAACTCCCACCTGATTGTCAGAGGGGATTGTAGGTGGTGTTGTTATTCTAGCCCGGCGCACCATGCCAACGAGATAGTGATCCGAGTCTATATTGTATGATCTGACATTCATCAGGGCGGCGTTCGATTGTTCAAGTTTATTTGTGGACCGCTTTCGATGCGAACAAAGTACTTCCAACAACCATTTCGGATGACACTATTAATTAAATAATCCACAGTCAGTTTTTAGGCGCGGGAGACTCGCTTCTATTCTTCTCCGTCTTCAGCTTTTCGTTAAGAAAGAGCTCCCAGCGGTCATCACGTGGATTGGAAGATTGGGTTTGGTAGTAAAGCTGTTGGTGATGGTTCAGGAGGCGTTTCTCAGGTTTTTTGCTCCATCGTGGGTACTAATCCACGTTTCGCCCTGGGATCTATACTACCCTTTGACAACATTAATAATAATAATAATAATCGTTGGCGCAACAATCCATGTTGGATCAGGGCCTTGAAGTGTGTTAGAGCACTTCATTCAAGACCGTAACGGTACACTAGGAGGCAACGTGGTCAGCATTGCGCTCGCCCGAGATTATTACCCTGATTTGACTCAGGTACTCATTCACATAATTTCATTTTACCTTGATCAGCTATCATAGCATTGCATCGGCTAGGAAAACGCTATTTGGCAGGTAGCGCAGGGGCCTGGCATTGCTCGTTCATTGGGTGTCATTCAATTAAAAGATATAAGGAGCTTGGAAATGATCAGTGTGATCAGCTAGTAGAGAAAAAAAATGCGCTGTAAACAGTTCTCAAAACCAAAAAATCATAAAAAAGAGAGGGTAGGGAAATTCTATGGTCTCTCAGTAGAATTCTTCGGAAGGTAGGTACCAATCGTGAATCAGTGTGCTTCATAGCAAAAAATAAATTTAAGCTCAAGCCTTACAAACTACAAAAATGCCATCTATTCACGGATGAAGACAAAAAAAGTCAAGCTCGAAAGGTACGGGCTGGAAAAATCGTTTTAACGGATGAGACGCTTTTCACCGCTGAACATGCTCACAATCGCCAAAACGACGAAAACTGAAGCTCCACAATCGTCATCCATCATTAAACACCGCCAAAATCCGCAATCTATTATGGTATGGGATGGAATTTGCGGCATGTTAAGATATCCCTGATTTTCATAGAACAAGAAGACAAAATTTATAAAGACATTTACTGCCGGGAAGAAGCGGTTATTCTTTCCCGATCCTAATAGCAACCGGACTCGGTACTGGCTTACAGAGCAAAAACAAGACAAGAGTGGTGCAAAGCAAATTCTCGAAATTTCATAACATCACAAGAATGGCGTCCTATTCTCCGGATCTGAATCCCATGAATTACAATGTATGATCCATTTTGGAGCCCACGGCTTGTGTGATACGCTACGAAAATTTACAGTCCCTGAAGTGAGCGTTGCTTCGAGAGTGGGATAAAATAAGTGTAGAGGATCAGCGGTCTATAGCCCAAAATTTAGTAAAACGTTTCCCTTATGCATTCATGCTAAATGCATAAGTTATCTAGGTTAACTCTGAACATTATAGAGTAACTTTTTATCATCATCAACGGCACAACAACCGGTATCCGGTCTAGGCCTGCCTTAATAAGGAACTCCAGACATCCCGGTTTTGCACCGAGGTCCACCAATTCGATATCCCTAAAAGCTGTCTGGCGTCTTGACCTACGCTCCGATCCGATCCGAGTCTATATTGCCCCCCCTATATGTTCTGACATCCATCAAAGCTGAGAGGTGGCGGCGTTTGATCAACACGTGGTCAGTTTGGTTGAAAGTGGTCCCGTCTGGAGAGGCCCACGTATGTTTGTGGACCGCTTTCCGCGCAAACCAGGTACTTCCAACAACCATTTCGTGTGACCCTGCTAATTGAATAATCCGCAGTCCGTTATCATTTGTTTTTTCGTGTAAGCTATGGGAGCCAACGCATCGCCTGAATACGGGCTCCTTCCATACGTGGCTGTTAAAATCCTCAAGTATGATTTTAATATCATATCTGGGACAGGCTTCAAGGGTTCGTTCTTCTTCCTCGTGGAAAGTATTCTTCTCCGACTGTGTAGTCTCCTCTGTAGGGGCGTGAACGTTAATGAGGCTTATATTTCTAAACTTGCCTCGTAAGCGCAGAGTGCATAGCCGTTCGTTTATGTTTTCAAAGCCGATAACAGCAGGTTTCATTTTTTGGCTGACTAAGAAACCTACTCCATGCACATGGTTACTGGATGACCGCTATAATATATGGTGTAGCGGCTCTTCTCCAGGAAACCGGTCCCTGTCCATCGCATCTCTTGTAACGCGCTAGCTGCTCACCAGCTTTATCTCTGTACAGGGAGCGCGCGTTCCATGAGAAAATGCGCAAATAGTTAATCCGTTTTCGTTGCAGGGTTCGTCGTTGTAAAGTCAATCCTGTCCGAGGCTCCTTTCGTGGCTCCGTAACATAGGTTTTCCGTGTAGGGTTGTCAACCCTACCCAACCCCCAACCTGGAGGACCACTGGTACAGTTTGTCCCGTTTTGAGGCGCAGGAGTCTCGCCTTCATCCTTCTGCAGCTTTTCGATAAGAAAGAGCTCCCAGCGGTCACCATGTGGAGGTGGAGATAGGGTTTGGTAGTAGAGCTGTTGGTGTTGGATCAGCAAGCATTTCCCAGGTTTTATGCTCCATCGTGGATACCAATCCACGTTTCTGCCTGGGACCTATTCTACCCTCTCACCACCTATGACTTGGTTCTATGGTTTATTTTAATGATAATAATCGATTGCGCAACAATCCATATTGAATGAGGGCCTTGATGTGTGTTAGAGCACTTCATTCAGGACCGTAATGGAACACTAGGAAGCAATCTGGTCTGCATTGCGCTCGCCCTGACTGGCACTCACATGCACAGCTGAGTCGACTGGTATCCGACATCCAGTCACGATAACAAATCTTTCTGTCACCAGTGAGATTTGAACTGTCACCTTCCGCTACGACAGCCCAGTGCTCTAACCACTTGAGCCATCCGGATGTTAAACTTATGCTAATATTTTGTTTTTTTTATTGAAAAATGTGGTTTTGTCACCCTCTATATAACTTCCATTGTATATAAGTTGAATATACCCAATATTCGATTCAATTCAGAAGGTGCAACTTTGACCTACTATTACATCGTTAATAATAGTATAATTTCAGCTAAACTGCTCCCTATTAAAGCCCTTCTTACCGCATTTTATGGATCTAGGATAAACGAAGCAGTAAATTTTCGAAAAAAATATACTATAATTAACTTTATTAAAAGATATCGTAATGGAAAGTATTTTGTGGCCTAGATACCATGAGCAGGTACCCCCATATTTTTTCCCGGATTTCTTGGTTAAGTCCCTAAAGTAATTTCCCCTTTTCGGGCCCCGCACTCCCGCCTTTTCAACTAACGTCAAAACTAATACTTGCGTCGAGAAGAACTAATGGAGACATATATTTTGAGAAAAAAAAATTTGCATCCCTCTTTTGGGTATATTGGGAAGATCTCCTTAACTTCAACCTGCAGCAATGTCCACCAAATTTCATGTCGATCGGTACAGTCGTTTCTGAAAAAAGTGGATTTGACAGACAGACAAACAAATTGACAACGAGACTAACGGTACACCGACTTTAATAATAAAATAAATAAATACTCAATAAAAACGTGGTTTCGAGATAAACACGTTTAAAGTTTCAGAAGATGTTTGCAACCATTCACAGCGCAAGACCTCGTTAAGTCAAACTTGCAGTTTAAAAATATGTCTGAAAAATAAAACAAATCGAGTCGACGCTTCGGGTATACAGGTTTCGTGTTTACTTGTGTGAATGCACGCTTTAGATTGCGATAAATTCGCATGTAATTCAAAATCTTAACCGTCTATAATGTGTTAATTGTTAATAATAGCTTCTAAAGCTTTGTGTATTATATTATATTGTGCATGTATTATATTATTACTTATCATGGTATCAAATTTTGTACGAATACCTCTAGGATGAACTTAAGGGGGGTTTCCTGGCAAACTTAAATATGGTGATATGCTATTATTAACTTTTTTTGAGCAGGATAGAGCTTTCAGCCCAACTGGCGGTCGGGTGCACTGCGACTTTTCCGACGTAACTGGCCGAAGTGAACGCGATTGCCCTGCAGAAGTTTCCTCCGCAGTAGATTCTAGATAATCCAAAAAACTTTCTTAGGCAAGGTGATAAGTTCGCCAAAAGAAATTAATTTACTCCGAAAGCTATAAAAGTGCTAAGGGACGGGGGTCAGTCCAAACAACTTCGAACAGAATGACATGTATCATCGGAGGATGATCCTGAAGGATGTCTTAATACACAATAGAAGGAAGACGAACAAACAGCGAAACTCAAAGCAGTAAATAAAAAATCTTTCGAAAAACACTAAAGGTTACAAAATTATGCAGATAAGGGTGGTGATGAAATGTTGAAATAATTCCTGATCAGTAAGATCCTAATAAATTTTAATGTAATAGCTGTACTACCCATACCAACATATTATGTATTATCTGAAATTTAGTTCACGTAGGCCCACAGAAAATAATCCAGAAAATATCATACAATCTGGTGATATAGAAGAGCCGTAAAAGTACTCGAAAGGCGAAAGGAGTAGCGGCTTGAAGTGGCATTGAATAAAATAAATGGAAACAGGGAATGAATATCGTCCCATTGATGAGAGCACATACACATTAGCAAATGCTTCGTACAATTTGTTTATTGGGAGATAGTAACTGAACGATGGAACGGAAATTTAATTAAAATGATCCCTATGTGAGTATCCTGGAAAGGCAATAATTTGATTTGATGCGAATATTTTGAGTGGGATTTGTAGTTCTTCTAAAAATTTCAAATGCTTATGAGAAAAGCGGAATAATTAGAAGCGATGGATGCAAAGTAAAAATGTGTACAAATATCGCCCAACACAACGTAGGGTTAAAAAATCATTTAGTACTAAACTTGATTCAATTCAATTGAGTCCTACGTACGTATGATATGAGTAAAAATAGCGAAACACCTGCAATATCCCACGCTGATTCAGAGGTTTCTCCAAAATGAGGAAATCATGCCCGAGACTCGTCTTGGAAGTCAAAGCAATTACTTTACGGATCTGATCTTCGCGAGTATGGAGGCTGCCCATACCAGGTTTCAAGTTTGAGTTCTGCGACTGCGAAAATTAAAATTATAAAAAATGGAAAATTAATTGCGGGGCTGGATGATCAACCGCGCCAAGCACTTCCTGCAAAGGTAATTTAAGCGGTCCACGCATGCGATTTACTCGTTTCGCTCAAACTTGTGCGGCAATTTGTTAGGAGCACACCCTGACTGATACTTGATAAACCCAGTGTTGGTTACCAACCGGAAAGGGGAGAATCCAGCGATATTCCTTCATTTAATTCGATGGTGATAGATTCGTCGAGTCCCCAACTTTCGCAGGTTGTCGTGGAAAGTCATCTAGTAGACATTTATCGCGTTTCAAAGAATAAAAACAAAGCAAATAGCACTTTAAACTTTAATCTGAATTGCTCCAAACGACCCAACTCAATGCAAAGTAAGAAGCAATAAAGTACAATAAAAGGAAGTAAAATGAACAAAGCATATCAGTTACTCGCATATTTAGGTTGGTTAAAAGATTATTTGCAAATATTCATCTTTAGCTCATAAAATACTAACATTCGAGTGAAAGTAAGGCAAATTTTGCTCATTCAAAAAGAACCACTTGGGAAGGCGCCGATTAAGATTTCCGCCTGGGGATTCCATTTCTTATGGGGGCGAAGGCATACATAGGTGTCGCATAAAATTTAAACAACTTTGCCATCCTCGTTGCAATCTATAAATCACCTGGAAAGTCCAGCTCTTAACTAACGTCCATTAATTTGAAATGGTAATATGAAAGCGTGACAACCACCTAACGATCTATTAAACTGACGAATGATGACTTTATGATATTTGCAAAATTGAACGTAATGAATTTGTAGAGGATGTCAGTTTCTTGTGGGTCTAACTACAATATAACTTTACGTGGTAGACAAAGGATTTGCATTTTGAGTGTACACATCTTATCAATAGCAAGTTATTCATTCCCAAAACGAAATATTCGCCCAAGATGAACATTATGTCAGTTCAAGAACAAAGGAAAAGGTGAGGGTTAGGGAGACACTCAACATATTCCCTGCTTGTTGTAAAAGGCAACTAAAAGGGATGGAAATTTATGGAAACTGTTTTGTTACCGAAGTTCCTCAGAATGGTCTGTGTCCCCAGCTAGAGCTAGAATTTCAGCGCTGCGAACTAGACATCTAAAGATTACGCGAGTTTACTATACCGCTGTACCGACCACATCAACACTCTTCAGATAATTTTGGATACTCTGTGAAGTTAAGATCTCCGCTTCGTCGGTTTTGAGAAGACTTTCGGCAACGTTAACAGGAATATATCTAGATGTTCTAGGGACCAATGGTATTCCAGAGAAACTAGTAGAGAAGGACATATCATCATCAGTAAGGAACCCTAGGCATCCCAGTTTTGTGCCGAGCACTTTGATAACCTTAAAAGCTGTCTGCCATCCTCGCCTACGTCATCGCTCCATCTTAGCCAGGGTCGGCCACGCCTTCTTTTTCTATCATAGATATTACTCTTATAGACTTCCTCCAGATTAGATTATCCTCCCACATACGAATCAAGTAACCCGCTCAACACAACCTATTGGGCCGGCTTTTGTCGTCAACTAGACGGCCCTGATATCGCTCATAAATTTCGCTGTTATATAGGTTATGCAGCAATATAATTTCTCCTCATCATCAGTGACGTAATCCCTGCTCTCTTAACTGATGGACGTTGAAAACTCCAAGGGGCTCCACATGCTTGCTCTGTCATCATGTTGTGGTCACATGGCTCTGAATTTGGAAAACGGGACAAGTAAAAACTTACTTAAATGTAATATTGAAATTCTACGTACAATATTTATGGGCTTATGTCCAGGTAGTTTTATCTGAGTACCTCCCATGTCAGCCTTCCTCCGCGATCCTCTTCGGACACGGATTGATTTGGTGATCACAATGTAAGCCTCGCTATGACTGACCCGGTACTGGTTTACACTGAGTGCATGCTCAGCATTCATACCGCTGGTTACGAGACCGACCTAAAGCCTCTACCACAACTAAAGGCTTTCGCGCTTGAACTGTACAGCGTAACTCGAAGCTCAAGCCCGCAAAAAACTGCACCCGCCATATAGGCATACAAAAAATATATGTCCTCGGAGGGCCAACCCGGTTCCCATGGTACTAGATAAGCAGATATTGTGAGGTTCTGTGACCGGAGGCCCTTTGGAGGAGTCTGGTCGCCCTCGGAGCATTCGTCTATTACATTACGACCAGTAAGTTAATGTGAATACTGAGTTTCCCGGTGCCACCACCTGGAGGTTCTTCTTGGACACTTCTTGTTGGCTTATTCAACTACTGCCCCGTTTGCCTCCTTAGGGTGCAATAAATTCAGGCGAATGAATCAACTTTGTCGTAAATATTCTGAATTAAATATCAGCGGAATTTCGTATTTCATGAATGAAATTAAAGATGATTTCCAGTAAATTTTCGAACTTTGATATATTGCGAGAGGGGGGGAGGGTTATCGTGACTCCTTTAGATTTTTCGGTTGAGCAGTTTCTGAGAATGGGGCCTGGATTTATTTTTAGCAACCCCTACAAGCTTACAACTAGAGTTAATACTTATAAAAAAGTAATAATCAAGCTTCCAATTTGATACCCCTACGAGGCTATATTTGAAGAATGTTACGCGTGCACGTGGACTCTTCACCCCACCTCCACCCCCCTTCACTTCCCTTTAACTAAAGATAGAACGATGTCATTTATTACATACTTGAGGGTTTACAGTTTCAACGTTGCGGCCAAATTTGGTGACAGTAAGTGTGTGTAACTAGTACCAAAAATCAACAGACAAAATGAAGGTAAAAAGATAAATCTCTAAAATACGGTAATATACCATTATTAACTTTATTTGAGCATATATATTTAAGTCGGACGTTTTTTGACCCCTAGACTTAGTATAGATGCACTATTCGGAATTTCTTCTGACTTTTCGTTTCGCAATGCTGACCACATTGCCTCCTACAGTGTACTGTAGTGTACCGTTACGGTCTTGAATGAAGTGTTTTAACACGCTTGAAGGCTCTGTTCCAACATGGATTGTTGCGCCAGCGATTATTATTATTATTTCTTCAATAAGATCAGCTGCGGAAAATATTAATCAAACCCTTTCATTTGTTAGTCCACGTAACCATATTCTGTGAAAAAAATTTACATCCCCTTTCGCATGTATGGGGACCCCCTTTCAACCTAGCACAAAATGATACCATTTGTTAAATGTAAAGGGACTCACAGACAACATGCTTTAACCAAATTTCGCGACAATGACTTCAGCCGTTTCCGAGTAAATCGGGTTTGGCCGACAGACAAACAAACAGATAGAATACGATTATAAAGATTAAAGTCGGAGACCAAATTATACATTCTCAGTCTGCTTTCGATTACCTCGGAAGATTTTCGATCAGAAGTTGAACTTAAAGCAACATCTGCAACATGCAGCTACAACGACTTCTAACATCAGCTCGTTGGACGCTAGGTGCTACCGACCGCAAGGGGGTCAAGACAATGCCATGACAACTCATTTCAATATTATTGTGCGCAGCACTTATGTGATCAACCGTACTGGGTAAGATCAACAATAGAAAAAAATAGCAATGGCGTATCAACTTAGTGTCCTCCGAGCATTCTGCTCTTCGACGCAACATGTATTATAGCTGGGACAACGCCTATCGAAACTTTGGCCCTACGGATCCACGAATTAAGTTATGAAACTTTTGAATCTAAAGCTATTCGACGGCGAGGAATCTATCACTGATAGAATGGAATGAAATGAGAACAAGAAAGGTCGCTAGAGACATAGGTTGACACCGAACGTCAAGAGCTGGTTTAAACGAAGGCATGATAACGTAGGCTATGGCTTGACTTAATTTTGAGTATACCTCCACCGATGTGGTCATGATGAACAGAAATGGAAGCGGTAGCCAATACCCACTTATCAGCGGAAAACATCGTGTAAAATATGTTGAGTTCGATTAAGGTGCGGAAAGCTGTGGAAGAAGCGGTGAAGAATATCTACGGGATACAATGGCAGGAAGAGTTTAGAAAGAAAGGAGATGGAGGAAGGATCACGATCACAAATAACAGTTAAATATTGATCTGGCCATACGACGTAATATCATATGACAATTCGCGGGGAGAGTGGATGGAAGAGGAAGTGGTTTTAGTGGATAAAAGTCCACATAACCATCTGGCAAGAGCCAGCGGTGACTTTTGATGCTTTCCACCTACCATAACAAAAGACAAACACGTACAGACAGACATTGAACCGATTCTAATAAGGTTTTGCTTCACACGAAACCTTAAAAACAGTATCCTCGACCAAATGCAACTTTGATGGACTTTGCGAAATCACTTAAAATTGCTCCACTACTGTCACAAAAGGGTGCCGTGTTCAGCGTAGATGATTCAGGCTCTTCACCCTTGTGAGCCAATGTGGACGCAACAAGCCATCGAAGGCAAACAACTATCAAGTGATGATCTTGCTCAAGGCCAAAAACAACACTTCTTTTGTTTCGCACATTCAAGGCAACTCTTAAATCTACTATTGATCGTAATATGGTCGACCTGATGAGAAGTAGCTTGCTGATAAGTTGAAACCCAACTAATGTTAAAGTAGAACTGTTCTGCTATTGATGGGTCGGTGGTAAATACCGAAAGCCACAAAATTCTCACTGTTATCATCGCCCCAAGAACGTATTGCATCATTACATGTCCGGTTAAGATATTTTCAGAGCCCATCTTGACATGAAGATCACCCAGCACTATCATCGTCAAGAAGCCTCTCTGCATCACATTGAGTTGCTAATAGAAAGCATCCTTCTCCTCATCAGAAGTCTCTGTTGGCGCATAACACTACACTATTGAAACGTTCCCAAATCTGGTGCTCTCCAGAATGCTGCCATAAATTCTCACATAACTTGGCGCAAGCGAGCATTCTGGGGAGCCTCGATACTGTCATCAAGATGCCAAAGAATAAAAAGATTTATGATTTGCAGGTTAATAATCCACATGTTTTCATCCCTTTTAGTAGCCGTTTAAGACAAGCTGGGAATACTCCAAATCACTGTCTCTGCGGGGCACCGACTTTCTGGGTTATTCATTAATACTATTACTCCACCATGGCCGGTCTCAAGCATGATTGAGGGAGGAGGACGGAGATTCAGTGCATTTTCAGTCGCAGCGAAACACCTTGATGTCTCAGGAAGCAGCTGGGGCTGACTCTACCTGGACAAATTGTACTTACTATTAAGACGGAAAATCGATGCTCCATTGAAATAATGACTCTTTCGTGAGCCGGGGGTGCAGAATTCAGAATTCAGAGCAAAAAGGACTAAAGGCTTGTGGGCTATCGGCCTCAAAATCTTGAACCGACTGTACATACTAAATTGGGTGGAAGACTTGGAGAACTTCAGTGAACTATGACATTTTTTCTCAAACACTTCGATTACACTCCTGACATCTGTTTGCTCTCTTGCAGGATCATGGAGCTGAATTCGGAAAGAAAAGCAACCAGAGTCGTACTGAAGGTAAACAGCAACAAAATCAACGTTCTCAGTTTGACTGGTCATCGCACTCTTCCTATTTGCATTAACTGGTATCGAGAACGTCAATCAATTTATCTACTTTGGTAGCATTGTTTCTGCCGACGGTGGCACCGAGCTTGATGTTATCAGACACATTAACACTGGGGTCATGGGTGTACTCTCGCCTGGAAAAATCGCAAACGAAGTGCTGTGTTGGTACCGGTAGATCGCTGTGGATAAGTCAAACTTTAAGAAAGGACAACAACTGCATTGTTGAATGCCACGCAATGGAGTCCGCTATCCCAAACCCAGCCAGCCAGCCCAGCCATTTTTATAGGCATCGTATGCTCAGAGTTTCATTCTAGATCAGTGCGCCACGATGCAATTTTGATGACACAATTTTGGGCATGGTATCAGGCATACAGGCTGAAAATCATCCAGCACACGTGGCAAATAGACGACCAAAGATGTGCACAGCAAATGAACCCATTTTAATAAGTTTTAATTATTTAAAATATTTAGCGCGACACAATAAAAAGAAGTGCCAGCAATCTATCCAGTAACATTTTAATCAACCTATCATGATATAAAGTCAACTCTAAAACGAACTTTATCGAATGCAAAGGCCAGCCAACAAACACCTTGAATGATCAAGTGATTTCGTTTCCTGGATAAAACCCTTTATTCCGAAAATTAACATTTTTATGAATACATTATGAATGAAATCACGTAGGGACTATCCAATAACTCATCTTAATTTACATATGCATGTGTGCGCTTCAGCTACTTAACTCAAGGCAATAGTAACTCTCCGAAACTGAGACTTTCATGGGAATTAATTTGTAAATTTTGTCCAATTTGGGGAGCGCAGGTAAACCTAAACTCCCTGTAGCGCCTGTGTCGGTAGTACATCTTCTGGTTTACTTCGTTCCGCAATTTATTTGGCGCCTTTCTGTCCATTAACTTTTACCGTGGTCGTGAATCAAAGACCAAGATGCATCCGATTCGATCTGAGGAAAGGTTCGCTTTAGAAAGTATGCAAATGGACAAAATGAAAGCAGCCAACATTTGATATTTCTGCTTTTGGCGAATTGGGTCATCGCGACCGTTTTGGCAATCTGCGTTGCCGCAAATCTTTCGCCAACCGCCCCAGCATTCACCGATGAGCGCATTTCCATTTGTCGCCACGCAACCTTTGCGCCTTCTTCGAGCGGCAACCTGAAACCACGCTGCGCAACCACGGTTGCAACTCGACCGTCGCCTCTTCTCAGGTGAGTCAAGACTCAGGTGAGGTAATTTAGCGCGGTTACGCGTCTTTTTCCATGGGCTCCGCTTTTTTTAATCGCCTCATTCAAATTAAAGACTTTGAGTTTCTTTCTCATGGCTTATTCGGTGCAGTGCAGGTGTTTGAACCCGCGTGTCCGTGACGAAAAGTCGTCGTCAGGTTGTTCGAATTACGACGCTAAGTATGTCAGCGTCAGCCAAAAAGAACAGCGAGGGCGGTGGCCGCACCGCATTCGTTCCATCCAGCCGACCATCGTGTGAGATATTATGAGCCACTAACCAGTCCCAGCTCAGCTCGAATTCATTATGACACTACTTAGCGCACTCATATGATAATTTGCGTACTTCGCGTTCATGTACTCTGTAAATACGTATGTGCATTACAAAAAACGAGGAGCAATAAAAACTGCTTTGGGTAATTGCGGCTAAGTTTACTTAGCCCGAAAGGGGGAGTGGAAAACAGCAATAAATTAATTCTGTAATTAGTAGTTGCTCGAAATTAGCGCTGCAGGGAAAAAATCTTTCAGATTGTATCTAGCTCGACACCTGACTGACTGAAGATACTTTGGATAATTTCCGCGTATTCGTTCGCTCTTTACAAGCATCTTTAGATATGTACGTACTCAAAATATTATACGGGGGTTTAAATCTTTCCTTACCTTACACACCATACATACATATGCGTACCTTGATTAACACCTTCTACTTGAACATTTTATTTGTTTTTGATGATTCGGAAACTTCAATTAGCCGCGCTTCAGCTTCAAAGATATCAACCCTGAAAATGAAGGAAAATCTCGAATTTAGGACCCTTCAAAACCAGACAAAACGCTTCATTTATGGTTTTTACGACAGTGAAAAAAAATATACAAAATCAAAAATTTGAGAATCTCTCTCAAGAAATATAATAGGTAAACGTATGATTTTGCAAACAGGTTTTACAAGACATTTTTTCTAGTGACTGCAAAGCAAAGCAGTATCCTTACATTTCCTTATATAAGTTGACATCATGCTCTCTAACACAATCTAGAGTTTGTACAAAGATAATTGCAGTGTTATACCTGTCCCCTTGATAAAGATTGCGATATTTCAACGATAAAACTTTGAAAAGTTTTCACTTACCTATGATATGTATTTTAACTCCTAGTTCTAAAAAATCCTTTCTCAGTAAACCTGCTACCAGCAGAGAGCAAGTCGCTTCCGAAATGCATGCATACTATATACGTATAATTAAAACAACGTGTCTCAGTGAAGACGAAGAAAAGACCGTCAAATTTATTTTCATAGAAAAAGGTGTAAAGAACACAGACAACTTCAGTTCACATATTTTATACAAAATGGCGCTAATAGTAGACAGACATCTATATTTTGCTACTACAATAATACGCAATAATAAAACTATTTATAGTAGGAGGGCTACTATTTCTTTTTAGCTGAACTGCAGAAAATCGAGAAAACAAAAGGGGTACTTGAACCGCTAGTTCGCCTACTAAAATTGGTGGCATGTATAAGGGTATTAAACTTACAAAAATGGGGCACTTTCAACCTGCAAGCGAATATAAAGCTAGCAAGATTCCTTAAGGACAACATCCCAGGGATGAAGCAGTGGACTGCAAAACTGACTCAAAAAATAATTTTCTGGGAGACAAACTATCGTTGTTGCCCTAGAGACGCCAATCGTCTCGTCCATCAAAACCAATCGTACGTAGCCGCACCGTGTTCAAGGTGGCCGTACAACAAAACGCTACTGATCTAGGCTGTTAAGTGGAAAAACACCTCCCCCTATCCAAAGTATTTTGTTGTATTCGAACGGTGCCTCGCTGATAACTGCTTGCCTTAAAGAATAATACTGACAATACCGTGCTACACTTCGGACCTCCTGAAAACGTTAATTCTCATACTCTTAAAGTCAAATATGGGAACTATTTAAAAATACAAGAAAGAAAAGCAACAGCAACAAACAAGTGGGTCCCATATCGCCCACAAACTGGGCCATCAGACGAAGGCACATCCCCGAAGTACTGATAATCAGGTGATAACACCCAAGAAGAGAAGTTGAAGAATCAGGCAACAGAGCGAAACTGAACTTCGCCCTACCATAAAAAACTAACTTATTTTGAATTTGAAATGATTAAAACATCAGACGTTCAGACATTAAATGGGAAACACCTGATACCTAAAGAACCCCCAAGAAGCATCTGGGTAGACCTAAGGCTTCAACACCCAAGAAGAAGCGGGGAGCATTGAGATCAGCCCGCAAGAGAGAAATGCTCCCAAGAAACCCGTGGCTAGCGCGGTGAAGGATGTCCAAATGACCATTCTACCTAAATCATCGCCGGAGAAAATGCTCACTTGTGACAAATAGGAAGTTATTGAAGATCTTATTGTTATCTTATTGTCGTAAAGGTGTATAAGGGATAGAATGTCAAGCTTCTGTTCACCGGCATAGGCTTTGGATCAGGACTGATACTAGTGGCTGCGCAACGGAGTACACGGTGGAATGGATCAGGATTATAATACGTAAACTGTGCTGTGAAATATCATCACGGCGCAACAACCGGTATCCGGTCTACACCTGCCTTAATAAGGAACTCCGGACATCCCGGTTTCACGCCGAGGTCCACCAATTCGATATCCCTACAAGCTGTCTGGCGTCCTGACCTACGCCATCGCTGCATCTTAGGTAGGGTCTGCCTCGTCTTCTTTTTCTACCATAAATATTGCCCGGGCTGGATTATCCTCATCCATACGGATTAAGTGACTCGCCCACCGTAAGCTATTGAGCCGGATTTTATCCACAACCGGACGGTCATGGTATCGCTCATAGATTTTGTCGTTATGTAGGCTACGCAATCGTCCATTCTCATGTAGGCGGCCAAAAATTCTTCGGACAATTCTTCTCTCGAACGCTGCCAAGAGTTCGCAATTTTTCTTACTAAGAACCCAAGTTTCCGAGGAATACATGAGGACTGACAAGATCATTGCCTTGTACAGTAAGAGCTTTGACCCTATGGTGAGATGTTTCGTGTGGAACAGTTTAAGCTGAAATAGGCTCTGTTGGCTGACAACAACCGTGCGCGAATTTCATCATCGTAGCTGTTATCGGTTGTGAAATTATCAACAGTCTCAAAGTTGTATTCTCCTCTCCTGCGAAATATATACCTTACCAATGCTGCCGTGAAGAAAATCGAGGAGCTTGTAGACTTCCTAAACGTCCAAAAAGATGATCCTCACACACGGTTGTGGAAAATACAGAAGCAAAGTGGAGACAAATACAAACTTAACATGACTGGGCCAGATGATGAATCCCTAAAGGTTATAAGGGCGTATCAATTGCAGACTCGTTAATATCCCGGTGCATTACACAAGGAGAAACCGAAGAAGAATACGTCGAAAGACACATCCGGTGAAAAACTTACCGAGATCTCTGAAGGAATCGCGGACGTTATGGAGTCCGAAACGGTAGGATTGGGCAGGGAAATGTCAATTGAAGAGAAGAAGCTAAACCATCTGAATCCGGCTGAAGCAGAACTTCACTCCCAAACAAAAATTTAATCTTACTTTGGTTGGCTTAGGCCTGAACTTTGCTGATTTTTGTTCATCCGTAACGAGCTTTGTAAACTTACATAAATGCGCCAAGAACACCTAATAACCACTTCGATGTCTATTCTCAAGGCAGAGGTGAAGAGAATCTGATGAGCTACCTTTGCCCTGGAACAAACGGCAAGTCGTAACTTTTTAAACATGGGATTCTAACCCAAAACAAAAGGATCCCTGGACCACAAACAGTGGGAGTAAATTGCTCACCAGTTGGTCAGGTCCAGACTCAATTCTCCCTCGATGCCCTTTTAAAGACTCATTTCGCGGGGACTCCTTTCAAGGACGGTGGTGCACAACACAGCCTTGGGATTGGTATATATCCGAAAACATGCGAAAGTAATATCCATTCCGAAAGCGAGTAAAACGGATTTTTTTCTCTCTAAATTTTCCAGACACAGTGTTACGTGGCAGCATTTGTACGAAAATAGTGGAGAAGATCGTGCACATCTATTATGCATTGCAATAGATACCAAGGAAATAGCTCTATATGCGTTTTGGATATCTTTCGGTACTTTCGGCAACACATTGCATGCATGCAAAGTGCAAAATGCTCTAAACAGCAAGGCATTCGGGAGTACCACAGGGAATAGTTGGGATAGTTGAGAGATACCAGATACCAGTTCTGTTGCCACGAATTCAATTGAAGATTTTCTACATGGTAGTGTATATTAGGTAGAAACTAAACAGGAAAAATAGGTCAAATATTTGGAAATTAACCTAAACGAAAAACTATTTGGAAAAGGAAAGTCTGAGGAATATGCCGGAACGCTGCAACGGCCTTGATGATTTGCAGGTCCATAGCAGAAAAAAAGGAGAAGCACCCTGAAAACACTATTTCTTCTTCTCCTTCTTCAGTCTCTATCCCGTTCAATCTAAAAGAAATCGAGGGGCTCTCAAATCATTATCCACCCTATCAAGCCATCGTTGTTTCAGACTGAACCAGACTGGGCCAAAAAGCCAGGGGTTACACAAACTTCAAAGATTGGCTTGTGTGTGTATCCCTAATGAGAAATTCCTTCAAGAATTCACATCTGCTGACACTTTTTGCAAATTCTGCAGGAAGAGTGATGAAACCTCCACAAATATTCCGCAACAATGTTCGGCACTTGTGCCAAGTAGGCTAGTACACCTCCGAGAGTACTTAATACTGTTGTTGAATGTTGTAGCTAAAATACCTAGTAGTAGGAAATATCTTAAAACTCTTGTCAGTTGTGGGATAAGATCGATCGACATACTATAGTTGATAGATACCCATTTAAATTGCACGCTAGTTCCTTTAGGATGCAGTGCAACTATCTTTAATGCGGTTGTTATTAGGGAATCAATTTGGAACCTGAAATGTTAGCTTCCTATTCAGTGTAGGTGGTTTAGAGTGCTCACTGAAGATGCATAAGTTCCTCCATCGCGAATGGTAAGCCTACTGTTAACACAGAGTTATCGAAGGCCTTACGACCACCAGCAACCCCTTTCGTGATGGAATGTACGAGCATAATTCGCGATTACTTGTGCCTCCCTTACCAACGCAATAGTGGAACTCCTTTTGTCACGGCACATATTAAGCGGAGTTTCTGGTACGTTGTTATTGTGTCACCTCGGCTTCCGGCGATCAACAGAGTATCAACCCGCTTCCATCGCCAACAAGGATTTGTTGCATGCTTTTAGGACATTGCTGACAACTTGCCCCGCGCTTCACCTTCTATTAACATCTTCACAAACCGCTTATCCAATCCTAGTTTCTTTGGTTATTCCCTTCGCGATAACCCAATTCACTCGCCAATAACATCTAAAGAGCCAAAAGCAAAAAACCGAAGAGGCTCGATCAAATATTTGCAATCTGTAAGAACCACTGAGTTTGAGGTTGGCCCAACCAGGGCCCTTATGGGAAAGCCGCCATGAAATTCAACCTCGATTAATACTTCTTTGAGTTTTTCCCATCATCTGTTCTTAAACCTCTTAAACTACTTAAATTGAGGCACTTTCTTAGAGGTTTCTGCCTGCTCTGTATATTGTATTATGTATTATGATAATGGTGAAGAGCTCTCAAGTAAAATATAGCGTTCCGGGGAGGTACACCACCCAGAGCATCCTCTACTGTCATCTAAGTTGTTCGAGCGGAACTCAATATCTGAAGAAGTCCATGCAAGGTTGATAATTTTAGTCGCTGAAATCCTCACTGGTATTCAGGAACATTTTTTTTCAAAGCGTGTTGAAACATACGGTCTCTGCTACTGGATTTTACCGTCGTGTTGAGTTATTCTTTGAAGGATCAGTCGTATTGTTTTTTAATCTACCCCACGTCTCCTACCAATGCTAACTGACACTTATCATCAAGGCATCAGTTCCAGACGTTTTAGCTGATTCTACTTCTATGGATAAGGTGTTCTCATGTTTGTCAAATATTTGAAGGGCATTGCTTCATACAGAGCTTTTTCGGAATTAAACTTGTTAGGAGGTTCCTTATCCTTATACACAAATTATTTGCTATGGGATCAATATCTCACTCTAACGAAGTAACAGCAAATTCACTCTGCGTCGAAGATTCTACAAACACCTAGTTTTTTGGAGTGATCGTATTCCATATTGTACCGCCACTCTCGTAGAGATCCCCTTATTCTATATGAGGAAATCGTCTAAACAAATCAATAGATTTCTGCGAATTGCATAAGTTTCATTCGTGCATCGTGCAGCGCAGCCCCTACTTCACTAATGTAACCCTGTTTTACAGAGCATAATGCCAATCGGCATTACCAGGACATATCGACATAGAAATGAGCGTAGAATTTGGTAAAAGACCTGAAGATGTTAAATCAACGTACTGTACTCAATCTTGTCATGTTGGTTTCAGTAAACTTCTCTGAGACATATACTGCCTTCCACTTTCCGTGGATGGATGGTAAACCTAAAATCTGACGAAAAGAGGAATCTTCCATGACCCATTGGGACTGATGTCGGAAGGCTATACCACTCAATGTTCAATTCTTTTCTAGCAGGAAAAGTGCTTGAATCAACCCTAACCTCAAACAGCATGAAATCCAGGCCTACTTTTTACCCTCGAGCGAGGAATCAGATCCATTCTTGATGAGCAAACTAGTATGTTGTCAATAAAACAATTTTCATTCTCATGTCCAGAGCCGACTTTGGTTGAGCACGGCGTTGTTACTCTATAACTCGATATTCCGTTCGACCTAAATCACGAAACCCTCACCATAACTTATATTCCTATTTTAGGAAAAGAATTCATTCAGTCTGACAGCGCGAAATTATTTTTTACCGAAACATCAACCAGGTTTTGGATAGGACGGATTTCGTGGCTTCGACATTTAGCTGTGGGAAACGCTTTGGCGTTTAGAAAGTACGCATAATTCTCGACAACTATATCGAAGGTCTCGAATAATCGCTTCTTCAGTGGAACTATAGAGAGCTTTGGTGTCCGCCTTGCGCTAAATTTGAACTTTCATGAACCTAGTGTTGGATTCTTACTGGGGTTTCTGACAAGATTTTGACTGCTATTTAGGTTACTGAGCATCACAATTGTGTAGCCTTACGTATTAACGGAGATTTTCGATATAGAAGAAAATAATGCTCTAATTGGGCAACACATAGTTCTGGAGAGGCATCCTAACGCTGACATTTTGATTATATGGGTAATCGAAATCCTGTTCTCGGGCAACACCTTACTTGGGTTTCAGTGCCTCTAACAACAACGGTGAAAGCACTTTCATCGCTCCGTTTATTGCCGGCACAACGTTAGTTAGGTTTTGAATGACCGGCAACGAAGAATGGGCATCTAAAAAAAAGGAACACTGAACATGAAGGCAAAACGATGAACGTAGCAAGTTGAAAGGTTTGTTGAAAACTGCAAACAGGGATGAAGGCCGTACGTTACAGTGGACAAAAGGAATTCCTGTGTTGGTGAGGGATACAGTATCAAGGGTCAAAAGGTAATATAGATTCGAGTGCGGAAGCGTGGATTGGTACCCACCATCAAGCGCAAAATATGCTAAACGCCTGCTAAACGAACACCAACAGCTAACCTAACCTATCTCCACCTACACATGGTCAACGCTAGAAGTTTTTTATTAACGAAAAACTGCAGACAGAAGAATAAAGAGGGGGGGGCTTAATAGAGAATAAAAGTAATGGGTCTAGAATAGAGCCAGAGGGGGGGGGGAGGAACGGGATGTGCAGCCATGAAAAGAGTTGCGGCAGGATGCATGCACTTCTAGGAAACGAGCAGCGAGAGGAGAAGGAATATAAACTGAGGAAAAACATCGAGAGAGTAAATCATAATATAGTTGGGGGACATTAGCAGAAGCGCTAAAGAATTTAGTGAAAAGAAGAGATAACTGAGCTGAATTGCTGGAGTTGCGAATGTGAGACCAGAATTGTATGAGGTTTTTGATCTTCCTTGCTGGTCTTAAGTATTGAAGATTAGACCGACGAACGCAGAGTTTTGAAAAAAAAGAAGTCAGCTGTCCAGAAAGTAGGAACCTCTTCCTAGCAGTTAGTTTTTGGCGAGGTTTTTGTGGACTTTAGTGGTGGACCAGGCTGGGTAACAGCGCAGCGACGAGAGGAAGGTACTTAACAAAGAATTGCATCTGCTAGATTCATAATAAAGGTGCTGAGTGAGTGGTCGCACGTTAATGTGAAACGAATGAAGCCCAGCCCATTTTCGCCAGGGCTGAGTTGAGGCATTCGAAATTTGTCTCACGCTTGTTTGCTAAACCAAGGAAGGAAATCTTTCCAACCCTTTTGACATTTTGGAGCAAATCCCCGCAACTGAAGACGACTGACAAATGTTGCCACTACCAAACAAGGTACAATTTGTCGACATAAGACATAAGAAGTCGCCAGGAGCCAGCCGAACTGGTTAATAAATATAGAAGCAACCAACTACACCAGACGGTTAATCAACTTATGCTCAAAGTGTTGAGACCGTGAATTATCTACGAATATTATCTAAATCGCACATTTAAAGAAGACATATCATTCAGCGCAGCTATTTTAGAGGTATTATGTTGCTGAGTACCACCTACAATTATCATGCTAGGTCGAATGGCCCCATACCCCCAGAACATCATCGGGCTATACCCAGGCAAATCACCAACAAATTAGATTTTCTCTCTGCGGCAATAGGTAGGAAAAGGAGAGAATCAAAATATTGACGTGACACCATCTGATCATCGACGTCAAGGGCGCCTCTGATCCAACTAGGGTATAATTGTACACGACCATGAAAGAACTAGGTACAGGGATACCGAGGTCTCTCGTCGGGACTATATTAATAAGCCTAACCTCGATCAATGTGCGAGACCAGAAAAAGCAGCAGGATCGCTCTTAAGACTTTTCACCAACCACAACCATCTAAAACAAGGGGATGCATCAAGCACCAACTAAGATGCAAAGCAGAGAAATAAGCTGCTCGAGGTGTTGAGGGGGAAGTTGGAACACATTGCCGGGAACCGGCGCAGCGAAAGTACATTAGTTTGATCACCGCACTATGCCACACATATTGTTCCGTGGCAACCATTTAGATCCTTAAACAAGTCGGGAAACCGGAAGCTATACGCTTCAGGTATGAAAGGTTTTGTGTATTTCTTTTATAAAGGAGATTTGAGTGTGCATTTGTCCCATTAGCATGTAGCACATAAAATATGCATATATTACGTGAAAATACCCACTTTTAAGTGATATTGACATTCATAGTCTTGAATTTGCAGAAGAGCGACAGTTTTCACCTCGTATAACTTTGTTAGTAATAGTGTGATTTTCACCAAATTTGGCAGGGTCACGCTCTATACTGTAGCCTACATTGCTGCAAAATTTTGTGATTCTAGGCTGAACTTAAGGGGGGTTTTCCTGTCAATTACTAAAAATTATAGTAATATACTATTATTAACTTTATTTGAACAGGTATCGGTATGGAGGGTATTTCGGAGCCTAAGCATCATATAGTGGCAGCCCCTTGCTTTTTTCAGATTTTTCGGTTTGATAGTTTCTGAGAATGGGTTCGTTAAAAAAATGACCACTTTCAACCCCCTGCACTCCCCACCTTTTCAACAGTCAGTCAAAACTAAGACCGGCTTCGAAAAGTACTAACCGAGACCTTTAATTTGATATCCCACGTGACTATATTTAATGAAAAAACATTTACAGCCCCCCTTTTGCATGTATAGGGACCCCCGCTTAAATTCGTCGTAAAAGGATGTAACTCACTATATGCGTGAACGTTCATAGTTCCCACCTTTCTACCAAATTTGGTGTCAATCGCTATAACCGTCTCCGAGAAAAATGTGTGTGACGGACAGACAGACAGACAAACAGGCGGAAGATCAAAGTTGGAACGCAGACAATTTACTCCAAGCCTGCACTTAAGTACTGTGTAATGATTGACCAGAGGTTGAATTTCAGATTGCATGTGGAGGGTGCAGAAACCAAGGCATATAACATCGGTTGCAAGAATGCTACCAAATATAGGTGGCCCAAGGCCGAGCCGTCGACTCGTTATTTGAAGGGTAGTCAGTTCGATCCTACTGTATGCAGCCCCAGTATGGACAGATGCACTGGAAAATATAATAAATAAGAAAAAGATTGGAGCTGCCTATCGCATAAGTGTACTCCGAACATGTTGCGCTTACAGAACAATTTCCAATGAAGCAGCTTGTGTGATAGCAGGAAAGGTCCCGATTGAGATTCTGGCGAAAGAAATACAACGATCGAACGTACCTCACCGGAGAATCTCCTGCCCGTCGGCGACAGTTCGTACGAGCTGAAAGTGTCACGGAATGGCAAGAAAAGTGGGGCGGGTCAGAAAAAGGCCGTTGGACTCACAAGATCATATGGGATATCCGGAAATGGATCGAGCGACCTCACGGCGAAGTAGGTTTCGACCTAACTCAATTCTTGAGCGGACACGGAGGCTATCGAACATATCTGTATCGATTTGGACGTAATGATTCGCCATATTGCCCACAGTGTGCAAACATTCCAGAGGACGCAGAACACGTCTTTTTTCACTGCCCCAGATTCGAAACCCAAAGGGCTACATTAGAAGCTACAACCGGGGAGCACTTTACACCCGAAAATATCATGGAGCTTATGGTGAAAGCCAAGGGGATATGGACCGAAGTTGAAAAAGTGATTGCAGCCATCAGAACGAAACTTAGGCAGGAGGAAGTCATCCGAAAGAATGAACGCAAGAGGAACACGAATGTTGACGTGAGCGCAGAATAAATTCTGATCCAGCCCCGCGACGTAATACCAAATGGGAGTCCCGCGGGGAGAGTGAAAGGAGGAGGTTTTAGTTTTAGTGGGTAAGAGTCCCACATAACCGTGTGGCAGGAGCCTGCGGTAGCTTTTGAAGCTTTCCAACTTCATCGGAAAAAGAAAAGACAGACAGACGGACAGACAGACAGACAGTAAAACGGTTTTAATAAGGTTTTGTGTTTACACAAAACACACAGTGGAAAGTGGAATTTGGGAGATTACAAACTGATATGGTGTACATATGTATATGTATGTAAGTCTAAAGCTTCGTTTGATCGGAAACGGGCTTTCTTCCGAAAATAGCTTCTTAGCCCTTCAAGGCTAAAGAACCGCCAAAAAAAGAGAAGAATCGATCGGATTTTGGGTAATGCTATTAGCAGTAGTTTCCTCTAGGAATGAAACGGATATGGCCAGGGATACAGAGGTGATTCCCCCTGAGTTTACTTTGATGGTTCTACAAAAGCGCAAAATTTTCTGGAAAATAGACGAAAACGCTGCATGGCATCCGCTCAAGCGGAGTTTTCAAACAAACAAAATGATGGCATTATTAAATTTTCATGGGCCCAGTTTCCATTTTCCGCGATCGTAAGTAGCTGCTAAGTCGGCGAGTTCGCTTATTAAATTGAATATCCCAAATGGATTTCGTGCGAATGATCTCGTCTCCTGGTGTTGGCTAAGTGCATCGTAAAGCTGGGCTGGTCTTTTCAACTCAACAATAAAATTATTCGAGGCAATCTGCGATGCAATCGCCCCATCAGCATCCGTGTGGCGGCGGTGGAATTTAAATTGTGATTTTATAGATCAGTTTTATGAGCTTGGAAGGCCATCGGATTGCGGCCATTTACACAGGGTTACGACTACTGAATGGTCCATTCAATTCATCTGGGATGACGTTTATGCTGGCTTCAAAGGTTCCAGAAGCTCGGAACGACCGGCGCAGCTGTAAAATGACGCTCGCCACTTTACGAATTTCTTCATTTTGCCAACAGACTGATGGGTTCTAGTGCGGATAGGAATCCGTAGGAGTGATTGTATTCTAGTTTCTGAAGAGTCATCCAACCCCAACACATATCGCGTTGAATTAATGCTGCAATTAGGCGGCGTTTTTCTGCGATAGCCATCACCGGCCATTACGTGTGCATGTGTACTCTTGGCACGATCGCCACGGTATTTTGGGATTTTACAGCTTTCAGCTGAGATGACAAATGGAAATTTTTAAGTGAAGCCAGTGGTAGTTCCGGCTCAACGTTTATTATCCACGAAGGCATTTACGGATTACAGGCAGAGACTTTAACGATCTCGGAGCGATCGCGAGCACATGGGGCGCTAAGCAGGTATCAAAAAAGCTTGGATCGGATTGGCTGCCGTGGCTACCGCATCTACGTACTGAGCCGTATGCAAGCAATTTAGATACAATCGGCTTAGAGTATGAATGCGCATATTTTAAGCGAAATGGCATAACAACCACACAGGTGCGTCTAATTATTCCCCTAATGACGAGAACACGTGCAAATCTCAGCCAAGCATGCCCGCGTGGTTTCCGTTGCTATGTAAGTACATATTCGCTGAGTGACTTCAGTGTTGTCAGGGTGAGAAAGTGGAGTTGACTTACATTTTTGTATTGTGGAAACTCTATTGATGTGTTACCTCAAATTCAATTGCAAAATTGTGTAAATCATTGTGTATCATTCGTATCAGGAGCAAAATCTATAAGAGCGGGACGAATGGAATACTAGACAGATGCACGCCAAAAAAGATTCAGAATGAAACCTTCAATAATAGTTACAGAAAAAAAGTAAGCATTGCGCTCTAGGCACGGTAACGAAGTGATATGATTATTATTAAATAAGGAGGTAGCAATAAGTTCCCAATATCCATTATACGCGAAAACGAAAAAAAAAAACAAAACAAGTCGGGAAACCGGAAGCTAAACGCTTCAGGAAAGGTTTTGTGTATTTCTTATATAAAAATATTTCAGTCGCCATTTGCCCCATTCATGCCTAGTCGCGATGTTTGTGCATTTAGTTTGTGAGACCATCTACTTTAGTATGCTACTAACACTCAAAGTCTTAGACTGCAAGAAATTTGTACACAAGTGCCAACCTTGAACTATTACAACTTTGAGGCCTGGAAACCATGTGCATGGACCACTATATTTATTTTTAGATATTTGGATTTGGGAGTTTCCGAGATCCGGTCCTTGAAGTAACTGGCCGTTTTCACGACCTAGCACTCCCCCTATTTGCAACCAATGTCAAAACTAATATCAGTTTCGGAAGGTACCTTTCGTTTGATACCCCACATGACTATACTCGGTGAAAACACATTTTACACCCCCTTTTGGATATATGGAGACCGTTTCCGCAACCTAAACTCAACATGGAACTATTATGCTCACTGCATCCCATTGCATGCATTCACAGGCCGCACCTTTCCACTGAACTTTGTATCAATAGAAGTAAAGCGTTTCTGAGATATAAGGTGTGACTGACAGACAGAGGGATACACAGGGAGGCAGACAGTCAATAAATCGATTTTAATAAGATTTTGTTTTACACAAAACTTTAAAAACGTTTGTTGTTTACAAAGGTTCATATTTCAAAGCATTTTAACTTTTCTATCAATATTTTATGGATCGATGAGAGTATTTCGTGAGCATAATAAAAAATACATGTCACTACATGCATCAGAAATTGTGAAAAGAAGAGGCTGCAAAGCGAACACAAGAACTTGGAAGCGACTCAATAATATTTTCGGGGTTTATTTCGTACTATGGGCCTGGAGATTTAGTTTCTATCATTGGCGGCAATCTGGCGCAGAATTGTTCGAGGGTCCGCTGAACTGTCTCATAGAAGGTGTCCATCTCCGACTATGAAGTCTCCTCCGTGGGGGCGTAAAAGTTAGTCAGGCTTATATTTCTAAATTTGCCTTGCAAACGCAGAGTGTATAGCCTTTTGCTTATGTTTTCCAAGCAGCAGTTTTCTATTTTTGGCTGACTAAGAAACCTAGTCCGAGCACATGGTTCTCTGGATGGCTGCTATAATATATGGTGTAGTGGCTTTTCTCCAAAAAAAACCGGTGCCTGTCCAATGCATCTGTTGCTATTATATCAGCCTTATATTAGGACAGGGTATCGGCTAGCTGCTGGGCAGCATTCAGTTTATACAAGGAGCGCACTTTCCATGAGAAAATGCGTAAATTTTTATTCCGTTTTCGTCGCCGGGTTCGTTGTTGTAAAATCCATTTAGTCCGAGGCTCCTTTCGTGGCTTCGTGACTTCGGTTTTCCGTCTAGGGTTGTCAGCCCTACCAAACCCTTAAACTGGAGGACCAGTTGATGCAATTTGCCTCGTTTTTAGGCTCAGAAGATTCGCCTTCATCCTTTTCCATTTCGCCCTGGGACCTATACTATCCTTTTACCGCCCGATTATTTGATAGTACAGCAACAGTCGAAGATAATTCTTGCCGGCAGGTTCGTCTTGGCTATGGTTTTTCAGTCCAGGACGAATAAATTCCACAGAGGCCATTTATTGTTGTTTTCATTTCGGAACAGCATATTTTGCTGCAGTAAGAGCTTTAATATTGAGCAGTTTAGTTGAAATCCTACTATTATTAACGAAGTAATAGTAGGCCAAAGTTGCACCTTTCGAATTAAATTGAATCGACTATTGGGTATATTCAAAGTATATACACTACCAGTTATATAGAGGGTGACAAAATGTAAGGGTATACCACATTTTTCAATAAACAAAGTATTAGCATAAGTTTAAAATCTGGATGGCTCAAAGGGTTAGACGCTGGGCTGTCGTAACGGAAGTTCGCGGTTCAAATCTCAGTGGCGACAGAGGGATGTGTTATCGTGACTGGATGTCGGATACCAGTTGACTCAGCTGTGAATGAGTATCTGAGTCAAATCAGAGTAATAATCTCGGGCGAGCACAATGCTGACCAAATTGTCTCCTAGGTGTGCCATTACGGTCTTGAATGAAGTGCTCTCATACACTTCAAGGCCCTGATCCAATATGGATTATTGCCCCAACGATTATTATTATTATTTTATATTTTCCTACTGGAATTTAGACATTTCGCATTTTCTATAATTGCCAGTATGGTTTTGCCCGCAGTTACTGCATTTTCTGTATGTAACGTCTGTTTTGGTTTTAGTGCGTAGAACTGACCTCCACGTAGATTACGCACTCACTAAAAACTAAAAATTCCTGACCAAATTCCTGGCAGTTCATGCACTGGGCAGGACCATTACGTTTATGTGATTCCCACTGGGAGTCTCCTGTGAAAGAGGTAACGAAGATTGTATATCAGATGAACTTCTGTTTTTACCAATTACGAGCCTCTGAATTCAGCTCAACTTTGATTGAGAGTCGACGTTTTCACCTGAAGTGCTGAGCTTCCAGTTTCCAAATTGTTTAACGGTTTAATTCCGTTGTTAGACTTGTTAGAACGAAACCTTATTAAAATGGGTTCACTATATGTTCGTCTATGTCCGGTATCAGTATGATCTCATATTTTCTATATTTTTTGCCAATCCTCAGCCATTTCATTGTATGCAGCACAAGACTGGCAAATTTGCGGGAGACCGTACTATTATTATGAAAAAAACGGTAGCTACGAGCTTTATACAATTTAAACTACCGGGCGCTTAAATATTCTTACGCAAAAATCTCCAAAACCTTTCATATCTGAAGCGCTAAATTGGAACCAGTGGACATTATGCTAAATAAAGAATGTTTTCCCATTTGCAGACTTCTATATTTACGTCATAATAATTTATATAAGTTTTGTGATTTACTGAATTACCACTGGAGATGCAGATTTCTTCATATACATGCATATGTGAGTTCAGAAATACTTCATGCCACCAAGCAAAACTGCACTCGATTCTGAGTCTAATTTTCAGCTGACAACACAGGTATCGTGTGTTGCACCGTTCCTAAGGTCAGGTGAGAGCGATCGTGTCTGCTTCATTGTTTTTATTATTTCATGCATTCACCCGGACCCGAAGGCTTAGCAACTTTGCATGGGTGAGTTGGACCGTTTCACGTCGGCGGCACCCAAAAATGTTAAATCTCAGGCGTCACGAATTCGCCTTGCTGGTGGCAGAATTTAGACTTTCTTCGACATTGTTTTTTCTGGTTGTTGTTGTTATTATTGTTGTTGTTGTTGTCGTTCACCTTTCTTTGCTTTTTGTTTCCATGAAATTTTGATGAGTTGCAGGTGTTTAATGGCCGACCACCGCGCCGTACGGTTTTCTCAGTTGTGAATGCCATTCGCTTGTCTTTTGCTTCGTTGATTGAAGGTAAGTAAGTGGCTTTGGCCTGTCTCTAGTTTGGGCCTGCTCAATTTTTACCTGGGCCCCAAAGCTTACCTAAGTGGCCGTCTCCGTGGCGCTCATAAATATTCCCAAGTGGAATACGAAATGTTTTCGAAAGATTCCAATCCAAAAAATCGCAACCTAATTGATAAGGTGAGCGGGAAGTTTGGTAGACTACGAGGTCTGCTTCAGTGGATGCCTCCATGCTGGCATGTTGTTCGGATCTGCTTCAACGTTGTTGCAATGAGATGTTAAAAAGGAATCTCTGGCCTCTCCATAAAGATATAGGAAGTAAACTTGAGCCAGTATCTGACGAAACAATAGTAACTTATTGCAAGCACAAACAGGGGTCAAATTTTTTTTAAGTGGACCAAGATTGGCAACGAACCAAACTCCATAAACAAATAAGGAAAAAACGTTTCTGAAATGTACAAACCATAAATCAAAAAAATCTAGACAGGTATGGACACATTCTACAGATAAATCTCGAAATGAGGAAGTTTCATTTTTACCGCTATAAGTCCGGAACACCCTGCACTTCTGAAGCGCCAAACTTCTAAGTCCGTCAAAAAAATGATCTTTGTTCTTTAGGAAAGTTTTTGCCCGGAAGGCAATTTGTGCCATTTTTAATAAAAATAGTTTGAATAGGCGAATAATTTTCCACGGAACATAACCCGAACTTTCCCACCGAACAACGTTTTCTTATGTGAATAGACGATATGACCCCAGGCAGTGGAGCGGCGTTAGACCCAAAGCTGAACAAATGAAATTGGATACAATGTAACGCCGGACGTTAACCAATACCCTCCGAGCGATCGATGATCATTAAAGCAACAGACCAGGTTGAATAGCAATTAAAAAATTCTTCCCAGGCGCCGTAGCTACCTTTCGTCAGATTCATTTTTTCCATTACGTGCATGGACGCTGTTTTAAATGGATTCCCAGGTAAGTTAGCTACAAATGAATGCTCGTATAATTGGGTTGGCATGAATTATTCTAGAGGTTTCAATTTACTTGTTATGGAAAATCTAGCGTCTTTCAGCTTTCCACACCCTCTCATATTCTCGTGATGGTAATAACATTTTCGGAATGGTTTGTAAAAGGAGAAAAAATAAGTTGCGATGAATCTGCGTAATCTGGGCATTTAGTTGCGGTTCTTCCAAGCGATATATTAAATAAACATTCGGCATTTGGCTTCCCTTCCCTTTTCTGCAACAAGAACATTTCAGGTATAAAAGGTTTTGTGTATTCCTTATATTAAAAAACATTCGCCTCATTAGCACCTAGTAGGTGATGTTTATGCATATATTATGTCAGAATATTCACTGCGTGCTACTGACATTCAAAGTATTTCAGAGCCTAGGCACCGTCTAGTAGCAGCTTTGTGATTTTTCTTCAGATTTTCCGGTTAGGTAGTCTGAGAATCGGTCCGTGAAATAAATGAACAATAGCTAAGCAAGCCGTTGTCGTCAGATTCGCAGATGACGTTGAAGTCACAGTGCATCTAACAAGTAGTACCCACACTCAATGGGCGGGACTTGCGAATGTAATGGATAAGCTTATCCGTGTACATTATAGGCCCTCAACATCTTGTGGTATCTACATGTGGTTTAATGCAAATGATGTGTACGAATAAGCTTCCCCAATACATTTCCAAGTCCGGTTCATTGAGAGTGGGTACTACTTATTAGATGTACTGTCGTCGGAGTGGTCATATAGATAAGCCTTCTCGCGCTCTAGGTGCACGCGCAGTTTTTTCAAATAAACATTCTTTTTTAACACTTTAAAATTGTCAAGATCCATGTGTAGAGTAGATACACCATAAAAAGTCAAGTCAGAGAAGGTCGGGCAGGTCAAACATTTGTAATAGCCACCCGTTTTTAATAAATATTTTAAAGTTTCCCCAGTTAAAAAAAAGACGAACAGACAGGCAGACAGTAAGCCCACTTTAATAAGATTTTGTTTTCACACAAAACGCCTCAATGGGTTCCATTGTGTGCGTTTGTGGAGGTGATGGAAAGGTAAAGCCTCCCCAGCAGTCCATTGTATTTGATTTCCGTGCCTAACGGAATACCCCGTATTCATTTTTGTATGGCAGGATTTCCGCTAGTGGATGTGACGCTACCCGTTGGAGCACATCAGCAGCAAAAATTTGATGTCTAATGCGTTCATAGGCCGGGCACTCACATAGAAAATGTTCCATGGATCCCGCTTCCTCATTACAGGATGAACATGTATTATCTTGAAGAATTCCTATTCTGAACACATGTCGAGCAAGTGAATTATGGTCAGTCAGAAAGCCTACAATACTTCTGCAAGTCTTCCTGCTTTCGACAGGATAAACTCTGCTGTATGCTTGTTTGATTTTGACAGGAACATATAGTCCATTGAACTCTTCCAGACAGGGTAGCATAAAACACGTCACGGATAATAAAAAGAAATAATATCGGTAACAAGATGCAACCCTGCCGGACTTGCTCGGCCTCAAAATCCTCCGAGATTTTACGTCGGTGCAGCACGTGACATTTTCCACCTTCATATGTCGCTCTGGTAATAGCTATTAGTTTCTTCGTCAAGCCAGATACTCTCCTTGTTCACGATGTCGAAAGCTTTCTCGAAATCGATCAAAAGAAGATGCAGCGAAGATCTAAACTTCGCATGTTGATATGGTCAATACAGGAGGATCTGGAACGAAAAGCAGCCTGCTTTCTGTCGATCATGTTTGAACGTCAAGCCGTTTGGGTGCATTAATGGCCGAAATGATTTCTCTTCTATTTGGAGGAGTGATCCGTACCCGCATGTTACGGTGAATAACCACTTTATCCACAAGAAAAAAAACTTCATCGGATGTGATCCGGTTAAAAACCGTGGTAAAGTGTTCCTTTCACCTCTTTAGTTGCTCGACCGTTAATATCCCTTACAGAACCATCGAAAGGTTTGCGACTAAGTGCTAGGTTTGACACCATATGCAAGTAATTCGGAATACAGTTCTGAAATCACTGCGACCTGCGGTTGTTGTCTCCCTGACCAGCGCAATTGCAAATTCCCTTTTTTCATGGCGTCCTCTACGCTGAAATTCTTAAGATTTTACTCGGTATCGGAGTTCGAGCGCGTCATGTTCGCAATCGCTTGCAGTAGTCAATGGAGGCCTCAATCGCCTCGATTCATCAATCCGCTTCCATAATTCCGTAGTTAGCGAGATCTTATGACGCCACCGCGGGATGTCGCCGACGGCCTGCTTAGTGCCAGTAAATAACTCCATCTCAATGCTCCTCGATATTCTCAGGCAGGTGACTGAGTATATCTGCCGTTCGATCAGCAAGATAACACTCCTACAGCGACAACTGGCTCATATAAGCGGACGATGTTGAACTTGGATCACACCTCTCCAGTCCGGCGAGAAGAAGCCGTCATTGAAATCTAACCTTACTGCAGACTCTGTCCTTTAAAAAATGTGCCACCAATGACGAGGTAATGGAAGTTACAGAAATCCACAAACCGCGCACTCGTTACCATCACCGGGACCGTGCTTTCCTATCACATGTCCAAACAAGAAGTAATCAGAGTCCACCTTGGCAAAGAGATCACCCATTACGATCACAATGTCACCTTTAGGAATCCTCTCCTGAAGTGCCTCACACTGCTCATTAAATATCCTTCTCCACTATATGGAAAATCGGATAAAATTTGGACTAGACAAATGTGGAATTCAAGCCATCCGCAAAGATCATTATGAGCCGCATGCCGAATATAGCATTGGTGACCTCCATATTCAAGCTGTGACCGAGGTAGACTTCTTCAACTACCTAGGAATTCTACAAAGAATCGATGTTTGAGTAACGATCTGAACGATGCTCTGCTGTCCGATTTCCTGCAACGTGTAAAGCTGCTACTGAAATCGCATCTCTCGGGGAAGAATAAATTGAATGTATTTGCTATCCCTTCATTGGCATATGCATTGCCGTTTACGAAAGCCGATCTGGAAAGCGTTCAGTGACGGATGCGGACTACTATGTCCAAATGGCTAATGCATTCGGTGGTTGAACTGATTAACCTGCCTCGTGACATCGAAGGCAGAAGGTGGTAGATGCTGCAGCACAACATCAATGCCAAGTCGACTCGTTATTTTTACAGCGAGAAGAAGACGAGTCCCTTGCATGCAGCTGTTTGTAGGGCAGATTGTGGCCTGATTCTACTTAACTTGAAGGATAGATCTTTCAATCCTCTGAGTGGGGTGAAGTCAAACCAAGAGCGGTTCGATGAATGGAAGTCAAAGGCAATGCATGGTAAACACGTAAATTGTCTCTGGCAGCCATTTGTCGATTTGCGTTTGTCGAACAAATGGCTGTGCGATGGGGAGCTCTTTGCTGAGACGAATGGATTTATATGTGCCATTCAGGACGGCGAGGCCGTCACCGGAACTTACAAAAAAAACGCGGAATGAAATTGCGGGCGGAGAATATCTGGTTCGGCCATCTCATTTCTGACTGCACTACACTACTATCACTACACGAAGAGCCACACTACTGTATACAAGACGATTCATCAAAATCTTGCATACAAGTATAGTCTACTTGATTCTAGTTGCTGATCCTGCTTACGGCATGTATTGGGACCGGTTAGTTCTAACTGACCGCCACATACCACACAATAAGCCTGACGAGCTGTTAGTTGACAAGACGGACCGCTCCGCATATATTATTCATGTTGATATCCCTCATATTGAACTAGAACACGTGGAGAATAAGGTGACCTAAAAGCCACAAAGAAATTTGTCATCTCGAGGGGGTGGTCTGGTTCCCATAATATTCTCAGGTACAGGTATTGTACCAAAATCCCTCACGGCTTCCCTTGATGTCCTGGGACTCTCACACAGCCTGATTCAAACCATGCAGAAATACATCATTCTGCATACGTATTCAACGTTGGGGAGAGTTCTCGACGGATTCTCTCACCAATCTACCACCGGCCACCACCGCCAACGCTCCCTTTCTCTTTCAAGAAGGTAGGATTGACCGAGCCTAAATACTTGGCACTTACTAACTCGGGAAGTATATTACAGTGGAATCTCGATAATTCTTACGTCGATTATTTGTATTTCCGGCTAATTCGTACAAATTTGGCGGTCTCCATAGTTAATTTTGATTTTTCGAGAAACACTTGGTTCCTTCATTTAAATAATTTGATAGCTGAAACCATGTAAGACCACACTTAGACTCACAGTTTCGCTACTCTGAGTTCGAATCCCAGCCGTCAAGGGTGTATGTGTTTGTCTCGCTGCTGTGAGCTCATCACTAATACAGCGCTAAGTGTTGGAAAGCATGTCATCTAATATTTCGGTTGGGCCAGGTCTACCCTACCCAGGGGAAGGGTAGGAGGTAATTCTACCCGAGCCTGGAATTTGTTAGAAATTTGAAATACAGTATAAACTTGTGGCGCGGCAGGATCTGCAGCATTCGAAATTTATTTCGAATGTTGCGGATGCGGACGGGTAGATGGCGCGAAACTCTCCACTCGCTCATTTTCGGAACGCACCGGGGGAGTGGAAAATTAGCGGTGGAAACAGTAAGGACCGCATGGAAATAAGCCGGTCTCTTCTGTTCCCAACCGCGGCGGCGAACACACGAAACACAAAGATCCCAGTTGGAATGCCCTAATTCAGAAAGTGATTAAAGTATTGTGATAAAGTTAATCTTTTTTTTGTGTTTTAAATAAACTAATTTAATTTATTGCTAAAAACTTACGAAATAATGGGATAATAGGGTTCCCCCACTCCGGCTGCGGATTTGTCTCCACTAACCTGGCTTGCCCTGGATTTAGGTACGGGCGGACCTCAACGCTCAAAGTTTGCTATTTTTTGAAAAAAGTTACTAATATAATAATAATATATATAAATATAAAGCTGCCGGGTTATTTCAAGTCGAATTGCTTCGAGAGAATGAAATATTTCTAGCATTGCCTTTCTAATACTAAGTTGCCCGACTTTTTTTTAAAAAAAAGGCCTATCTGACACTTTACTCAATAGACTACCAGTTGCATTCAAATTGTGGGTTGTTTCACGTGTCAGAGAGGTCTTTCAATCCATTGTTTCCCTATATTTTCTGCAACCAATGAACCAATGTCCGGATAGCTCAGTGGTTAGAGCACTAGGCTGTCATACGGAAGGTCGCGGTTCAAATCTCACTGGTGGCAGTGGAATTGGCATCGTGATTTGACGTCGGATACCAGTCGACTCAGCTATGAATGAGTACCTGAGTCAAATCAGGGTAATAATCTCGGGCGAGCGCAATGCTGACCACATTGCCTCCTAGTGTACCGTTACGGTCTTGAATGAAGTGCTCTAACACACTTCAAGGCCCTGATCCAATATGGATTGTTGCACCAACGATTATTATTATTATTATTAATGATCATCATCATCATCATCAACGGCGCAACAACCGGTATCCGGTCTAGGCCTGCCTTAATAAGGAACTCCAGACATCCCGGTTTTGCACCGAGGTCCACCAATTCGATATCCCTAAAAGCTGTCTGGCGTCTTCTGTTCCTAGCATAGATATTGCCCTTATAGACTTTCCGGGCGGGATCATCTTCATCCATACGGATTAAGTGACCCGCCCACCGTAACCTATTGAGCCGGATTTTATCCACAACCGGACGGTCATAGTATCGCTCATAGATTTCGTCATTGTGTAGGCTACGGAATCGTCCATCCTCATGTAGGGGGCCAAAAATTCTTCGGAGGATTCTTCTCTCGAACGCGGCCAAGAGTTCGCAATTTTTCTTGCTAAGAACCCAAGTTTCCGAGGAATACATGAGGCTGTTGTGGCTTCGTAACAGGTTGTTTTCCGTGTAGGGTTGTCAGCCCTACCCAACCCCCAACCTGGAGGACCAGTTGGTACAATTTGTCCCGTTTTTAGGCGCGGGAGACTCGCCTTCATCCTTCTCCGTCTGCAGCTTTTCGTCAATAAAGAGTTCCCAGCGGTCACCACGTGGAGGTGGAGATAGGGTTTGGTAGTAGAGCTGTTGGTGTTGGTTCAGCAGGCATTTCCCAGGTTTTATGCTCCATCGTGGGTACCAATCCACGTTTCGCCCCGGGACCTATACTACCCTTTGACCACCATTATTAATGAACCGAACCAAAAAGGGATCCACTTTTATGTAACTTTTAATGACTAGCCTTAATGGAAATTATCTGATATAGTGGTAGGTGATATTTAGACCTCTCGAAATCGGACCGAACAAAACTATAGAAGGAGAAAAAAATCTTCCTGTCTTAAACTCTAGTGCATCCCTGTAAGGCGATTGAAAACCCATTCCATTGGAAGCGAAGAAGCATAGACATGTGTTTATTTTAGGATTTGTTCCGCCGGACACAAATCCATATTAAAATGTACCTCTCAAGAATTGAAACATAATTTTCGCAGAAATAAAGTGGTGTCATATGTAGAGTGCAATCCGAACTTCTGTTTGATTTGTAATTTCACAAAAAAAGTAGGGATAGGCCTGTACTGTGCTGAATACGCTATATGCTGGATAGCATGAATACACTCGTTCGTGCTGTATTGGACACGATAGCTTCTGGATAGTATGAATAGAGCCTTAGTTGGCTCTTTTCTTTTTGGAAGAGCGGTTGCTTGTAGAATGGACAGGTTTGTTTTTGACAGAATCACAACTTGATGCATTCCCAACTTCTACCGGAAGATCCTCCAAAACAGAATTGACGGGGAAGAATAACAAGACAAGGTCAAGAAACAATGTTTAGGGTGGGGTTTTACGGAAGAAGAAAAAAAACCTAAAACTTAGAAAACTTAGGCAATTTTTTAACGAATTTAAAAATTAAAACTGAGGTATTTCCAGTGTAGATACTTCATTTTCATGATTTTTTGTTTTAGATTAAGATTCACTGAAATCAATTGTAAGAATAAGTAAAAAGGTGTGGTAAGCAATCGCAGAAAACTCTGTGTTAAGAGAATTATAACACTTACGGAAAAGGCATTGCAATGTCAAGTTCCTGTCGCTGAGAGGCTCGCCCCCCTTCCATGTGAAAGGAAAATCTGGGATTCATTCGAAGTTTGAGTAGGAATTGATTCTTTTGCGTTCGTCTGTTCTGGGATGAGGGAGGAAGTTATATTTATTGATGACGTGATGATATTTTTGCATCTTCGAAATCGTGTGCCTTTCTCTCTATATACTTATGTGCTTATAAAGGAGCTTTTGTTCTAGTTGAATATAAATAACATCTGCGCCTGAACTCAAATCGTTTTACAATAAAAAAGAACTAACAGCGTTATCGATAAGGTTTGTCTGTCACTTGTAAGAAAAAAGTCCGTAAATTCATCTGAAACGATATAGTATGATCGCCATTGCATAGTGTGAAGATGGGTGTTGTTACACTACGTCCATCCTTTTAGTATCGTTTGTGCAGCTAGACAAGAATGGTAAAATTCTTGCTAAGTACGAGTATAAGCGGAACATCGGCAAGAAGACAGAATACATTGGTCTACAATATTTTTGTTGCACTCATAAAAACAGTTGTTCCACTAGTTCCAGTCGCGGTCGTAAAAATACTGATAATTTATGTTAATACGATGCAAATATTAGGTGATATATAGGTGATAACATTAGGTAGGGAACAACTGCAGTGATAAAAGAATTTATAAAGGCGCCTGGATTTAAAAATAGTATCTCTGCGGAATTGTATTATTTTTTGTTTAAATTTTTAACTGAAACGTGATTGCCTAACCGAATTATCCAAGAATTATTATGATTTTATGGCACAGGCTCGATTTTTTTAAGAATAGGTCGGGTCTTCTGGAAATGTGAGGCAGGAGAGACATCAACCGGGAACGTTGGCTATCCTCGATTTCACCACGGGCGCGGTCGAATCATTTTTTCCCCATTCCCCGCATCGCGTCCCCTACATTTCAATTTCGCGCGATGCCATTGTTCCTCTTTGTATTTCAGGTTTTGGTGCGTTGCCGAAGTACCGGATCAAGGGCACACGAACTTTTATTAATATTATGAAAAGGACTACAGTGTAGAAAGAATCCCACAGGTTCACGAGGTTAGCTAGCATGGAGACGCTCAAGCCCACGTCGACAGAACATTTCAGTGGATTTACGTTTTCGGGCGAAACTCCGCAAACAATTTTGGCATTTCTTTATGCTTTTAGGATAGTCTGCTTTCTTAGTCTCTCTTGGTCAACTTGCACATTGGACGAAACTGCCACACCGAAAAATCTGAAAAAAGTCATTAAGATGTCCTTATATGACACCTAGTCCTCATGCCAAGTTCTGCTCGAATAAAGTTAATAGTCGTTTATTATTATACAGCATTTCAAAAAAATTTCCCTTAAGTTTACGATCATCAAAATATAACATCATTGATACGCTTCATAATTGTCGCATTAATGAAATTTATAATTATAGCATAAGATTAAAACCAAATCCAGCACGTCTACCGCAAAATAACATTTATTCTTTGTTGACGGTGTGTTTTCCAGTTAATATAATCTTACGATTTTCAAATATTTTGTAATTTCTTTATATTAACTTTCCATTACATTATTTTTTAGTATAATTAAATTATATTATGGATTGCTTACAGTAGTTAAAGCCTTAGGGCGCTGTACAAATTTTAAAAATGGATCTTTTGTTTTCTTGCTACAAAAATGTTTTAACACCTTCAAAATGGCATACCTAAAGGATTAAAGCTATCTTCTACCGTTAAGCGTAAATTTCACGGCCAATTTTGGGAAATAATTACAAAGCAACCACTAAAGATAATTTAATGTTTTTTAGTATAATTTGTACATGTTCTGACTGAATGAATCACAATTTTCAAAAAAAAATCCATGAATATTTCTGGTGGAAGTGATGCCAGAATGTTTCAAAAAGTCAACTTTCGAGAAAACGCATGTAAAGATAAAGACCGCAAGTGGTCATATCCCCCCCCCCCCCAGTCAATAACCACGTAGGAATATGCTTTTCATGAAATCCTTTTTATGACGTATTCTAAACATCATCTACTTTCAAACTATACGAAAAAAGAATTCCTTTTGAATTCACTACGATAGGAGAATTTAAGAATTTTGAGCGCGCGTTGTAGGTGAAATTGGTTTGGCCACCTGAAGAATTCTTCCTCTTCATCCGTGAAGCCGCCATTTTTTTTGCATTACGTTCAAGAAAATAATTTATACAGTTTACCATGCAAAATACCAAAATCACAAAATATGCGTATTTGTTAAGCCGCTATAAAAGCTTAACCTCTTAAAGATTTTGTATATATCTGTAGCTTTTGTAAGTCAAACAACTTCAGATTTTTCCAAAGTGACTTCAGACTTGTCTAAGTCAATTTCAGAATTTTCCATTTCAAATTCAGATTTTTTCCAATATTCCGCTTTAAAGTCATATACTGACATTTTATCACTGGGTAAGGATAAACTTAGATGGATGGAAAGGAATTTGAGCTGCTCATTAACTTTCTATCATTGTTTGTTTTTATGGTCTTGGAAAAAATGTAACATTCTCAATCTCTGCTGCTTTTCATTACCTCTAGATATATATAAAAAAGTGTACTTGTGACTGCAATTAAAGCCGCCATAATTGCCATGAATTATCAAATTGTAATGCAGTCCATTCCAAAGAACTTTTGACGGAACTGCAAGAGAAAATGGAAAACTGTGTGCTGATAATGGATGATGCAACTATTCCTAGAATGTCAACAGTTATGGGGAAAATGGATGAACTTGAGTTTAACGTCAAGAATCGACTGACTGCGCTAACTGGGTGGTGGACACGATGAAGGAGCTCCCAAAAGCAGCAGCAAACAATCGTCCCCGTTAAGCTAAACTAAATTCACACAAATAATTTAAAACACATACTTGCATTTAAATTTGTCTTTAAGCTTAGATTTTATAAGACATATTTTTATTTCAACAACTAACATTATTTCTTAGTTTACAAGAAAATGAAAATTATGAAAAAATTATGGAATACGTATACCTCTCTCATAGAATCTCATCCTCATCCTTTAGCAGTTCAGGTGGCTTCGGATCTCCCGTTTATTTCGGATAAGTATTTGAAAATAGTTAACAATTGCGCAATTTAAACTTCTTAATACTCTAGCCTAGCCTAGGTTCTACAGGAAATGACGGAATTAATTGCAGCCACAAGTACATGCTTTTATATTTAGAAGCTATGAAAGCATAACAGCGAAGATTGAGGATATTATACTTCTTCCCAGACCATGAAAACAAACAAGCTCTATCCTTATCCAGTATTGTTGGTATAAGGCCTTGTAGTAGGACGTTGAAAAGATTCTGAAATTGAAATGGGAAATTTTGATTTTGAAATGGAAAACTTGCAATTTGAAATGGAAAGTTCAGAAATTGACTTGGAAAAGTCTGAAATCAGTTTGGAAAATTTGAAATTTTCTGGAACTTCGTAGTTTGATTTGGAAAATCATAAAAAATAAAAATAAACAGCCCTTCTGTAGAAGCAATAATTTTTTCTTCAGTCTTTGTCCCGTTCACAAGCGGGGTCGGCTCGTCATGATCGGTTTCGCCATTTCATTCTATCAGACGCCTGATCTGGATACAATCGTGAGACTTTTAAATCCCCATCCAACGTGTCAAGCTACCGTTCTTTCGGCCAGCCTTTTGGTGGCCTACCATCAACTTCGATGTTTAGATCAATCTTGACAAGTAAATTCTCGTTAGCGTTGTAACGTGACCATACCATCGAAGACGCCTCTCTTGCAATCTCTCCACGATCGGTGAAACCTCATATCGATAGTGGATATCCTCATTTAGGATGTGATCAAAATATGTCACACCACTAATCCAGCGTAACATTTTCGTATCCATTACCGCAAGACGAAATTCATTGTCTTTTATATTCGGCCAACACTCAGAACCATAGAAAGCGATAGGACGGAAGACATTACCGTAAATTTTAAATTTGAGACGTTCGTTGATACATCGATCACAAAGAACAGCAGTTGTGGATAGCCACTTTATCCAGGTTGGGTTAATGCCTTAAACAATTTCATAACGCAGTTCTCCATTGGTTGACAGCATTGACCCGATATATTTAAATCGCTCAGTTCTGGGCAAGCCGCTGACAGTGATTGCGCCTGTTTCATGGGGATCGGTCGTCAAAACTTCAGTTTTATTCAGCTTCAATATGAGACTGTGTTGAATAAGGCATTATTAATTAAGTGTTCGAGGGTCATCTGCAGTTGATGTAACACCAAAAAGACTAAAGAGTGCAAAAGCCTTTATAATTAAACGGAACAAAAAGTTTTCAATAGTAGTTTACATACAAAGTTTCATAATAGAAGGTTTGGCGGAAATCCTATTAGAGTATAGGCTCTCAAAAGTTAAGTGTACGGAAAAGTTAACTAGGCTTCCGCTACCATAGGAAACTCTAAAAAGTTAACTTCTTCGTTCACTTTTCAAAATTCTTTATTCAATTTGATTTTGTTTGGATTGTCACTGCCTAGATATTCATTAAAAAACAAGAAAACGTTAATGCAACGGGCGTTAAAAGTTATGAAATATGTAGATACATGCTTTGGCAGGGCGCTAAAATTTTGCAAAAAATACAAATTTTTGAGATTTTTCTTGGATGATTTAATTTTTTTTCATATTTACAGCTTTTATTCACTTCTAAATAAATATAAATAAAAAGATTTAATATTAAATTATTAAAGACTTCAATAAATTTGAAAAATCAAATATTCAGTTAAATTCAAGACAGCATTCGTATTCGTGTGCAAATTTTTTAGAAGAAAACACAATAGAAATTTGTATCTTAGTATTTACTATTTCTATTTAATGATATTTTTTAACCGACTCACTAATTTTTCAGTGTATAAGGGGAAAATTTCGTTCCATTCTTTTTAGACGGCATCTTTCAAATGTCCTACCTTCTTTATATCATACTTTTTCGATTCGTTTTTGATTTTTGAGATTAGATGGTCGATAGAAGTTTGTAGTACTTTAGGGCAATTAATACATATTTACATTACATATTTAGCGCTGAAAAACACCCTCCCATCATTGCTGAGTCTCCACCATGTTTCACGGGGGGTATTATTTTTTTTGGGTTCAAGCTAGTATCTCAATATCGAATTTACTCACATCGACAAAAATCAATCGTTTCCAGAAGCTATAGTCCTTATGGATGTACCTTTTTGCAAAATTTAACTGCTTAATCCGATTTCTTTACTATTTTTTGGAATACGTGTATCCTTTTAGTGTGGAACGAACAGTATCAGCGGAAACTATTTTATTTAAATGTTGACAGAGGTCTGCAACAATTGTTTGCAAAATTTAACTGCTTAATCCGATTTCTTTACTATTTTTTGGAATACGCATATCCTTTTAGTGTGCTACGAACGGTATCAGCGGAAACTGTTTTATTTAAATGTTGGCGAAGGTCTGCAACAATTGTCGCAACCCATTTTCCGGATATTTTTTAATCTGTTTTAAAATAAATCGTTCGGTTTAGAATGTCGGCTTTTTCGACATGGATTTCTGCGCCTATTTCCCAGCATATTATTGGAGTTAAATTAAAATATACTGGATCATTGACTTTGCCGGACTGACGATTGCACTTATTTTGCTTAGCAATTTTTCTTCATTATGTAAGGACACAATGCGTTTGCGCGTTTCAATAGACTTGTCCTTCTCTTTCTCGCCCGTCATCATGCAGAAAGTTTAATGTTGCTTTATTATGTTGTTTGGGATCAATTGTCCAAGGAGCTGAAGCCCTTTATCGTTAAGGGTCGAAACCGCATTAGGAGGTTTTCGGAATCGACGTTTTCTTACTATATATAAATCGTTAACTTAGCTATCCCAGAATATTTAGCAAAAATTTAAAAGCGAAATTCGTTTTTGTTATCGAGTATAGGCTAGGCTCGATTACCCAGGATGTAGCCCTTTATATACTTACGTAAGTTGTAGCTGCTGACGATATTGACATCTTGGGGAGAATGACGTAAGACATACGATCTGCCTTCATCCAGATCGAGCAGGCGGCGCGAAAAAACTCACCAACCAACAACATCAAATCGCACTGGTCAGACGAGAATAATAAAGACAGGACAACTTTCAGACCGTGATAGCTTCTCCTCTCTAGGGTCGAAAATCATAACCCAAAGCAGCTACGATGATGAAATCCGCGCACGGTTGTTGGTTGCCAACAGAGCCTATTTCAGCTTACAAAAACTGTTCCGCTCAAAACATCTCACCATAGGGTCAAAACTCTTACTGTACAAGACAATGATCTTGTCAGTCCTCATGCATTGCTCGGAAACTTGGTTCTTAGGAAGAAAAACTGCGAACTCTTGGTCGCATTCGAGAGATGAATGCTCCGAAGAATTTTTGCCCCCCTGCATGAAGATGGACGATTCAGTAGCCTATAAAACGATCAAATCTACGAGCGACTCCATGACCGTCTGCTTGTGGATAAAATCCGGCTAAATAGGTTGCGATGGGCGGGTCAGCCCGGAAAGCCTATAAGGGCTATATCGATGTTAGGTAAGGTAAAGACGACGAGGCAGACCATGCCTGAGATGGAACGATGGCGGAGGTCAGGGATATCGAATTTATTTATTTATTTAATTTATTTAATTTAACAGAGAACAAGCAGAGTCAATTCCAATTAATTATTATCTTCAGGAGAAGGAGAAAGCAAAAAACTTTTCCTAAGTTTAAAATTACTTAAAGTAGAGAAGTTAAAAGGACCAAGCTGTTCTGCGTTATAATTTCGCAAAGCCTAGGAATCAGGGAATGAAAGTAGACTTCGAGCTCTGCGAAGGGCGCGTTGAAAAATTCTGCGCTACGTGTGTTATAAGACACAGGACGGCAGGTGATCTCGTCAGCGGCGGAGCAGTCCATCAGACCCGAGGAAAGTTTAAAAAATGTGCATAGATCCCGATAGAATCTACACTGTTGTGGGAAGGGAAGGTTCAGAAAGCGGAGGCGGGAGGAGTAGTCCACACGAAGGAAGCTTTTCTTAAAGAAGAGAGAACGGGTGAATTTACGTTGCACATTTTCGAAGGTAAGACAATCACAGTTACGAGAGGGTGACAAGATCAAGGAGCAATACTTGTGGGTATTCCTCACAAGGGAATTGAAGAGAGTTAAGGAGGGTTGGACGGAGTCAAAATCAGAGGAGGAGTGAATTATAAAACCTGACAATTTTGCTGCTCGATTGATGGCATGGAGGCAATGGGGGTCAAAGCGGAGCTTATTGTCGAAAGTGACTCCGAGGTCCTGAATGGAATTTAAGCAGGATAAGGAATGTCCGTTAAGAGAGTAGGAGAAAGAAGTGGGTGGGGATTTTAGGGAGCAGAACATAGAGTGACACTTTCTGACGTTTTACGCTAAACCATTAGTCAAGCACCAACGAGAGAGTGTCCAGGTTAGATTGAAGGGAAACACAGCCCATAGGCGACGACATAGCGGAAAACAGATTAAGGTCGTCTGCATAGAGCAAACAGAGAGAAGTAAGGAGGGGAGGAAGGTCGTTAATGAAAAATAAAAATAAGAAGGGACCCAGAATAGATCACTGTGGGACGCCAGAAAAGGGGGAGAAGGAGCGGGAAGTACAGCCGTCAAAAAAGACACGGCAGGATCGGTTGGAAAGGTAAGAGGCAAGCCATAAAACAAGTGGTATGGGAAGTCAGTGTAAAAGATATGGACTTCTTGCCGTGAATTTAAACATTTTGCGACAAAGTGGGTTAAGTCAAGCAGATTGGAGGCAGTGGACCTACGTTTAATGAAGCCGTGTTGCTCTTTCACTATGTGTTGGCCAAAGTGGGCAGACAACCAGTCGCTGGCATATCTTTTCAGGATTTTGGAACAGGAGGAGAGGAGGGAAATGGGACGGTAATTCTCGGTAAGCGAACGATCTCCACTTTTGGGGATGATGAGAGCCTCTTTCTACAAGCCGGGAAAATGGTTCTATTCGAGGCTTCTGTTGAAAATAAGAGATAGGGGAAGGGAGATGGACTTACCAGTTTTGTGCAAAAAGAGCTTTGGAAGACCATCGTAGCTAGGTCCGACATTGGCATCAAATTTGCCAATGAGGTATTCGACAAAGATAGGGGTAAGAAGAGGAATGGTAGACGATGCCGGGCAGGCTACATCCACTATCGGGAGGGATTCAGAGGAAGGAAGGGGAACATAGACTGACGAAAAGTAGCGGCAGAGTAAATTACAAGATAGTTGGGAGGAGTTAGCTGAGAAGCCAAAGAATTTAATGAACGGAGGGAATAATTGGGCAGGGCGCGGGAGTTGCGAATGTGGGACCAGAAAGGTTGCAGGTTTCCACGTTTTAGTGAGTCTTCCACGCTGGACAAATATTCGACTTACCTATTAACGATTTGACCGAGGAACGAAGAGATTTGAATAAAACTAAGTCAGCAACGTTTCTAGAAGGCAGGAACTTCTTTCTCGCAGTCTGTTTTTGACGTAGTTTTCTGTGAATTTCAGTGGTGAACCAGACGGGGTAAGAGCCTAAGCACTTAGGAGAGAAGGTAACGTAACAAGGAAGAAGATGAGATAAAATGGTATAGAAAGTGTTGAGTGCTTGGTCACACGTAAATGGAGAGAGGAGGGGGACCCAGTTGATTGACGTCAGGGCTGAGTAAAGACCTTCGAAGTTCGCCTTACGAAAATTGAACGTGGTAGGCTTGCGAGCGACAGGAGGGTGGAGTCGGGATATCTGAACATAACTGAAAAACTTTGTCAACAATACTTGGGATTTTTTCGGAACTTTCCAAAATTGTGTATTATTTTATTACTTAGAAGAGTACCTCTAACATGCACTTAGGAGGGTTTTCGGGTAAATTTTGAAGCCAGTATTTTGTAGAGCTGCACCGTCATGATTTTATTCAGATTTTTCCGTTGAATGGGTTCTGGGAACGAGACTACGCGCACATTCGGAGGCTAAATTTTTAGCCCCCTACGTTTCATAAAATGTGAGAAATAGGATCAGCATCCAAAAGTAATAGTCGAGTCCTCTCACATGATCTTATTGTGTGTAAAAACATTTTACACCTCCTTTTTATATATATGGGAAGCCCCTCTTAAACCAACTGCAAAATGATGCAGCCTATTGTCTGTAAAGGGATTCACGGGCCGCACGTCCTCACTAAATTTTGTGCAAATAGCTTCAGACGTTTCCGAATAAATCAGGTGTCGCACACAAACAGACATCGAATCGATCCTAATCATGTTTTTTTTTAATTTAGCATAATACTGGAAAGTTTCGTGGAAATCCAGCATCGTAAGCCAGAATTAACGAAAATATTTGAGCCAATTATTTGCGTAAATAGCTCTTGAAACAAGTCGGGAAACCGGAAGCTGGACGCTTCAGGTGTGAAAGGTTTTGTGTATTTCTTATATAAACATATTTGAGTGTGCATTTCTCCCATTAGTACGTAGCACGTAATATATGCATATATTATGTGAGAGCATCCATATCCATTCATAGTTTTGAATTTGCAGAGAAGTGACAACTTTGACCTATTATAACTTTGTTAGTAATCGTGCGATTTTCACCAAATTTGGTAGGATCATGCTCTATGTTATACCCTATATTGTTGCAATTTCGTGGTACTAGATTGAACTAAATTCGGCGTAAACGGATGTAACTCACTGTATGCGTGAGCGTTCACAGTTCCCAGCAAATTTGGTGTCAATCGCTGCAACAGTCTCTGAGAAAAATGCGCGACGGGCAGACAGACAGTAAACCGATTTTAATAAGGTCTTATTTTACACAAAACCTTAAAAAGCGCAAGTGAAACTGCCATGCATTCAAAATCAGTTCGCTATCAATCGCTATCAAATATTAGGCACTACAGCACTTTTCACACGCATGTGGAAGGCGAGTCAAAAGTAATGCCAAAGTATGACAAAGAGAACGCCCAGATTTGTTTTGAACATCTTTGTAATTGATGAATCTTAAGCATCTACCTGAAGATCCTCCAAAATCGACCCCCAAACTCCCAATAAATGAAAAACAAGATATATATTTTGAAATTCATTTTTATTGAATATTTTTTTAATTTTTTTTCTCATAATTCTTTTCTCTTCATTCATAAATTTGTATTACATTTTCATTTTTCTCAATGTACATTCTTAAGTTTTTCTTTTAATTTGAAAATCAATTTCCAAATTACATACATACACATCTATTTATCATAATATTCTATACACTTTGTACAAAATATTCTACGGATCACAGAACATGTTTACATTAAAATGTAAAAAATATTAATCATATTTATATATTATAATAATTACTAAAATAATCATATTCATGTTTTCGTTTTGAAAGAATGGATGACAGAATATAATAAATGATAAATCAAAACAAAATTCAAGAGGAAAAAAACAAGACAACAAAGTCAAGAAATGAGGGTTTGGGTGGATTGGGTGGTGATTTCAATGTGAAAGGGGTTTAGGGTGTGATGGTACAAAAGAACTTTTGAAAATTAAAACTGAGATATTTCGGGTGTAGATACTTCATTTTTATGTTTTTTTTGTTTTAGATTAAGATTTACTGAAATCAAATGTTAGAAGAAGTAAAAAGGTGTGATAAGCGCCGGCAGGAAACTCTGTTTGAAGGAAATTATAACACTTAGGAAAAAGTATTGCAATGTCAAGTTCCTGCCGCTGAGAGGCTTTCCCACCTGGTTCCTCCTTCCATGTAAAAGGAAAATCTGGGATTCATTCGAAGTTTGAAGGGAGGAATTGCATTTGTCTGCTCTATGGAAATGATGGGATGAGGGAGGAGGTTATATTTAATGATGACATGTCCCTTGTTTTTGCATCTTCAACAACATGTGCTTATCTCTCTACATACATACTTATAATGGAGTTTTTGTTTTAGTTGAATAAATTGCATCTGAGCCTGAACTTAATTTATTAAAAATGTTCACCTGATTTTACACTACATAACTAATAGTTTAGGTTTTTAATTCTTCTCGTTTTACAACTAAAAAGAACTAACAGCTTTATCGATCACGTTTGTCTGTCACCTGTAAGAAAGAAGGGAAAATTTCTGATTAGTGAAATGCTGGTTTTATGTGGGAGGAGTGGAGTAGATTAATTGAGATTTTCGTGGGGCGGACTTTGGTTTTCCAGTTTTTCTATTATTTTAACTCGAGATTTGAAAAAGGTCTTTAACTTTGCGCTTTGGGGCAGTGTGGCTACCATCAGAAATTTTAAATTTGGTATTAATTCACATTTTGTAAGGGGAGCTATGTAGGTTGGTGTTTTCGATTGTTTCTAACGTACCTTGGTCTATCGAATGGGTCTCAGCTTTCGAGTGAAAACGAATGGCATGGAATGGAAATTTCTGCTCAAATACGCGAATGGAGGGGAACAGACTAGCCAAGTCCCTCATTTATACGCAATGGGGCATTCTACCTCACGTAAACACCGAGCGCCCAGTCATTACAATAGCGTTTGATCCATGCAACGAACCGCCCGCCGCGCCATACAACAATAAACAACGTGATTTGCCCAGCCAATTTCACACAACAATCATAGCCGCACCAGCGGAGAGGGTCACGCTAAAGTCACGCAGAAATATATCGCCATGGCTGTGGCGCGTTTTTTCAGCTGCCCGCTCGCCTCTTTCATAATAAGCATCGCCATTTCTTCCCAAGCTTCAAAGACTCGCCCCAGACGAATAAAGCGCTTGTGGAGTGTATCTTTTCCCATCCTTGATGACAAACAAATTACCATATGGTCGCGTCATTTAGCGAGACACAAAGATCAACACCTGCAAGACCTTTGGCTCATTTTAATGTGGAGGCCATAAAAAAGTTTATTTTCTGAAATGAACATCAGGAAATGGACGGGCTGGCGAACGGCGCCGTGCAAATTGTATCTGGTCTTAAACGTTGCGTTTGTGATTATCTTTGGCTAAGTTTTGGACAGAGTGGCGCAGAAGTAGCAACGTTTAGAGCTTGAGAGATCTGGATATCTGTTGCGATCCCCTGCCTCCTCGGCCAGTCGCCGGAATGGAAGAATCGACAGCAATTGCTGTCTATCATCGCTCATGACTGGAGGCCATAAACGGCACAGAATAATTCGAAATAATAGAAGCAACGCTGCCACCCGCTACGATGAATCTAGGCCTCACCTCAAGCGGGTCGAATGGGATGAGATTTTACAGTGCGTCCCGTCTGACGTGGGCCCGGAAAGCAAAATGTAAGGAATAGTTTGAAACAAGTAGATTTCGTCCAACTAGCGGGGTCTGAGAAAATATTTATGGGGCTATGGCCAGAATTAAAAGAACATTCTTTAGACTGCTCAGGACTGCGTTATTCCCGTCTAGAGAGCTTGGATGTAGCTCATTTTGCAAAACTTTACTGCAACGTCCGTTCTAATTGTTCGAAATTTTTTGCAACCCCAGTCAACTATCCATTGTGCAACACGCCATCACGAGGTGGAGTTTTGTCAAGATCGCCTGAGATCGTGTCGACCGTTTAGTTGCAAAATGCAGGCTAGCGAGCAGCGGGGTTCCAAGTGGAGGCCACAATTAAGTCCATCATTAACCTCAATGATACAGCGAGCACACAAGATAACTGGCGCGATCTTCATTCATCTATTTCTGGCAAAGATGCAGTCCATGGACGCAGTGTCCTTAGCCTCCTCGACCTGATCAAATGCTTCCGTTATGGGAGGTGCAGAAGCGGTTTAAGATCAGCTCCCCATGTTCCAATGGTACAAGACGGAGGTGCACGTGCAGAATTTTCTCCCGCCGCTACGGTTCGAAGCTCGATTCCAGATGGCATGAGCACGTCGATCGGGCGTCCGATGGAAGCATGATAGATTGCCAACAACACAAAGCAACTACGTGGGGCCATTAAATCTCCACTTTTTGCAACAGTCCAGGCATTAGACAGGCTTGTCGGCGTAATTACAGAAAACCTGGCGTTTGATTGTCCGTCGATCAAGATGGTATGCACACGGAGTTTGGCAGGGGGGCTAAGACCTTCTCTCGGTCTCGAAATGAACGGCCCCAAAATCGGTGAAATTTTTACAACGTGATGACGTGATTTCGAAATACGATTTTCGCAGGTGTTCAGAGATTTTAAAACATGACTCTCGGGTTTCTGTCTATTTTTTCTCGGTGCTTTGTTTTTTGTTGGTTTTGTTGTTTTTCTGTTTTGTTGTTGGCTCAGCCATCGATGCTGAGACGAGGCGCGCAGCTGAGCTCTTTAATATTCAATGGGGCAAGATGCGGAGGCGCTATTTGGCGACTGATTGTGCATAAGCGAGATGAGCTGGGCGGACTGGGAATGGACGTGACGACCAAGGAATGAGTGTTTTGCTAACGGGAACAAACATTTCGGACGGGCGGACTCAAATATTTGAGTAATGACATTGCCCTGCGGCGACAGACATTCAGTCAACGAATTTGGCAGTGCTGAACAGTTTTAGGCGACATACCTGATTACTTGCGCGATTATGATATAACCGAAATGGAAAGTATGAGTCAGTCATGGTTTTCGCAATTTAAAATCGTCTTTAATAAACTCGAGTTAGCTTGCGGCGTAGAGTCCCCGCTTGGCTCCCAGATTGGATAAAGATTCGATGCTCAACCGCAGATCGGCAAATCAGAAATTAGCGAATGCCCTCTAAGTAACAAATCACAGATATACCTCAATTAAAGAAATTTATTCTGCGGGAAATAGTTGGTGGCATATTTCTACCGAAAGGTCTAAATTTACTTATTCTTTCAAATATTTTTTCTGCCTCCTGTTCACTCCTTTATAAAGTACAGGGTGCCCACGCAGACTTCTTCTTTTTGAGGATTACTGGGGCGATCTAAGAAGAACTAACGCCGCCAGCAATTAAATTTACAGAACGCGAAATGACTCCCTTTAGGTATCCCAGGCAGGAAGGAATAATGCTACTGAAGAAGCTGCCTTCAACGTATACCATAGGGTTTTTCAAAAACTGACACCAAAGTCTCCCTCATCGTACTCAATTAGACCAAAAATCCTTAATCCTTTGAAACTTACCGTATGTGAATGTGATGAGTTTGAGTGAAGGTTCGCCTCGGCGGGTGTGGTGAGTGGGCTGCTATGAGTCGATGACAGAATTGTATTTGGGCTGGGCCGATCAGACAAGGGCTGACGTTGACACGCAGGACTAGAGGACACTGTATTGCTGGCGGCTAGAAGCGCCACGCTGCTGGGGAGATTCTCCATTTGCTGGTTCTGCGTCTCAACATCGAGCACTGCGGCGGCATCGAAACTATTCACGGCGGGATGGGTTTCCAACTCTTTTTGAAGATCACAAATGTAATCGATCACGTGCTGGATTATCTCCAATTTGGAGAGTTTACGGTTTTTCGGCATGAACGGCACTAGATCCTTGAGTTTCGAAAGGTACATTTGAATCTCGGCATTCTCGCCGTCCCGATGCCGTGAAACGCGACCGTTAATAATAGCCGGAACGGACGCACCGGTTGCACAAACTGCTGTAATAGCCTTCATAGTAACTTTCAAGTTTCTTTTTTCTTCTAAATCACAAAAATGCGCTTCTAATTTATTGAAGGGTGTTCACACTAGGTCACTGATACGCCTGCACTGTATGACGACTTATCCACAAGTATCCAGTTAAATATTCCAGGTAATGCGCTAACTACACAAAACTTTATCCACTTCGATGATATTACCAACAACCAATGGTTTTCTCACTACCAATTATTCGGCACTGCACAAGAACTGAGTGTGGGACCACGCAAAGCCAAGCCGACGTTAGCACTCGAGACGACAACTCGAAATGACGTTCATTTCCCCCAGCGCGGCTTTTATACGGAATCGGTTACTCCGCCTCTCAGCCAATCAGATCGCTTGAAAGTCAGATATCTTTCGTATTGCAAATTCCCCTTTGAACGAAATCACGAAGATGCCCCGCCACCGCGGCCAATTCTCCTCGTGACGGGCTACTGACCAATGGGGTGCGAGCGCGATGTGCATTTGGTTGATTATAGCCGAACAATACCCGACAGAATCGCGATTGTGGACGGTTTGTCTTTCGTTTTTGTTTTGCAAGCCGTGCTCATAATCGTCCCGTAATTATCGTTATCGGTCGTGAGGAGGTCGCACAGGTTAATGTTTTGACTGAGCTGGAATCGTGGAGCGACGGGAAAAAGTCCCCAAGCGCCCGCGAGGTAAGAATTCCGAGTTATTTGTGCATCTTGTCGTTGCAGAGAGGGGAAGGGCGCAAGGGGTGCGACCAATTGAAATATGTAAAGCGAAGCGCCGGTCGCCCCGGCTGTTGACAGCTGCTTTGTTTTGCGGAGATTCTTGCATGGCCTGGGTTGCGGGACTACCTGTTGAATGTTTTGTTGCATGCGATATGGGAAAATTCGAGCAGAGAGTGCTGCCGTGGTTTTGGCTTGATACTGGCCGCGTTCAGAGCCATGGAGGGTAGCGAAGTTGCAGCTGAAGATCAGATGGCGAATTCCCGACAATGCCGGGGAAGGCATTTCAGCCCTTTGTGCTCGGCAGTCGTGACCGTGAGAAAATTCATTCGGGGTGAACTGAGTTATTTCACTCGGTGGCCGGGTGTTTTGGTGGGAAGAAATCGCTGATTTGACTTTGAATCACTTTCAGGATTTGTCAACCACGAACATGTTTCGATTACGAACATTAATATTTAGTGTTTCCCCTTGAAATTATAGTGAATTAACGACTTAGCGGGCAATTGAAAAAGAAATCTCGGACTACATAGTAATCAACAGCGGGAAACAATCCTCGAAGCAACCTCCAATTTACCAAACAATTGATAACGGTTTGATTTTCAAATGCGGATGCATTGATTTTTATGCTTCCACAAATGGCCTAACATGTCAATGTTAGTCAATTTAATCTTTGAAATTTAACGCAACTTTACATAAACAAATCTGTGGACTAGCAACCTGCAGATTTTCACTTTTCGATTGCTATGGAAAAGCTATCCATGCTTTTGCTAAGAATAGACTTGCCGCCAACGACCTTTGGCTATCATAACAAGCCTCGAATTGATTTTTGGAATGTGTGGACGCTTCTCGAAAATGCCATCGAGGGCCTCCAGAATGCTAGCTTTCAGCAACTTGAGGATGAGTTCCAGCGTTACAGGCTGGACATACTGGGGTGGAGTGAGATTAGATTATGGCACTCTGGAGAACATTCCTTTCTTTCTAGGGCCACCATATTATTGTACTCCGTAGAGCCCGGCGTAAGTAAACGGGAATCCCCTGTTGGATTATTATTATTCTGTTAAGGAGCACTACGTCCTTAAAGAACTATTGTCCCCCTTTTGCTAGTTATAGTGTACCTATTAATCGTAGTTTCTCAAGCATGGAATGGTTAGGAATTTTAGTATATTTCCTACTTCCAGATCTTTCAACTCTGGATTTGGTATTAATAGTTCTTTCAGATGCCTCAACCTGCCTGACACTGACCCGAAACCTGTAGACGGTTTCACCACACTCCGCAAAGAACCTGCTGACTGTGTGCATAGATATCCAGGTGATAGTTTAGCCAGTGAGAACTCCCACTATGATTCGGAGGTTCTTTTTGATGAGGTTTAAGCAATCTTTTGTGCGCTTAAGTTCGTATCCCCCAATAATCACCCGGGACGGCTTCATTTTTGGTAGAGTCGCCCAGTATAGTTCCCTCAACCGTTCCCCTTCCTTTTTAAATGTCATAGCCATGAACCTGGCTCATGCAAAGGCGTCGCTTATCCCTTCTTGGCTGGTTCCTTCGCTGCCTCATTGCCTATAAACCCAATATGGCCTGGAAACCAGAGTATCCAGATGTTGTTGAACAAGCCGAGCGTATTCAGTCTCTCAAGGCATTCCCATACCAGTTTAGAGTTCATCTGGTTGGAGTTAAGCGCCTTGATCGCTGCTTACCTGTTGATGAGAATAGTAACGTTCTGCCTCTTGTAGTTCCTTTGAGGATTAAAAGAGGCACATCAGTCTATGGCGTATATTTCCGCCTGGAATATGCTAGTGTGCTTACCCATAGGCTCCAAATACATTTTCCGTGGACTAAGGACACCGCCACCCGCTCTCTCTACTGTGAGGGGTCCGTCACTGTACCAAGTAATCAGTTGCTGGTTTAAACCGTATGTCACAGCCACGCTCTGCTAGTTTGCCTTGTTACTCCAACGTGTTTCAAACTTTATCGAAGTGAATTCTCTTTGGTGTCAATAATTCGGGGTACCGCCTAGAATGAATATGTATCTTTCTTCGATTTAGGGAGCTCCCGGCCTCAGTGATACTCCCGACCATCGTGAATATTGCCCTCCTTGCCTGCGTCTGTATGTGCAGATGGAGAGTTGCTAATACCAGAAGGACCTCCAAGAATGCCGTTGGGGATGTCCTCGTCGCCCCACTGATACACAAATAAGCCAGTCTTTGGAGTTTGGGTAACTGGCTTGTGTGCTGAGTTCATATACCTCATACAAGAACCGTGGGTTGTTGGTGGGGTAGTCAGGGGCCTAAATTTCCAACATGCTGACCTATTGTATGCCAATGGAAGCGATCAACCTCGCACCTGCATGGTAGTCTCAAAAGACTTCCAGGCTAATTTGTTTAACGACCTATGTGATGGCGACACCAACAGAGAGATAAAGAGATACTATGGGTGCTTTGCAAATTTCCCCTATGACGCAAAAGAAGTTCCCAGTAGAACATTCATCAGAGCTATCCAATATGCCAAAAGTAGTGGCATGGGGGTAATAGCAGGATGTAATGTCAACGCTCACCACATATGCTGCGGAAGTTCCAACATCAATGCAAGAGGATCGAGACTGTTGGAGTATCTAATAGGGACCGATTTGCCGATCCTAAATTTGGGTAATGAACCCACTTTCTTCAACGTGGTCAGACGAGAGGTCATCGACATCAAGGTGGCATTTCCTGACATCGCGGCTCTGATCGGAGAGTGGAGAGTATCAAACGATATCACACTCTCGGATCACAGACGCATTGATTACGTAATTGGGATGGATCCACCTCCACCCATTCCATTTCGAAATCCGTGGAAGACAGATTGGGTGATGTATAAAATAGAATTGAGCGCCCGAGTCACGATCCCTGGGAAGCGCATCAAATCCATTGCTGGAATTGATAAGACAACCCAGATGATCACAACTAGTATGAGAGAAGCTTGCGGTCAAAGTTGTCCACTCAAGATGCCAAAGAAGGGTAAAACACCGTGGTGGAACTCGGATTTGGCAAAACAGCGGAAAACGACAAGGATGCTCCTCAATCGTGCTCTGAAGGCTGATTCGGGCGCTAGCTGGAATAGCTATAAAGAAGCACAGAAGACTCCAAAGAAAAGCATAAGATTGGCTAAACGATCATCATGGAGACGCTTTTGCGAAGAGACTAACTCTCTTGGGGCAACCTCAAAGCTGAAGCGGATTCTGGTCAAAGAACGTAGCCAGAAATTGGATTATTTACGTTTACAGAACGGGAAGTACACAGAAAGCGATGAACAAACGGCAAACCATTTGCTTGAAGTGCACTTCCCAGGCAACATCCAAAATCGAATCTCGGGGCCAACAGGTGCATAAAGCCCTCAACCAAGAGACTGGAATCTGGCGTGCAAAGCAGTATCACTGTAGCGAGTAAAATGGGCATTTAACTCGTTCCATAGATACAAATCTGCAGGTCCGGCTGACATCATCCCTGCGCTAGTAATAGAGGGAATAGATGCTCTGGGTCTACACATTCGGAATATATATCGCGCATGCCCAGCAATTAAATGGCGTGATGTGAAAGTGTTATTCCCTCCCAAACCAGGAAAACCCACCTACACAGACGCAAAAAGCTTTCGATTGATCAGCCTAACGTCCTTTCTGCTAAAAGGACTAGAAAGACTAGTAGATCGGTTCATAAGGGATACACATATTCCTAAGTGACCACTTCACCATAGGCAACACGCCTACCAGAAACGCAAATCCAAGGAGACAGCACTCCATGAACTTACGGCAAAAATTGAAAAGGCGATGTCCGAAAAAGAATACGCCTTAAGCGCATTCATGGACATGGAAGGTGCCTTCAATTATGCTTCATTCGCGGCAATTTGTGATGCGGCAAGATAGCATGGAATCGAACCGCTGCTAATCAGTCGGATCCTTCACATGCTAGAGTGGAGAATAATCCACATATCGGCCAGAAGTCAATTGAAGCAAGATGTCTCTCTCCACTGTTATCGCTCTTGGTAATGGATACCCTGCTGTGACTCCTGGAGGACAAAAAAGTTTTCGCGCAAGCATTTGCGAACGACCTAGCCTTAATAATTACCGATTGATTGCTTTACTGAAGGAATGCGATAGGTAAGACCTAGGGACTTTCACGCAAACGGATATACTGGATGTATACATCCATAATAAAACCCATTTTGATGTATGCATGCATGTGCATGTGGGTGCCGGGGCACTCTAACATCGCCGGTAATGAGGAGGCTGACAGACTGGGTCTGGGGACGAGGGTCTGGATCTACAATGGTGGGGCCAGAACCAGTTCTCGGAATGCGATCATCTACTGTCAAGTCTACTCTGAAGGGTGAAATTGCAAGAATTCACGCAATCGAGTGGAGAAATTTGGAGTCTTGCTGACAAGCGAAAATCCTTGTGAAAGAGCCTAGGGCCACTAGAGCAGTATTTTTGTTGTCCCTTAAGAAGTGTGACATGAAAACCCTAGTGGGGCTTTTCACGGAACACTGCTGCTTAAACTACCATATGGAAAAGATTGGGGTAGTGGTTTCGGCTATGTGCAGCCAATGTGAGGAGGAGGAGGAGACGGCCCTGCACTTTTTATGCAGCTGCCCGGCATCCTCAGATCTCAGACGAAGACACCTTGGCAAAGTTTTCTTCAATGAAGAATCTGCACACTCTCTGCCTCTGGAGAATGTTCTCAGATTCACAAAAGCCTGCCAGCACCATAGGCGGGAAGCCATTGAATAGGCAATTTACGGGGATAGTACAATGGGTCTAACAATGGCCTGTGTGTTCGGAGCTGCGGCTTCCCCCAGTAAACTAAACTAACTCAGTTCTTTCAGCCCAAATTACCGCCCCATAGGTAATTATTGGACTTACTATTGCAGTATATATCCAAAGTAGTATCTTCAGGCTGCAACACCATTTTTTCCTCCTGGACCTACAAGTCATCAGAGCCCTCGTAGCTTTCCGGCAAGTGTTTCCGACAGCGCGTAATTCTCAAATATTTGACCTCTGTTTCTCGTTTCACGTCACGTGTCATGTAATCTTATGGATTTCAGGCGATCAAGCTTACGTTTCCTAGTGAATGGTACTATGGTGGTTTTGGCTGGATTGATACGCAGTCCCACCTTCCTGCACCAGGCATTGGTAACCCTTAGTCCAGTTCGGATTCTATCACATAGGGTATCCTCATATTTGCTCCGACAGATTCTTTTTATTGTTGGATTAATGCTTACGGCAACTTCAAGGCGCGCCCTCGTCCTTCGGAGAGGGTTCAGGGAGGATATTGGCCGTAATGCCGGGTTTGCATGCATGTCAGGCCTCAACAAGCGGTTGCAAGAGTTTGACTTGGATTGTGTACAGTAGATCCAATAATTGGACACCAATCTACTCGATCAGTTTTCGGTAATAGATATACTATAAGTGATATTTTTACGAATATTGGTATGTCACTTTATTCACTGACTCCTTTTAAACTTTTCTGTTACCCCCAAAAAAAATCCACGTTGTTTACCATCCAGGTACTCAGAGCCAGATTTGTAGTTCAAAATAAATTAAAAAAAAAAAATTAAATTAAGTTATGCTTCACGAAAGTATTTAACCCTTAGCCCATAAACCTGGTTCGTTTGTGTCCGGCCAAAAGCAAATATAGCTGTATTTTTTGGAATCGCGTCGGGAGGTCGCCACTTTTGCTTTGTAAAAAAAACTATCGGCCCTAAGCATTCGCCTACCGATTCTCGGCACGGCAGTGTCAATCAAGACAAGTCAAATTTGTGTGTCAAAAGTGTAAGTAAAATTTTTTGCGAATTTCAAATTTTAAAACGTTTGTTGTGAGCGAAAAAGCACCAGAAAAGTTCCAGCACACAATAAAATGCGAAATTATTTTAGTAGATTCTTCGGAGAAGATGGAGCAGCGGACGAGCGAAGAAGTTCATCGTATCCTCGGGAGAAAGTAAATAATTTCGGTGGCGAGGACAGTGAAGACGAAATTGATACTGCAGAAGAAGATGACAGCTGCCGTTCCGAAGCAAGCGTGTCCGATGTAGAATCTGAAGAAGTGGACGATGACTAAACAAACGAAAACGTAAACGAGCAACAAAATGCTCCGGCAAGAAGACGGAAATACGCCTATGGCAAACACAAACATAAGTGTTTCCAGGATCAGGAAGTAAAAGGCCGCCGATCAACGGTAACAGAAATTTTGCCGGAAGTTTTTGGTGATGCTGCCACCTCGCGTACACCACTAGAAGCTTGGAGCGCGTTGTTTACGCATGAGATTTTGGAGGTAATTTTAAAAAATACCAACGCTGGAATTGAAAGAAACTTGGCTGCCCAATCGAATATTAATGATTTGATGTTGATTTGATTTGATTTGACGATAAAAACACACGGGTTGAAAGACGAGCTGCAGATGCTCTGGCACCAATTCGCGGAATTTGGGATATTTTTGTGTTAAACTGCCAAAATAATTATCAGCCAAATGATATTTTGACCATAAACGAACAGCTTTTAGCCGTTTTTCTGCGCGGGTATATATAAAATGGTAATCGGCCCGTTATGGAATTAAAATTGTTTTGATGAATAATGCCAAAAAGGTTTTACACGGTAAATGCTTTTTCATATATGAGGCAACTGCCAGTTGACCACGGCGAAGGTGTACCAACATACTACGGGCGTAAATTGAGTGAGCCGATTCAGGACGCTCCTTGGCACATGTGACAGCTGCTTCACTGGTTCGAACTGTTCAACAAGTTGAAGAAATATCATGGATCGACCAAGGTTGATACAATCCGAAAAAAGCACGAACGAAATTCTGCAACCTTCAAATGTCTTCGATTGGTATAACTAGATGTGGATATGACGGGGATAATATGATATTTTGCTTTCTTTTTGTCAAAAGAAAAAGTTTGTTGATGTTGTCCTCGAAACACAAGACTGGGAAACAATTCGCAGACAGCGATTAATGATTGTTTTCCACAATGAAACAAAATGTGGAACAGACATCTTTGATCAACTGTGCCGGCGTAAACTCGTGTATATTTTACAATCTCTGAAAAGAAAATGGCAGTTTAAACAAGCGAGAATTTTTGAAAAACCTTGCGTTATCGCTTATCAAAACGCATCTTGAATAGCACGCGACACAGGCTGGAATTCATTAATTGCTATTACAGAATATTCCCGAGGTGCTTAGTACCAACGATGTAAAGGTCGGTTCGAATAAGTTGAAGGAAAAGCTTTTTTTGCTCGACAGACAAAGATCGTAAAACTAACATTTGCTGCAAGAAATGCAAAAACCGAATATGCGAGGATCATCGTACTTCGTGCTGCACTTTTTTCAATGAAAATCATTACCAAACATGAGAGTTGACTTTTCCTTAAAACATTAGCACATTTTGGGCAGTTATACATTTTCTACAACTTGGACCACATATTTCCAGGAAATTTTTTTGGCAATTTTGGGGTCGACAAATGAAGCATTTGAAGCACTCTTCCCCTTGAAAGTCTTGTTTCAATTATGTATTTTATGGCATTATTCGTCTAGAAGTTATAATTTAAATAAATGAAGAAGAATTTTAACTGAGTTATTTCACTTGGGATTACATAGCATGGCCCGTTTTTCGTGAATAGTGTCAAAAAGCTTCCGGTCACAATTTCCCACTCCCTCAATCATTTAACCTCAGACTTTATACCATTTTCGGAAACTACATAAAATTTCTTATAAATGGATATTTTCCAATTGCCCAGGTCATCATCGCTTTCAAGATATATTTGTTTAAATTTTAAAGAAATTTCAAAATCGATTTTTTATCAAAATTTCAATATGCATTATTTTAAGCGCACTTCAAACTTACAATTTTGATAAAATTTTGATAAAATTCAAACTTACCAACCAACCAACAACATCAAATAACATCAAACCGCACTGGTCAAACGGGAAAAATAAAGATAGGAGAATACAACTTTGAGACCGTTGATAATTTCTCCTATCTAGGATCGAAAATAACAACCGATAACAGCTACGATGATGAAATCCGCGCACGGTTGTTGACTGCCAACGGAGCCTATTTCAGCTTACAAAAGCTGTTCGAAACGTCATAGGGTCAACGCTGTTACTGTACAATGATCTTGCCAGTCTTCATGTATTCCTCGGAACCTTGAGTTCTTAGCAAGAAAAATTGCGAACTCTTGGCCGCGTTCGAGAGAAGAATCCTCCGTAGAATTTTTGGCCCCCTACATGAGGATGGACGATTTCGTAGCCTACATAACGACAATATCTATGAGCGGCACCATGATCGTCCGGTTGTGGATAAAATCCGGCTCAATATGTTACGGTGGGCGGGCCACTAAATCCATATGAATGAGGATGATCCAGCCCGGAAAGTCTATAAGGGCAATATCTATGGTAGAAAAAGAAGACGAGGAAGACCCTGCCTAAGATGGAGCGATGGCAGGTCAGGACGCCAGACAGCTTTTAGAGATATCGAATTGGTGGAGCTCGGCGCAAAACCGGGATGTCTGGAGTTCTTTATTAAGGCACGGATAAGCTTCCTCAATACATTCGCAAGTCCGGTCCATTGAGTGGGGGTACTGCCTGTTAGATATATCATAGTGTGCCCCAGACTTCAATCTTATTGAGAGTCTCTGAGGCGAACTTAAACGAAAAATTTTGAAGATAGTTTGCCAAAACAAATCGCAGTTGACCAGAAGGATTCAAAAAGTTATCAAGAATAATGCCGGATATTCAAGGTATTGAATGCATTGTAGCTAATTAAATTTAAAACGGAATTTTAATGTTAATTATTAAGTTTGTTCGACGCACCTATTATTATGACCATTTGAAAATAGCTGTTTTTTACAAATTAGTTAAATTTTTAGGTTTTCTTTACAGTTTGTAAAGCTTTTAATTTTTGTTATGATGATGAAGTATGTTTATGTTGAAAACTAATTTAATTTTTGAACGATAATAGAAAAGGATATGAAAACCAAGCTTGTTTGAGAATAAAAAAGCTCACACCTACTATTTTGTTCTGGTGTGTATATGTGCAAAACCTATTTCTGTGTCTTTTTTCCTCATTTGTTTATATAGCATTTTCTTATTGATGCAATTGCTTTTTTGGATACGATCTTCGCTTTAAAGGAAAAAAATCATGCGAGCAATATCCGTTATATTGAAATGTACTAATTGACTGGTGGTGACACACAGGGCAGGACACAGGGCAATATCTATGGTAGAAAAAGAAGACGAGGCAGACCCTGCCTAAGATGGAGCGATGGCGTAGGTCAGGACGCCAGGCAGCTTTTAGGGATATCGAATTGGTGGACCTCGGCTCAAAACCGGGATGTCTGGAGTTCCTTATTAAGGCAGGCCTAGACCGGATACCGGTTGTTGCGCCGTTGATGATGATGATTTATTGACTATTCTCGTAGTAAAGAATTATATGCGCAAAATATTTTCAGTTGCCAGGTGCTATGCACCTATCAAAAAAGGAACTCCATTGATCACAGTAATAAGAGAGAATGGTTTGGGAATCGGTGCAATTGCAACAAAACTTAATCGTCATCAAAATACGATTAGAGCTTTCAAGAAGATCTATAAAATTATAGTGCTGTAAGGCAAAGTGGCAGAAAGCCGTCCATTGATGACCAGCACAAGCGGGGTATTCGACGTTTATCAGCAAATAAGGAAAAGAGTTGTATGGCACTGGGGACCAGGAATAGGATCTGTCAAATATTACATGAATATCGAAACGCTTAATACGCTTCGCGGATAGCGAAACCTATGTTGAAACCAATCCATACAATAGGCCGATTGCCATTTGTCATTTTCAAAAATGGAGGACGGTTTCCGACTATGAGGGATTTGAATGTCACTCTGCAGGACGAATGGCGGAAAATTGATGAAAATCTCTTAAAATCAATAATTGGTTCAATGCCATCCAGGCTAGGAAAAGTGATTTCTAACAACATTGAGAATAAGTTGATGAACTGCTTGGTGTAATTGGTCGCCTCCATATTTAACCAATTTGGCTGTATTTGCATCAGCTTCCTTGCACGGATTGTTTTTTCAATACTTGGTGGTGGAAATATTTGTCCGTCCCGCAGCGATCACCGAAAGAGGCAGCGAGGGCTGACATACCCGATGTGACACCGGGACGTCCAAATAAAGAGGAAGCCTTATACGGAGATGGCAACTCTAATACCTTGTAGTGCCCCTGTTCTGAAAGAAAGCTCAGTCAGAATCGCTAGTCCTGAGCAGATGGATTCGCACACAAACCCAGTGCAGGTGCAGTCGACCGTCCTAGCTAGAGCCGAAGAGGAAAGATTCGTCAGGAAATGCGCAGCAGTGGTGAAGCCTATGCGGTCGGCAACGTTCCTCTAGAGGAACGTCAACAAACGTCAAAAACGGGCTGATAGAACTGGAGGAACTATTGGACCGAATCTGCTTCCATGAGCGGACGTGGGGAGCAACGTAACACGATTGGAGAGCAGAAACAGCCGCATTCCTCGCTGAGAACGCTGCTTGCGTCAAACGGTCCGCAGATCGCCCACTACAAAGCGAACTGGGTAAAAAGCGGAAGGAGGGCGACGGGCCTGAAGGAGACTTTATAGAAGTAGTTTCCAGGGCCCAAAAAAGAAGGCAAAGAAGGAAAAAAGGAAACAACTGACTACGCCGCCAGAGACACAGCCGTCCAAAGACAAGTAGGCTGCAATCCAAAAGCCAGGAGCAGAAAAGACGAGGAAACGAAGAAAGACTAGACCGTCGGCTCTGCTCATTAAACCAACGGAAGGCAAGACAATTGCGGAAGTCTTTAGTGAAATTCGCTACAGGAGGAAACCCGAAGACAACGGAACATAGGTGGCTTCCATACGGAAAACGAGGAGTGGCGGAGTCCTCATCGAACTGGGCCCAAAGACGACTAGCAAGAGTACGTTCTGCGTAGTGGTCAAGGGGTTATTGGGGGATAGGGCTCTTGTTTCTAGCCTTGAGCCCATATGCTATCTAAAAATCCGGGATCTTGACTGCCTCACAGAAAAGGTCAAATTGGAGGAGGCGATAAAGCGTGAATGTCCTGAGGTAACCAATGCCAGGATAGATGTCACCTATGTAAATGCTCGAGGCCAAAAGATCGCGTTGGTGGAAGTCCCCGAGCAATATGCGAGGAAAGTCCTTAGCAGCAGGAGAGTCAAAATTGGATGGGTAGTATGCAGGGTACGAATGCGGATAGTATTGACCAAGTGCTACAGGTGTCTGGACTATCGAGACACGTCAGCAGCTTGCAAGGGACCGGACAGGAGGATAGAATGCCGTAAATGCGGCCAAGTTGGTCATCAAGCGAAAACCTGCAACGAAAGCGAGAGTTGCGTTCTCTGCAGGGATTGTGGCGCGTCTGGCAAGAGCGTCGCTCACATAACAAGCTCGAGACGGTGTTCAATCTTCTAGGCGGAATTGGAAAAGGCTAGGGTGCGAATGGCATGATCCGCATTTTACAAATTAACATGCACCGGAGTGCAACTGCTCGTCAGTTGCTAGTACAGTTCGCTGCGGAAGTAAATGCTGAGTGCTAATTAGCAAACAATACCGAAACAAGGACCCGTCCTCATGGCATCTCGACTTATCGGGTTGCCATCTGGGTTATCTGAAAGCGACTCCCTGCTCTATGAGACGCTAGAGGGTCAAAGGAGGATGGAAATCACGTCGGGAGTAGCACAGGGATTCATCCTAGGGCCGGACCTCTGGAACGCTTCCTACCATAGCCTGCTGAGACTCGATATGCCCGAGGAGTCGCGCTTGATTCGTTATACAGATGATGTTTCGGCATTTGTTGCCGGACGCACTGTTGAACAGGCTCAAAGCTGATTTGGCATATTGATGCGACAGGTAATCGGATGGATGTCTGGTCGCCGTTTTAGCCTTACGCTGGAAAAAATCGAAGCAGTCGTCCTGACCAGAAGGAGAATCCCGACCCTGCGTCTCATATCGATCGGCGAGTTGACTATAGAGTCAAAACCAGCGGTTTAACGCTTGATTCGAAGACTAGCTTCTTCGAGCAAATCAAAGCAGCAGCGGACAGGGCTGCAGCTGGAGTCGCGGCCTTAAGTCGGCTGATGGCGAATGTTGGAGGTCCTATAATTACTAGGAGACGTTTCCTTATGGGAGCAACGCAGTCGGTTCTGCTCTATGGCGCGGAAGTATGAGCTGACGCCCTTGACAAGGAGGTGCATCGTAAGTGCCTTGTTCAAGTGCCGAGGTGGAGAGCTTTGCGAGTGGCGTCTGCTTATTGCACCGTCTCCGAACCGGCTGTGATGTTGACCGCAGGAGTGATTCCAGTTGCCCTCCAAGGAGCGCAAATATATCTACTGCCGTAAGGGCGAGAACTTAAGACAGGTAGTTGCCCGTTAAGAACGTCATTGCACCCTTACCGAGTGGAAACTCTCTTGGCAAAATGATGGACTGCGCCGCTCATCGACAATTCAGACCCGTGGTTGAACTGAACGCTCGATGAGATTGATTACTTCCTTACCCAAATTCTAAGCAGGCACGGAGGTTTTCAGTCTTACCTGCACAGGATTGCGAAGGCGCGAGAGGTGGGACGGCTTTCGTCAGCAGCTTTATGCAGACACAGGGGAGCTCTCTCCAGACAACATTGTCAGAGAGATGGTGAAGAGCACTGGCATTTGGAATCGTATTGCGCATTCTGTTCGGGCTCTTCTTATTGCGAAAAAATTGAACTCGATCGGCGGCGTAAGGGATTTTCTGAACTAACAAATCCCTTCCCCTCCCATTGCAGAAAGGAATTGCCTGACTTCAAGGCTCCCAAAGCCGAGGGAGCGGGAGAGTTAGCCCAAACTAATGTGTCAAACGGTTCCGGGCTAGTTATCTGATGACAGGGAGGTGTTTACTACTCAAAAAAAAGGGCTATTATTACGACACCCATTTCTCCCTATAGGTATCACCTGATTGTCAGAGGGAATTCTAGGCGGTGCTGTTATTCGAGCTCGGAGTACCATGCCAATGAGATAGTGATTCGCGTCCGTATTGGTCCCTCTATATATTCAGAGATTCATCAAAGCTGAAAGGCGGCGGCGGTCACTCAATACGAGGTCAATTTGGATCAAAGTGGTCCTATCTTGAGTGGATCACGTTTATTGGGGGACCGCTTTCCGCGATATTGATATCATCACTGGGGTAGGCTTTGAGGGTTCTTTCTACTTCCTCGAAGAAGGTATCCTTCTCCGACTCTGCTGTTTCCTCTCTAGGGGCGTGAACGTTAATGAGGCGTATATTTCGAAATTTGCATTGAACAACAATTAAGCACCCGGATTGACCTGAAATGGGGTATAAGAATTGCGAATTTTTTCGTCAAAAATAGATACTTCTTCTGCTGCGTTGGAAGTGCAATTTTCGATACATTGCCTGCAAAATGTTGAGTAACACAAAGATCCGTTTCCGGTCCACCTTTCTAACGGCATGGCAAACGTCCTGTACCCTGAGGTGGTTACTTACAATTTTCCGAAATTCACTTGTTTTCTGTAAGTACTCTTTTGTTTTTCTGATTTATGACTTTTGTGAATATTTTTGTGACCGTACCAATGGCAAGGTTCTTAAGGTGGTTGAGAAGACCAGTTGTTGATGCTTCATTTCCAGCACTCCTGTTAACTGCTGTTTTTATAATAATAATAATCGTTGGCGCAACAATCCATATTGAATCAGGGCCTTGAAGTGTGTTAGAGCACTTCATTCAAGACCGTAACGGTACACTAGGAGGCAATGTGGTCAGCATTGCGCTCGCCCGAGATTATTACCCTGATTTGACTCAGGTACTCATTCACAGCTGAGTCGACTGGTATCCGACGTCAAATCACGATGCAAATTCCACTGCCACCAGCGAGATTTGAACCGCGACCTTCCGTATGACAGCCTAGTGCTCTGCGGTTTTTGCTTTCTTTTTTCTCTTTACACTGCGGACGACTTGGTTGTCAGAGGGGATCCAAGGTGGTGTTGTGATTCGAGCCCATTGCACTATGCCAATGAAATAGTGATCCGACCTTCATTCCCTCCTCTTATATGTTTTGACAATCATTAAGTTTAAGAGGTGGCGGCGTTGGATTAGCACGTAGTCAATTCGGTTAAAAGTGATCCCGTCTGGAGAGGCCCACGTTCGCTTATCGATCTCTTTTCGCCCAAACCAGGTACTTTCAAGGACTATTTCGTATGAGAGTCCTAATTGAATAATCCGCAGCCCATTATCATTGGTGTTTTTATAAAAGCTATGGAAGCCGACGTATCACCTGAATATATGCTCCGTCCATACTTGGCTGTTAAAATTTCCAATATGATTGTAGAAGGTATCTTTCTCAGGCTCTTCAGTCTCCTAAATAGGGGTGTGACCGTTAAGGCTAATATTTCGAAATTTGCTTCTCAATTACTTAAACGCAGTTAGGCTCGGATAATTTGTAAGCGGAGGCGTGTTGAGCTGTGTCTTAAATGGTTCCGCAAGGACTTACGCTTTTCAAGTGTCCAACGAAATTTCAGGACTTATGATTACCAGTCAGCCTCTTTATATACTGAAACCTATGATGCCCAGATTTTATGCATCCTATATTGCTATGTCCGGATAGCTGAGTGGTTAGAGCACAGGGCTGTCATACGGAAGTTCACGGTTCAAATCTCATAGGTGGCAGTGGAGTTTGTATGGGGATTTAACGTCGGATTCCAGTCGACTCAGCTGTGAATGAGTACCTGAGTCAAATCAGGGTAATAATCTCGGGCGAGCGCAATACTGACCACATTGCCTCCAACAACGTACTATTGTAAAATACCGTTACGGTCTTGAATGAAGTGCTCTAACACACTTCAAGGCCCCGATCCAATATGGATTGTTGCACCAGCGATCATTATTATTATTATTCGAACTAGACTATAAGAGTCTGATTGTGCTCAAGGGAAGCGACCATATGGTGCTCCACTTTTTCTTAGATAGAGTGAAATTGAATCTTATCAGGAAACTATAGAGCATCATCTCCATTTTGAGAGCGAAAAACAGTGATGGTCTTCGACCCACATAATATAAAGCAAATACCAGCATCTTCGGTGCGCTTTCCCCCAAGGGAGCTACACGCAGAGCATAATGCATACAGTTGTGGAAGCCCTGTATGGGGGTTCACCCTGGTGAAGGGACTGCAGAGTGAATCCTACTTGCTAGTAACTTTTTCTACACCGTTTACGGAACAATCGAAAGAAAGGGAAGCCAGAGACTTGAACGGAATTGACTTGATACCAGTTCAAGTGAATCTATGCAAACCGGACAGATGAATGATTTGTGGGATGAGATGAGACCTTTCATGGATGAGGTCATGGAAATTGCTGTACCTCCAAGTGCGACTTTTCTCAGAAATATCAAACACGAGGGGATCGAGTCTGTCTTCCATTATATATATTAGACTAAATTTATATCGAAAAATATAAAGATTAGTCAAAATAACCTGAAGCGTGACAAAGGTTCTTCCTATCTGCTGGCAACGAGGCTGACAAAGCTGCAGAAATGCCTCAACATTTTTCTGGTACAAGAGCCATGGGCACGTTTTAACAGGATCTGTGGCATTGGATCAGTAAAGGGGGCTAGGATCTTCCACCATGAAAGATCCATAAGACCGAGGGATTGTGTCCTGATGTCAAGACGGTTAGAGGCAATCATGTTGAAACAGTTCTGTTCACAGGACTTAGTTACGGTCATCGTACAATACCGGCTTAATGGCAAGAGGGAAAACATCATAGCTGCCTCCGCTGATTTACCTTATGATTCTTCGGATTCTCCTCCGACGCAAGAACTAAACTTCAAAACACTGCAATGAAAGCAGCTCATATACTAATTCGATTAGATCTATGGGGGAAAAACGGACGTGGGGGGCACAGAGCATTGGAAGAGTTATTGAGAGAAATGAGGTTACCCTGAAACGTAGAGAGAACTGGGAAGTCCCAGAAGAATGCGTGGCGGGATATACGGAAGTTTTCTACACCGGTGGCTCAAAAACAGAATAGGGCTCTGGAGCCGGAGTCTACCACTCAAATAAAAAAACAAGTTGGCTTTTCTTTCGGGACAATATGCAACGGTTTTTCAAGCCGAAATATATGCGATCCTAAACCAGCAAATTGGTGATAGATGAGCGGTTGACGTGCAGCCACATCGCAATCTGCAATGATAGCCAGGCTGCATTGTGAACGTCCATTGATGACCTCGATAATCGTTCAGGAATGCAGAAACCGTTTGAACTCTATCTCTAGATTCAATACCGTGGAACTACTCTGGATACCTGCTTACTGTGATGTAGAGGGGAATAAAATTTCGGATGTTTTAGCAAAAGGGGGTTCAATTTCCCACATGTCAGGACAGGAACCGGCAATTTGATTAACACTAGCATTGGCTAAGGCTTTCTCCAAAAACTGGGAGTGAGCTTCTCACAATGACAGGTGGCAGAGCATAAATGTTGCTAGACACACCAAACTTTTCCTGTCAGAAACCACCATGCATACTGCAAAGTTTATCCTGGCGGGGAGACTTACAGGAGTATTGTAGGCATTCTGGCAGGTGGTAATTCACTAGCTAGACATATGTTCAGAATAGGAATTATTCAAAATGATACGTGCCCCTTTTGTAATGAGGAAGGGGAATCCACGGAGCATTTCCTATGTGAACGCACCGCCTATGGATGCATCAGACATCAGATCTTCGGTGCCGATATTCTCCAGTTTGCAACGGGTGGCATCACATCCACTAATGGAAACCTTGCGATCAGTTAACGAATCCGGAATATTCCATTAGACGGGGGAGTCGAGTGCAATGGGCCACCACGGCTGAGTGCTCAGAGGCTATAGCTTCCCCCCACCACAAACAGTTGCACACACATAAGACCAAGGTTTTCAGTCTGACGGGCCATCACACTCTTTCTATCATATTTACAGAGGGGGGACATGAAGTATATATTGGGTTGCGGAAAAAGAAATGTCGTATTTTGTCAATAGATGGCTACACTTAAACATATCTTGTGTTGTACTTATCGTATCGGGTCATACTATAAGGCGATTTGAAGACGATAATCTGTGCAGCAAGTGTCTCTTTGACAGTGTAGTGATCGTACGTTTCAGTCTCAAGTTATAGCGCGTCAAAGATGGAGTCCACCAAGAAAGAAATTCGTCAAATTTTACGTTTTTACTACCTGAGAAGTAAAAATGTAAATCAGGGGGCCGAAAAAATTTGTGAAGTTTATGGGCCCGATACTGTAACGATTCGCACAGCACAGCGTTGGCTCGATCGATTTCGTTCAGGTATAGTGGATGTCGAAAATACACCCCGTACTGGTAGGCCAATCGTCGTATAAACCGATAAAATCGTCGAAATCATCCAAGAAGTTTGGCATGTGAGCATTCGCTCGATTGGCCAGGAACTGGCTATAGACCATAAAACCGTTTGGAACCATGTACAGAAGACTGGATTCCAAGAAAAGCTGGATGTTTGGGTGCCACACGAGTTGACGCAAAACAATCTCTTGGACCAAATCAACGTCTGCGATGCACTGCTAAAGTGGAACGAATTCGTCCCATTTTTTAAGCGAATGGTGACTGGTGATGATGACGTACGATAACCTCAAGCGAAAAAATCGTGGTCGAAGCGCGGCCAGTCGGCCCAAACCATCGCCAAGCCCGAATCGAGGAAGGTTTTTCTGTGTGTTTGGTGGGATTGGAAGGGAATTATCTACTATGGGCTGCTCAATTCGGTCCTCTAGTGTGAGCGACTCGACCGTTTGAAACAGGCAATTGAGCAGACGCGGCCAGAATTGGTCAATAGGAATGGTGTTGTGTTCCGCCAAGACGACGCTCGGCCTCACACATCTTTGATGACCCGCCAGAAGCTACGGGAGCTCTGATGGGATATCTTATCGCGCCCACCGTATAGTCCGGATCTGGCACTAAGTGATTACCATCTCTTCCGGTCCTTGGAAAACACTCTTGGTGGTAAGTTGGCCTCAAAAGAAGCTTGCGAAAACTGACTGTCTGAGTTTTTTGCAAATAAGGAGGGGGGTTTTCTAATGGGGGATAATGAAGTTACCTTCTAAATGGCAGCAAGCTTGCGAACATAACGACGCATATTTGACTTAAATCGGATAATTCTAAGTATGTTAAATAAAGCTTCAAATTTCGATCGCAAACATGAAATTTTTTTGCCCAACCCATATATGGCTGCCAGTTACCTCTGAATTGGGTATAGCGTAACAAGCGCATCTACACCCGCCTGAATAGAACGACGATAGCGACCCTTTTTTTTACCCCCTTAGGGTTGTGCTTACAATTGTGGCACTGAACGTAGTTTCATTTGACACACTCAAAATAAAGAAATGTAGATAGTTCAACACCAACGCCAAGTTGTGATTATTCATGACCAACGTTCTCTCTGTATTGTTATTTTCGAGCAGCTCATGGAAAGTGACTACCGCTGTTACTCTAAAACCTGTCTCCGGAAAGAGAGCTGAAGTGTACTTCAGCTAACAGACAGCGATGGCACGTGAGTGAGATTGGCGTGCTACCGTTTAGAGTATGATGCAAATGTTGAGAAACTCTGTTGCATAGCTGAATAGGATGGTCCAGACCAAATTGAGCTACAGGAAAAGGGCGATTCCCCCGGGCCCGGAGCTTTATCGTGTAGCCCAGCAATAGAGCCGTTAACAAAGTTACTTGGGTAAGAAAAAATGATCGTGAAAAGTGGACTTCAAAAAGTAGGAAGCAGTGAGAGCACGCACATAAACTTGATGCATGCAAAACCAATGACAGTTTCCTTAAAAATTACCATATCCACAGATGCGAAACGGCCACCCGATTGAAAGGAGGAAGTAATCATTGGAGGAAGTGATAAAAATGTATTCGCCAAGATTGGCTTTTCTAGAGCAACCCAACATTGTTCGGTGGCTCCGCGCATCGCTGACCATCACTCTATTGCCATCGACAATTGAAAATAATTTCTCTCTTCCTCCATTAAAACCACGGCTGCGTCTATTTATCGCAATCTGTGCAAAACACTCGTGGCGTATATGCATACTTGCAGCACATATGATCCGAATGTCGCTATCATGTCGACATATGCAAGATTTCCATTCCGTTTTGAGGAAACGCGATCCATGCAGCTGCAAATGAGTAGTAGCCCACGTGAGGGCTGCCGTTCGTCCCAGCTACTGTTCGCTGCCGCTTTCCAAGTAAGAGCCAGTGACATCCTGTGTTATGCAATTAATGTCCATATATGCAAATGGCTCGATATGTGTTGAGTCCATTCAGATCTCGTTAGATAGCTGGGCCAATGTTTCACTCATGTATGGAGATTTGATACGGAGCTAGCACTATAGATCCAACTAAAGGTGTAACCCGTGTATCTATGGAAGTGTTTTGAAACAGATGTCACGGTATAGTCTGCAAATCGGCAGAACGCTGATAAGCACTCACGACACCTCTCCAGATTTAAAACGGTAACAACCCTATTTGGATTTCATTCAGTTTACCGCGACGTGTAAATGTTCCAATTTGAGCATATGAATGAACAAGGAGCGGACACGAAACGCACATGTTCAGTTCGACGTTCGAACATAGCGCAATGCGCTGATATTCCGAGTACATATATCCTTTTTCGTCCAGGGAAAAGTCGAAGCCAAATTGTACAGTTGGTCCTGAATTGTATTCAAATAAAGAAGTCAAGCGCAAATGTTAGTTTTTAGTTAGGGGCTTGAGAAACGGCAAACATGCGGTGCGTATTCGGCGGATGTGCAGCACCACCAGCAGACACTGTTAAGGGGCGCTGGGAATTAAACGGTTGAGGACAAATGCTATGCAGTCTGGCGCTAGGACATAATAGACGCGGTCAGACAGATGTAAAATTAATCCCCGATAACCGGCACTTATTAAAATATAAGCGCAGCTTTGACTCATGATAAAGAAACCTTACATTTGCCGATTACAGCCGTGTGGATATGTATCACGTGTGCAGATGTCTGTATGACCAGAATGTACATATGAATGTCCTCACGAGTGTCCGATAAATGATAAGCCAATTTTTGGAATTTCCGTTACTAATATTTAGGTCAGTAGATGACACAACTAGTAGATGACGAGGACCTGTAAGAAGCCTATGGAGCAGTTTGTCTTTTGCGGAAAAAGATTGTTTGCGAGGAGTCAAATAATTTTCTTTACATGGTTATCTTGTGAAAGTACCACCAGGAATAGACTTAGGGTCCTTAGTATTGAAGTTTGCTGTCCTTTCGAGTTTACAGTCCTTATATTTAGGAAGTAATAATATCTTCCTCACAATACTAAATCTTTGGAAACAGTACAACCTTTTACCTGTGTTTTATATTTGGATTAAGTGGGTCCATCATTCAAAAAGTTTTCCTACTTTGAACAGCAAAAGCGACCGCTTGTGATTTTCGGGCTTAATTTTTTGTATTGCATTCTCTGGAAAAGATAGCAAATGCTTCTATTTATTTTCAGGATATTTTTGTGTTTTCAAATAGATATGCTACAAATGCCCCCAAAAAATGTTTCATTTGATGGTCAATTAGCATTTTCTAAATTCTAGAGCCTCACTTTTCGATAGTTCATTGAAAAACTGTCCCAAAAAGCGGAAAAACACCGGCAGAAATAGCTAGGCACGCCAGGAAGAGGCGAAAACTTATGTCAAACCTTAACGGAGTCTTCTGCCGTCGTGGTACCAACAAATCATTTTTTTTTCGCATGTTTTGAAAGCAGATATAAAAAGGATTTCGTGAAAAGCAGGTTCCTTCATGGGTATTTCGGAGAGGGTATATGAACACCTCCAGTCTTTTCGAGCGGTTAGTGGCATGCGACCGCTCCGCTCATCAAATGGTATCTCAATGGAGTTTCACAAGTTTTCAGCAGTCTAGAGATTCCATCGATCCCAGCTTATACAATTGATGAAGTCGGCATACGAGGATCTGTGTTCTGATAATTTATTGGAAAGGTGCTTGGGAACATAAACTCGCAAGTCATGGAGGTGTTGGGGATTACTTTGGGAGCGTAGAAATGAATCGACCGCTCCGCGCCTTGGGTCAGTGGCGCAGCAAAAAGAGCCTGGATTTTCTTAATGAGGAAGGTGGACTCTACGGTCCTGGCATGGCAGATTGAATCGTTTCTTCAATCATGTTTTGTATCATACTTTATCTTTAACGCGTTTTCCCGAAAGTTGGTTTTTTAAACATTCTGTAATTACTTTCACCAAAAATATTTATCGAATTCAATCAAATTTGTTTTCAGTGGTTCAGTGAACATCTCGCTATGACTTCCCGAGCCAGTTTTTTAGAAAATTTTCATTTGCTCCATTTGCACAGCCTCTAAAGGGTTAAAAAAAAAGTGCAAAATCCAAAATCCAATCCATAAAATGATGCATATTTTTGCAAAATTTCAAAATATAAACAAAAACCTTCCGTAAAACATAGCCAATGGAACATCTATTAATAAGAAAAATATTTTTTTATTTCGGATAAATACAATGACAGTTCAGGTAATACAAAGTCGCACATCACTTTTGACAAAGATTATCGTAAAGACGTTTCAAGGATATAAAAAAATGCGGGGTATTTTTCAAAAATATGTTTGGAATGCCAAAACATCCCACATAACAACACAGAAACGAGTCGGGAAACCGGAAGCTTGGCGCTTCACGTATGAAAGGTTTTGCGCATTGATTTTATAAAGACATTTGAGTGTGAATTTGTCCCGTTAGAAGGTAATACGAAATATATACATATATATGATGTGAGAATATCCACTTTCGGGTGATATTGACATTCAAAATCTTGAATTTTCAAAGAAGTGATAACTTTGACTTTGTTAGTAATAGTGCGATTTCCGCCAAACTTGGTAAGATCAAGGTCTATATTGTAGCCTACATTGCTGCTGGTGCCAGGATGAACTTAAGGGGGGTTCTGCAGCCAATTACTAAAAATTATAGTAAAATACTATTATGAACTTGATTTAAAGGCATATCGGTATTGAAAGTATTTCGGAGCCTAGCCACCATATACTGGCAGCCTTTTGATTTTTCTTTCAGATTTTTCGGTTGGATAGTTTCTGAGAATGGCCCCATTAAATAAATGATCACTTTCAACCGCACTTCCCGCCTTCCCAATAGATTTCAAAACTAACTCCAGTTTCGAAAAGTACTAATCGAGACCTTTGATACCGAACATGACTATATTTAGTGAAAAAGAAATTTACATCTTCCTTTTGCATGTATGCGGACCTCCCCTTAAATTTGACATAACAGGATGTAGCTCACTGTATGTCTGAGCGTTCACAGTTCCCACCTTTCTACCAAATTGGGTGTCAATCGCTTCGACAGTCTTCGAGAGAAATGCGTGCGACGGACAGACAGACAGACAGACAGTAAACCGATTTTAATAAGGTTTTGTTTGACAGAAAACCTTAAAAACACTAGCACAGAACAGTCTCAACTTGAGATAACAGCATTTCCAGATGAAACTGGAAAGCGAAAGTGGATCTAGCGCTGTTAATGCTTGGGGCTAGTTCGATGCCACTGTCAGTGACGTTCTTCACACTCCCTTGTTCGAAGGTCGTGGAGGAATTCAATGGACTATGACATCTTCCTTCCTCTTCCCTATGCTGATGACATCTTTGCTCTCTCACAGGGTCCATGGCCACATGGCTGTGGATTTGGAAAGAGAAGCAAGTACAGTAGGACTGAAGATAAACACAAAATCAAGGTTCTCAATCGGACAGTTCATCACCCTCTCCCTATCTGAAGGTGTTGATCGATTTGAATATCTGGGAAGCGTAACACCGAACTGGATGTTGCTCGACGCATTAACAAGGCTAGATCCGCTTTCGCTTCCCTGTTTAAAATCCGGAATCTGTATCTCAACACCACATCAAGTTGAGACTGTTTTGTGCTATTGTTCATTTTGTGTTGCTATATGGGAACAGTATACCTGGACTTATATCATTTTTGACTTATAACACTCGAAAAATTAAGCAGCATGCACGTTTTTGCTTCGACTTATCATACAATTTCTAGAACTATGAGCATACATATTTTTAATTCTACACACCTTCATTGTCGGAGTTCGCCCGCTTAGATAAAAGGGGATTGGAGGCAATGTGCATAATCTGGTCAAGTTAAAATATTTCTTCTAATTACTGGCGCCGTTTAGGCATATGTATTGAATATGCTCTGACTGTTCACACAAGTGGTCGGTGTTTCCGATCATTAGTCCTATTTGACAGGTGTGAATGTGTTTTATTGATTCCTTGTTTCTGGATCCGTAGTTACGTAAGTAAGAAATTAACGACTAAAACTTGGTAAGAAACTTTCTTCCCGTTTAGGACCTTCATATTCTAAGCGACAAAATAGTTTTAACAGAAAAAGGACCAAAAACCCACATAGCAGTATGGATAAAGTATACAGCTCCTCTAAAAAAAGAGGCAGGGGCAAGTTAATAATTTAAAAACAAAAGTGGAAATAATTAAAGGTTTGGACGAAGAAGAGAGAGCCGCGCAAATTGCTGTTTCCTTAGGATTGAAAGCAGATAAAAATGAATGCGGAAAAAATTCGCGAGCATATTAAGACGGGCATTTCTTCACCAGGAAATACCATAATAACAAAACACCGACCTTTTGTACTAGAGAAGACGGAAAAATTACTGTATGCCTGGATTCTCGACATGAACTAGAGAAACATACCAATTTCAACTGCAGTCATCCAAGAAAAGGCGAAGATGGTTCGGCAAGCTCAAATCAAGATTTGGTCAGCATAATTTAAAATTGATTGGAGAAGCTGCTAGTGCTGATTATGAAGAAGCGACAAATTTTCCCGACATATTTAAAAGGATTATTGATGAAGGCGGTTATAACCCAAGACAAGTTTTTAACGTCGATGAGACAAGATTTCACTGGAAGCATTTACCATCACGTACATTTATTTCCAAGGAAGAAGATACAACACCAGGCTTCAAAGTCTCCAAAGACAGGCTTACACTTGTTTTGGACGGAAATGCCGCTGGCGATTTCAAACTGAAGCCTCTACTGGTGTACCATTCGGAAAATCCAAGGGCCTTAAAAAATATTTCGAAAACCACGCTGCCAGTTATTTGGAGACATAATAAAAAGGCTGGGTAACTTCGGCGTTATTCACTGAATGGTTTAGAAATTAATTTTGTCCAGGAGTCAAAGAATACTGCAGGAAGAACAACTTATCGCACAAGGTTTTGCTATTAGTCGATAATGCTCCTGGACATCCTGCAACTCTCAACCAAAGTGATGAAAATATCAAAGTGGTCTTCCTACCGCCAAATACCACTTCCCTGCTGCAATCCATGGACCAAGGTGTAACTGCGCCGAACGAATGTGGAACTTTTAGACGATATAATAGACAAAGATAGGCAATTATCAATTAAAGAAATCTGGGAAAAATTTTATATTCTCAATGCTGTTGAAAATATCGAAGCTTCTTGGAAAGAGGTAACTAGTGGCACAATGAAGTCTGACGTAAAATCTGGCCAGAAGCGATTGAGTCTCGTTCTGGCATTGATATCGACAGCGATTCAAAAATCAACAGAGAAAATCTTGAGATTGCGAAAACTATAGACTTTGACGAAATCGATGAAGAGGATTATATTTGACGTAATTAATACTCCTGAAGTACCACTTTCCAACGTAGAATTGTTGAATATTGTAACAGATGACACAGAATTGGTACAACAAAATTTAGACGAGAAAGAAAAAGAGTTTCCAACCAAAAAAATTTCCAAATTTTTGTAACACATTGAGAAGGCGTTGGAGTATTTGGAGGATGATCGAGACAATGAAAGAAGGCAGACGGTGTCCTTTTCAACAAGTAAAATGGAATTGTACAAATCGAATAGTAATAATTGCATTGTGGGCAACGCCATGCAGTGGAATCCACTCTCCTAAGATGGCCGACGAGTGAGTCGCTCCAAGGGCACTTGGTGCAGAGTCTATATAGTAATTTTTTACCTTTATTAGATCATACGAATTCTTCCGCTACATGTAACTAACAAAGCGATTCTGTTTCATTAAAATTGGTATCTGTGGTGTACCGGAAGCCTCTGGCTACAAGTCTAGCTTTATATCTCTGATTGTAGTCTATTGTAGTTTCTATTCATTCCATTTGGTTGGCTTGTTGAAGATTCGCTTGAGTTAGGTTCGTCAGATCCACCTGTCGGAATCGGGTCGTTCGCTTTGTTGTTAAGTCGAAATATGGAATATGGCTTTAGCATGTATGCTGTTTTCTGTGAAGATGTCGCTCTTTGTACGGTCCCTCTGTTTTAGAGGAAAATTTCCTTCACGGAGATTGCGAGCCCTATCAAGGACGGTTTAAGAGGGCAAAACAGTATGAGGAATAAGACACCAGCTGAGCTCTAGAGCAACGCTCCAATGAAGTTTACGGTCGATGATTGAATACGTTACTTCGGAGAAAGTGGTTCACGCTGGTTCGACAATGGTCCTATTTTGCCCGGACGCATACGAAATGGTCTTCTAGGGGATTAGCCCAAAATGGCTAGTCACCTCGTTACAGACAGACTTTTCACACATCAAATTGTTCGACTTTGGTATTCTGGCCCCTTCGTTCGGACCGCTTCTTGAGGAAGTCATCGATACTTTAGTCGGTCTTGCCTTTGTTTTTGACGAAGAACCGTATACTCAATGGCTAATTCATTTCTTTATACAGCGGAACAGAGAACTTTACAATTCCTACCTAGCAGATTTTTGAAAGTTCGCAGTCACATCAGGTGGATTTTCTCTTCGTTACTCGTGTAGATAGCCGCTAGAAAAGCTTTAATGATCATTTCCGCAATGTCACACAATACCTTGCCCAATATTTCTCAAAATAATTGCGAACAGCATCCCAACTGCAGAAATGTAGGGTGCTGAACGGCATAAATTTTTATTGTCCGACCTGGTTAATGAAGACAATGATTTTGAACAAATAATCTAGCAACTAAATGCTCACTCGCAGCAGAATTAGTCTCTAGCTTATGACGTTAGCTAATGCTCTCCCAGAGAAAAAACGCATATGGCAGGGTGCGCCTCTTCCCCCGCCCAACACGGCTTCGAGCAGTGTATGATTGAATCTTGCTCCTGCCTCGTCGATAAAATATTGACATCTTCAATAAATGGACCTATCCTATTATATATATATTCATCTTCAACATTTTTTCCATGGCGTGTAAATAAGATGATTTTAAACGTGTATATCAACCTCTGCCTTTTCCGCCCAGGTACCTTGTTCAGAACAATTATATACCGCTCCCTATGGATTTGTGTTTACTTCGAGATATTGATATCGTTTTTCTAATTCCTGTCCTTCCCCTTTTGACAAGGTACTCTCACTTCAAAGCAGGGCCACCTTGATTTCCGGGTTCTTCCAGTACTTCAATTTCTTGATCGGAAACTAACGCCGGCTCGGAATGGTAATGTCAAGTGCTTTGCTTATCTACCATCATTTCTTTCGGGTCATAAACATATTCCAAATCTAGCTGAAGGAATACTCCTCCTTCGCGGACCAATCAAGAACCTTGCCGACTTTACTGATTCCCCCAAGGCCGAGGAAGATGGAAGATGGATGAGTACAATGCTCATTCACTTCAAAGACTGCTACCCTCGTCAAGCAGGAAATGACATATGTTAGCTCGGCAGTGGAGCCTAATCCTCTTCCGCAGCAGGTAGCCACGATTTCAAGTTCCCAGTATCTTTTCCACCTCCACAAATGCTTAGAGTAAAGTATGCTTTCTGGTAGTTGTCATCCGGCTTCCGTACTCCAAGGTCTACAAAACTTTTTCATATCTAGGTAAATGGCTGTATAAAGTATATATATTTAGAATGATCTGTTGTGAGAAGGTGATATCGAAATTGTAAAAGTTATTCTCGTGATAATTCAATTTCGCTAGAAATTTTCATTTGGCTGTTTTAGTTAAGCAGTCCGCATAGCATTAAAATGGTCTTCGATTTTAAAGATTCATTTTTTTGCACCCAATGTGAGATGAGTGCAACCTTTTCAGGTATAAGTATGTATGTTAATAAACCATGTCAACATATTTTATAAACTAGAATAAAATCACTACGAAAGAGTAATATACAATGAGTTATTCTAGTTTTTTTAGAAAGGTCGTTCGCTGGAATCGGGACCACATTCTAACCATCAACCAAATGTGAGACCACCGCTGGAACGACTTCTTCTGTTGCGACAAGTACGACTTTCAACTCGATACCTTTCCAGTTTATCGAATTTCTTCCAGCTAAATGTTCACCTCTATCGGACATGGGATTTATGAAATTCTCCAGCTAATTATGCACCGGACGGTAGTGGAGCGAGCAAAGTGAACCGCTACGCTGACCGGGGCCCAGTCAATGCAAGACATCTTACATATCCACGATATCTTCATTACAGTCGCCAACAAGCCGGAGAAGCAGGAATAAGCCGATCAGTTGGCAGTAAATTGTTTGGGACCCTTGTAAAGAATTTTTCTTATGAGGAAACGGCTTGGTGAATGGATGTGATGCTACTTTGGCTACGATGCGGTTGTGTAGCACGTCACTTGGACATGTTTGAACATCGGACAGTGCTTGTTGACATCTTCATTCGGGAAGTCTTCTGATACATGCAGCAGCAACGCTCCTCTCCATTGGAGCACCGTACGATGCAGCATTTCTGAAGCAAACGAATACGATTACAGAATTTGCTTGGCAGTCGAGCATTTATTTTATCCACATTGGTTTGTCTTGGATTTCTTAGGGTTCGGTTACTGGAAAGGAGCCAGACATTTTGGAAAGAAAAGAAATGGAACCGGCCCAGGGCAAATGTGGTAAAGACCCGTAAGCTAGGAAAATTCTTAGTCCTTTCTCTGTTTATGGTTATGCAAAACCTTAAACAGGGAAAGGAACATGGACATAGAGATCCCATGAATATAGTCAAGCTCATAAATTTGTCTCGAATTTGACATCTGTTGAAAAGCAGTAGAGTGAACAGTAAAAAAAAAAAATGACAGTAAAACAGTAAAAAGTAAAAAAGTGCAAATATGAAGTAAGACAAGATTCATTTCCAGAAACTACTTAACCGCAAAATCTGAAGAAAAAATCAAGAAGATGCTTCTATATAAAGTCGTCTCATACCGATTTCTGTTCAAATATAGTAAGGTCAATATTTTTGAATTTTCCTGGAAGTCTTCCTCAAACTTATCCAACCATTGCGGAAACGTAAAGCATAATACTGGAAAGTTTGAAGTGAATCATACCATTATTAACGTTTTAGTAGGTTACAGTTGAAACAACAAAATTCCTTAGAATTTACTGTACCTTAAAACAACATAGAATACCAGTATAGTATTAAAATTAATAGTCTGGCATTTTAGATTCATATACATACATACACTCTGACCTAATGGTTCCGTACAAATGGAATGTTGTGCAGCGAAAAAACAAAACATTCCACTCCAATTTTCGACTTCGCTCGGTTCAATTTAGCATTTTCTGTGAAACTGACTGCAACCCTTCCTTATTGGGCCGTGAAATCAAAATAGAAGTTAAATATTTGGTGGTAATTACCATTATTTGAGCTCCAGAAACTGACTTAGAAGACAGCCAAAAATTATATAGTTTGAACATATGGAACGCCTCTGTAAAGGTTTATTGCTTAGTAGCCTTAACTTACTTTTCTATTAATTTTATCATCATTCCGGAATATCTGTGCACCCTACACTAACCCTCATTTAACATCTTTATATTCAATTTTTGACTTTTGCATTAAGCGACAGACACTAAATTTCAATATTTATCCGACATTCAAGATACTGCTGAGGATTGTTGAGATTTGTTGACATTCGGCTGCGGCGGCTCTCCACATCTATGGACAACTCAGCATCGTTGTTTATGCCTAACCAACTGAATTTAAATGAAGATCGACTGATGACATCCGCTTATGACGTCTTGTTTCATCATTTTTCTTCCCAGCATCCGAGGGCAGTGTATGCAAATGGCAGTCATTTGTTTAATAAATAAAACTGGAACTGTGTCGATTCGTTAGTGGGAGAAATCAGCTTTGCCAATTCTTCCATATACATATGCAGTTTGGTTTCCGGGAAGACGACATTTGGATAAACAATCTTGCTTTATCTATAGTTTTTGTGCGATAGTTCTATAGGAATGCCAAAATTACTAATCTTCAGAGTTTAATTCATGGATCCGTAGAATTTGTATAATATTCTGAAATTTGGCGAAAGCAAAATCCACAATGGTGATGAGAAGACCACCAAGTGAAATTTGTACACAAAGTTAGGGCTGTAGTCAACTAAACTGCCTGCTTTCCTACTGATTGGGCTTCATGCATGTTAATATAACAAGAAACATTATTTTCGATGATTGCAAATCAAGTTTTTGAATAGCATTTAGCAAACATCAATGAGTCATAAATTGACGCTTGAAACATTGAATTAGCATCATGCTTTATTATTATTATTATTAAGGATCTGCTTTACAATTTTGATTGAATGGCGTTTATGGCTGCTGAGTTCCCCTATATACGCCTACGTGCTTTCAGCGATATACAATATCATTTCTCACGAAGGGTATATTCCTTTCTGACCGAACATTCAGAAAGGAATTGCCTTCGCCGGCCTCACTGAGGTATTGGAATATCGTTTAATAGCCATTAACAGGATTTCCCCTTTTCTTAATGTAGGATCTGTCACCGTCGCGGGACGGGGAAAGCTCAGAGCATCTGTATATTATAGTTGTTGTTCCAGCCGTCCTAGTTTATAAGGCATCCAAAATATTCCGATCATTTCTTTTTAATATTTTCTTATAACATCCTGACTTTGTACATATACGTCAAGATGGCTATCAACATCCTCCATCTCCGCCTTTTGCGAATTCATCATCATCATCAATGGCGCAACAACCGATATCCGGTTTAGGCCTGGCTTAATAGGAAACTCCCGAAAACCCGGTTTCGCGCCGAGGTGCACCAATTCTATATCTCTAAAAGCTGTCTGGAGTCATCAAAGATATTGTTCTAGTAAACTTTCCGGGCTGGATCATCCTCATCCATACGGATTAAGTGACTCGCCCACCGCAACCAATTGAGCCGGATTTTGTCCACAACCTGACGGTCATCATATCGCTCATAGATTTGTAGGGGGCCAAACATTCTTCGGAGGGTACTTCTCTCGAACGCGGCCAAAATTCGCAATTTTTCTTCATCTTCTAAAAACCCAGCTCTCCGAGGAATACATGAGGATTGGCAAGGTCATTGTCTTTTACAGTAGGAACTCTGATCCCATGGTGAGACGTTTCGAGCGAAACAGTTTTTAGAAACTGAAATAGGCTCTGTTGGCTGCCAAAAACCTTGTGCGGATTTCATTATCGTTATCGGTTGTGATTTTCGACCCTAGATAGAAGAAATTGTCAACGGTCTCAAAGTTGTAGTCTCCTACTTTTATTCTTCCCGTTTGGCTAGTGCGTTTTGATGATGTTGGTTGGTTGGTTTTTGGTGCTGACGTTGACACCATATATTTTGTCTTGCCTTAATTGATGTGCAGCTCTAGATCTCGCGCCGCCGGTTCGATCTGTATAAAAGCAGTTTGTACGTCTCGGATTGCTCTGCTCATAATGTCGATATCGTGAGCATAGGCCAGTAGTTGGGTGGACTGAAAAAGGATCCTGCCTCTCCCATTTACCACACCATCACGGATCACTTTTTCCAGGGCCAAGTTAAAGAGAACGCATGATAGAGCATCCAATTGTCTTAGGCGGTTTTTGATGTCGAATGGTCTCGAGAGTGACCCTGCTGCTTTTATCTGGCCTCGCAAATTGGTCAGGTTCACCCTAGTCAGTCCTCTCAATTTCGTTGGGATACCGAGTTCTCTCATGGCCATGTACAGTTTTACCTTGGCTATGCTATCATAGGCAGCCTTAAAATCCATGAAAAGATGGTACAACTGTGATGGAAAAACTGTGGGAATATGTTTTTCCATTGCTTGCCTGACAATCTGATCTATTGCTAATTTGGTATGGGCCAATGGTGTTGTGGGCATATAGGGCTATCTAACCTAGCAAGATAGCGGGGAATATCTTATAGATAGCACTCAGCAACGTAATACCTCCATGATTGCTGCACTGCGTGATATCTCCCTTTTTATGTATGAGACAGATTCGCTGTCCTACACCTTGAGTATCAGTTGATGAACCGCTTGAAATAATTGGCCACCTTCATATTTAACCAATTCGGCTGTAATTACACCTGGCGACTTATGATTTTTAAGCCGATGAATTGAACGGACTGTTTCTTCCATACTTGGTGGTGGCAGTATTTATCCGTCGTCTTCAACTGGCGGGACCTCCAACTCGCCGATGTGCTGGTTGCTGAGCAGTTCATCAAAATACTCAACCCACCGCTCCAATATACCCATTCTGTCGTAAATCAGATTTCCCACTTTGTTTCGCCATGATGAGCATTGAGGTATATAAGACTTCATCCTACTCACTTGTTGGTAAAACTTTCGCGCCTGGTGCGGTTGCTCCATGTACCTTTCGTGTGCACAGATCCGTTGGTTCTCCCAGGCTTCCTTCTTCCCTCTATGAAGTCGCTTCTCCAGTCGACGGAGTTTGTGATAAGTCTCCGCGCATGACCGCCTTCTGTGAGGATGCAAAAGTACTCATTATGCGGCATTCTTCCATTCCATTACTAGCTTACATTCATCGCCGAACCAGCCGTTCCGTTTTCTGCAACTGGACCAAGTATGTTTGTGACCGTATAAATGATAACGTTCTTCAGGTGATTGTGAAGATCATTTGACGCTTCATCTTCAGGATCTATGTTGACTGCAGTTATTGCGGCATCTATTTCCTCCTTATAGGTATTACGGAGGGCTGTGCAGTGGATGGCTTCAGTGTTTACTCTCACTTGATTGTCAGAGGGAATTCTGGGTAGTGTTGTTATTCGAGCCCGGAGCATTAAACAAAATAGTGATCCAAGTATATATTGGCACCCCCCCCCCCCCCCGTATGTTCTAACAATGATCAGGGCTGAGAGGTAATAGCGTGCAATCAACATGTGGTCAATTTGGTTGAAAGTGGTCCCGCCTGAGAGGCCCACGTTTGTTTGTGGACCGCTTTCGACGCAAACCAAGTACTTCCAACAAACATTTCGTGTGACACTGCTAATTGAATAATCCGCAGCCCGTTATCATTGGTATGTTTATGTAAGCTATGGGAGCCAACATATTGCCTGAATGTGGGCTCCGTCCCTATTTGGCCGTTAAAACCGCCAAGTATGGTTTTGATATCAGACTTGGGACCCGCTTGTAGGGTTCGTTCGATTGCTCATAGAAGGTATCCTTCTTCAACTCAGCAGTCTCTTCTGTAGGTGCGTGAACGTTGATGGGGCTTACATTTCTAAATTTGCCTCGGAAGGGCAGATTGCATAGCCGTTCGTTAATATCATACTTTCAAAGCCTATAACAGCAGATTTCATTTTCGGCTGACTAAGAAACCTACCTCGATCATATGATTTACCGGATCGCCACTATAATATATGGTGTAGTGACTCTTCTTCAGGAAACCGGTCCCTATCCAACACATATCCTGCAATGCTGTTACATCAGTCCTATATTGGGACAGGGTATCGGCTAGCTGCTTGGCAGCTCCATCTCTGAGCAGAGAGCGCTCGTTCGTACGTGCGTACGAGGCTCCTTTTGTGGCTTCGTAACAAGTTGTTTTCCATGTAGGGTTGTCAGTCGTATACCACCCCCCAACCTGGAGAACCAGTTGGTACAGTTTGTCCCGTTTTTAGGCGTGAGGGACTCCCGTTCATTCTTTTCCATTTGCAACTTTTCTTTAAGAAACATCTCCCAGCGATCACCATGTGGAGGTAGAGATGGGGTTTGGCAGTAGAGCTGTTGGTGTTGGTTCAGCAAACGTTTGACGGATGCTCTTATGCTCTATCGTGGGTACCAATTCACGTTTCGCGCTGAGTCCTATTCTACCCTCTGACTAACCTTTTGCGAATTACACTATTAATCAGGCTCTTTTTTTGCACAGTATGTGGTCCGTCTTTAGCCAGTTGATATACCTTATTTCCTATTTGTCAAGTTTGAACGACGAGTGTTTTTCCTCGATTTGCAACTTCGAAACGTTTTGATTATATTTTTACTTATAAGTTTATCGATGTTGATATTTATAATACCATGGATATTGACTTGTTCGCTCATTAGTCACTAGTCCAAATTGATATTTCATTTGAATTATATAAGAGTAAACTTTACTTGTCAAGAGGTATGTCGCCTAGGTAAAACAAATAGATGTCGCTGCTTGGCTTTCATTATCATCGATACAACATGGTCTAGACTTGGTCAATAAAGTACTCCCGATATCCACCAATTCTATATCCAAGCTGTGTGGAACCATCGCTCCATCTCAGGCAAGGTCCGCCACGCTTTCTTTTTTTTTACCATAGATATTGTCCTTAAAGACTTTGCCTGATAGATGATCCTCACCTATACGGATTAACTGACCCGACCACTTCAGCATATTGAACAAGTCACCAAGGAATACATGAGGATTGACGAGATCATTGTCTGGTGCAGTAAAAGTTATGACCCTATGGTGACACGGTTCGAATCCTCTGTAGTTCTATCCACTTTGATACCTCTAATTTAGGGATGTATGTAATATCAAAAAGTGATGTGACCTTAAAGGGCTATATCACATTAACATCACCGACCGGGATCCAAACATCACCAACCGGTACAGAAGTAATGACACTATTACTCTTGTGATAAACAATGTTTTTTACCGTAAATGCCGATATGATATCACATTACGAAACATTACTAAGTATCATCAAGTAATACTGTTATGTCTCGTTCGATATGTCCTGGCTGTCGAGTACGATTATCCTTTGCGAATCTGTTAGTGCTATGATTTCCTAAGGGAAACCAACAACCAGCTTTCCATGAAAATTCTGTTTGGTATATGGTAGATAATTTTTAACTGTGGCGATGCAATAAAAAAAGTACATGTCTAATGACTCACTAAGTTTGCAGATAGCAAAGATTCCAGAACCGTAAGAACTGGCATTTGGACGCAAATCTTTCGATGTCCTGTGGGGGGCGTTAATGATTGATTCCTCATTCATGATGATGAGCAGCCAAATAGAGTGGGAGCAGCATTTCATCACGGTGCTCTTCCGTCCGAGATCCAATGAAACGAAATATCACTCTTCTCAAAAATTTGTGTAATATCGGACTCGGGCGACAGTTTCACTTTGCGGTTTGGAAGCTTTTTGAGAAGAGCCCCGTGGATCCTTTAAAAATAATATTTTCCTGTGTTGCCTCTTTATTCTAGCTCTTTCATGTGTAAGAATCATTTAAAAAATTTATACAAGTGTTTAATTACCTTCGCATCTGAGACGCCCCTGTCACTTTCAAATTGCTATGCTATTCCAACATAGGAGTAGAAAGCAATCAAAGGCTGAAATATTTCAAAATGGTCTAGAAAAAGTTATTCGTTGATTAGATATTCTCCAGCAGCGTCAATTTATAAAGTTATCCAATGAATTCTGAAGCGTTTCTCGTTTTTCTACCCAGAAAAAATGGAAAATAAAAAGTTTATCTACAAGACAACCTTCGGGAACCTATTGCCTAGCAAAGGAGAATTCCTCTTCAAGTGGAAGATTCTTATCAGAACAAATTCTGTGTCCAGACGAGTCGAATGAATGGAACGAATCAGGCGTGGGAAAGAACTATTATTCCTATCACAATCCCATAGTCCGTGGTGCTGGTGCTTAGTCAGAATGCGTATCTTTAGAACGAGCACACTTGGCACTAGTTTTTATCAAGAACAACATTCTTTCCGTGCAGTCCAAGTGTCCAAATGTTGAGACCTTACCATTTTTTATCGGCAGCATTTTGAACGGCTCGTTTGATTAGCGATTGTGTGGTCAGTACACGCATGGAAGTGGTCTGTCGTCTGTAAGACGCGATAAGAAATTTTGTTTAACAAATAAAAAATATTTATAGCCACATAGCCAACAAATAAATGAGTGTTGAGTATGAGAATTTAAAGATTTACGTATGTTCAGGTGACACTTGATCTATAAAAGTTTGGTAAAGTTGACAGCGGATTATCAGCAAAATTTTAAAAATCCTTGCCTCAGCGGTTATTCGTTGTTTAATCACATAATCATGGAAAAGTTGATCCATTGGTTTCGACTCATCATAGCGTGTTGCTTGAATTTGGTTTTATGTTCTCGTTCAAAACATATTACCCACCTTAATTTGATGGTTGTAATGGACTTAAGCAAAAATTATTAAAAAGATCGTGGGAATAATCGAAACTGCATATTTGGGGATTAAGAAAAGTAAAAATATTATAACTAAATTCGATAAGATACTCAACCCAAGCCAGGTGTACTATAGTATATGTAAACCAAAGCCATTAAAAGCCGAATATTAATTTTTATGTGATTTATTGATAAGATACTTGAGTATATTAAAATATTGTGAACATGAGAGTGTGGGAGACTTCCATAGATCGTGGTTCGGATTGCCATCTGCAGATGACCTTGTAGGGCAAGAAGTCACATACAATATTGCTTTCGATATCATTGTACTATACAAACAAGAATAAATGTGCTGTCTTAAATTTATTGTAAGAAAAACGTAAGTCATACTGCTATTGACCAACAGTGGAGGAAAAAAAATTTAAACCATAACTAACTCATGCTGACATAACCAAGTCCACCAGGGAGAGTCTAGAAGAGACCGTGAATCGCAACAAGGGACAGTGCTAAAAATGCCACGATCTATTAAGTCGCCGCTACTTACGTGTATCCGTCAGCATAGGAATTCGTCCGACGACAGCTTGCGTTCAGAAAATGCGCAGAAAATGTCTGGGCAACAGACCTCTCAAGCTAAGTTCATTTCGTACAGCTCCACTTAAAGGCCCACACCGGAGCTTTGATCTGTAATAATAATTATCCAGCCACCCTTACGCGACGAGTTACGTGCCTTCTTTCTAGACTGTGTGTTCGTCAAGCCGCACAAGCGCACCAATTCGCGGGTAAATTTCAGGACATATCGCGTTTCCGCGAGCGGCATCACTAGCGGCGGGGTCCTAATTGCAATTAAATATATAATCGGCGGCGACCCCGTTTTCCCCTCCTCTGGTTCTCCTTATGATTGTGTTTCCCGTCTAAATCTCTCTCGTTCAATGCATCTTATCTTCTCAACTGTACTTCCTCTGCTCAACTGGCCTAATCATCGTAACCTTCCAATTCCTTCCAACAACCTCTCGAATATTTCCCTAGCACTATTTTCTTTTACGGACACTTGTTTTGCCCTGAATTTCGACGCAACCAACAACTCCTTGGGCTGCACTCTCAAGTATTATCTAGCTCAACGTGTGGTCAAGCTCTAAACGCCTTTTAAAATATCCTGTCCGATCTCCTCTCCTGTTATGCGCCTTTTTCTCTTACTGGTCTGTGCTCTTACCCAACTTGGTTCCTGCGTACAATCTTCTACAAAATTCTCGAAGAATGCTCCTTTACTTATCTTTGGATGATACCGTTATCATTTCTGCCTTTAAGAGCGGAGACCATTCTCTAGCTATGAACTACCGGGGCGATGGGCCATCTGCAGAGTTTTCTTTCATGGTTACTCATCCCGTTCCTTCTCTCCTTCCTGTGGTGTTCCCCAAAGTCATATACTTGGCCCCTACTATTCCTATTTTCTATCTATAAGTGAGTTTTTACAATAGCCTGAGAGGGATTTTATTATTAACACGACATACGATAACATAATGTAACATAAATAGTCATAAAAAAACAAATTTTATTGTCCACCGCAAAATAGTTCTAGCCATACCTGCCGTGACTCCCAAATTACATGAGTTGTTGTCCTAATCTGAGTAATGAAGATAACATTTTAAACGGGTCGTAGCACACAAAAGGGACATGCAGACAGTCCTGAGTCTCAGTTGATTTCCACGGATGTCCGCTACCTTTCCTTCTAGCAAGGGGTCCGTTAATCGGACTGCGAGATGCTGAGTTCCTTAGCAGCTACTCTCTAACTAGAGCCTTTTTGTACGACTTCAACGATAAATGGCTTCAGATTCTCTTCAGTTTTTTTTAACAACACAATAAATCAACAATAAACTAAGAAAATTACTTTGCGCACGTTTTTTCCAATAAATGAACCTTTTCTTTTTTTCAGCCTTTCTCCCGTTCACAAGCCGAGTTGGCTCGTCGTGATGATTTTCGCCATTTAGCTCTATCGAATGCCTGGTCTGGGTGCAATCTTGAAGCTTAAATCCCCATCAAGCGTATCAAGCCACCTTTGTTTCGGCCTGCCTTTTGGTCGTTTATCATCGACTTCGATGTTCAGACCAATCTTGGCAAGTGAATTCTCGTTAGCACGAATTGTGTGACCATACCATCGTAGACGCCTCTCTCGCAATTTTTCCACCATCGGTGCCATCCCGTAACGATCCCGGATATCCTCATTTCGGATGTGATCAACCCGTGTCACGCCACTAGTCCAACGCAACATCTTCGTCTCCATTATCGCAAGACGCCGTTCATTGTCTTCTATAGCTGGCCAACACTCAGAACCATAGAGAGCGACAGGACGGGCGACATTGCGGTAAATTTTAGATTTGAAACGTGCGTTGATACGTCGATTACAAAGAACACCCGTTGTGGAACGCCACTTCATCCAGGTTGCGGTAACGCGTGAAGCAATTTCATGACTCAGTTCTCCATTGGCTTATAGCATTTACTCGAGATATTTAAATCGCTCAGTCGTGGGCAGATAACTGTCGTTGACAGTGATTGTCCCTGTTTCATGGGGATCGGTTGTCAAAAATTCAGTTTTGTTTAGATTCAATCTGAGACCGTGTTGCATGAGGCGATCATTCCATTTTTGGACAAATTGCTCGAGATCACTTTTGCTATCATATGCTAGGAAAACATAATCTGCATAAAGCAGTGTGTAGGGCGCTGGACGTTGGATATCCCTTGTGACGGTGTCCATAACAAGAACAAAGAGGAGTGGTGAGAGGGCGCTTCCTTGATGAACACCAGCAGAGACACGAAACGGTTTTGATGCACCCGCCATACTTCGAACTTTACTTTTCGGATCGTGGTAGAGCAATTGAACCCAGCGCACGAGTTCTTCAAGCACTAAGTGTTGTCGTAAAGTATACCAGATGAGTTCGTGTGGCACACAGTCAAACGCTTTTTCTAGATCCAGAAAGGCAATGTAAAGGGGGCGATGCTTCTCACTGCGTTTCTCCATGAGCTACTGCGCCGCGTGCATTGCGTCAGTATTTCCGCAGTTTTCGACAAATCCGGCTTTATTTACGGTTATATCAACGATTTCGCGAATACGGTTGTCAAGAATGGGTTCAAAAATCTTCATAATATGGGAAAGTAACCAGATTGGACGGGAATTTGAACATTCTGCTGGACTACCTTTCTTTTTCCATATTGGAACAGTGGTACTTTCTTCCCAGTCACATGGTGTTCTTCCTTCATGAATAACCCGATTAGAGAATTCACTGAGCCACAGTGTTGGGTCCCAGCTCTTCGCTTTCCAGACCTCAGCTGCGATGCCGTCAGGTCTAGTGGCTTTCCCCAATTTCATTCGTTTTATTACCTCCTCGACTTCAGTTGCGCTGGCAAGTGGAACTGGTGCAAATGTCGGCAATGATTGTGGAAGTGGAGGGTGAGCAAATTTTTCAGTTGAAATCTGTCCGAAGTATTCTCGCCATCTATCTGTTGCGGCTCGACAGCTGGTAAGCAAAGTACCGTTCTTGTCATTAACGCAACAGAAGTGCTCGATATCCTGTGTACGTTCGTTATGGCTTTTAGTAGGTCGATACAGATCTCTCTCGCTATCCCGAGTGTCCAGTTTATCGGAAATTGTAATGGTCCGCTCGGGTGACAGCGATTGCTTTCTTTGCTTCCTGGTTGGGATTCTTATAAATTTGCCAATTAGCGAACGTTTTATCGTCGAGAAATTTGTGGTAGAGGCGTTTCTTTTCACGGACCTTCATTTCAACATCATCATCAACATTCCAAAGTCAAGTATCTCGGTTGATGTACCGCTTACCTGGCTTGGTGACCCCGAGGGTTGTAGAGGCCGCTTTCTGGATGGTGTCTTTCATTTGGCTCCACGATTCTCCCACATTCGTAAAGGTAATCGTGTGAGTGAGATCCTTTCTTCTTTCTTGTCACCAAATCGCCACCATTTAATGCGGCGCAGGCCAGTGCGTTCCTCACGCTGTTTTATTGGTGGACGACTTTGTAATCAGTGACAGTGGTAAAATGCCGGCTTCTTATGAGAATATAGTCGATTTGCGTTTTACTGTTCCCACTATAAAATGTAGGAAGATAAGACAATCTTTTGATGAACCATGTATTCATAAATGCAAGGTCATATGTGTGCACGGAAAATCGATAATACGCTCGCCACCCTCATTGCGGGCTCCGAACCCCTTTCCCCCATGGCACATGTTACCGTCTGCCTTTTCACCCCCATGAACATTAAGGTCACCGGCAATGATAATATAATCGTTACCAGGTACGTGAGAAGTCTTCTCATCGTGAATAGTGCGATCAGCTAAAATAATGGTGAGTTTCATTAGCCGATCATCAAATCGTTCTACGTCTTTAATGGCATCACGAAACCCTCTGGGATGGCAATGCCAACACCATATTGAGTGTGTGGGCTACCGAAATAGAGAAGTTTATAGCCATTTTTAGCGCGTTCGCGTTCAATGTCGGAGCTTTTGGCGCCAGACCATCGGGTTTCTTGCAAAGCGCAGATATCAATGCGCCTTTTCCGAAGGGCTCTTGCGAGTTCCTCCGTCTTTCCAGTTAGGGTGCCAACATTTAGCGCGCAGACATGTATTTATTTTGTTCGTTTTGTTTTGACTAACTTGCTACGTCCTGACGCCGTCCATGCGTCAAGAACCACTTCTCGACAGGACCAGAGCCCGTCCTGCCGCGTCGACTGAGGTGGGCGCCCTAGCATTTCTCCAAGACTTGTGACTCAATCCGATCATCATGTTTGTAATGCCATTGCATGCATTTTCTTGGTCGGCCTGTCCCGGAATCTGTCAGCAAGAGAGATCAGTTAGAAGTGGAATAACTATTTTTGTTTTACTGAGGATAGTACTGAGTACGTTGCCTCAAACCCTCATCCTTTACATGCGCTTGGGACCAGCATACTAATAGATGAACCATAAATTGAAAAAGATATTTTGAGCATGTTTTTTACCGTCCGAAAATGGCAATAAGAAAGTGATTACTCTATGACAATTTTTTCAAAAATTGAAAATGCACTTCTATTTCTATATTAGATATGCTACAAAATCACATATAATATATAACATAAATATAATATAATAAGAAAATATATCCTCGCCGACTTGATATCAGTAGGTGTTCCCGACCCGGCGAGTAAATGAGAATGACTGCCTTACATATGTGCTACATCACTGATGAATTTTAATTAATTTTGACAATATTATAATACATGTTTGACTTCATTACTATTAACTTTGGGAAAGAGTCACACTTGAAGTTATCAAGAGATTGATATCAAATTAAAACTTTTTTGAAGGGAGATCAAGAAACGGGTTGGAAATCTGTTAGCAACGAGAATGCAAGACGTCCCTTGAAACAGCACTCCTGCTAATTATGGACAAGCTAAGGAAAATACTGCCAAACCAAGGAACGTTAAGCAAGCGAGAGAAAAACAACGTAAACTTTCTGTTCAATAAACTAAAAATTTTAAATAGCAGCTGTAAGTGCGAGTGCTTCAGTCGATGTGTCGCAAATCTCACGGCCAAAGGACACCAAAGAGCTAAAAAGAACTGGATAACGAATCCTATCCATTAAACAGGAGACTTGGCAAAATCACTATTTTTGTAATAGGTTTTAACAATTTTTACACGCTGTTTTATAAATACAATTCATATAAACGTACATGTAAATACAGGCTATTGTTTTAATGGTTAAACGTCACAATGCCAAATGTCGAGATTTAACTTTCTCAACCCCGAAGTGGACAACATTGTAGGTTATGCAAGTCTCACCCAAAATTTTCCATTTTCAATACAGAAGTTTTCAAATTTTTTTATAAAGTTCTATACCATTTTCTGAAATTAGTTTAGAAAATTCAAAATTGGTTTGGAAAATCCTGAATTTAACTTTCAAAATCTGTATATGCAAATTTCATTCCTTTTTAAAAAGTATCTATGGGTAGCCGTAGTCCAAGTCGAAGTAATTACTATTAGCCAATCTTCTAAAACTGAATAGTATCTTATAAAGTAAAATGCCAAAATCTAAATTCAATTGATTCTAAAAGGAGATGAACCAAAACAGTGGTTAGCAAAGCACGAATGCGCAGCTAATTGTGATTAAAATATTTTGGACAGTCAGTGAGTGTTCTCAAAAATATGTGCAAATTCCATTCTATATCCATTAATATTACGATTGTAATATTCTTCTGTTTAAATTTAGCTGGAACTTATAAATAGTTGTTTGTTTGCGAGTCCAGTTGATATTGAGCACTTGCAGCTGATAAATTCTCCCATTGTTAATGCATTGCAAAAACAAATCTATTTTCGAAAATTTATCGTAAAATAGTTTTCATCTAATAAAATTGCATTGTACCGTATTTCAGCCAAGTGATGAAACTTGAAAGTGGTTCTAAAGTTGAAGTAATTGTGGATGTTTCTCTATGGGGTTGGTTTTCATCACCAATTTCGCGAATGCACTTTAGGAGGGAAAACGAATGATGATCACATCAATGATACAGATCAAATTTGGATTAGTTGCTGGTGGTAATTAAATGTGTGACTTTAAAAAGCGTTTGAAGCATCTTACTTTAGGTGCGTCTCATATTCTGATACCGTCCAATATCCTAAGGCACCACCCTAAATAATTTAGTTTTCCACATTGCAATTCTAACGTATACGCATGCAGATTGATTAGTGTACAATAGCGACTTACCGAATTCTACCGAAGGATTTGGCTCTAAAGCTATATGAGATGGAATTTAAGGAATTAAAGTCAGCAGATCATCTTCAACCCGAACAGGGTACTGATTCCCCCGAAAACTGTACAAGTATTCTTCGGAGATTTGGGTTGTTAGCAAGAAAAATTGCGAACTTTTGGCCGCGTTCGAGAGAAGAATCCTCAGAAGAATTTTTGGCCCCCTACATGAGGATGGACGATTCTGTGGCCTACATAACGACGAAATCTATGAGCGATACCATGACCGTCAGGTTGTGGATACAATCCGGCTCAATAGGTTACGGTGGGCGGGTCACTTAATCCGTATGGATGAGGATGATCCAGCCCGGAAATTCTATAAGGGCAATATCTATGGTAGAAAATGAAGACGAGGCAGAACCTGCCTGATATGGAGCGATTGCATAGGTGTGGACGGCAGACAGCTTTTAGGGATATCGAATTGATGGACCTCGGCGCAAAACCGGGATGTCTGGACTTCCTTATTAAGGCAGGCCTAGACCGGATACCGGCTGTTCCGCCGTTGATGATGATGATGGTCATGATGGACATTTTTTTATTTATTATAACATGTTATATATTATTATTATTATATTATATTATTTGGCGCTGAAAAATGGTAAGGTCTCTACAATAAGGTCTAGGAAAAGAGTTATAGAATGTTCTCTTAAAATACTTTCCGTTCTTATGTAATATTGGTATAGAATAATTACAGCGTCACATTCGTGCCGATGGGATTTAAATTGTAGATTTATTCCACCAGATCAATTCTAAATACTCGTCCGGGACATTTGCCTAAAAATTATTAAAAACAATGCTTTTCTTTTTCATACTATACATTAAAATTTTCCAAAAAATCCAACTAAAATGTCAATGTATTAAGTTCCCCTTTGTCGTTGTGGGCGACCACGAGTAATCATGTCGCGGCCACGGCGCGAATTTTATAGCCCTCACCACATTCATGCCCTCAATTGATAAATCTGAAGAAGGCATGCTTCTCAATGGAAAGCTTGCATTTAGTGCCTACCACTACGGCCGGCTCGTCCGCGGTACTACAGCAAAAATTTAGCAGCAAACGGAAGAGGAAGGCTCGGCAGAAGGGAACTTCAGCCACTAAGCAGGGAGGACTACAGGCTGAATCCCTCATCCTTACTGAGAGGAGCGAAAGAAAGGGAAGCGGGTGACGTGGATGCTATTGGTTTAACGCAGGTATGTGGAAATGGACCCAAGCGGCCAGGACACCGTAAACCTGGATAGACCCCAACCCGGGGGTAGAAGAAGGCACTGCGAAGGAAGATGAAACACCTTGGGAATGAAGACATGGACGTGGATGTACCATTAGGTGCCATTATGTCCAGAGAAATCGGACACAATGAAGCGGCATCTTCGGGGGAAAATGGGAATAAACTGGTAACTCCGATAAGGTCCACACTGGACGCATCAGACTCTTCTGTCAGCGGTAATGCGCGCATGAAGCGCAAGACCAACATATCAGCGAGAGAGATCTCAATGAGCTGGTCCCTCCCATAGGAATACGGACATGAAGGCGGGAAGGAAAAGGGTGTATGCGTAAGTTGCAACCTCAGTGCTGACTGCTACCGTGGGAGTTTCCTCCAAGAATGGCAAAATGTCAACGAAGTCAAAATTTAACAATCAAAGTTGGAGTGGAGTTCAGCGATTAGGCTGCCTTAAAATGGCTCCAGCAGGTAATCCCGGCTTTAAATTCTGGCGGTCGACCCAAGTTCACTATTGTTAATATTGAGTTGTGCAGGACAGAACATGTCCTGATGTTACCAGGGCCCTCGAAGAAAGTAAGAGGACATCATCCGCATGCTGGGTGGTCAGAACCCGGGTATGGACTTCCGACACTGAAAGGTAATGCTCTTGAACGCCAGGAAGGACAAATGTGGAGCATTTCAGCTTGGTATTCGAACTGGACCAAAAGAGTTTAAATCTGCCCAGGGGAAGTCACCATTTGGTGCTACACTTTATCTAGATAAATTGAAATTCAATCATATCAGGAAACTGTAGAGCATCATCTCTATTTTGAGAGCAAAGAAGAAAGCCTTCGACTCACACAATATCAAGTGAATTGTCGCATGTTCAGTGCGCCTTCCCATAATGGAGCTGCACACTGAGAATAGTGCGTACAGTGGCGAAAGGCCTGTATGGGGGTTCGCACTGGTGAAGGGACTACAGGGTAAATCCTATCTGCTAATAACTTCGTCTACACCATTTACTGGACAGGCGGAAGAAAGGGAAGCCAGAGACGTGAACGGAACTGACTTGATACCAGTTTGAGTGATAGAATCTATGCAAACCGGACACCGCAAACCAGTGAAGGTGATAAGTGGAAAACAGACGGATGCTCTGCGGAATGAGATGAGACCTTTCATATATCGAGGACATGGGAACTGCTGTACCTCCAGTGCGGCTATTCTCAAACCTCGTCACATGCGGACCACGGCAGACGCTTCTATCAGTTCTCCATTACTCATTAGACTAAGTTTATGTCGGAAAACATAAAGATTGTTCAAATTAACCTGCAACGTACTAGAGCTTCCTCTTATCAGCTGACAGCGAAGTAAACAGACCTGCAGAACTGTCCCTATATTTTTCTGGTACAAGAGTCATGGGTTCGATTTAATAGAATCTGTGGCATTGGATCAAAAAGGGGGCTAGAATATTTTACTATGAAAGATTCATAAAACCGAGAGCTTGTGTCCTGATGTGAACACGGTTAGAGGCAACCATGCTGAGACAGTTCAGTTCTCACGACTTTTTAGTTGCAGTCATCGTACAATACCACATTAATGGCGAGAGGAAAAACATCATAGTTTCCTCCTCTTATTTACCTTATAATTCTTTGTATCCTCTACCGATGCGAGAGCTAAAGGATCTGGAATCAAGTGGTCTCGAACTCGTAATAGGTTGCGATCCGAATGCTCAACATATTTGTTGGGGTGGTAGCAAATGCAATCCAAGAGGAGAGACGATATTTGATTTCATCACTTCAGCTGGTGTCATGACTGCAGATGTAGGGTGCGCCACTACGTTCATGCACCGAGAAGAAGTGAAGTAATTCACCTGTACTTCAAAGTGTTAGAGTTCATTATACACTGGCGGGTGCTGGACGAAGTCTCAATGTCAGATCACCGATACCTCGAATACAATCTGACTATTGCGACCGAAAAGTCTGCAATACAAAGACGGAATCCTAGGAAAGCGGATTGGACAAAGTTCTATGAACTTCCTGGCAATAAAGTACAGCTCCCTAGGCGACTAAGATCTCCTTTGGGGCTTGAAGATAAATTGGAAGCTCTGAATTGTACACTTTTAGAGTGTTATGTCCTATTTCTCGAGGTATTTTCTTTTGAGTTGAGTTGACATTGTGATTTAAAATAAACCGAATTAGCTAGATGACGATCCCTTTCTTGACCGATGTTACGTACATCCAGAAGACAACTCCAGAGTTTACTGCTAATTGTATGTGGTCACTCTGATTGCCCGCGTGTTGCCCGTCAGCTGAAATCTGACTCACCTTAAGATTTGTTATGTGCTCAAAAAATATATCGACAATGACAAACCTTCTATCAGTATGTCTGCCAACACCAAGACCATCTTTCTCCATTAGTTTAGCATTTAGATTACCTATCACGATGGCAATATCGCCTTAAGAAGGAAATCATGGATTGCATTCATTTGTTTATAGAAAGCATCCTTCTCCTCTGCATCCGAAGTCTTCGTTAGTTCGGAACACTATACTATTGAAGTCTTCTAGACCAGGATCTCGGGATCTTGTCCAGAATCGGCTCCCAAGTAAGAGGGTCTTTGGCATAGGTAAACATTGTTCATGCTTACTTCCATCAGGCTATAGAGAGTAGCTATTTCCAGGACGACATATTATGATACAAAATGTCACGCGTAGCATCGAGGTAAAAGAGGAATTTTAGGTCCAATGCAGAGTCAGCCAGGGTTAGATTTTGTCACCAATATTATTTCTGCTTGTCATTGGTTCGTTATTCACGCTGCCTTATCCGGAGGTAGTGGAGGTCTTCATGAACCTTTCCTCAAACACTCCCGCTAGGTTGATGGAGTCCGTTTGCTCTCTCTGACTGAAAGAAACAACAATAAAACCAAGGTTCTCAGGCTCAGCCAAAAGGTGCCAGCCCTAAAACACATGGAAGAGGTAAAGCATGTTTTATCGAACATAAAACGATGGTACGTAGGCGCGCAACGCTCTATTTCGGAGATGTTGGTCCCCATAGATATGTATGTATCGTTGCACCTTTCCCATTGGGATCTTTTGAACCATTTAAATTCCGGAAATTGAGGTATCGCGAGTGGATTTCTCTCTCGGCATTCTAATCCCCCCTAATTATTGGTCGACTTGGGCGTCACGGTAGAATTTTAGTAATATGTCATAATATGGGATCACCCTTTTCTGTTCCTCCTGTTTCTTTCTGTTCATTGTTATTCTCACATTTCTATTATATGTTCGTGTGCGCGATGCCTATTGGCCATTTAGTTGAATTATCGCCTCTCTCTTTAGAATAGGGGACAGTTGCAAGGCAATTGTTATAAAGCCAGGCTAGTCTTTCGAGCCAAGATAAGCTTTCTTCAACCGTTTGCCCACCTTCAGGAATTCCACAAATAAGCACCGATCTTATCGCTGCTTAATACGCGGCTTTTTAATTTTCATGTTTCACCTATGATTTGTGCTGCCGGAGAGATGCGTGCTTGCCTTTGTTTATTATCATACATGCTTAAAGATTTTTTCATTGAATTTTCGAATAATAAATGTTTACTTTTTAAGGTTTTGTGTAAACACAAAACCTTATTAAAATCGGTTTACTGTCTGTCTGTCTGTCTGTCTGTCTGTCCGTCTGTCTGTCTGTCTGTCTGTCTGTCTGTCTGTCCGTCACACGCATTTTTCTCGGAGACGGTTGTAGTGATTGACACCAAATTTGGTGGAAAGCTGGGAACTGTGAACGCTCACGCATACAGTGAGTTACATCCTTTAATGATGAATTTAAGGGGGGGTCCCCATACATGCAAAAGGGGGGTGTAAATTTTTTTTTCATCAAATATAGTCATGTGGGGTATCAAATTAAAGGTCTCAGTTAGTACTTTTCGAAGACGGTCTTAGTTTTGACATTTGTTGAAAAGGTGGGGAGGGCGGGGGGTTGAAAGTGACCATTCCTTTACGGGGGCCATTCTCAGAAACTACCAAACCGAAAAATCTGAAAAAAATCAAGAGGCTGCCACTATATGGTGCCTGGGCTCCGAAATACCTTCCATACTGATATCTGCACAAATAAAGTTAATAATAGTATATTACTATAATTTTTAGTAATTCGCTCCAAGACCCCCCTTAAGTTCATGCTAGGACTACGAAATTTCGCAACAATATAGGATATAACATAGAGCATGATCTTACCAAGTTTGGTGGAAATCGCACTATTACTAACAAAGTTATAATACGTCAAAGTTGTCGCTTCTTTGCAAATTCAAGACTATGAATGTCAATATCATCCGAAAGTGTATATTCTCACATAATATATGCATATATTACGTGCTACGTACCAAGAAAAACACAAAACCTTTCGTACCTGAAGCGTTCAGCTTCCGGTTTCCCGGCTTGTTCTATTTGCTAGTGTTAATTTATTGGTCTTCCAAATACCGATATTTCGGGAACCACTTGTGCCCCTCATCAGTGTTAACAAGGACACTAGCGATTAGAAAAAAAAAGCTTTTATTATTTTAAATAATTTAATAGTTAGAAATACCGCGCAATTACACTCAGATTGAATTTTCTGTCAAGTGACGCTTTCAGATTTTTGACTATATTTTATGATGGAAATTGTTCTCCATTTGAAAATGGCAGCTTACTCTTTTCCATACAGGCCAGGAGATCGGTTTCGTTAAAGGTTTTCCCGTTCACAGTGCTTGCTAAACAAGCTCTGAGAGTGTTTGCAGAAATTTTCCCTTAATAACTATGTCCATAGTTCCCTGGTAATGATACCCTGCCCCATATAATGGGGTTAGTAATTTGTCAATTAAAAGTATTAAACGTCCTGGAGGGTTTAACGTGAGTGTCTACCGTGTAGGCATAATCTTAGGATCCTCTTCCGACAAGGATTGAAAGAAAAAGAAGAATGAGAGTCCTCTCATGACTAGCACTGTGGAAGAGGTTTATAACGAGTGGAGTCTCAGCATCGATTCTAATGGGAGCGAGATCTATCTAACACCTGCCCCCGAATGGGTGCAATCACAACCACCATGAAACTCCCACAAGGGGATCAACCGGAATTAACCGGGACGAGAACAAATCCTCCAGGAATTCTCTTGGAGCATTTACTATTGGAAATACTGGTGGCCGAGCTTCTTTTCCGTGGACATTTCCTGCGGATAATGGAGTTCATGGTCTCACCACAAAAGTAAGCTTTAGTGAGCCTGCTAACGAGCAGTGATCGTAACACTCTTTATATAATCTTTCCTAAGCCACGTCTTCTGACGACCGGTATCATAGATTCAAAGGAGTATTATTGGAAAATCCTGCTTTAGCCGTTGGGGCTGCGATGGCTACCTATATCTTGTTCAAAGTAATTTCAATTCTTGTTGCTAGATGATGAAATGCTCTTTGTTGTTGGGGTGCAGAGGGTTCTTCAGTCAGCATTTTTAAAGTTTTGACAAGAAGGGTCGTTAGACTGATTGACCTGAAAGCTTTGAGGTAGATTTGGACCCACACTGGCTTTTCTAGCGTGCCATCGATATGTTGCTGAATACAAGACTTGGTTTATATCTGTTCAGGAACACAAAGTAGATTCAAATGGGTTTACCGCCCATTTCACATTACTCAGAATTTGCGACCTAGTTCGCTAAGTTCAATTCGCCGTTCTTTTCAGTATAATTTAGGATTGATTCATTCAATTAGATTTCGCCTTTCATTTTGATTTAAGAACGAGGCAAGCGCGTTTCTAAAGAGTTTCTAGAGTTTTTTTTCCAGTTCTTGTATATGATGCACCCTTTCTGTGTCCTCGGTACAAAGGCAGAATCATGAATTGTTATGCATTAATTGACTCGTTATAGCCTAGTCGCTGGTTAGGCTCGAAACATTCATTCATCTGTATCTACCTCCCTGGGAACCGTCCAGGAGAAATCCTGGAGGATGTGTTCTCGGCCCGGTTATTTGCGGTTGGCCCCCTAGTGGGAGTTTCATGGTGGTTGTGGTTATGCCTACATCGCGGGCAGAGCTCCTCGGAGTTCAAGCGTGGAGTTGCGCTGTATAATTCGGGTGCCGTACCCTTTAGGTGCGGCAGTGGTGTTAGATAAGCCTCGCATCCACTGGTATGAATGCTGAGCCTGCACTCAGTATAAACCAGGACCGCTGTGCTTGCATGGCGGGGCTCTAATTGTAGTCCCAAAATCAATCCGTATCCGAAGAGGACCGTGAGATTAAGCCTTCACGGCAGGTACTCACGTTAAACCCCCACGATTTTCCCTGGGAACCGAGACCACGTATGCCATTCCCATGAACACTGAATTTTTTCGAGACCTTCATAACTTTAAAATCTAATTTTCTTACCGTTATAACGTTGCAGATTTATAATTTTTGTGTTATGCCATGATATGACTAAAGTTCCAAACTTCAGGCTTGACGTTATTGAACAACTTTCTGAATGATGGTATGTGATCTTAAAAAGGCTACCGTGTCTCGTTAATAACATTTTTGAGTCTAAATTCTGCGGTGTAAGTTTTAAAACTAAAGAAAACGTGACTTACTCGACTTTCTTGGGAAAAATTGATTCCCACATTATGGGTTGCTTCACAAGTTCCTCATCCATGCGTGGTATCACAAAAGTAGCCCGCACGTTTTTATTATGACTGACAAGCCTCTCTGAGAGCACTCAGCTACTGGGCTCTATTGGAGTCCAAATCAATGTAATAAGTGCATTACTCGTATGTGAATTGCACAATGCACATGAGGGCCCTATCGAAACGACAAGTCGAGCCCATTTAAAAGAGTAGCCAGGCGGACACGTGCATAGAAATTTTGAATATTTTTAAGGGTCTCCCTGATTGCACTATCGTTCCCTAATGCATAGTAAGTATAAAACGCCCTTTCTATGAAGCTGTTGACGAGGTCACAGGTCCCCGAATGGTCAAGAAATCGATTGGAAAATATGAAACCTCTGCCGATAACCCACATTCCAAATTGTCTGCTGTCTGGCCTGCTCGTATGCTTGTAGGACCCGTCCATTCAGTGTCGTGCACTCGCTGTAATTCATTCATGTCTGCGGTAATCATCCAATTAAGACCTCCTTTGTTGGATGATTTTATAGCTTCTTACACGTTCGTTCCATCCTCGCGCAGTGAGCAAGAAGGCCCCTCAAGTGGCTTTCCAAGTCGTCTTGTGATGTGGTCATGCGAGCGGCAACGCAGTGGATAGTGTTACAACCGTTGGGGAACAGGGAACGGGCCGACCAATCAATAAAAATTGAAATTAATTTGAAGGCCCCGTTCGAAACGCAATGCTGCCGCTGATGAAGTGCATAAGGTCACTATATTATGTTACTTTACAGTTTACACGATAAAACCGTTTCAGTTTTTAATTACTCCTGACTTCAGTGCGTGATAGCGTGGTGAAGGGCCGACGTAATAGTAATTAAAAAGTTTAGTCATTAACTTTTATGAAAATGGAACCTGGGGAGCACTCTGCATTCTGATAGTAATGTGACAATCCGTGAACACTTAAGCTTCCGTTGATATGTGCATACATTCCTATACCAGTCTACAACTGTGATTTTAAAAACTATAAGCTATTGGAGAAATTTCAACAAAATCATCACGTCGATTTTAGTTTGATTTAATGGGATTAATTATCGCATACTAATGGAATTGAATATTTGGTTATTCCTGTTTCGTGGAAAAGAGTTGCAGATACGAAACTAGTACTTCATATTTTGCCTTGCAAAGAAAATGTTTTGAAACTTGTAAGAAAAATATTAATTAAGGAAGTGCAATGCTACTAAAATAGGAAGGGGGAGTTAAATTATCGAATAGGAAAAAACATAGTCACACTAAAAGCTAATTGTCTTCAGGGAACTTTTGGACATCGATTGATTCTTACTAATTAATAAATATAATAAATAATAACAAATCAGAGACCGGCCGCCACATATATTAGAGGTTCTGTGGATTTGTATGTACCAGCATTTGGGTGTGCGGTGGTTGCATTTCTACAAGGCTCGTGGTGGTGTGTTTTTGGGATTTTTTCTTGTGAAAAAAACCACTGCATCGAATGTTTTGAATAAAAATATTTGACCTCCAGTAACTGTCCGTGATCTCCGAAAAAAAAGTTCCGCTACTGCTGTAGTAATTGTGGCTTTTACAGTGCTTAAAATAAAAAAATAAATAAAATAAAATAAAAAAATATTGATTACACTAGAAGGTATTGTCTATACAATGACCTAAATTGTGACAAAAATAAAATTTAACCCATGCGCAGTTTTGAAAAAAAAACTAAAATTTGATGGTTTTTGACATGGCAAAATTACATTTTTCATCCAATCAAAAAACTGGAGGGTCATTGTATGCAGAAACACATGAGATTTTCAAGTAGGATTTAGAATTTTCCAAATCAAGTTCTGAATTTTTAAAACAATTTCAGACTTTTCCGAGTCAATTTCAAATTAAAAATTTTCCGTTCAGAATCAGAATTTTTCATTTCAAATTCAGAAATATTATTATTTTATTAAATTTTATACTATAAGATTTTAGACCAACATTTACCACTGGATTGGGATGCTACTTATGCAGGGAGAGAAATCTCAGCTGCCCATCAATTTTCTATCAGTTTATTTTCATAGTCAGGGAAAAAATGTATTCTCCTCAACCGTTTTTATGACTTCTAGATATAAAATCTCTCGCTTTTTTGCCGAGTTTTTATTTTGGTCTGCGCATCCGCGCTCCGGGGTTCGTCGGTGGTGTCTTTTTTTACGTCGGACGGGCATTTGTGGGTGCGGTCTGCCGTAGTCAAAGCAGGGCCTTTTAAAAATTCGGTACAGCCGCGTGTTCGACAAAACTCGCGTTGTTAACTTAGCTTTTGTTATGTCGATGTCCATCTGGAGGCGACAAAGTTTAATTACGCCATTGTGGGCCTGGATGAGGAGTCCATCCTCCTGGTGACCGACATTGTAAAATCGGCCTCTTACACGGTATTGAAAACATAGTTGATCAAGCGCCTGTCGGTACGTGAGTCAGCTAAGCTGGATTACTTGCTAGCAGGTTTGACGTTGGGCAATCGAACTCCCAGCCAATTGCTTCGCGAAATGAGGCAATTGGGTGGGAGCAAGATCGACGACGACCTGATGAAGTCGCTCTGGCTGCGACGACTTCTGGAGAACACCCAGGCTGTCCTTGCGTTCGTCTACGGTTTGTCCTCCAAAGGAAGGCGCTGGCAGCTGCGGCTGACAAGGTGCAGGAGGTGCACGCGCGTCCCACGATAGAGATCGTTCAGTAGCCTTCAGATGAATGTAGCCAACATGGCAGAAATGAGGGCGACGCTGCACGCTCAGCGTTCGGGCGGAAGATCGCGGTCTACTGCTCACTCGCGGTTTACTGCTCGAAAAGCGCGATCGGGTAGCAGTACCCAAATAACAATCTTTTCATACTTTTGGAGGACATTATTGACTCTCGTGTTCGGACACTCCTCCAAAAGTTCAGCTAGATTACTACTGAATGTAGTCTCTCAAAATTAGTAAAGCACAATGTGCAGCACCACATTAACACCACTGGTTCCCCTATCTTCTCAAAGGTGCGCCCTCTACCATCCCAAAAGCTGGTTATTGCACGGAAAGAATTTGAGCAACTTGTTAAACAGTGTATCTGCAGACCTTCAAACGGCTGTTGGTCTTCCCCACTCCATATGCTCCCTAAGCCAAACGACGAATGGAGCCCCTGTGGGGATTACAGAAGGCTATACACACAGACTGTTCCAGACCGATATCCAATTCCACTCATCCACAACTTTACGCATCATCTCGCAAACTGTCGCATCTTTTCGACCTTGGATTTAACGAAGGCACCAAACCCCTGTAGCTCTAGAAGACATTTAAAGACGGCAATATGCACACGCTTTGGACTCTTCGAGTTCACGCGGATGACTTTCGGATTGTGCAATGCGGCGCAAACCTTTCAAAGGTTCATTCACTCGGTTCTGCGAAACCTCGACTTCTGTTTCGTGTATCTGGATGATGTTTTGGTCCTTCCACTGAGTCTGAGCACTTAGCCCATCTCGAGTGCATTTTTCAACGTCTCCTTGAAGTCGGTTTAGCACTAAACGTTGAGAAATGCAATTTTCTTCAAACACAAGTGAGATTCCTCGGCTACTCTATTTCGCCGGACGCTACACTCTTGGCATTTCCTCTACAAGATGCACTCCTAGCCGTTTTCGTTGATCCCTCTGACATCGTAGTAGGTGCTGCTCTTCACCAAAAGGTGAATCAAGTCTGGCAGCAATTTTTTTCCGCTTCTCCCTAGAAGGCAGGCGGTTCAGAGTGTTCACGGACCATAAGCCTCTCACGTATGCGTTCCCTCGTCAGCTTCGAATCCTGAGCTTTATAGGTCAGTTCGCGTGCGGCGTACAGCACGTGTCAGGTAAGGTCCACATCTTCTCCCTAGAAGGCAGGCGGTTCAGAGTGTTCACGGACCATAAGCCTCTCACACATGCTTTGAAACAAAAGCCCGACAGAGCGTCCCCTCGTCAGCTTCGACACCTGAGCCCGACATACAGCACGTGTCAAGCAAGGACATCATAGTTGCTGACGCATTGTCACGTGTCGCTGAGGTAAACATCCCTGCCTCACTCGATTTCTCGACTATCGCCAAAGCGCAGGAGGATGACGCAGTTCTTCAGAGCCTCAAATCCAACCCCAAATATGAATTTCGGGAGTTGCCCATCTTCGGCTCGAACGCTTCTCTCTGCTGCGAAGACTCGGAAAAGGGACCCCAGCCATACATTCCGGCCACCTTTCGCAAGGAAGTGTTCCACGCGGTTCACGACTTAGCGCATTCAGACATCAAGACAAGAAATCGGTTAGTCACCGAGAAATACTTCTGGCCCTCCATGAATAAGGACGTCAGCCTTACAATTATTGACAGGTTTACGCGGTGACCTAAGGCAATACACCTGAAGGACATTACGGAGCAATCCTGTGCCGAAGCCCTCTGTCGAGAGTGGAGCCCTCGCTTTGGTGTCCCTGCAGTGATCATCACTGATCAGGGAATGCAGTTTGAGTCCACCCTTTTCTCGGAGTTAGGCAAACTCCTGGGTTGTGTAAAACAAAACCTTATTAAAATTGGTTTACTGTCTGTTTGTCTGTCCGTCACACGCATTTTTATCGGAGACTGTAGCAGCAATTGACACCAAATTTGGTGAAAAGGTGGGAACTGTGAACACTCATGCATACAGTAAGTTACATCCCGTTACGTCGAATTTAAGGGGAGGTCCCCATATATATAAAGGGGGGGTGTACATTTTTTTTTCACCAAATATAGTCATGTGGAGTATCAAATGAAAGATCTCGTACTCCGAAGCTGGTCTTACATTTGAAATTTGTTGGAAAGGAGGGAAGTGCAGGGGGCCGAAAAAGATAATTTATTTAACGAGGCCATTCTCAGAAGCTACCCAACTGAAAAATCAGAAAAATATATCAGAAATACGTTCCATGCCGATATCCCTTCAAATGAAGTTAATAATTGGTTTGGTTGAAATCGCACTTCTTTGGAAATTCAAGATTTTGAATGTCAATCTCACCCGAAAGTGGATATTCTCACATTATATATGCGTATATTACGTGTTACATACTAATGGGACAAATTCACACTCAAATGCTTTTATAAAGGAAATGCACAAAACCTTCCATACCTGAAGTGTCCAGCTTCCGGATCCCTAACTTGTTTAGGATTATTTCCAACTTCGTCACAATCATTTTTTCCACATAAACTTCCAATAGGACCAAGAACCTTTGAGTTGAGCTCCTCCAGGACGCCGTTACTCTTTTCATACTTTCTAAGTTTGCACTCCTTAGGACTACGTCCATCTTCATAAATCCTTAGGAACATTCTTTTTTTTTTTTGAATAATTATTACAAGTTCCTCTTTTACGATTTCGGGGAGGAATGCATTGAATCTGTTCTCGTGAAGCTTCTAATGGATGTAAAAATCAGACGGCTCAGGGCTTCAAGATTGATTGTAGTCACTTCGTTCGTTCATTATCACTGAATGCACTTTCGATGACTACCAAAAGAGGCACCTTTTATAATATCCTGTGCGATTTCCCCCCATCTCGCGCGTTTCTTCTCCTGCTTATCTTTGTTCCTACTCACCTTGGTTCACCACGGATATTCTTACTAATATCCGCCTGAAACGTGCTTTGCGAAAAACGTTTCGCATTTCAAATGATGACGTCGACCTTGCTTACTGTGATGTTCATGATTAAAATAGCGCATAAGAGATACATGTTGAGCTACGAGGCCACCCTTGCCCGCGATAACTTGAAACCGTTTTGGTCCCACATTGACCATTCTTGTAACCCCACCCAATGTTTCCTTGTTTCCATCGACTTTGCCAATCCACGGCCAACTCCCCACAACAATCTTGCGTCCTTCTTTGTTCTGACTTTCTCAATCACTGCGCTCTTTATGCAGCTCCTAGATCCAGGTTGCTTCGAATCTCTCACCATTTCCATCTTGACTCCTTCCTTAGTTCAGTTTTTCATTGGTAACCTTGACACCAATGTCGGGCCTAGTCCCGATAGGCTTCACAACCTCTTCCTTATTAACGGTAAACAACGCATTTTACTCCCTCTGTGTATTCTCCGAAGAATACTACTTTTCTCAGCTTTGGAAAGAGGCCCTTATCACCGCTATCTTCAAGAGCGGTGAATCTTCATTAGCTGTGAGCTACCGTCCCATCTCTTTTTCCATACTCAAATTCTCCACTCAACCAAACTCTCTCCACTCAACTTCCCGCCCTCAATAATTTCTTGGCTTTCCTCCAACTGTACATAACGTTCCTGCAAAGTTTTTTTTTCATGGACACTCATCCGGTTCCTTCTCGTCCTCCTCTGGTGTTCTCCCAGGATCCATTTTTGGCTTCCTCCTATTCTGTTTTTTTATCAATGATTTCCCCTCCATCCTTACCTGACCATGTTTACTGTATGCTGACGACCTTAAATTATTTGCCACTGGTTCGTCTCCGCTGGATTGTGCTTTCTTGCAGTTCAACCTTGACTCTTTGGTCCGTTGGTGTGCGGTTAGTAAGCTGGCTGTGAATGTCAGAAATGCGACTGTATGTGCTTCACTACTGACCTCCGTTCAAGACCTGGGTGTAATTTTCGATGGAAAACTTCGTTTTAGTTCCCACTTCATGGACATCATCAACCGAGCTTCTAAAATGTTTGATTTTATCTTACGTTCCTCCGTCGATTTTACCTCAATTCAGGCTTTCTTAACATTTTTAAGGTCCCTTTTCAGAAACATCCCTGAATGTTGCTATGTAGTTTGGTCCCCCTTCCCCAACCGTGATTGTTGCGCTCTTGAAGCTGTACAACATAAATTTACTCGGACCCTCTTTTTCAAAAAGAAACTTCCCTGGGTGGAACATCCGTCACGACTCCGTACCCTAAGTCTCCCTTCAATGCAGCCGCCGCATCTTCCTTGATATGTGTACTCATTTCAAACTCTGTAGTTGCCTGATGGACTGCTCTGCCAACTCCGATATTATTTTCCGCAGCGTCTCTCGGAGCAGACGGACAAACAGACAAACAGACAGACAGTGAACCGATTTAATAAGGTTTTGTTTTCCCAAACCTTATAAAGATTGGTTGTCGTACAGGCCTGCCCCGAGTAATTCATACCAATATACAAATATCTAAAAACAGCTATAATAGAATAAGGAACACTAATGTAGTTGCCATTATGAGTTCACTTTTTATTAGTTACCGTTTCCGATGGTTGCAAAGTTTTATTAGAGCTTCTCGTTTACAAATAAATTTTTATTTTCGCAACTAAGTACTTACTCACTCTACTTGGTCCCTTCTTTAGTGAAAAGAATTCTAAGGTTTTATTTAGAAAATTTTTACAATACAAGATACACCAATTTATCATTAAATTATTATTCTATTAGCACCACTTATTAAGGATCGCCTAAGGAACGCTTGATGAGCATTAAAATGCCTAAAGGCGATCATTCTAATGAGCCTTGATGGAAAGTTTCCTTCGTCGGGGTGAAGTTGTTTTTTCAGCCTGCTCCCCATTATTTCTAAGCTCTCCCATACGTCCAATGCATGAACTTTATTTACATGTGCCACGGGTTCCAGGCTGTCTGCCGTTACTGAATGTGCCCCTTCGATAATATGTATGACCACTGCTGAGCTTACCGTGTTGGCACTTCGTTTTTCATCATATCCCACTTCTTTGACGTGTTTTTGAAATCTCCCCGTGATGAGTCGTTTGGTCTGTTCTATATAGACTTAGTCGCAGTCGCTACAAATTATTCTATATATACCGCTTTTTCCTTTTTTTTTATTAATGGTCCTTTTCGCTGCCCAGTCGTCGTTTAACAGTGATGTCTCGGCTGATACCGACTGCTTGTATGTTGAATTTTCCAAATAAGAGTTTTTATTTTATGAAAATTGTCTGATCAGTAGTGGTCTGTTGGACCAATAATATCGAATGTTGGCTCCTCCATATTTGTTCTTGTCTCCGTCTAATTAATTTTTCAGGCGTGATCTTCCTACATCCGTTCTTCTCAGCTAAGAGTTTTCCTTTCAGGGCTTTCGGCTGGTTAGGTTCTGAAAACATGAACTGTTTCACTTTTTGAGGCACACATTTCGGGCCCTCACTTCTCTATGTTTCATTCAATATCAGAAATAAGACACCTTCGAAAAGTGCTAATCGAGTCCTTTCATTTGATACCTCATATGACCATACTCTGTGAAAAAAATTACATCCTCTTTTCGCATCTACTCAAACTCAACGCGAATTGGCGCCACTTGATTTATGTAAAGGGATACACACACCACACGTTCTCACCAGATTTCGTGGCAATTGGTTCAGCTGTTTCACACAAAACCTCAAAAACATAATTTGAAACCCATGTCCGAAGAAAAAAACTTCGCTGTCCATTATATCATCTGGGTGGGTGAATTGGATTAAATCACTAAGTACAATTCTATTTCGCGTAGACTAGAAACACCGTCTAGAGCATTAATCCGTAACCAGGAGCACACACTCTGTTGTCTCTTCAGCATAAGGTGCCATTTTGCGGACTGAGCCGCGCTAATCAGCAAACGATGCCTACTAGATAAGGGAATCCGGCATTGGCCATCACAGACGGAAATTCGCCAATAGCTTCGACAAGATCATGATTTCACCAACCTGAATAGGGAAGACTGTAAAACCCTATTCTTGGTCATGACGATCATTTCGGTCTTTTCCACAATTAGATTCATGATGAGTCATCCATACGCTGATATGAACTACGACGACCAGTCCAGCACCATCATCTTCGTAGTCGCAGCAGACTATCATATGAGGCCTTCCAAAGGTCTGAACCTAGAATAAATCCCTGAACTAACCTCGATGTGACTCTCATTCTCGGATCTCGCAGAACAGAGCCCGATCCTAATAGTCTCTCAATTTTGAAAGGTGGTTAGCGCCTTGAGCATGCCGCTGACCTCACAGAATCGAAGACGTTTCTTGCATCTAGCATCACAAGGAGTGCCACCTGTGTGCCTCAGCTAGTCTCACCACTTTGACCACTTCCTCAATCGGTGAATCGGTCCGCTCTAAACCCATATTGTTTGGGTGAGAGTTTCCTGCAGTACATATTGCGTCAGACATAATCTTCGCTTGATGGGACTCTCAAACAGTTCAATGCTATGTCCAACATACTGAGAGGACGGCACGTTGACGGGGCCCTTACATTTGCTTATCAGAACGGGCCTTGCTACCGTCCAGCGGGAGGGAAAATGCGCGCTGTCAAACTCACGTTGAATACACTGTGAAGCAAGTCCAGTTGAACTTGAATACAAGTTTGAAGGCTTTGCTGGGAATATCATTCTGTCTTAGTACTGCTTCGTTCCTCATGAATCTCGCCTCTTCCAGTTCCTTTACAGTAAACAGTGAACATTCCTCAATATTCTTCCTTTTATCGAAAATGTCAGTTCGAATGGGTGGACCGGAGAAAAGTACCTACACGATTTCTTCCATCTTCCATGCTTCCATGGAGCAGACTGATTGATCAGCAGTAAGTTTTTTGGTAACTTATACCTGAACCCCCATGAGCCTGTGTTATTGTCGCTGACTAGGTCATGCCAGCAGGCTGCGTTTTGCTATTGTCTTGACCTCTCGGTCGTTGTAGAATCCACCAAATCCTGAGGGAGTATCTTCCTCCAGCCTCCTTTTGAGCGCTAATGCATCGCAAGTTGCATTGATGAGGTTCTCTGTTGAGTTCATTAATGATTCATTCGCAGTTCTTTTGTCCGCAGTTTCAGAGAAGATATGTACTCAGAATCATTGTGCGTGGTATTTTCCAGTGCTTTCTATTGCACAATTGACACTAAGGATTCCGTAGTAAAGTTCACGTCAGAGATGTCGGAGTGCTATCGATACTTAGAATAAAAAGTTTCGTCGCATCTTGGAGAGCATCTTTAAAATTTGCGTGTCTCGAAAATCTGGTTGAGTCATTCCCGATTCGAAAGATGTGGGATGAAAGTCTTCTCCAGCGAAAATTTTCCTATTCTCCAAGGCGTCGAACGTATTCCGAAAAACGGGAAAAGATTCATTCACAATTCATTAACAAGAAATTGTTCTAAGGTAGGCTGGCCATAAGTTCTTCTTGGGAAAAATTCACTGGTATACGGGGGGCAATGAACTCTCTATGCAGTAGCAAAGAATTTCCTCGAATTACAGAATTAAATCTTGTAATATGAAGAACTTACAGAAAACCAAAAATACTTTGGAGTGTGTTGACAAATTTCGTATTCTCTGTCGATTGCTGGAACTGTTCAAACACAAATGAAAATAATGATTGTCGACGTAGTAAGTCGTAAGAAAAGAATGTGCGGAGAAAAGGCCACAATGTTTCCTGTGCAAACGGCAAAAAGGTATTGACATCTAGTGTCTTCTAATAATAATAATCGTTGGCGCAACAATCCATGTTGGATCAGGGCCTTGATTTGTGTTAGAGCACTTAATTTAAGACCGTAACGGTACACTAGGAGGCAATGTGGTCAGCATTGCGCTCGCCCAAGATTATTACCCTGATTTAACTCAGGTACTCATTCACAGCTGAGTCGACTGGTATCCGGCGTCAAATCACGATACAAATTCCACTGCCACCAGTGAGATTTGAACCGCGACCTTCCTTCCTTCCTTCTGGAGTCGAATGTTGACTTGAGAGGCATATCGGTTATCGTCGCCACATTATCATGTGAAAAACAGGTCTTTTAACTATACAATGGTTATGCTCTTTTTACTGTACCAATAGCGTAATATGAGGATGTTGCTCTGTCAGAGATTACAGTGCAACAGCGGATTCCCAGGAGCTGAAGCAACAATACTGGAATTTATGAAGTACTAAATGGCCTACTCGGAGCCTTTTTAACTTCTTCAGCAAGACGAGGATGATCCTCAGGGTGCAGGTCTATGTAGGTCTAGGGTGTATTCTTGATACTTTCAGTTACCGAGGTGGAAGCAAGACATACAAGTGGACGAAATGAGTTATCTTTTATTAAATTTAATGCACCGTAAAGTACTTGGCCTTAATACTTTAGGGGTGTCAATACTCATCGGTTTTGCAGACGATTTACCAGTGGTTGCAGTCGCGAAGCATAATGTACATTTAAGACAACATTGGGTGAGGGAGTATGCATAGTCACCGGGATGACTGACCAGCACCTTCATAGAAAAGGAGGATACATCAATTTAATATATCCGTGAACTTTCGACACACCACTTTGCAAAAGTGATAGAGCAGATGGGAGCTACGATACTACAAAAGGCACAAAAGGCCGCTGAACCCATACACTGATTCCGAGTGTTGAGAAGTCTGACGTAGAATATTACGGGGAAGTAAATTACCATCTGGCACAATTGATTATAAGATCTTATTATCGTGTATGCACCACTACACCGAGGAACCCGGAAGACTTAGTCTCTCATTATCAAACAAGGAGGAGAAAACGACGTTGAACAACCCGACGAATTGAGAACTGCCAAATATGAGAGTAACTAGACTGTGTTAGACGCTACTAAAATGAACACATAAAATAAGGTGGCTAAACCGAACTAACATAGCGAAGCACCCAGCTAGCATGAAGGTACTCAGTGCGGAGAAATACGTTATGGGGGTGCAACGAAGATAGGAGTTCTCTTCCTAGGTTAAAGAAATTAAGAAATTATCAACTTCCACTCCTTCATATCATAGGTCACAATTGAGGCGATCTAAGGAAAGTGCCAATCGAAACCTTTGATGATACCCTTATGACTAGATTCGGTGAACAGAAAAGTGGACATCCCTTTGTTGTATGTATGGGGACCCCTCTTAAACTCAACATAGAACGACAACTCATAACATACGTGGGTGATCACCGTTCCTACTTTCCCACCGAATTTCCAATCAAGCGTAGCCATTTCTAAGAAAAGTGCATGTGATAGACCAAGCTACCTATGTAGGTGGAAGAAAAACACCCGTGTGTGGACAAAAACGGCTATGAGAGGGCCCAACAAATCAATATAAGACTTAAATTTACAATGCCAGGTCCCGGAACTCCAGTCCCGGCGGCTTTTGGGAGCTGGAAAGCAGTATTCCGGTCATAGATATCCCCCGACCGAAGTGCTTCGGGGTTGGGTTACTTAGCTATCGTTGCATTTCATACTATACGCAGTCTGAAGAGAGACGCGTCTCAAAGATGTACTCACTCTCGAGAATACCCATTGCAAAAACTTGGAAAGATGCCGCATTAGGCATACGTATTACCCATACGTCAGCTCACAGTTGTATTACTACACCTGGCGGGAGATGTCGCAGGGACTAGGAGAAGCTCGACAATTCTGCTATCTTCTCAAAGCCAACGTTGGCGAAGATGAAAGCCAGAGAAGCTCCCGCAATACTAGTAAATGTAAAATGTAAAAAAGTGCCTAAATAAAAAACCAAACAGAAAAGCAGTGACGAATCAATGTCCTGCTCCGTGATAAAAAATACTGTGTATCGAATTCATAAACGACAAATATAATGTGCAAAAGGGAATTAAAAACATGGGCGGGGCCATTAGTGTTCTGTATAACGTTGCCAAGAACGAAAAAACGCTCCAACGGACGTCACTCAGGCAATACAAGCGATGCCGTCTCAAAACTCAAGTGTGGCAAACTCGAAAAGGACGCTAAAAGGGAAGGAGGCCTTTCATCCGAAAAAGCAGCACCAGCTTCAGTGAACACAATCGAAGTAAAGCTCCTAAAAGGGACTAAGAAGCATGGGCCAAGGTTTGGTGCTGAGAAAAAAGGGGCACACAAAGAAAGATTACGTCCAAATTCATCATGTCTTAGAAAAAGTTACATGATATATGCCCATATTTTCAGGAAGTTCACTCTGATCCGAAACTGATGGACCTTAGAGAAAACGTCAGCCGAACGGGGCATTCCCAGAGAGAATATTTGATAATGGAGCTGAAAAAGTTTCCTGTGAAGACGGCTGAAAATTCATTCAGTAAAGTGTGAGATCTTTCGGGGAAGAGGCTCAGAAATAGGTAAAGGAGCACTAGATTGCCATATAATGTAAACAGATTGATGAAGTTACATCCAAAGAAGATATCTACCAAGCCTTAGAAAAATAGTTCGGGCAACTATTATCTTATCGGCTGAAGCAGATTTAAACTGCTGGCAGTTGGTAAAGTGTTTGCCGACTCGGAGAGCAGGTGCCCCTCAAGCGCTGTTTTACATGGCTTTCTGCGACATGCAATGGTGACTGTGATAGGTCAAACCGAAGCTTCTGCAATGCAAAAGCGTGAGAGAAAGTCAAAGCCCCGATATGATACCCGGCGATTTCAACGCGTGGGCAGTCGGTTGGGGCAATCGGACTACGAACTCCACATTGTACTTACTGCTTTTGCGGAGCTAGGTTTGGTTTTTGCAAACACTTCATCTATTTTTCGAAGGATAGGCTCATACGCAAATTAACGCAAATCGAGGAGTTGCGGGCTGCATCCTTTCGACCGAGAATGTTTCGCCAACATCCAGAAGAATACCAGACTTCCCCGAAAAAACGAAAAAAACGGTTAGTATACGCGCACTTTCGAAGTAGACTTAAGCAGGCTATATCCACCAGGAAGCGGGAATGCATCAAAGAACTTAGCATGGAGGCAGACCTAAACCCTTGGGAAACAGCGTAGAGGGTTATTATGAATAAGAAGATGGGGTGAACACGGCAATTGACCTCCTCGAATCTTCTTCTCGATATGGCCCTCTACCCCCGAATAAAGAGGAACGCAAAAAGTATCAAAAAGCATTGGACTTCTGCAAGATACCCGCGAAAACTGCAGATTAACATGCAGAGATCTGCCGGAGAATCGGTGAGAATAAAGTTGCGGGTTTGGATGCTGTTTCCAATAGAGCTCTTGAACTCGCTGTTGTGACCAGACCCGACCGGTTTAGCAGCATATTTAAAGCATGTATGATAGGAGGAATTTTCCCCGCCCGGTAGAAGTGAGAAAAATTACTTTTGCTACCGAAGGCTAACAAGCAACCAGGACATCCATCGTCATATCGTCCGATTTGCCTTATCGACACGATAGAAGAGATACTCAAAAGGGTCATCTAAAGTAGACTTCTTCCTGTCAGAGAATATACGGATGGTTTATCGGGGCGTGGATTTCGTCAAGCTTATTTAGCAGTAGTGTTGAAGATAGAGGCAATGCCGTCTAATGACAGTGCGGTGGTGACATTAGCCGTCAATTCAGTCAGCTGAGAGTGGATAAAAAGGTCATTGGGTAAAGCGGCCGTTCCTGGTTATTTGACTAGGCCCATCGAAAGTTACCTCTCAAAAAGGACGCTTGGATGCGATACAGATGAGGGACCTAATCAGTACACCGTCACAACAGGAGTACCACAAAGCTCCGTGTTGAACAGTTTCCTGGGTAACGTTATCTACAATAGTGTTCTTGTTGTATCCGTGCCAATGGAGGTTACGATAATCGGTTTCGCAGTTGATCTAACCGTGGTTGTCATTGCAAAGCAACCTGAAAAAGTTGAGTGTACGCTAACGAAACCATTAACGCCATAAAATCGTGGCTGGAGATGGTTCAGCTTGTCCTTGCGAAACAAAAGACGGGGGCGGTCTTGATTGCCAACGATTAATATTCCTACTGGTGGCCACATCATTATTTCAAAGCCGGTTATCAAAAATCTGGGGGTGATTTTTGACACGAATTTCAGGGGACACCTGAACTATGATTGTCAAAAAGCGATAAGTACTAATGTATTGTTGCCTCGGGGGATGTCTAACACTCGAGGCCCAAGATACAGCCGCAGATTACTTATGTCCGGAGTGGTTCGCTCAATAGGCAGCATCAGGCTAAAGGCAAATATGACTTACTGCTATGTGTTTAGTGGCGTTAAGGGTATGCAGCACTTTCAGGACAGTTTCAGACGAGTTAGCGTGTGTTATTGCGGGAACTTTTCTGATGGACTTTCTGGCAAGTGGAATGCATTGTGTATGAGAAAGAAAATGACGCTGCTTGAAAAGCATACAGAATACTGAAAGGCAAGTCGAGAGTTGCTGGAAAACTGGCAGTGTATTGAGTTGTGGATTGAGCGGTGACATGACGATATTAACGGTCGGTTGGTACGGAAAGCATCTGTACCGATTCAGGTTGAATGATTCGCTCTTTTGCCCTGAATACGATTGCCCCGAGGGTTTGGAGCACATCATTTCTCCCCGATTTGCTTTGTTCACAGAGGAAATCTCACTGAAAATCATCATAAACCCTCAGAACATCATAATCAAACACCGTAATCAAACGAATTCAGGCAGGACTTGGTAAAATTGTTGTTGGGAAAGTTGGTGGGTTCATGCTGCTATTGACAAAATTAACCAAATTCCTATAAATCAGTTTTCGAGTTACAAACCACGAATCAATTACACTCTCAATGTATGCCAAACCACATTGGAATACATAAATATATACTTTTCCAATTCAAAGGTATTAATCAATTGCGTACATACCGATTGCATAAAACTTTCAACAGTCTAAAGTTCAATTGGCTCTGAAGACTGCACTTGAGCCCATCAATAGCTTGCCATAACATCGATTGACCATTATTAATGACTAGAAACTGGCTCCAATTGCCCGACTTCCTTGCAAGTGTCTCCATCCGACAGCTGCAAGTCGTTTATTGCTGGGAGCGCCACAACTGGTGGGTCCAATGGAAGCAATCATCCAACGTTCAATCTCACGTCATTCAGCCAATGCACAAATCAATTTAAGGGAGAAACGCTTCGACTTACGTAGACGAAGATAGACACTTCAGACATGTCAGGAAAGAGGGTCGATTGGCTTTGATACGAGATGACGAAGTAATAGCGAGGCAATCAATGATCACGTGCACTTTGCTCTGCCCGGTTGGCATCCAGTTCTGACCTAAAATTGCTGATAATACCTCGGAGGAAGTTGCTGTACTTGATGAGGCGACTGAAACGGAAGTCGTGCCATGCCATCACGCTCCACTCGATGATAATGATGATGGCCTCACTTTGTTCAATTGCGAGCATGAACTGCACACACAATATATGACATTGTTGGATTACAATCGACACTGATTTGAGATCGATATTTTCTTGTGTACTTACATACACATATAGATAGTGAGTAATATCAAGTGCTATCCGTGCACGGCTTTTCTGCCTCTTCATCAAATTTACTAATGAATCTTAGATAATCTATAATCACAACAGTGCTTATCCATACCCCTATGGGTCAAAGGTGATTTTCAGTGACTAATGGTTGCCAGATCGCATTTGATTTCATAGCCTGCGGCTCAATTTCTGGAAACACTTGTCTGCCCATTTACAGCTCCAGACGCACTTGCGTATCATTAAGTCATACATCATAGAATGTTGTCAGTAATCTCTAGAATAAGCGGTTTAAGATGACCGAAGACTCTGCCAGGCTATCAAGATGTGACTGGGCTTAATGAACCTCGTTTATCATGTGCAAGATGAGCTCGTAAAGTCTTCAGTTATTCACAATTGCATGTCCTTTGGGCTTATGCTAATGATCCGCATGATTTTCCTGCACCTCGTTAATGGTGAAACAGGTACTGCAATTAATTCCGCTCATACCTGCATTGCAGGGAGACGGATGGGTTTAACAGGACGCTCGTAAGGTAGCCTACTTAGATCAAGCATATATATATTTAGGTTGAAATTAGTACTAATGGCACTGAAATCAATTATGGAAATTTTACATGCATAAGATTCTTGACCTTACCAAACAGAAATCAACCAACAATTTATGTTCTGTGAGAAGAAGTCGAAGCATCAGCCATGTTCCAGTTATTGCATTAATTATCGGTACCTGTTAAAACGGAAGTTGGGCGTTTCAGATTTGAAAGGTTCTTTTTATTTTTTTTATTGAAGAATATTTGGGTGCTTGATAATACAATTTCAACAAAACTGGTAGTATATATGCATTAAGGGGGTCATCCCATGTGTCGGGTTGGAGAAATCGATTTTTTTTGCATGAATTGTATCTATATATAGTGGAGAATATGTGGGCAAAGGGATTTTCCGATATTCCGAGTCGTTCAGAAATTACAGGGTTAAACAGGTAACGAGTTTGCAGCCGCGGCTAAAGTACTCGATGAGAAAGCGCACCGAATCTTTTTTTACTTGTTAGTTTTTTACCTGAGCCTTATAAATTCGCACACAGGTATATGTAAATATAAAAAGGTGGAAAACCAATCAATTGTCTAAACTTATTTGCTGTTTGGAATGAAAAGGATAATCCAGTCTAGAGTGAGCACTGAAAGGCTTTCAAGCTATACTCAGTTATATTTTGTTGTAAGTATTGTGCCGTTTGTGTGTTCAGTGATTTTTTTAAATGGATCGTACGAAGGGAGATCGCTTTAACGTTCAACGTTATGCTCGCACTAAAAAACGAGTATTTCATGGGAATCGATACTTATTAGAGAAGAAAAAGGACTTCGCATTAACATCAGCAAAGAAACGTTTAGCAAGCATGAACATGGATGTTCCAATTGCGACAAGTTTTGTATATTGTATATTGCATTTTGCTGGAGTTTTCTCCGGGATTTCTGCAAATAATAAAATATACGTAGTAGTAAAAAAGGAATGCGTAGGACATGTCGAGAAAAGAATGGGAACACGGCTTAGAAATGCAAAGAAGAATCATAAAGGCATTGGTGGAAAAGGGGCTGGAAAACTTACTGATGAGTTTATTAACGACCTCACTATATATTTTGGGCTAGCTATTCGTGGACACGCAAATTCGATAGAAGGAACGAAGCAAGAAATTTGGGCACAACGCAAATTCGATAGAAGGAATGAAGCAAGAAATTTGGGCAACCTTCTCCAGCAGGCGAGGACAGTTGATGCAAATGGCGCAAAGCGGAAGCTAAAGGAGAACTGGATAGTTTCCACCACGAGAAGGCACCTTTGACTGAAGAAGTTCAAACAGTCATCAAACCAATCTACGAAGATTTGTCAAGAGATGGTCTCTTGAACAGATGTTTAGGAGCAGAGATCCGGAATAACAATGAGTCGTTTAATGCATTGATCTGAACTTTCGCCGTAAAAAAACACCAAAATTCAAAAAATTAACTTTAAAAGCCCACCAAAAATTTACCTTTTAATATTTTCTAATTATCCTAGTTTGTGGACCGTGGAATATTGTCCACATTAAAATAACGTTGAGTTTTTTTCCCTCAGATGAACACAGCGCCCTCCAGCATGGCAGCAGAAAAACACCTTTTTTTGGAGATGGGTGCATAAATTGACACGTATTCCAAAAACTAGCTACGATATCAAGCTGAAAAATTTATCGTATATACTAGAGATATCAGTAAACATAACATCTCAGTGCAAAAACACGTTTTTATCTTTATCCAGTCCTTCAAAATAATTTTCCAAAAAAGGCAAAAAAACGGCCTTCACACGGGATGACCCCCTTAAGAAAGTCAAACCATTTGCTTTAATGTGATACTGATATGCAGGCCTAACGAGAGATAGGTGGAACGGGAGGTGACATTCCCCCGAGCCCACACTTTTGTCGGGGCCCGCAATACTGATTTCAATAAAAATGGATAAAATGGGGTCCAGCATAATTTTTACCCCAAACCCATATAATTTTCATCCCGCCCCGATTTTTTCGCATAATTTTCACCCTGGGCTGAGAAGTTCCTCTCTCCAGCTTTGGTGACATGCTATGTAGTAACGATGCCATAGGGTGCACTCAAATTTCGCAGAACAGGCAACTTGGGCCTATGGCAACCTTTTAGTGGAAAAAACATTAGTAAAGTCGGTTCACACACACACAATTCTTCGGGCTCTTCCCACGGGCGTCCCATGTTCCTTTTTGCCGAGAAAACAACAACAAATTCTAACTGGGTGGACCGCAGCAGCTTATCTCCCTTCATCCACATGAAGTCACTGGGGGCATAACTCATCTCAGCCCAGCCACTTCACCAGTCGAATCTTTCACTTATGCACCGAAACCGCTTTAGTCGGTCAGAAATCTCCCTTCAACCCCTCATTCTTTCTAATTTTAATTACTTGTAACTTTTAATGCCATGGCGGTCACATTATCTGCAACTGATACACTGAGGTCGAGGGATATGGACCGCCAAAATTTACCATCGTAAGTGTTCTGGGCCCCTGCACGGTAAGTTCACACCTTCTGTCTTTTTAAGGTTTTGTGTGAAACCTTGTGTTGAGGGGGTTAATGGAGCGCGCAAAATTTTTGTTCGTATTATCGCAACATGTGGGGTATCAAATGAAAGGGCTCAGTTAGTACTTTTCGAAATTGGTCCTATATTTGATATCGGGTGAAACGTAGGGGAGTAAGAGCTCAATATATGGCTATCAAAGAGTGTAGCAGCTCTCGTTCTCAGAACCTATCCAACCAAAAACTCTGAAAAAAAATCACAGTAGTGCATCTCTACGAAATCTAGACCTCAAAGTACATCCCGTTCCGAAGTTAATAATAGTATATTGCCACATTTTAGAAATTTAATCGGCAAACCCCTTATGTCATTCCAGAAGCACAAAATTTGGCGTGAGTGTAAGGGCACAATCGGTCGAGTTTGAAGAAAATCCACCTATCATTAAGAAAGTCTTTGTCATTTGTTATGAATTCCGTGCATTCTTCAACGTGTATGACGTCATCATCACATATCAATTTGTCAATACCACAGCGAAGTGAGTTCATATCAATGGGGTTGCAGAGAATTATTTTGTTTTAGTTTTTTAGTTATTTGTGAATGAATATCAATTACTCCAAACAGACATGTGTGTATGTAGGTATATAGTATATGCGTGCTAGTGAAGTTTAGTGTCTAATTAAGATAGATATATATGTACATTAAACCAGCCGCATTTAATATACGTACTATATATGCACAGATGTATGCTTTTGCGCACGAAGTAAATCGGAAATATGGGTACGATCAATTTATATATGTGCATATATATGTACAGTATTCCGAAATCGGCAGCTTGTTTGTTTAGGGTGAAGATAATATGTGCTGCATGCTGTAACATGTACGTATGTCTTCTAGTTTGGAAAAATATCAAGGAATATGTTGGATTTTCAGCTATATACGGATAAAAACATATGCGTAGAAATTTCTCACATAATATGAACCCAAGACCTTTATACCCGAAGCGTGGTGTTCCGACTTGTTTCATCTTGGTTTTATGTTCTGGGTATCCTTCCCATAGTCATTTTCTTCCACGCAATATAGATGCTTTTGTACAGGGAACATGTTGCGCTTGATAGAAGATCTGGCAACTCCTCACAGTCTGTCTGACTTTTTTTCGATGAGAGGTGGAAAACTTAAAAAAAAAGCTATTGGCTCCAGGCAAATGATTATTTGGAATTCTTACCCATTAAAACCACCTCGTTCTATTCTCCCCGCGGGACTCTAAATGGTTAATACCATCCAAATGTGTAATCACAACAGGGCTGGATCACAATTTATCTCGTTTTTACGCAGGCTGCTTTAATGCGAATTTTTCTCTCATTTGCTTTATTCTCCATTGCATCGCCCATACTGGAAGTGCATATAGTGGGATCAAGCAGAATACCTTTGAAATGAGATGACAGCTCGGCCCTTGGGCCACTTATATTTGGTAGTATTCTAGCGATCAGTGCTCCGGTGTTATATGCCTTCGTTACTGCACACTCTACATGTGATTTGAAGTGTAGCCTTTGGTTGATCATTGCGCCTAAATACATGCGCGCAGGCTGGACATGCACTGTTTGTGTTCCCAGTTTGATCTTCATAGACGTGCACTTTCACAATCGGAAGTAATCTATTATAGATTATTCGTTAGACTAGTTTATCAGTATTATTGAAAAGAAATTGGTGGACGAAGGTTCACCCAGAGGTTTGTTTGAGTTGATCCAACATACAAATTCAAGCAATGCGCCCGGAGGCAAATTTTCTGTATGTAGTCTTTTTGGTGCCACTACAGGAGTCCGTGATAGCTTCCTCTTACTTTTGATGATAACTACATCCAAGCCTCTTTATATTTTTCGTGTAGTCCCTGGTATCTACATAAGTTTCTGTTCCGTTGACTGCGTCTTCTGGCCTTGAGGCAGGTCTTGGCGTATTCCCCGATTTCGGAGTTCCAACAAAAGTTCGGTACTCGCTTCTGAGATACAGTACACCTTCATATGGACGCCACACATGGTCTTCGTAACTTTTCGCCAATCTGTAATCATCAACGTTTCTTTCGAGCGTTGTATTTTGCTACAAACTTGTTTGAAATTTTCTCACCAAACTTACAAGCTGTCCTTCTTCCAGTTGTCCTCTGGGATAAATTTATTCTTGTGTGCTGCATGATTTCAAAAATTATGGTCTAGTGGTCGCTGTGTATATATTCTTCACTGACGTACCACTGGAGATTATTAACTAAAATAATACTAATAATCGTTGGCACAACAATCTACCATATATTGAATCAGGGCCTTGATTTGTGTTAGAGCACTTCATTCAAGAATGTAACGGCACACTACAATACACTTTAGGAGACATTGTGGACAGCATGGCGCTCGCCCGACATTATTACCGTGATTTAACTCACGTTGGTACTAGCGGTATTTACTTTAAGTACAGATTTGTATATGGAAATGTGCGGTAGATCAATTTGAATAGGCTGTCGTACGGAAGGTCGCGGTTCAAATCTCACTGGTGGCAGTGGAATTTGTTTCTAGATTTGACGTCGGATACCAGTCGACTCAGCTGTAAATGAGTACCTGAGTCAAATCAGGGTAATAATCTCGGGCGAGCGCAATGCTGACCACATTGCCTCCTAGTGTACCGTTACGGTCTTGAATGAAGTCCTCTAACACACTTCAAGGCTCTGATCATCCTGATCATCATCATTTTTATATTAGCTATATTTGAAAGTTTTGTGGGAAAGAAAAACTTACTAAAATCAATTCACTGTCCGTCTGTCACATGAACTTTTTTCATCATCGGTTATATCTGCTGACATGAAATGAAATACTTATTGACGCATGCAGTTAGTGACATTAGGCTAGGTGAGTATAATTTCGCGGTGTTTCTGGCGGTTAAATTATATGAAATCATCAAGACTTGCCTTTTCTTTTCTCTTGTAATATTTACTAACCTTGCAAGTACCGCCTAGAGACTTGTAGCACTGATGAAGGGAACAAGTGTTTCCCGAAATATTAGTATTTGCAAAGCTAATATATATTACTTGGGAAAAGAAATGGACTTAATTATTTCATTAGTCTAGGTTAAATTCTTCAGGAAGGAGCACAAGGCTGTCGTATGGAAGGTCGCGGTTCAAATCTCACTGGTAGCAGTGGAATTTGTATCGTGATTTGACGTCGGATGCCAGTCGACTCAGTTGCGAATGAGTAGCTCAGTCGAATCAGGGTAATAATCTCGGGCGAGCGCAATGCTGACCACATTGCCTTCTACAGCATACTGTAGTGTACCGTTAGGGTCTTGAATGAAATGCCCTAACACACTTCAAGGCCCTGATCCAATATGGATTGTTGTGCTAACGAATAGTATTATTATTATCCTCGGAAGTTATATAACCGAAAAATCTCCATATCTACATCTGTCAAAATAAATTCAATAAGAGTTAAATAAAAGTAAAAATAACGTTAAGTTAAAAATGAATAATAGTTCATAACAGTTAAAAATTAATATTTTAAAAACTTACCCTAGTCCTGCTAAGGCTCCTCCTACAACCAATAAATATGCAATGCAATAATATTGACCATAAAACATGAACGTGGAAAGTTAAGTCGAAATCCTACTATTATTAATACAGTTATAATAGATTAGAATTGTCTCTTTCGAGTGAAATTACTGCAACCTAAGACACATAATGTTAGTATCACATGCAAATAGACTACGAGTTATGTAGAAATGGAACTACCGTAGCTTTTAAACCAAAAGCACAGTACTTGTGATTTCCGACTTGCTCGTTGTTTACAAAGTTTTTAGCATCAATGGCTAAGAACCTTTGACTTTTAAGTCACCATATAAGGGATGATGTCCTCACGTAACGACCTTAACTGTCCTAGTGACTTTATTCTCATATATCTATCATAAAATTTTCTTGCCCTTTTCTTGTCAATAATCGATAAAAGTTACTAGCAGGCATGGTTAATCTCCTCATGTTGTCATCATTATTATCAACCCCGCAACAATTGGCATCCGGTCTAGAACTGCCTTAATAAGGAACTCCAGATATCCCGGCTTTGCACACAGGTCCATCAATTCGATATCGATAAAACTGTCTGGCGTCCACGAAAGGTTTCACATGGGACAATTTATTCAGCTGTTTCGTTGGAATTAACTGTCCTTTATATTTGACTCACAACTTTTCGGTAGTGTTCTTGGAGTTTGAATGCTCCGCTTTGAATCCGCCTGATCAACCTCCGAAGAGCATGGATTTTCACTTTACAACCGGACTTGTTTTCGGCGAAGTCTGACATGACTCTGTTTGCTGGTGCAGGTTACTCGCCAGTTGCTAGCCAACCCAATGGATCATAGCATTAGCTGCAACCCATGACACGCCCGGTTGCATAAACCACTGCATTTGCAGTTCAAGTCGAGAATAAAATTTCCAATCGAACTTTTTAACAATGTGCTATATATTATAAGCAATATATATAACCGAAATTTATTGTTTGTACTTTAACTATGCTTTCAATCAACTTTCAAAAAATAGCATAGGATTATTAGCTTTATTTAAGCAGATATAGGCATGGGGAAGTATTTTGTCAGATGTCATATATGCCCGGATTTTGTGTAGAGCTTACCTTTGAATTTTTTCCCCGTACTTTAGAAACTAACATATACAGCTTTTCTCATGATCTTGATTTCTCTGATCATGATCCTTTCACATTAACTTGGAAATATAAGGGACCCGAAAAAGACTAGAACTAAATATTTTTTTTCATAACACACATCTTTGCTCTGGTGGGATTGAGGAATGGATATTGGGGTTATTTTTAAGGTTTTGGGTAAGCACACAACCTTATTAAAATCGGTTTACTGTCTGTCTGTCTGTCCGTCACACGCATTTTTCTCGGAGATGGTTATAGCGTACATGCAAAAGGGGGTGCAAATTTTTTTTCCATCAAATATAGTCATGTGGGATAAATTAAAGGTCTCAGCTAGTACTTTTCGAAGCTGGTCTTAGTTTTGACATTTAGAAAGGTTAGAAAGTTTAGGAGTGTGGGGGGTTGAAAGTGATCATTTCTTTAAGGGAGCCATTCTCAGAAACTACTCAACCGAAAAATCTGAAAAAAATCAGGAGGCTGCCACTATATGGCAAATGAGCTTCGAAATACCTTCCATACCGTTATCTGTTCAAATAAAGTTAATAAATGTATATTACTATAATTTTTAGTAATTCGCTGCAACTTAAGCCCATTGTACCACCACGAAATTGCAATGATGTAGGCTCGGATATAAAGCATGATCTTACCAAGTTTGGTGGAAATTGTACTGTTACTAACAAAGTTATAATACATCAAAGTTGTTGCTTCTTTGCAAATTCAAGACTATGAATGTGAATATCATCCGAAACATAATATATGCATATATTACGTGCTACATACTAAGAAATACACAAAACCTTTTGTACCTGAAGCTTCCGGTTTCCCGGCTTGTTTAGCTTAGCATGATTCGTTTGTACGTCAGATTACTTAATGAAGAAGTTATCACTTAGGGTTGTTAGCCGTCTAAACGTAATAATGAAGAGCACAACTTCAACTTATAATAAACATTTCATCGTTGCTGTTTTAGATAGAGGAATCAATCCGTTTGACATCTAGAAATTTATAATGTCTGTTACCAGTGGAAGTGTCAATGTGAACCCCGAGATGGTCCGATGTACAGTAGGGTTACTGAGTTGGATTTAGGAACTATATAGATCAATCCTTTGTTGACTTGGTTGTTATAGGAACAGCAAGATTTGTGATGGCAACGCACATAGATCAGATATAGGTGCGATTTGTCCGTGCGAGATGACATCACGCGAAGTTAATTAGCTGCGCGTTTATTTATCTTGCACCGGTTGTATGTAAGACAAATTGCGGGTTAATGGAGTCAAAGGCTCAATCATTCAACACTCTGAGTGGGATGAATTCGGAACCGAAATCAAAGCATGGTAAACACATGCATTGTTATTTTTGTGTGGTTCTACCTTTGATTAACTGAATTATTCCATTTCAAGATGTACTGTTGTGGTGCCGGTGCAATTTACAGGCAGATATAACTCTGTATGTACACTGGTTTCTCAAAATTTTGCATATAAGTATCCGCTGATCCCAGGGAACACGCAATAGTTCCAGTTGGGGCACATATTGAGACCAGTAAGTTTTAACTGATTTCCATGCTGCTATTGAAGATCCTGTTAGAAACCGGCTATCAGGTCACAAGAGTAAGTCTTAACGTAGATGTCCAATTTCGGATTGACGCCTACTACCACCAGGCTTTCTAGAGTACAAAATCAGAACGCCTCAAGAGCAATGCTCTCCAGAGTTCCAGGATCTTGTGTTCCCTAGGCCCAGAATTTCAGCTCCTAAAATGCCCAACTTGTATTGCCATAATTCTCGCTCGGAGAAAGTGAATATGCTGGGGGTCCCCAAAATCCCTGTTGAAGGACGTGTACATAGTCCAGAGACTTATCGAAAACCGTTATTAGTTGCCAAAGGTCGCAGCTGCAAGTCGCGTTTGACGTTTCAGCAACAAAATTGGTTGTAAATTAGAAGACTGCTAACTAACAAATTTCAAATCTTTTCACTTAAGATAGTAAAAACTCAAAATTTAATATTTTAATATGTTTTATTTATTATTATTATTCCAATTCCAAAAATTATTATGTTATCGTTTGACAATATTAATCAGTTCTAATATTTTAATACTAAGGGTAGAGTACAGCATTTCTAATCAGCAGCCGGTGACAGCATGACTACTTAACATTATTGTTAACAATGATAATAATAATAATCGATAGCGCAACAATCCTATTTGGATCTAGACCTTAAAGTGAGTTAGAGGACTTCATTTGACGACGACGAAGGGTACACTAGGCGGCAATGTGATCGGCATTGGGCTCGTGCAGTATTGTTATAGAAATAATTGGAGAATAATCTAAAATAAAACATTTATTATAATAAATATATGATACTAAAGTCAAAACATTACGAACCTTCTTTAAACAACTGCAGCGCGCGACGTGCAACAAAATACTGTGGTTCGTATTTTCTTGCTATTCAGTTTTTGATTGGATGACCATGTAGGCTAAGAGCTTTATTAAAAATGTTCATCGCTTTGGGGGGATACAGCACACAAGTAATACTTCGCATATGACAGGTTCCTTAGAAACTGCTTGTCTGTCTTGTCTTTACTTTTCTCTAATCGCCTTCGGATCAAATATACACACCTAAATAGAATTTCATTCGTAATTATGAAAATGGAAGTGTTTGAGACAATAGCCAACATATATAGAAACAACAATATATAGAAAATTGTCAACTTGCTTGTTTAAAATAATAAAGAATTAGATTTATGAAAATATTGAGTATACGAACCTAAATTTATATCTATATCCATGTAAATGTGTGCATCTTCAAACCCAGTATTTTTCCATATTTTTGAATGGAAAACGCAAGGACACCAGAAGTTATTAGAGAGGTGGTCTTCGAGGCGTACATATCGCTGCTTACCGTCATTCAAAATTTACAATATGCCATAAGTGCAAGGCTTCCCAGACATTTTTCCAAGGATTTGCTGATTTTGCACGTGTGTATTATATTATGCTAACACTAATTGTTGGCAGAGAGGGCTGTAAAAGGTCATAAAAAGGCGACCGACAAGATTAAAAATAAGACACTAGACAAGATACAAACAGAAATAAGGATGACTATAGCCGTAAGGCGTCACGTACAAGGAGACAAAGGCCACCGTAAGCGTTTTCCCGATGACGACCACCAACCGGTCACAACCAATTAACAAGAAGGCAAAGAGGTTCGTCACTCTCTTGCTAGGTTCAATCTCATTCCATGGCAATTGATCAGGTACAACGATCCAAACACCTGAGCGCACCTGAGTAAATCAATTCATTCCTCGAAATGGTAAATCAACAAAAAAATAATACCAGCCAAGACGTATCGGTCTTCGTTTAAGAACCTGCGGAATGTCTATTATGTATGTATGTAAAGGGGGCCATAAATTGTGCGTTTTTCTTCAAAGATGAGAGGAATTTCGGGTCTTTATTTCCTTTAGAGCACGCAAGGATATTTTCTACTTTTCATGGTGGAGACCGGCTGGAATTATGTTTCTAGCTCAATTGAGGGTGGATCACATCCCCTCAGAAATCATTAGCTGAATATGTGCGTATCAATTAATACGAAAATGAATTTACATTTACGTCAACGCTGTTCATATTTTGGGTTACGATAAAGGACATTAAGCGACCAAACTATGTAACTTTAACTTGAGGCAGTTTCCACTGATCTCAGATAAATTTACAAATTCCATCATGTATGCCCCCAAGAATATTATCTGAAGAATGAGTGGCTTCTTGATGTTGTGGTCTGAGATGATTTTTGAATGTGCCTGGCTGAATGTGGATGGTTATAAGTACGTGCACGGTAATTTCAAGTTCACCTAAATGCGGCTAAGCGATGGGAAGGTTTTCACATCACCTGATTTGACCGGCGAAGCATCATTAGGGTGAGTCGGAAAATGGGAATATTATTTCATGTGAGAATCCAATGTAACAACTTTATCTTAAATGTCGTTGATTGTAACGATGATTGAAAAGAACATGTGACAGTTAGGAATTGGATAGTGAAAACATTTATTTTAACAATTCACCAGGATTGCAAAAAGATAACAAACGGCTAGGAACACCATCTGGTGTCATGGCTTAGTTAAATGGTCCCTGAGACCTATTAGCCTTATACGTTTGTATTGACAATGAATCAACACTTGATATTAGATGTTGCGAGTTCTTTTGATGTTTTAAACGAGAATACTTATCTGGCCAGCGTACTGTGGCGATGTGGCTGGGTCATCAGTCAATCGAGCTTCTGTGACCACTTCGAACGTTGCACTTTCAAGGTATGCCCTAAACTTAGGCACTGGTGGATGTTCTATTTTGTAATATACCGTTGAAAAATATTATCCTTACCTACAAATTTTTGAATGAATACGTAACAAATAATATCCAATCCATTGAGTCAGAAAACTTCTATGGCGAATGTATTTTAGCAGCTTAGAGAGAATAGGCCAATCAAAGATGAATAGCGAAAAGATTGAAGGACTTATAACTCTTTAAAATTGCGGACGAACGGATACTTCGTTTTAGTTCGCTAATTCCAAGAAAGCTCGTTGGTGCAGATTCCGAAGCGTAGTTAGGAAGAAACTAGTGGTGTCACCTATTCATTTGCAGCGGTTGGTGGAGTTATTTGACCGTTTTCGGAAATAGGAAGACAAACATGGTGTCTATTTTGTCAGAATTGGTTGCTGATGATATGCCCCCAGGTAAGAAACCTTTTTCATGACGAATGAGCTTTTCATTACGCTTAATACTATGCTAGTGGACCTAATATAGAGATCTACTACGCTTAAAAGCAGCAGTTGCTGGCCAAAAATCTCTATAACAAGTAAATAATAAATAACAAGTTATATACATATACTGATTCACTGTATAGTTGGAATAGCATTGTAAATATCAAATGTTTTGCGATAACTGAAAAACAGGCGTTTCACGGTTCCTCGATAACTACCAGTGGGAGCACCCAGTCATCGTCAACATACAGCATCGCAACATCGATGCCATCTACCGTCAAACCCGTATACTTTAGGCGCATTTCCTCGAAGGGCCTGGAAAGAGGTGGGGGAATGTCAGTAGGCATTAGCTGGTAGTGGCTGACTTCAGCGACTTTATCTAAGGAGCATATGGAATGTGCAAAGGGTTCCTTGCATCCTGAGGAATACTGCACCCGAAAAAGAGAGTTCTCCTTTGCGATAATATCGACAGCCCGGTCTATGATAGTCAAACTGTGGTCTGCAACAAGATCATCGCACCTCTCCAGAGATGGGATCAACTCCCGTCGCTTGACCTTCCGATACTAGTAGGAGAACGGAACGGAAATTAGGACACAACCGATGTGAAAGGGAACTTTACACAAGCTACAGTGGCATGTTACCTGGAGTATGTCGACAAACGTTTACAGTCACGACTGTACAAAAAAGCAGGCCTTCTAAAGAAGACTTAATGAAGCAGAGATACCCCGTGCTGCCTCTTTACTGAAATTTTGACAATTTTGTGACAGGTTGGCTGCAAAGTTTAACTCAACTCAAATAAAAGCGCGCCACACTCCATACAGTGCTTATTCATTCACAAAGAGCACGGGAACGTGAAGTGCACCGCCTCACCATGAATGATTTCGTAGTAGCCCCAGCAATCCTCCGGCATTCTAGAAAAATTTCAAAATTGGAACCAGATGTGGTTAGAAGACATTTTCATTACAAAAATCCACCTTAAATAAAATTAAACGGATCGAAAAGATTATTCTTTTATTGGCTAAAAATTTGGTGAAATTAACAAGAAATTAACAGAAGCGAACTGAACAACAGAAGACAATATAAATGAAGAAAACTTTAAGCAAGATACGGCGGTGAAGGCGAGAGATTCTGATAATAAAAAAGTCGGGCAAAAATAATGGATCTCGCAACAACAAAACGTATTCTCTGGTCGAAGAAACATAGAAATCAAAGTTAAAAATCGCAAAGTATAGAGCACCTACCGAGCAAATCACGAACATACATGGTAGAAAAAGAATCATTAAATCAATGAATCGTGGATTAAAACCTATATTGCTTCGCCTCGTAGATGACGAACAATACTACAAACTATCGTTTTTTAACATTTGTATAACAAGGAAAAAACGAAGCTTTACGTTCGTTCGTTATGTAAGAATTAAAGACAGAATATCCTGGGCAAATTGACTAAAAAATTAGTAGTCATAAGAACACCCAAAAAGGAATCGACTGCAGTTTAAACTAAAACACGCAATTTACGTTGGATCGGACACATTTTACGAAGGACAGAAAGCAACGTAGCAAACCACTTCATAAAATGTGTAGTAAGCAGCGGATAATAGAAATGGGGCCAGCACGGCCCATATGAAAAGAATGTTTTCGATAGCCAAAAGTCGCAACCGTGGGGTCTGAGGTGTTGCTGACGTGTTGGTAGCAATAGAGTTTCGCAATTTCCAGGTTGCTAGCCCAACAAGTTTTATCCCTTTTGGTCGCCTTTTTTAATAAGCAAGGAATACTGTGAATGTATTTTTAATCCCCAATTTTGAGGACCGATAGCATACAGTGCTACAATTATAACTTGAATCAGCATCCGCCCCTCTGACCAATACGATTTTAAATTCCATTTTATTGCGGAGGACGTTAAATTTATCAATGTATTGCTGATCAAGCAAGTTATGTCCGTACCCTTCTCCCTGTACTAATAAGAGTATTCAGTTTCATACGCTGATTGTTCCTCTTTCACATTTCTACAGGAAGCCAGTTCTTACGGCGCTCATTCGTAACATGGACGACAACGTATCTCATGTCGAAAAAAGAGCAATTTTGATTGTTGCCAAAATTTTTCTGGTGGCTCAGTGCTTATCAATATTCTTCGGCGTATTGTTCACACGCAAGCGAAGATAAACAATTATCAAAAGATGATCCCACTCGAAGTCGATACTAGCCCCTATTTTATTGCATTCATCCAGAAGAGAACTCCAGAATCTACTTTTGGAAGTGAACCATCTAATTGCAAGTACGTAGTCGGTAAATGGAAAAACGACAAACCTTATGAAAGACCTTCCTGTAAAAAAATCTCCTGCCAATTAGAAGGGCATGAAGGCTATCGAAAGCGGTAAATCAACAAAGCTGTGCTTCGCATTACATGCCCGGGTAAGGTATCATTCGCCTGAAAGTCATATGTAATGTCATCTTTAGGAAACCTCTTGTGCGTCTTTATATAGTAAGTCATCAGCGGTGCGGTGATATTCCACATTCTGTCATAGTCGAAAAGTTAGTTCACCTTCAAGGCATGGTAGCTCGGTTTGATGACAAGAAAAAGCTTTTATGGGGGAATTGTCAATCACCAGAGCATCAACTTCCTGACTTAACAGTAACTGCGAAGTCAATAGCAGTAGGATTAATCCCGCCCCCAGCCTGACACGAACAGGTGTTATATGGCGATTCAGACTCAAGCGATTCTCCGCTGTTCAACACAACAGGAGCCTCGGAGAGGATAAAATTTAAAACGATGAACCCGGGGACGACAACGGAATAACGATTTGCGCGTTTTTTCATGGAACGTGCGCTGTACAGATCGAATGCTACTGAGCAGCTAGCCGATACTCTTTTCCAATATAAGGATGATGTAACAGCATTGGAGAAGAGCCACTATACCATATATTATAGTGGCCATACAGTAACCTACGCGTTCGGAGTAGATTTCTTAGTCAGCCAAAAAATTAAACTTGTTGTTATTGGCTTTGAAAATATAAGCGCAAGGCTATGCGCTCTGCGTTTCCGAGTCAAATTTAGAAATATAAGCTCTAGTAACGTTCACGCCCCTACAGAGGAGACTGCAGAGTCCGAGAAGGATACTTTCTACGAGATAGTTGAGCGCACCCTCGAAGCCTGTCCCAAGTATAATATAAAAATCATACTTGGATATTTCAACAGCGAAGTACCCGTATTCAGGCGATACGTCCCATAGCTTACAATGATGCCAATGATAATGGACTGCGCATTATTTAGTTACCAGTATCATACCAAATGGTTGTTAGAAGTACCTAGTTTGCGCGGAAAGCGGTCCACAAACATACGTGGGCTTCTCCAGACGGGACCACTTTCAACCAAATTGCCCGCGTGCTGATTGAACGCCGCCACCTTTCAGCCTTGATGAATGTCAGAACATATAGGGAGGGGGGGGAGAGATATCACGCAGTGCAGCAATTATAGCGGTATCACGTTGGTGAATACCATCTATAAGATATTCTTCGCTATCTTGCTAGACTTGATAGCGCCATACGCCCAGAAAATCACTGGCCCATACCAAAGACGCTTCGCGATCAGCAACAGATCAGATTTTCTCTGTGCGGCAAATGACGGGAAAACTGTTGGAATATGGATATCAGTTGCACCATATTTTCATCGACTTTAAAGCCGCCTATGACAGCATAGCCAGGGTAAAACTGTACACGATCATGAGAGAATTCGGCATCCCAACGAAATTGATAATTGATAATTGACTGACTACACTCACCCTGACCAATGTGCGAGGTCAGATAAAAGCAGCAGGATCACTCTCGAGACCATTCATTATCAAAAACGGTCTAAGACAAGGGGATGCCCTATCATGCGCCCTCTTCAACCTGGCCCTGGAGAAAGTAAATCGCGATGCAGGTGCAAATGCGGGAGGCACCATCCTCTTCAAGTCCACCCAACTACTCGGCTACGCTGACGATATTGACATTATGGGAAGAACAACCCGAAATGTACAGTCTACCTTCATCCAGATCGAACAGGTGGCGGAAAATCTTGGGCTGCACATTAATGCAGCACACGGTGGCAACGTCAGTGCGAAAAACCAAAGAACCAATGACATCGAATCGCACTGGTCAAACAAAAACAATAAAGATAGGAGACTACAACTTTGAGACTGTTGAAAATTTCTGTTATCTAGGGTCGAAAATCATAACCGATAACAGCTACGATGATGAAATCCGCGGACGGTTGTTGTCAGCCAACAGAGCCTATTTCAGCTTACAAAGACTGTTCCGCTCGAAACGTCTCACCGTAGGGTCAAAGCTCTTACTTTACAAGACTATGATCTTGCCAGCCGTCATGTATGCCTCGGAAACTTGGGTTCTTAGCAAGAAAAATTGCGAACTCTTGGCCGCGATCGAGAGAAGAATCCTCCGAAGAATTTTTGGCACCTTACATGAGGATGGACGACTCCGTAGCCTACATAGCGAAGAAATCTATGAGCGATACCACAACCGTCTGGTTGTGGATAAAATCCGGCTCAACAGGTTACGGTCGGCGTGTCGCTTAATCCGTATGGGTGAGGATGATCCAGCGCGGAAAGTCTGTAAGGGCAATATCTATGGTATAGAAAGAAGACGAGGCAGACTCTGCCTGAGATGAAGCAACGGCGTAGGCCAGGACGCTAGTTAGCTTTTAGGGATATCGAATTGGTGGACCTCGGCGCTAAAACCAAGGTGTCTAAGGTTCCTTATTAAGGCAGGGCTAGACCGGATACCGGTTGTTGCACCATTAACTGAATTAAGTCTGCTAGTTACCGAAAACGGTCTCCAGATTGTGGCATCATTGCTATTATTGGTTGTGAATTTCGACTCTTGAAAATGTTTGAAATGTTATAATCATTAAGAGAGAGTTTCAGAAAATAAGGGTGGACATTATGAACAGTTGTAAAACTTTAATTGAGCAATGGCAGCAAGGGTTGTGTTGTTTAAATAGGACCCCGTGACATCCAGACATCTACTTAGTTACCGACGTAACAAATGTGCAGGCCAAGTTTGTCATTGGTACAGAAGCTCTAAGTTAACTCTGCCCTTGAATTTCATCAAATACTTAGCGGTGCTGTACGTAGGAACAAACCTTCTTCCAAGGTTGGTTTTTGAACTTTCTTAAGTGACAAATCTGACAACCTCCAAAATTCTTCAGTCAGATGCGAGACATTGGACGCGATATTATGCATTTTGTTTCTATAAACCAGATGCATTATAACTCTGGGGACTTTAAACCTTTCCCATAATTCCCATTTGCTCCCGCCTCTTCAAACATCATGGAAACCTCCAATTAAAAGTTACGGCCTTTCAAAGTGGTTGTTTTATATCATTATGGTATAGTTTGATTTTCAAGCATATCGCGTTAAGCGCGAAGGCCCTCCTCTTTAACCACGGTGAAAAAATAGGGCGGCTATCTCCCCTTAAAAACTGATCGCGTCCCAAATTGGGCTATTTTTATGTCAAAACGGAAGAGTTTAACTCCGAACGCCATCCCTTCATGCGGAAGGAGGGTAGGAAAGAAAAACAAGAGGAAGAAGATCCGCTCTCTCAAACTTCGTTCGAAAATCGTTGCGGTTGCCTCGCCTCAAAAAGTCATGATGCTGCAAATGGGGAGGGGGCGGGGTATACTGATAGCATCACAATTAATTTTGATTTGTCAACGCCGTCCCCGGAAATGGAGAGGATAAAAAGTGTCAGCAGGAGAAAAAAGAAGATCCGTCGTTTCTAACATCGTTCAACAATTGTGCCGGTCATCTCCCACTGAAGGATTATGATCCCCAGGGGCGTTGTAAATTTGTAAGAAGGTTTTTTGTGGAAGGTAGAATCTTCTCATTTTTCTTATATGCCCTCTTTGCTCTCTCCCATTCCTTAGGCAGAGCTAGCAATTCAAACTTTACTATGATTATATCGCCGCGATTTCTCAATGGGGGTTTGCGATAAAAGACCTCCCGTTTCTCTTTTCATGCCCTCCTCCTTTCTGTCTGTGGTGACAGCGATCGGAAATGAACCCTTCCGGTCTAACATGAAAATAGCCTCCCTTGAGACATAATTTTTTTAAGGGCAGGCCACAATTTTTTAATGGAATCCGAGAGGTGGGAGTTTTCTCCCTTCTATTCCAGCTTTCCCACTCACTCGGAAGGATTCAACTTTTAAACTTTATCATGAAGATATAGAAAGCACTGCATTGAAGGTTCATAACTTTTTAAAGGGGGGTGACCGGCACAAGTTTTTCCATTCACCTCACCCTTCCGGGATGAGGTTGAAAATTCTACTTTTACCCAGCAGATAAATTAACAGCAATGTTGCGGCTTCCAAAAAATCTGCTGCGGTCCATTATGGAGACATTTGCATGGGCCCTGAGGGGGGAGGGTCTTCTACATAATTCGTATGGTGTATACATAACGTATGTACGTATGGTTGTATTCGATAATTTGAATTAAATTCGGCGAGGTGTGCATTTCCCATTCCATGGAATTTTCCGTAGAGTCCCTCACGATAAGCAAATTCACAAAAGAATTTTCCGCACCACCCTAACCAATCACCTCTAGTCCACGCTATATTAATCCCAGCAGTATAATAAAATTACATTGGTGTTGCTGCTCTTGTCACAACATACTTTTTGAGATTTTTTCGTGTTGATTCACCTTTGCTGGCCCGTTTGGACGCCGATAACATGGATAGCAACATCTTTTGAGACCTCTTCGAGGTTCCTTTGGTCAAGCCGCGGCACCGATGCAAGGTAAATTCTATTGGGTCGTTCACGTCTCAGATTAGAAACAGTTCCAATTGCCGGTGTTTGATGCCCTCGCAACTGAAGACCTTTCATTGCTTCATTTTGTCCGTGTGATGAGGAATTTTCTAATCTTCGAACAATGTGGTCTCTTCCTGTTGCCGGGGTAATTCTTGGAAGCAGCTTCTTGGAATGTTACGTGCACATCATGAAGGTTCCAGTTGACGAACACGTGCAATACCTTTGCCGGTTACATGAAACGTGTTTATGAATGGATGCTTCAAATTCTTCAACCTCGACGGGTCATTCTTAAGTGCTAGGAAAAAAGGGAGATTTTCTTATTTTGTCTTCCACTTTCAGTTGCTTGCCTTCAGATTTGTTTTGTTTGCCGTGATAAGGTGAACGATAAGACGATCAGGCTATACGTGGAACTAATAAGTCACTAAATATTTACACTGGAAATATTTTTAACTTGATGCAATGCTGGCTCTGATGAGAAAGTCAAATAAGATTCGAGTTGTAGGTGTTGAGTGATCTGTAAATAAATATGTACGAGTATGTAGGCCAGAGTTAAGATTTGTACAAGAAGACAGTAAAGTTGCGTGTTAGGCCTCTGCTATTTCTAGAACTATGATTATAGATGCATTCATATGTATGTATGTTTTGACTTAAATTGACTAATTATGAACGCAGGTAGATCTTGTCAATGTGTTTAAAAGTTTAATAGCAGGCACTTGGAAATATTACTGCACTAATTCTGAAGATAACGAGCCTAAAATCTAGAAGGGAGGCTATGCGCGTACCATATGCTCCATGACAAAATACTCTGTTAGCATAATAAGCCATTTTAACGGATCTATCCCCTTCAATTTCCTCTATTTTTTACAATTTCTTAGTTTCGATGTTCTTCTAGGATGTGCCTAAATTACGGGGGTCATCTCGTGGGTCAGATCCGCGATTTCGATTTTTTTTGCCATCAATTGTATCTAGATATAGCGTGGAATGTATGCAAAGTGATTTTTTGATATTCGGAGTCATTCGGAAATTATAGTGTTGAGCACGTAGTACGCCACATGCCAGATTTATGTCAATCGCCGTAATAAAGCAAATATTTATCGGTCTGAATGACTTCGCTAAAAGAACAAGAATTGATGCCAAGGCTGTACTTGTGTTTCTTGAAGAAACCTAAGGTTTACGAATTAGGTATAGCAGATTAGTGGTTAGTTAAGGTTCTATGGCTAAAAATCACATTCTGCTTTTTAAATGCATTTTTCTCGAAACTGCATATTAAAAATCTGCTGCCACCATAGCTCAAAATCTATCCAACATAATTTTTTGAAATTTTTACAGCTTATTCAGAACATATTTCTACGGTCCGCAAACTAGGATCATTGTAAAAAACAACCTAAAATTCAAAAAAAAAAGTTTAACACTGCAACAAAAATTTAGCTTTAAATATTTTTTAATAATCCTTGTTTGCAAACTGTAGTTAAGTCCGCACGTTAAAAGGCCGTTTACATTTTTTCTTTAAGATGATCGCAGCGCCCTCTAGCGTGGCAGCAGAAAAACACCTTTTTTTGGATATGGGTGTATAAGTTGCTCTGTATTTCAATAATGAACTATGCTATCGGGCCAGAAAAAATATTACGCATGCTCAAGATATTAACACATATATGGTGAAAAATTCGTATTTGTATCTTTATCCACTTCTTCACAAAAAATTTAAAAAAAAAGCGAAAAAAACGGCCTTCACACGGGATGACTCCCCTAAATATCTCAAATCAAATCTTTTCGCATCAATTAAAGTTCATGATTAGTTTTCGTTTTAAGAATAGCACGTGTTTTGTAGCATCTTATTGACTTTATTATTGGATAAGAATGGGGATTTCTATTGTAAGCTGGATATTGGTCATCGAGTAAAATCAGAATAATAATCCCTGGCGAGCGCAACGCTGACCACATTGCGTCCTAGCATATCGTTACTGGCTAGAAATGAGAGAAATTACGGTGTTTAAAAAGTGCAGAATTAAAGTTGCGACCCATTCTTAGAAACCAAGACCTAGTCAATAGCGTAGCTTTGCCTTTTTAATGGCGTTGCATAGGATAGGCAAAATACAGTTTTGCCTAGATGGGGCTTAGATAAGAATAATATATATGGCATTACCAAAATTCTAAAGTGGACCTAATATGGCCTTAGAAACAATTCTGTGTTGTCTAAGATAATGGCCTGATGAGGCTGCTGAGTACCATCTATAGGAAATTCTCCGCTATCTTGCTAGGCTGGAAGCCCCATACGCCCAGAATATCATTGGCCCATACCAAAGAGGCTTCACTCCAGGCAAATCAGCAACAGATCAGATTTTCTCTGTGCGGCAAGCGATGGAAAAACTGTTGGAATATGGACAACAGTTGCACCATCTATTCATCGACTTTAAAGCTGCCGATGATAGCATAGCCATGGTAAAACTGTACACGGCCATGAGAGAATTCGGTATCCCGACGAAACTAATAAGACTGACTAGACTGACTAGGCTGACCCTGACCAATGTACCATCTGTCCAACTTTTTAATTGGTTGACTGTATGCATGTATAATTGTGGCATTATTGCCTGATTCATAAGTGATGATAGTGTTTATGAAATTACTCTTGTTAGGGGATGGCTCAATCTTTAAATGATTCCCCAGTGAACAAGGTTTGACATATGTTTCCAATAATTAAGGCAGGTCATCTGCATTCGGAATCTCTAGAAATGTAGCTTTTTTGTTTAAAAAAAGATGATTAAACTCCGTGGAACTTTCTTTCCACTGTGATTATTTTTTGCATGACGTATAATCGTAGTTTTATTGCATCAAGACAGCAAGCATTATTAGAATTTAGTTTTCAGAAATGAACCTTTTGATATATATTTGACAAATCCAGGTTATAAATCACTTGTAATAGGTAGATGAAACTTCATTTGACTTTTAATTTATGGCCGTAGATTCCCCAATCAATAGTAAATATTTGGGTTGCAGCAAAAACACCTGTTAATAGACTCTATTTCTATGAATGCCTAATTTATTAATTACCTTCAAAACCAGCAGCTGGAGGCTAGAGATATGAATGGGTTTATGGGTTTTCCCCTCAACGCTCCTCAATTTAGTTGAGTTCCGTGATTCCTACCATAAAATAAATGAATGGAAACGTATTTGTGTATGAACGAGGTGGAAATTTAAATTTAAGTTTGGCCAGAAACTGAAAAATATACTAAAAATTAAAATTGATATAAATAAAAATAAAACTAGGTAGCTTGCTCCTACTACAATATATTTTAATAGTTAGTAAATACGTATTTCGAAAGCTACTTACTCTATTCCTCAGTACTTAAGCTACCCTTTAGCTTAAGTAGCTCTCGAAATACGTATTTATTAACTATTAAAATATATTGTAGTAGGAAAAAGCTACCTAGTTTTATTTTTATTTAGAAGAACTACAAGCATCGGAACGATAACTATTTTAAATTAAAATTGTTTTGGAAACTGCTTATCTATCGATTTCATATGATAGAAAGGCGTTAATACCAACTTGTGAATTGTATTACTTAATAAATAACTAATAATTCAATTAATTAATAATTAGATATGGAAATGACTTGCTTGTCATCGCAGATTTTAACCACTCTCGGTGCTGGTCAGCTTGAGAAGGAAGAATTAATTTTAACATCTCATTATTATCCAAGGCCCAACAAGGGGTATCCGATCTAGACCTGACTTAGTAAGAAATCCCAGTTTTGTGCGGAAGTCAATCTGGCGTCCTGCTCCGTCATCGCTATATCTAAGGCAGAGTTTGCCGCGGTTTCTTTTTCTGCTAGACATGGCTCCAATGGATTTTCCGAGCTGGACGGTCTTGGCATTCCTCATAGATTCCAAAGTCATATATGTACCATAGGCTCTTAGGAGTTTTCATCGTGGCTAATAGTTCGCAATTTTTCTTGCTGGGAGAATACATGAGGACTGGAAAGACCATTATCTTATACAGTACGAGCTTTGATCCTATGGTGAGACATTTCGAGCGAAGCAGTTTTGGTAATCTGAAATAGGTTCTGTTGGCTGCCAACAACCATGCGATTTTCTCCTTAGATATTAAAATCGGTCTACTGCCTGTCTATCCGTCACATGAACTTTTCTCAGAAAAGAAATCTGCAGTAATATAAGTTATAATATAAATCATGAACCTACCAAGTTTGGTGAAAAGCGCGCTGTTACTAACAAAGTAATAGTAGGTCAAAATTTTCGTTTTAGTTCAAATTCAAAGACTCTAAATGTCGGTATCACGCGAAAGTAAATATTCTGAGATAATATATATTATGATATGTGCTAGGTACAAATGAAACAAATGTTCCCTAAACTAGTTTTGCATAAAAAATATTCAAAATCTTTCATACTTGAAGCGTCCAGCTTTCGGTTATCCGACTTGTAATTTTCTCTTTGATAATTTTAGGGACATAATCTCATACTTCAACTTCATTTAAAACTTCAATAATAATAATCGTTGGCGCAACAATCCATGTTGGATCAGGGCCTTGAAGTGTGTTAGAGCACTTCATTCAAGACCGTAACGGTACACTAGGAGGCAATGTGGTCAGCATTGCGCTCGCCCGAGATTATTACCCTGATTTGACTCAGGTACTCATTCACAGCTGAGTCGACTGGTATCCGACGTCAAGTCACGATACAAATCCCACTGCCACCAGCGAGATTTGAACCGCGGCCTTCCGTATGACAACCCAGTGCTCTAACCACCGAACTATCCGGACACAAAATTTCAAAGTCCATTTAAATATTTTCAATTTTTATAACAGAAGTTCTTTGATATCTTAACATGATCATTAACTTCTCTTTTTATTGTTCTTTTATATTGCATTTTTATCGTTTGTTTCCCGATGGAGCGAAAGGTTGCAAGATACTTTTCTGGTTGAATAAACCAGTATATGCTGAACCTCCACAACCAGTATTTTTCCAGCCTACCATAAGCCAATCCATCAAAAATGGTGGTCAAAGGGTAGTGTAGGTCCCAGGACGAAACGTGGATTGTTACCCACCATGAAGCATGAAGCCTGGGAAACGCCTGCCAAACCAACACCAACAGCTCAACTACCAAACCTTGTCTCTACCTCCACGTGGTGACTGTTGGGAGCTTTTTCTTATCGAAAAGCTGCCGACGGAGAAGGATGAAGGCGAGCCTCCCGGGGCAAATTTCACCAGCTGGTCCTCCAGGCTAGGGATTAGGCACGGCTGACAACCCTAAACGGAAAACCGAAGTTACGAACCCACAAAAGGAGCTCAATTAGCAGTGTCACATGAAATGGTTGTAGCGGGTTTGCGCGGAAAGCGGTCCACAAACATACGTGTGCCTCTCCAGACGGGGCCACTTTCAACCAAATTGACCACGTATTGATCAAAAGCCGCCAACTCTCAGCCTTGATGAATGCCAGAACATATAGACTCGGATCACTATCAGTATCACTCATTGGCGAGTTGCTCCGACCTCGAATAACAACACCACCCAAAATCCCCTCTGACAATCAGATAACATTGGAGCCATCCACAACACAGCCTTCCGCAACACCTATAACATGGAAATCGATCCCGCAATAACCGCAGTCAACAGAGATCCTGGAGATGAAGCATCAACAAATGATCTCCACATCTTCACCTGAAGAACGTCATCATGGATACGGCCACAAACATACTTAGCCCCAGCCACAAAAGGAGTCGGAACGGCTGGTTTGACGATGAATGTAAACTAGCAACGGAATGGAAGAATGTTGCATGCATATCACGAACTTCAATGAGCGGAAAAGCAACTTCACAAACGGAAAAAGGAAGCCTGGGAGAACCAACAAGTTGATGAACTGGAAAAGTTCAGGAGCAACCGCACCAGGCGCGGAAGTTTTACCAACAAGTCAACAGGATGAAGTCTTACACATCTCGACGTTCATCCTGCCGGGACAAAGAGGGAAATCTGATTTCCGACAGAATGGGCATATTGGAGCGATGAGTTGAGTACTTTAATGAACTATTGAACAACCAGAACATCGGCGAGCTGGAGGTCCAGCCAACTGAAAACGACGGACAAATACTGCCACCACCAAGTATACGAGAAACAGTCCGTGCAATTCATCAGCTTAAAAATCATAACTCGCTAGAAACCGATGGAATTACGCCGAATTGGTTAAATATGGAGGCGACCAGTTACACCAAGTGGTTCATCAACTTGTGCTCAAGGTATGGGACAGCGAATCAATGCCTGACGACTGGCAAAGAGGCATTATCTGTCTCATACATGAAAAGGGAGATATCACACAGTGCAGGAATTATAGAGGTATCACGTTGCAGAGTACCATCTATAAGATATTCTCCACTATCTTGCTAGGCCGGATAGCCCCATACGCCCAGAACATCATTGGCCCTTACCAAAGAGGCTTCACTCCAGGCAAATCAGCAACAGATCAGATTTTCTCTGTGGTAAGCGATGGAAAAACTGTTGGAATGTGGACAACAGGTGTACCATCTATTCATCGATTTTAAAGCCGCCTATGATAGCATAGCCAGGGTAAAATGGTATACGGCCATGAGAGAATTCGGTATCCTGACGAAATTTATAAGACTGGCTAGGCTGGCCCTGACAATGTGCAAAGCCAAATAAAGGCAGCAGAATCACTCTCAAGATCATTTGGCATCAACAACGGTCTACGACAAGGAGATGCCCTATCATGCGTCCTCTTTAATCTGGCCTTGGAGAAAGTGATCCATGATGCTGAGGTAAATGCAAGAGGTACGATCCTCTTCAAGTCCACCCAACTACTGGCCTATGCTGACGATATCAACATCATGGGACGAACCACCAGAGACGTACAAACTGCCTTCATCCAGAACGAGCGGTGCGAGACCTTGGGCTGCACATCAATGAAGGCAAGACAAAGGCAACTTCAGCACCAAAAACCAACTAACGAACAACATCAAACCGCACTGGTCAAACAGGATGAATAAATATCGGAGACTGCAACTTTGAGACCGTTGATAATTTCTCCTATCGAAAATAAGCCAGCAGAGCGTATTTCAGCTTACAAAAACTGTTCTGGCCGAAACGTCTGACCATATGGTCAAGGCTTTTACTTTAGAAACCAATGATCTTGCCAGTCGTCATGTATGCCTCGGAAACTTGGGTTCTTAGCAAGAAAAATTGGCCGCGTTCGAGAGAAGAATCCTTCGAAGAATTTTTGGCCCCCTACATGAGGATGGACGATTCTGTAGCCTACATAACGACGAAATCTATGAGCGATATCATGACCGTCCGGTTGTGGATAAAATCCGGCTCAATAGGTTACGGTGGGCGGGTCACTTAATCCGTATGGATGAAGATGATCCCACCCGGAAAGTCTATAAGGGCAATATCTATGGTAGAAAAAGAAGACGAGGCAGACCCTGCCTAAGATGGAGCGATGGCGTGGGTCAGGACGCCAGACAGCTTTTAAGGATATCGAATTGGTGGACCTCGGCGCAAAACCGGGATGTCTGGAGTTCCTTATTAAGGTAGGCCTAGACCGGATACCGGTTGTTGCGCCGTTGATGATGATGATGATGATAGCCTCTCTCAAGACTCTTCCGTAAGTAACTCCAACTTGAATTGTTTGTTTTCAGTTCGAATCTTTCTGAGTTCTTCGGATCCTGTTAGCCTTTTTGCTCCGATCTTTTGACTATTTCCGCGAACGTCAGATTGCCCTAGATTTGCTTTTCACTTTTCAGTTGACAAATTTGGTCCATCGATGGTTTTCGTTCCTCTTGGGGGTCTCCAGACTAGCCGAAATTTGTACTTGGGTCACTTCCCTTTTCCCCCTCCTGATGTTTTAACTTGTATGCCTTGTATACATTTTTTCCCTACGGTGGGTTATAGGGTCCCTAGAGGACCAACCTTTTTGTTCCGCTTTTTTTTTTTTTGTAATTCGGCAGCAGCACTGTTAGATGTCACTTGGGTCGCCTATGATACCGTTGGAACGACTTCTCATTGAAAGCACTTTTTTCTCTTGCGGTCTATTATACATAGAAATGTTTAATAATCCTGATCATATTGATTATTTTTCTGAGAAACTGAACTAAATTGAACTCACACGCATGCAGTGATTGCGCTAAGGGGGGAAGGTGCCCGCATACATGCAAAAGGGGATCGTAATGGCAACATCACATTAAAATGAGTAGTCTGACATACTTAATACATACATATACATTATGAACTGAGCATTTGCACTATTGAGTACCCAAATATTCTGCAGGACTGCCCATATTTATTTCTGTTTCAAGAGCCTTTTTTTCAAATTTTGTGGTATTGGATCAGTCAAGGCGGCCAGGATCTTCTTCGATAAGACAGACCGAGAGCCTGCGTCGTGATGTGAAAATTGTTAGAGGCTTCCATGCTGAGACTATTCTGTTCCCAAGACCTAGCTTTAATCAATTTACAATACCAGGTTAATGGCAAAAGGAGAAACGTCATAGTTATATTTGACGAGTCCAACAATCTATACTTCAAAGTGATTAGAATTAATAAGAGACTGTCGATTGCAGGATGAAGTCTCATTCTCAGATCACCGTTACTTAGAATTAAGTGCAGGTGAACAGTCCGTAATACAAAGGTGGGATCCTAGCAAAACGGATTGGACAAAGTTTAATGAATTTCTAGGAAACAAAATGGAGCTCCCTAGGCGATAAAAGATACAAGACTGACATGTGAACCGCACGCCCTTAAAGTGCTTTGAAGAGGCTTGTCCTTTTACCTGACGCCAAGATGGTAAAACGATTCCATGGTGAAACCGAGAACTGCAAAGATTCATGAAATAATAAGAATGAAGACTGGGTCAACTTCCGTGCGTAAATACAAGAGGTTCATAAAATGTTCGAAACGAGACTCCTTTAGAACATACTGTGAGGAACTGGAAAGTGAAAGGAAAACTTCCAGGTTATGCAGAGTCCTCAATAAGGCCAAGTTGAACTATCTTACAAAACCGGATGGAATTTTCACGAACTCCAAAGTTGAGTCTATACAGACTTTCTTGGAAGGACATCTGGAGAATAAGTTTCAGAAGTGGGGGGGAGATTTCTGCAAACCTTTCAATAAGAAGGTGTTGTACATTGTGAGTGTTGCTACTAATGATAAAACGAGAGCTGCTATGCTATCCACTGAACATGTAAAAGCACCTGACATTATAGCATTTATCCAGCCATGCTAAAGGAGCGTAAAGAATACTTAGGGCAACTTGTTTTTCCAGGTTATCTTGCTCTGCTTCTCTTGGCAAGAGGTTGTGTTAATCTTCATACCTAAGCTTGGGAAAGATAACTATTTAAATCCAATGAACTTCAGACAACTCAGCTTAACATCATTTTCGCTGAAATATCTGAACAGAGTGGTTGAGCATCACATTCGCGATAAGGTACTAAGATCGCACTCATTAATTGAAAACCAACATGCTTACCAACGTCCTGTAATTTTGCTCTTCACTCTTCGGTTTCAAAGATAAAGGTCGCAGCTCTGAAAGACGAGAATCGGGTGTTAACGGACATTGAAGAGATGTTTAACTGTGATGTCACTAGAAAGTATGGTGTTGATAAAACTTTAATTAAGTGGAGTTATGCAATGCTAACACAGGAATTGCTGTTTGTTAAAGTGGGTGTTGGTCGTTGCCAAACAACGGAAGCGACGAAAGGCTGTCTTCCAGAGGCTATGCTCTCGGCACTTCAGTGGAGTGTGCTGATCGGCAAACTACTATCCGAACTGTAAAATCTGCGAATAATGGAACGGTGTGTAGAAATGCACAGCGCGACGCTGATTTGATTGACAGTTGGTGCCTCGGACATGGACTTATAGTAATTCCAAATAAAACCGCAATGATATTATTTACAAAAATGAGGAAACTAAATAGTCTTTGCCTTCCAGAGGTGAGGGGTACAATCTGACAACTCTCGCAGACCTTGGCCTCGACGTGGGGACTTTGGCCTCAGGTAGTAATGTGGATATACACTAGTCAGAAAAAGTCTCGTAAAGGAAACTTTAAAAAAATCACAGGAGTTTTATGTTTTAGTTTTAAAAAACGTAAAGTTATATTGTAATCTCTAAATGGAATTCAGTCTTTATTAGAATAAACAATTTAAGAGCATTAAAGGAAAAATAAAAAATACAGAAACAATAATATATAATGTACGTGAAAAATACCTCTGAAAAAGTCTGCGTAAAAAACAAATATTTAAAAATACGATTATTTTCATAGTTATCAATAATTAATAACTAGTTGGATATCTTTTGGATTTGATAACTTCTGGTAAGTGGGTAGGAATGGAATTGATCAACTTTGTTGTCTCTTAATATCTTATTTTGCTCTATTCTTTATTAATTATGCCCTTGAAAATTTCCTTTGGATGAAATATTGTGGTAACGAACCCTAGCCCCTAACAAATCAAAAAGATGCTCAGTAGGATTCAGATCTGGAGATTGTAGAGGAATATGAAAATGATGCGAAACATTGTAAAACAGCCAAAGTGTGGGTCGTGGGTCGTTTTCCTGCTGCATTTCCCAGATCCGGTTTTGCAGCAGTTTGCTTCAAATTCAGTTTAATTATATCCGAATATGTTCTTCTGTTTATTGTTCACTCGGTGAAGTTATATTACTTACGTTACACCCCCACAACATAAGCGCAGTGTTTGATAATGGGTATCAGATTTTCTTTATTTAGCGCTGTACCTTGTTTTCTCCAGACGAGCGGTCGTCCCTTGATCCCAAAAAAATTATCCGAAAGCTTTTCTTGATATCTTCACAATTGAATGGTTTTGTGTAAAACAAAACCTTATTAAAATCGTCTGTCTGTCCGTCACACGCATTTTTCTCGTACACATATAGGGAGTTACATCCTTTTACATCGAATTTAAGAGGAGGTCCCCATATATGCAAAAGGGGGGTGTACATTTTTTTCACCAAATATAGTCATGTGGGCTATCAGATGAAGGGTCTCGATTAGTACTTTTCGAAGCCGGTATTAGTTTTGACATTTGTTGGAAAGGTGGGGAGTGCGGGGGATTCAAAATGATCATCTTTTTAACGGACCCATTCTCAGAAACTACCCAACTGAAAAATGTGAAAAAAATCAGGAGGCTGCTACTATATGGTGCCTGGGCTGCGAAATACCTTCCATATCGATATCTTTTCAAATAAAGTTAATAATAATATATTACTATAATTTTTAATAATTGGCTGCAAAACCCCCTTAAGATCATCTTAGCCCCACGAAATTTTGCAGTAATGTAGGCTATAACACTTTGGTAGAAATCGCGCTATTATTCACAAAGTTATAATAGGTCAAAGTAGTTGCTTCTTTGCAAATTCAAGACTATCAACGTCAATATCACCCGAAAGTGGATATTCTCACATAATATATTCATATATAATATTACGTGGTACGTATTAATGGGAAAAATGCACACTCAAATGAAAGACAAAGGTAAAACTTTGTCGGAAATTGGGAAATTGGCAAGTAGATCTCAGAGAAAACGGTTTTGTGTCTTATATAAAGATATAAGACACAAAACCGTTTTCAAACACTCTCTGAGATCTACTCGCCAATTTCCCAATTTCCGACAAAGTTTTACCTTTCTTAAACGTCTTAACTAAAATTTCCCTTTCTCCAACGCTGGCCCTATTTCTATTTGAACCCGTCTGACGAAAATTTCGTATTATGCTCAAATTTTCTTAAAGAAATAAAATCTTTCCTTTTTGATATCTTTGGTGGACTTCTGTTTATGGAAATACCCCAAAAGTTTTCGTTTTCACTTTTGTACGCAAACTTTTTCTGCAGTTCTACCAGTGGTTCATATATCCTTTTCAAAAAGATACAATTCTGCGAGATAATTATAAAAACAAAAACGCTTGAAAAGGGGCACAACAGTTGTCTTCTGTTGCTATTATTAGGCCGATATTCGCTTATGCATCCGTAATGTGGTTAAGGTAAAACAAAAGAGTTTTTGCTGGCTAGCCACACTGTAAAGAATTTTGTCTGGGTATTGTCCGTATCATTAGCACGACATCCGGCGCAGCTCTAAATGCATTACTCAATTTGCAACCTTTGGATTTGTTTATTTGGAGCAACGCAATGAGAGCAGCTCTTCAGCTCAGTCGATTAAATCTATGCGGAAACAATGGACGCGGAAGCACAGAGCATTGGAAGTGTCATTGGGAGAACTGAATCAAGTTTTCGGGATGCGGATCCACATACATCTATTTGGTAAAAAACGTGAAATTGTCTTGAAATGAAGGGAGAACTAGGACGAAGCACAAAAATGCGTGTTAGAATATACATACGGCTTCTACTCTTTTATGTCTTCTTCTGAAAAACAAAAGGAGCAGAAGTCTACCCGGGGGGGGGGGGGGGGGGGGGTGGGGGGGGTGTCAGATATCCCTTGGGACAGTATACAACGGTCTTTCAACGATGTTAATGGCGACAACCTGGATGAGTGAGGAGCGGTTGAACGGCGGGCGCATCGTAATCCGTAGCGATAGTCAAGCTGCATTAAAGACGTTGAGTAGTCCTTTGCTCACTTCAAAAATCGTTCAGGAATGTAAAAATCGGTTAAACTCTGTTTCTAGATTCAATGCTCTGGGTACCCGGACATTGTCGTGTAGAGGGAATTGAAATCTTGGGTCTCGCTTTAGCAAAAAACAAGTCGGGAATCCGGAAGCTGGGCGCTTCAGGTATGAGAGGTTTTGTTTGTTTCTTGTGTAAGTATATTTGAGTGTAGAACTATCCCATTTATACGTAGCTCGTGAAGAATATGCATTTAGCATATCAGATTTAGTACTTCGGGTTGTAAATTTACAAGGTAAGGCAACTTTGAGCTACTGTAACTTTGTTACTAATAGTATGATTTTGATCAGACTTGGAGATAATATGCTTCATATTATATTTTATACTATAACTCTGAGATAAACTTAAGGGGGGTTTTACTCAATTTTCCCAAAAATATGGTAATATACTATTAATAACTTAATTTGAACAGATATCGCTATGGAGAGTATTTTGAGGCCTGGGTACCGCATAGTGGCAGCTTCATGATTTTTTTAGATTTTTCGGTTGGGTAGTTTCTGAGAATTGCTCCGTTAAAGAAATCATAAATTTGCACCCCTCCCACTCGCTGCCTTTTCAACAAATCTCAAAACTAAGACCGGTCTCGAAAAGTAATAACCGAGATCTTTCATTTGATACCCCAGATGACTATATTTGGTAAAAAAAAATTTACACCCCCCTTTTACATGTATGGGGACCCCTCTAAATCTCAACGTAGGAGGATATTACTCACTGCATGTCTGGGGGTCCACAGTTCCCACCTTCTCACCAAATTTCGTGTTATTCGGTATAGCCATTTCTGAGCAAAATGCTTGTGACAGACAGACAGACAGACAGGCAGGCGGACAGACAGACAGACAGACAGATGCACAGACGGACAGACGGACAGACGGACAGACATTGAACCGATTTTAATAAGGTTTTGTTTTACAAACAAAACCTTAAAAAGACCAAATCGGTAAATTTTATCCTGTCGAAAAGCAGGAAGACTTGCAGAAGTATTGTTCAGAACAGGGATTCTCTAAGATGATACACTTTCTATATGAGTTCCCCGTCTATGGACGCATCAGACGTCAGATTTCTGGTGCTGATGTGCTTCAACTGCAGCGGGTAGTATCACATCCATCAACGGAAATCCTGCGATACATAAACGCATCCTAGATATTCCGTTAGTCGAGGAAATCAAGTACAATGGCTCACTATTGTTTGAGGGTTCAGAGGCTTTGCCTCTCTCCCACCTCATACACGCACACACCGAAATATTCTTTAATAAAAAATGCATAAGACGTTTCCTACCTGAAGCGTTGAACTTCCAACGTTTTCAACGTATTTCTATTGTGCTGTAGTCAACAGTTTACCCACTGAAAATAAGGATATTATTTTTTTACGATAACCATTATTTTTATTAAATTCCGTATTTTCCTTCCTTCATTTCGTTTAGAAAATATGAACCTCCGAGTTACGCTTCAGCATTTTCGCTTTCTAATGCATGCAATGGCGACTGTAGCTATTCTGTTTGCTTCCATCGCTTTCTGGGGAAATTATCCTTTCGGACACTTGAGAGTGTTGATCTGTTTCCTTTTGCGAAAGTATTGCTGCGTCATTTGCTTAACATTTTAGTGCCAAAAGTATACCGTCTAGCAGAAACTTCCGTGAATGAAATGATAATCTATAGAAGTTCCAATCTCGGATTATACAGTTAGATGATCCCACATTGGGCGCCAGTTAAATTTTGAATATAGTTCCAATTTTTTTCTACAAACGTTCACCGAAGTAATTTCCTGAAATGTCTTAAGGATAGTATGTACGTAATTGAACACGAAAAAATCACAATATGGGAATGTTGTCTAGCCATCTAATGGGCTCAAGTTTATCATCAATATGTATAGGTCTTGAATAATTTGAAGATATCTTCTACATCCTGACCACTTCTCAAGGTGCTCCTATCGCCTACTTACAGAGCTGCGCATTCCATTGCTTCACCGATCATTTGTCGCTCGGCATGTCGTCTCTGCATTCCTCCATGTTTGTCGATTCATCAAATTCCCATGCTCGTCCTACGGACGGCAAGTACATCTACGGGCTATATATTATACATATGTGTGTACGTATCTCTAAGCACATGAAGAAGCCTACGCTCCATACATACTTATATCAGAACATTTTCGATTTGTTCTGAACACCTGCATAAGCCGCAAGAAATATTCCTTGAGTCGTTCAAGTGAACCAAAATTTATTTGATATTCTTTTGTTGGCCGTCTTATTGTTATTATATTTTTATTTGGCATCTTTCAATGGTTTTTGCAAATTACAAACCATCATCATCCCCTTTCGCCTGGCCTACAGAAATGCGTGCAAGTGTTCGTGGCTGAAATGTGGAGACTGATGAAATCCGAGCCTTTGAGGCATAAAGACCTGGAGCAAGTATTTGTCTGGACTGGAGTGCATGGAGGTCGTGCATTCAACAAGTTTCTCAAGAAAATCGAAATGAGGAAGAAGTTAAGTAGTCTTAAGACCGGACAACGGGGCTGGCCAACTGCGGCTTTTTTTCGCAATCGATGCCTCCCAATTAGTGCCGAAATTCGTAGTTTTGACTGAGCTACAGCAGTGGCTGATTCGAGAATGTTTAATTCTCTTAATACTCCTATGAAAGATAGAATCTCCATGCGCTATCTATCAAATACACCTGATATCACTGTCGAAATTGCGTTGGATATGTATTATACTTGGGTTAGGAGAATGTTGTGACCTCGATGGCTCCAGCTTCACTTCAAATCTTATAATGTCGCATGACCCCTCTTTTGTGTGGTACATGTCTCCTTTCAGGATTTGGCTAAAGAGACTATATGGTGGTCACGAGTAAAAAGATAAGTGACCACTTGGTGCGGAATTTCATACGCCGAAACGTGATGGTCACTTTGTTGACTCGGCAAAAACCTGATAACAGCCGAAACGGGTCGACTCTTTGCTCGCATCTTGTTCACCGTCGGCATCTTAGCAATTAAATAGTTTTATGATGTGAATACATCAACTGATACAGATAATCCTCTAGCAATGAGTAACTCACCGCCAGATATTGTTTATTTTCAGGCTGACTGGCGAGTCCAAATTTACCTGCATAGACGTAACCGCTGCAAGTGCAAAGCTCAGGCAGGTGAAAATTTGATTCACTACAAACGGCCTAGTATACATACATACATATGTTAATATGCAAATTATACAATAGTAACCACCATTTTTATCGTTTTGATTAACTTCAATGTCGAATTGTTAATTTCTGTTATTTTGCTCAATTTGTTGATTGACTGACTAGTCCACTTATGAAAATCCTGATTTTTGTCCGGAAGCTAAAGTAACACCTGAGTTATTCCGCGGCCAGATGTCTCTTGTACAAATAAAAGCGGAACAATTTGCGTTTGTATTATCTCATTTTATTTAATTTCCTGAAAAACATGTGTTCGTTCAATCATCTTCAGATGGATATAACAATAAACGTAGAATTAGCTGTAGTTGTTTGCCTAAGCCAGAAGAAAAAATGCAAATTGAAATAAAATTGGCTTAATTAAGTTAGGAACAATATCAACTTAAATTTTAGCATTTTATGACGTAATTTTATGTAATTATCATACTTGAGCGAAGCAGATCAGGTGTTCAATCCCAATGTGTCTTTTCAGAATTGCTCGGAAAGTGGTTTCGTTTTGTTGGCATTGTTCAGTTCATCACACAGAGAAATTGTAATTGAATGGAATCCGCGACAAAAGCTTTGTGACGGAAGAAATCTACAACCTTTCAAACGCACGTGAAGCATTCCAGGGGATCATACCACTTTCCTTTAGAATAGATTTGTATAATTAGTACAAGAGAAAACCAAATGCGACATTGGCAGTTTCTTTTGACAAAAATACGTAAATATGCTAATTAGAATGTCTGTTTACTAGCAGATACAGTGTTTTTGTTAGAAGTGCGGAGTAGCTTAAACTAGCGCTGTCATGCTGAATGGACTCTGCTCAGAAACAAATTAGTAAAGTTAGTCATCATCATCAACAGCGCAAAAACGGGTCTAGGCCTGCCTTAATAAGAAACTCCAGACATCCCGGTTTTGCGCCGAAGTCCACAAATTCAAGATCCTTAAAAGCTGTCTGGCGTCCTGACATACGCCATCGCTCCATCTCAGGCAGGGTCTGCCTCGTCTTCTTTTTCTCCCATAGATATTACCCTTATAGACTTTTCGGTTGTGATTTTCCACTCTAAATAGGAGAAATGAAAAGTGTAATTTGATTTTGTTGCTTGGTTGGTTTTTGGTGCTGACGTTGTCACCATATATTTCGTCCTGCCTTCATTGATGTACAGCTCAAGATCTCGCGCTGCCTGCTCGATCTGTATGAAAGCATTTTGTACGTCTCAGATCGTTCTTCCCATAATGCCGATATCGTCAGCATAGGCCAGTAGTTGGGTGAATTTAAAGAGGATCGTCCCCTTGCATTTACCAGGTTGAAGAGGACGCATGATAGGACATCCCATTGTCTTAGACCTTTGTTGATGCCGAATGGTCTCGAGAGTGATTTTGCTGCTTTTATTTGGCCTCGTACATTGATCAGGGTCAGCCTAGTCAGTATTATCAATTTGGTCGGGATACTGAGTGCATGGAGTGAAGCCTCTTTGATATTGGCAAATGACGTTCTGGGCGTATGAGGCTATCTTGCCTAGCAAGATAGCGGAGAATATCTTATTAAGAAGTTTACTCACGCATCGCTCGGCAACTTTCACCAGAGTGCGTTTCTGGTCTCGCGAGTTTTGAGAGATGGTACCAATCCGGGCATTAGTTACCACCGGACATTCGTGCTTGATGGTCTTTTCTATTATACTTCGTTTCTTTCTGTAAGGTAGTCATGATCTCTGATTTCCAGAGAGTGTGTTGATTTTAGGGTAGAAACCAAAGCGTTCGCTCATAGTAGTCTCTTGACCACTTCACAGAATGTACTTCTATTTGTTGTCTTCCACTGCCCTTCATATCTTGAATGGAAGGCCCTTCTGTCGCACTATCTTCGGGCTTGATTCTATAATAGTTTTCGTTGAGGACTTCCGCAAAGGTCTTGCCTTCCGTCAGCTTAATAAGCAGAGCTAGCGGTCTATTTCTCCTTCGTCTCTCCACTTCTTTTCTTGGTGTCCCACCATTCATGTTCACCTTAATTTTAGGCAGAACGTCTTCTAGCGACGCGATATATTGCTGCCTCTTGAGAATACGTGTGTGAAGTCTCCTTCAGACGCCCCTTTTCCTTTCATTGTTTCCTTAGTTCTACAAGTGACTATGTGTGATTCGTTTGGTTCTTACGGTGCTCTCAGTGGGGCGCGGTTGTTTCTGGTTTTTGCTCGTTTGCTGCTGCTCTTCATGTCCGCCTTTAGCACGAAATGCGATCCACACGTTCCTCCAGCTCCATCAGTCTGTTTTTCACGTCTTTGCTGACGTTTTTCTGGAGGAACAATACATATCGCATGCGTTTCACAACTGACACGCATTTATTGATATGACTTTCCTCTCCGACTTTCGCACTCTCTTGATATGCTTTTCCTCTTCGCTTCCGCTAGGCTTATATTCGAAGCTATCTGTGCAGTTTCCGTGATTTCCACTGTGCCTCTTTCCGCAACAACATCACTGTGTGGTACTGTCTTAGTTGCCGTCTCCGCTTCGGGTGCCGCATCACTTTTTCAATTTTTTTTATTTGGTTGTGTGTACCCCGATATTTCGTCGGGAATTTCAGTTTTTGCTCGGCGGTTTTGTGCGGCGCACAATCACAGTCAGTTCTTTCTCTATTTGCACTATTTCCAAAGTTATGTCATTTTTGTAGAATTGAATATTTTAAAAGCAGTTCGTGTGCAAAGGAGCAAGCCGCAATAGCCAGGAAGGGGTGTATCTTCGGGAACAAAACTCCTATCCCTGTTCGCTGAGGCCTAACCTACGTTTAGCTGATCCTGGAACTAACGAGCGGATCAGCGTTCGCTCAGTGCAATGCGGTCTACTAATACCGGTTCAATACCTACAACTCGACTTTTGATACATACCACAGCTACCACCTTCAAAGAGCTAGGTTCACACCACCCCATGGACATCGGCAAGGATTTTTTTGTCTGGAATATAAGGGATTCCAAGCCCACATCTACTTGAGAGCAACTTACTCTCACTTTTTTGGTCCACGGACCCCTCGTTTTGATTTTAGCAACCAAATATTCGAAAAAGCGAGAAAGTCGACTTACGATTTCGTCCAGGGCAGAGGCAACTCACCAGCCTTGGGAGCAGCGGTGGAAATCGCTCCTTTTTAAACAATCGCATGCTCTCGGTCATTAGCAGTTTGCTGTTCACCGAGAAACTTTTTCGACGTTACGACCTAGGACGCAGGTATAATGCCAACTAGTGGGTCAGAACTACTGCCTTAAATCTTCGGTTATCCGACCCCCGCTTGACCGAAATCCGGGTTGACCGAACTTGACTCGCTGCCCGAATATACCCCGATTCTGCAAATTTGAGACATATAAGTATGAGGTCCATACATTCCTCTTAACTGGACTCTGGTCTGCCTATGAATAAGTCATATTTGGGTTGCAAGGCATATGTGAATTGTTCTGAGAAGTCCTTTTCAAAGAGGCCACGTTTCTTTCCCCAATGTGTCATACGAAGTTGACATTTCAAAAATCCAAAACCAGCAAGTCGAAAACAGGAAACTTGGCCCTTCAAGTATGAAACGTTTGTTTCCTTGTGTAAGAATATTCGAATGCCGAATTCCCCATTTGCACGTAGCTCGCAATATTATTTACGAGTATTTATTTACCAGCCAAGGCATACAATGCACAATATATAAGTATGGTCACAAATTACAATTAACTTATGAGATTACAATTTAAGTACCATATGAAACCAATCGGGAAACCGGAAACTAGACGCTTCAAGTATGAAAGGTTTTGTGTATTTCTTTTATAAAAACATTTCAGTGGACATTTGTCTCATTAGTATCTAGCACATAATATATGCATATATTATGTGACAATATCCACTTTCGCGTGATACTGACATTCAGAGTCTTGAATTTGCACAGAAGCGACAAGTTTTTCCTATTATAACTTTGTAAATAATAGCGCGATTTCCACCAAACTTGACATGATTATGCTCTACGTTATAGCCTACATCGTTGCATGTTGATGAATTTAAGGAGGGCTTCGCAAAATAATAGTAATATGATATTCTGAACTTTATTTGGACAGATATCAGTATGAAGAGTATTTCATATAACGGCAGTCTCCTGATTTTTTTTCAGATTTTTCGGGTGGGTATTTTCGGAGAATAAGTCCGTGAAAGAAATGATAACTTTCGACTACCGCACTCCCTACCTTTTCAACAAATGTCTGCGTCGACAAGTGCTAAGCGAGACGTTTCATTTGGCATCCCACTCGACTAAATTTGGTGTCAATTGCTATAACTGTTTCGGAAAAAAATGTGTGTGGCAGACTGACGGACAGACAGATTGTAAGCCGATTTTAATAAGGTGGAGACGAGGAATATGGGAAAATAATAATAATCTTTGGCGCAACAATCCATATTAGATCAGGGCCTTCAAGTGTGTTAGAGCACTTCATTCAAGACCGTAACGGTACACTAGAGTAGAGATTATTACCCTGGTTTGACTCAGGTACTCATTCACAGCTGACTCGACTGGTATCCGACCTCAAATCACGATACAAATCCGACTGCCACCACTGAAATTTGAACCACGACCATCCGTACAGCCTTGTACTGTAACCACTCAGGTATCCGGACATCCCACGTGTGTGACAATACGCGAGGCAAATCAGAAATGACGTTGAATAGGAGGGGACCTAAGCGACTACCTTGCGGAACTCCAGTAGACACGAGAATTCCTTTGGGTAGACGACCTTGAAGCTTGACGGACTGACTGCAATCAAGAAGATAGGATTGAATTCAACGAGTATGAACCCCAATATAACAAAATCGCGTAAAATATTCAATAGAACTTGATTATCTACTCGATGAAAAGCTGTACTGAAGTCCGTATAAACCCCGTGAATTTGGTTTGCCTTTTCTAGTTCGCAGAGGACGTCGGAAACTAGGATAGATTTGTGGAAGGCGACCTGCCTTTTCTAAACCCACGTTGTTGTTCGTATCCGGATAGCTGAGTGGTTAGAGCGCAAGGCTGTCGTACGGAAGGTCGCGGTTCAAATCTCACTGGTGGCAGTGGAATTTGTATCGTGATTTGACGTCGGATACCAGTCGACTCAGCTGTGAATGAGTACCTGAGTCAAATCAGGGTAATAATCTCGGGCGAGCGCAATGCTGACGACATTGCCTCCTACAGTCTACTGTAGTGTACCGTTACGGTCTTGAATGAAGTGCTCTAACACACTTCAAGGCCCTGATCCAACATGGATTGTTGCGCCAACGATTATTATTATTATTATGTTGTTATTCGTTTAGACACGTGATTTTATAAATGCTGCTCATCTCATCTATAGTTTTCTGGTGGTTTTGCTTGGAAAGCTTTGATTTTGATTGGTAGATGCTACTTGATCCTGTCGAACCTTTTCGATATGTGGAATGGGTGCCGTGATAGGCTTGAAAATATTACTTTTGCTCTTTTTGGTTGGGTTGATGTCGATTGTTGACGGTACAGGACAGTGAGGTTGCTTCGTTCTAGCCTTGGCTATCATAGTTTCGATAGTGATATATTTTTTTTTCTTGATGTCTTCAGCTGTTGGTAGAATTGTTAGGAGTCGGTGGATCATCGTCTCATAGGCGGCTCTTTAATGCTGGTAAGTGAAGTGGTCGGGATTGAGGGTTGGGTGGTGGTGCGTTTCCTGTAAGTATCAAAAGACAATTGTACGTTGTGTCGTTTGATAAAATCGTCCAAGGGAGGAAACTGGTTGTTAACTTCAATCTCGTGGGTGAAGGTTACTTTTAAGTGTAGTCTGTTGATTTTATTAGATTATTAATGTTTGCTTCTGAGATAACAACCAATATGACTTTATGTGGCTCAGCAATATACTGGGAATGAATCATTCTGCTCCATTTGCTTCTCCAATTATTTCATAAAGATTTCACTTAGGAGTGAAGAAAGGGGCTTGTCTATCGCTACTCCCGAGGTAGTCTTAAAATATTTTCCTTTGAATGTGAAATAATTCTCAATCATACAGAGGGAAGCTGACCTCGTATAATGGTTTATCGTTTTTCCCCATTCTGATGACGAGCCAAACCGCAGTAGACAATCCTCAAATTTCGGTAGTGCTTTTTTCCGACGCGATGGGGAATAAAGCTTTGACGTCACATGACAGCAGTCATTCTCGGTTAAAGCTCGCTACCCCCAATCTTTCAATCACCTCCTTCGAATTTTTAATCGATTGTGTTCCATTGGTAGCCCTCAATTTTTGGCATTCCTCGACCAATCACTTTGCGATGTTGTATGCAGGGGAATTCGAATCCGCAATGATTTCTCTCATCTCATCGCCTAACTTATGTAGTTTTGGTTGACAGAGAGATTTCGCATTCGGACCTGGGCTAGGTAGGAGTAGTAGCTGACGCGAATTTGGTGTCGGTGTTGCTTCTAACTTCTACCGTTCTTCCGCAGTTCATGAGAAGTTTCCTAAAGGCAACATTCTGATCGTGATGGGTGATCCGAATGTCACGGTGGGATCTGACAACATCTCGCTCGGTGGTTGATGGGGAAACACTGTCTTAGCGAACACAATGCTAATGGTGGAAGGTTTCTGGACTCTCGCAACTTCGACCGTCTCGTCGCTTGAGTAATCAGATCAGTCATTTTGCGATCGGGAGTATATTTAGGGAGTTGTGCCCTCGTTGGGCGTTGATATCAGCCTTGAAAGCCACTTCTCGCAAGTTTGGAGATCTGCAGCCACCTAAGTTCAATATCGACTGCTTGTATGATCCGATGATCGGACGGCAGATACACTGACTAGCCCCCTGAGAATATCGATGAGCATTAGGCGACCATCAGAAATGCTCTTTTCTCGGGTGCTACACAGATAGTAGACCTCGTCTCGAAGTGATGGCATACGATCAGGCTGACTGCAGAACTGTGTAATCGGATCGATGAATGGATTGTAGCCTCTAGTTACCGCTACGAGTAACGGCCGGCAAGACGAAGACGAACTCCTATATCGAACCAAAGCCCGGGAAGTGTAGCATAGTATGAGCCGTGAAAAAAAAAGAATTTGCTATTGTGCTGGTCAGGGAAGCAGAAGATGCCGCCGAATGCTATGATCTCAGAAGTGTATACCGCATCACCGGAAGAACTTGTGTGTGGTCGAAAATCATTTCGTGGTCCTGTGAAGGACGTTAACGGTAGACATCTCATCCACGACGACGAGCAACTGGAAAGGTGAAAAAAACACTTCACCACGGTTCTCAACTGTATCACATCCCGTGAAGTTCCTCCTTTGTATATGAAATTGTCAGCCACCGTAACACACGGATGTGGACTGTTCCCCCAAGTACAACAGAAATAGAGCCATTGGGCTAGACGGTCTCCCTCCACAATTATTTATCGCTGCACCCGCAGTTACTGCAGATCTGTTACTTCCACTCGTACGGAAATCTTAAGATTCTGAGACCTTTCTCAGAGAGGAGATGATCGTTAAGATTCCAAAGAAGGGCACCCATTTAAAGTGTGACAATTAGAGGGGTATTTGCGTGCTCCTTGCCATTACAAAAATGATGGCTAAAATAATTCTGGAGCGCTTTAGAGAATATCTCATAAGCTCGATCGACAGAGAGCAGGCTCGTTTTCGCTCGAGATCGTGCTGCTTTGACCAAATCAGCGCTCTACTGATCATTTTGGAACAGTGGGTAGGGTTTAGCTAGTCACCGCACCTGGTGATCTTCATCGATTTTGACAAAGCGACAGCGTGAAAAAGGAGTGTATCTCGAGTGCTCTACGGATGAGGGGCATTTCAGAGAAACGATTAGTAGTATTTGATCAGTTTATAGATTAGCCCGTTTATCCAGACGGAATTAAAGGCCTTTTCTAAATCCAGAGCGCAAGCTACAGGGGGTTTATTATTGACGTTAAGTCTGCTGGCCACAGTATCGTGGAGGTAGCTCAGGGCGTGCTGTGTTCCGTGTTTAACACGGAAACTGAACTGATGGCCTGGAATAATGTTGTTAAGATTGCAGTGTTGGACCAGCCCTACGGTCCATGCTCTCTCAAAAAGCTTCCCCAGGTTAGATAGAAGTGAAACGGGTCTGAAGTTACCAAGTTCACAGGAGACATCTCCTTTCCGAATGGCTATAATTTTGGCTATTTTCCAGGTGGATGGGAGGTAGCCATTATTAATGCAGTTATTAAAAACCGCAAGCAGGAACTTAATGGAGGCTACTGGAAGATTTTTTAAGACGAAATTCGTAATTCCATCTGGGCCTGTTGACTTTTTACCGTTAAGGTTATGGGTAATAGCAGTGAGTTGTGATAAACTCAGAAGTTTACTCGAATCAGTAGGCTTCTTGGAAGGGTTCTGGGCAGAAAAAGACGTAATTCTGTAGCAGTTTCTAGAAGTGAAATCTCTGACTGTTGAAACAACAGTCTTACTGAGAGCCGTTCTGTTGCTTGGTGGTGTTGTGTTGAGCTACCGCTCGAAGAATTCCACAAGTGTTTTTGCTTTCTCAGCATCACTGCAGACTCGCACTTTGTTTTGGGTTAGAACAAAGTTGCGGGCTTTGTGTTTCCCCGTTACCCTGTTGATATTTTGGAACATATTAGCTCCAGGCTTAATGTCTGCAAGTTTGTGGGTCAATTCCTTGCTACGGAAGGTCGCTACCATACCACGGATTGGCGTACTGAGACAGTTAATCCGGGAGAGTAATGCTTTATATTCCGCATTTATTTTATTCCCGTGCTCGTGAAATTTGCTCTTGAGATTACGCCTCCAAATCTGCCTAACTTTCAAGTGAAGCATTATTTCATGTGGAAGAGATTTGAATTCAAACTCATCGACTTTTATCAGCTTAGAGTTCCTGCGTGTAGCAGTGTCAATAGCGTCAGACGCCAAGTTAATACCCTCGTCGATTTCTTTGTCCGACAGATTGCGATTATTTGAGAGCTTTTTCAAGTTGAGTTTTGGTGCTAACTCAGCCCTGAATTTATCCCAGCCAGTGTGGGCGAAAGACCTAATTGTGGTCATTTCTCCCTTTTTCAGAGAAGGAGGTGAGACAGTTTGAGATTGACCACGAAATGGTCGGACATGCCAGGTAAGGTATCACATGATATTACCTGAAAGCTTTGCTTCATTTCCATAGACAGAAGCAAGTAGTCTAATATAGATTGACTACTGGGCCTTGACGGAGAATTCGGCAAGACCATCACGAGATTAGTAGGCGGGAAAGGGTCGTGGATCCATTTGAGCAAGGTTTTCCCATTACAGTTAATGGCCGTGACGCCCCAGTGAGCGTGGCTGGAGTTGAAGTCGCCTCCAAAGACAAGGTAATTAAATTTCAACTGGAGATCGCTCAAGACTTTTAAGTCATGGCCCAGTTCCTCATTTCTAGATTGGCACCTAATATAAACGGAAGCAATGAGAATCCGTTTATTGCCAGCGGTTTTAATGAAAGCCGCCGCGGCGGAACAAGTTAGCAGATTGTCTATGGTGACTTCCTCCTCCCGCCGGGGTTGTTATCGTCCCGGTTGGTATTATATCCGGTGAAGTCCACATTATGCCTGCTTTTAAGATGGGTCTCCGAAACGCAATAAATGTCTGCTTTCAGAGAGTCGATCAACACCTGGGCAGTGGCACGTTTGGCGTGAGATACAAGGACGCGGACGGACGCGGACGGACGCGGACGGACGCGGACGGACGCGGAGTTAAAAGTAACGATATCTAACTCCATAAATCAAGAATAAGTTTGATGGCAGCGAATTGCCGTTGTTCATTCGTGCTGGCTGAGGTGAGGGCTTCAACCAATTCACGGAATGCAGCCGGCTGGTTTGGGAGAGACTTTGTTGGAGGTGAAGGTGCAAGGGCCACCCGAGACAGTGATTGTTTCATGGCTTGGGCGTAAGATGCGCCTGGTTTGGCCAAACTTTGCGACAGTTGTGCTACTGCCTGCTTGGTCTGCTGTGCTTCTTTAGATTTGCGGGCTCTGGCAGCTTCTTTTCGGGCCAGCAGTTGCAGCATTGCGGCATCTCCGTTGAGGAGAGTGGGCAGTCGCCACACGGGTGTTTTGTGGTGCACTTACCGCACCAATGTACAATTGTACAATTTCGACCAACGTGCCCAAAATTTTGACAATTGAAACATTAAATCTGTCCCAACGGTCTTATTTTTCTAAAGTAACCTTCTGGTGTAAAATGTATTTCACCTTAAAGGCGTCGTTGAGCTCTTGAGAGGGCTCGAAGGTTACTATAAAAAGTCCTGATTGAGACTTTATTGGGAGAGAAGGATTCTCCTTATGTAGAGCTTTTTCCTGATTTGTCAGGAAGTTGGCTTTTTACACTTTTGGCACTAACCTTTCTTCTTTTTGGCTTACGTCTTGTGACGAAGTTGAATGGGTCTTCGTCGTCCGATGTTGCGGCAGTTATGTTGCTGGTTACGGTCTTGTTGACTCCAACGTTGTTGACTTCAATGTTGCCGGCTACGATGTTGCTGGCTTCTAAGTTGTTCGGCTCTACCAAGACAGCTTGGGCGAAAGCAGACGCACATCCCACGATGTCGTCCACTTCAATGGGCTGTCCGGCCTGTAGGTTTTGAGGCGAGATTAAAAGTCGGAAATATGTTTTGGTTTTTGAATAAAAATTCTAAGTTAGGGTTTCAATATAAGGGTTTTATCTACCAAATTATTTTATATAATACCTATTTAAAATCGAGTTACTACAACCAGCTCAACAATTTTCTCCGCTCTGCAATTTGTGAGAGTAAATCCATGGATCGTAAATTAACAAAAGATAAAGCGTCAAGCTGCAGAAAACTTGAACTCTTTAGGAACAACTTCCGAAAAAAGTTAAAAATGTTCTTGTAATTAATAAACATATTCAAGGGGGATATTATTATATTCCTGAGCCCACATTAGAGAAAATAAGAATCGTTATTGAAACAGTGAGGAAAGTTGAAATATCCTCCGATGCACTAATTTGGTAGTTTTCCCCATTCCCACGCCGAACCAAAGCCCACATGAGAAATAACATTCGTTCACTCGAGAAAACATATCTTGACATCGATGATAACAAAAGGGGCAAGTACTGATTAAAATAAGTCTCGTTGGCATTATGTCGGTTCTGTTTAGTCTTTTAGTGAAAGGGCGCATTCAAAAAAGTATTTACAGAGATTAAATGACTAACCGTTTCTCCAAAAACTCCGTGGCGAATCGTATGGAATCAAGAGCTCATCCTGAATAGTGCAGTTTGGTAGGGATTACACTCATTAGGGTGAAGCGTGCCGACCACGTGTGAGAACGACGTCCTCGACGTCCGTAACAATCGTTAACGCACTTAATCAGCTTGGGATATTATCAACTCAATTTCGATTCCCATAGGAACTTGCACAGATGTTGAGTTCCTGTGGGAATAGTTTCTGATCAAGGGCATAATTTGTTCATATTCTTGAATGATTTTAATGAGCGTTACCCTGGGTGGCGTGTATCAATCGTATTTGGTTTATTCGTTTAAATTTAGTGAAAGGCCAATCATTCCTATTTTCTTTGTTAATTCAGTGCCTAATAAGTTTCTGGAGCCATAAACAAACTATAATAGATTTACATGCAATAAGTGCTGTTGCTGCCTGCTAGTTATTTCTTGATACTATATTGCGAAATCTGCTCAATTTCTTTTGGTTTCAATGAACTACCGCCTCGACCTCTTGGCCTGTTTTCCACTGCCTCTTTCATATACTTGAATTTTCATTGGACCTTTCTGGATTTTTCATAATGCCTGCAATAAATTTGAATGCATTAGAGATAAGATAAATCGATTTTTGTAAAGTAAATAAGCAAATCTCATTGACTCTAATTCAACTCACGCAATTAGCATAACAGTGGTGAATATCCACCGCACAAATTCAAGAAATTGCCCGCTGCAGTAAATAATTCTACAACTTCCAGTTCATCATCATCATTTGTTTAATAGCTTTTATACCAGAGTATATTAAACAGCAATTAATGTTATTCCTTAATAATTATCTTGAATACTCAAAATCAGGTTTAAGCAAATGTTAAAGCAAATAACAAATATGAGCATAATTGACTAATTTTATTATATTTGAATCTCTCTTAAAGAGGATGTTTTATTTAGTTTTTATGTTTTCTGTCTGTTTCGTAGTGTGACAGACGTACTGATAGTAGAATTTATTTTTCTATCAACAATTTTTCAATTAAAGTGACTATTAGCAAGGTGCTCAGGAAATATATGGTGAATACTGACTAAATAATATATTGGATCAACCGGGCTAATTGTTACGGTGTGATAATTTGTGGCAGGAGTACATACTCTTAACAAGTTGGGAAAGCAGAAGCTGGACGCTTCAGGTGTGAAGGGTTTTGCATATGTCTGATATGAAAAATTTGATTAATATGTATGCAAATATTATGTCAGACTATTCACTTTAGTGTGATACATTCAATTTCTCGCGTTGTAGTAAATTGCACAAAAGAGACAACTTTGATCTATTATAACTTTGTCAGTAACACCAAACAAGTAGAGCCGACTTCGCTTGTGAACGGGACAAAGGCTGAAGAAAAAGAAGAAGGAACACCAAACTAGTAGTATTATACTGTATATTATATACTATATTACCGCAAAATTTCATAGCTTTATGATAAACTTAACGAGGTTTCCATTCAATTTCTAAAAACTGTAGTAATATATTATTATTAACTTTGTTTGAACAAGTATCTGCATGAATGTTTTTCGGAGTCGAGACAGCGTCTGCGGGTAGCTTTGTGATTGGCTTTCAGAGTTTTTAGTTGGATAGTTCTTGAGAATGGGACCGTGAAAGAAATAATCACTTTCTAGTTCCGCACTTTACTATTATATATTATACTAATGTCAGAACTGATGCCAGTTTGTTTTACACGAAATTTCAAAAAGGAATTCGATCAATGGTGGATCGAGAAAAGGACTAAAAATTGAAAAAATAATAATTTGCCCGACTTTTCGAAAAAAATCTTGGACATATTGACCAATCTGACGCCTACATCATTAATAAATTCAGACCTACGACGCTCCTCCGATCTGGATGGAACCAAGAGCACTTGATGCAATTAGTAAAAAAACTCGTCGAATATTTATGGTTTGCAATACTATAAATTATGCATACTTGATGCAGAAAATTACCCAAAACAACCACAGAAAAGAGAGGAGGAAAAGCATTTACTTTATATTTGGGCCCTTAGTACTTAATGCCAGCAATTCCGGATTATTATGAAGTCAGTGCCAATTTCTATGGCTACACTTTTATTAGTAATGCTAGGATTTTTATGAAACGCTCCGGTGTTGTATGCTATATTATTTCAATGTTTCTTCATCAAATGCGCCCCTTAAAAACTCATCAAAAAATTGCCCCCGGTTATTGTTCTTCTTCTTCAGTTTTTGTCCTGTTCAGAAATTGGGTCGGCTCATCTTGTTCGGTGACGCCATTTTGTTTTGTCAGTGACCTGACTTATTCGACAGAAACGCATGTCCTTAATTTATGTGAGGAATTTTCTATGCAAATCATTGGATTCATACACAGCTAGGGATACATCATATTCCTTTAGATATGTACATTTGAAAGACATAAATATTGTGCTCATCGTAAACATTTCCCATTACGAAACCATTATTCCCATGTATTTTGTCGAATTTTTTTAGTAATGAAAATTAATTGAAATTTAATCAAATTTGGACATTACACATATTAGTCATATTTCGAACAACGTTTGAAATTTTTCTAAAATTAATTTATTCAAAGCCAACAATAACAAAGTTATGCGTATTAGTCCGCTGAATTGCAGTCTGTGTAGTGACTCCAATTTTTAAATGAATCCAAAAAGGTGTCAATTTCACATTACTTATTTTTTAAAAATATGAACTTCGTAGATGAAAATAATTAAAATTAACTATTTTGCAGCTGTTAAAAAAAATATTTCAATTTTCACCAATTTTTTTTCCACTAATTATGCAAAAACAAATCAGGAAACCGAAAGCTAAACGCTTGAGGTATGAAAGGTTTGTGTGTTACTTATATAAGCATATTTGAGTGGGCATTGTCCCATTTGTACTTAGTTCGTAGTGTTTATATATTTAGTTTGTCAAACCATTCATTTTATTATACTGACGTTTAAAGTTTTAGAATGCAATAAATTTGCACGAAAGTGACAAATTTAACCTGTTATAACTCTGTTAGTAATGGAGCGATTTCTGCCATCGTGATATCGTACTCTATAGTATAGCTTCTATTACTGCAAAAGTTGTTGATTCTATGATAAACTTAAGGGGGTCGCCAGTCAATTTTTTTAAAAAATGTACTTATAATAAATATGCTAATTTACTATTATTAACTTCATTTGAACAGGTGTCGTTATGGAGACATGGTCAATGGGTCACCATACTTTTTTCTTCCGATATTTAGGTTGGGTAGTTTCTAAGAACGGGTGCTGGAAGTAACTGCCTCTGAGCCAACAACCCATCCATCTAAAAACTACTCCATGCCAAGAAACTTGGAACATTTGCCTCAGATTGAATAAATATCGACGACTAAGCCAGCGTGTAACGGACTATTATTTCGGATCGTCCTTGAGCAAACCAGCGGCCGTCAAGTCCCTCCTTCAACAGGTCAAGCTTTACAAGTTGAGCATAATTTCAATCCAGCAATATGCATTCGCATACAATTTTTCGAAAGTGGCAAACTATAGGGTCATAGAAGGTTGGAGTTCCATTTATAGTAAGGATATAGCTTAAGCCACACTTCACCGACTTCAAGACTGTCAACGAAATGTTGTGCGTGATTCGCATTAGGACTCATTTTTTTAACATCTGTCTCGTCAACGTGCACGCCCCGATTGAAGTTAAGGAAGATGCAGTGAAGGACGAGTTCTATGCACGCCTCGAGACACTGTTTCACTCACTCCAAACAAACGATATCAAAGTACTGTTGGGGGGTTTTAATGCGAGAATTGGAAACTAAAGCTGGCCTCAGGGAACCACTGGAGGACATAGTCTCCATGAGGAATGTAATCAACCATTAATTGACTTCGCCAGAAGTAGAAATCTTATCGTAAGCTCCACATGCTTCCCACACCGGCGTATTCACAAGCAGACCTGGAAATCACCAGACGCATATACCGTCAATCAAATTGACCATGTCCTCATTGGTAAAAGATGGGTGTCCAATGTATTGGCTATACGATCCTATCGAGGAGCAAATTGCGCTTCAGACCACCACTTGGCGAAGACAACATATCGGTGTAGAATCTCCTCAGTGCTTCAAACGGGAATCAGCCTTATCAACATTTTGCCGGCTGATAAACTCCTGAGCGATACTACGGCGTAGGCATATGTATACAGCCACCCTGGAAGAAAAATTATCACCTATGCTCCCTGACATCAGCAGCACAGACGTGCACGGGCTCTTGGTAGAACTTAAAGGTACCATAAAGGAAGTCGCAGAGAAGATCGTGGGATACAAATCCCGGTGAACGCGAGTTGACTGGTTTGACGATAAATGCAGAACTCGACGCAAAGAACGAAGTCTACAGAAAATATATTCAACGTGCAACAAGAGCCAAAAATTTCGTATAGAATAATTAGAATGGAAATATTTTGGCGAGCTGCTGATAGAAACATCAGGCAGGCATATAGACTAGTAAATACAACTAGAAATGATTATCAACCCAGGACTAGCCTCTATAATGATCAAGATGGAAACATCATCAGCGATGCCGGTAGCATCAACAAATGCTGGGCGTCCTAATTGGGAGAGCTTCTAAATCCGACACCTGGCACTCCCATACAATTAGCACAAATTGAGAGCGGTGTTGGTGATCCTGCCTCCACTACACATCCTTCGACAGCAGAAGAAGTTGAATTCGCCGTGCAGTTACTGAAATGAAAGAAGGCGCCGGGCGCGGACGAGATTCCAGCCGAGCTGCTGAAATACGGTGTGATACACCAATTACTGCTGTGAATCTGAGAGGACGAGGAGATTCCAAAAGATTAGCGCAGGAGCATAATCTCTCCCATCCACAAAAAGGGAAAAAAGAAGTTCAGGGAAAACGAAATTCATGACGCAACCAAAAAGTAGGACGCCAGCTCATTCGAGCGTAGAGGATCTCAACATCGATGAGTGAATACTGAGTGAGAGTGAGACTGAGGAAGTCAAGCGACGGATGCAGCTAGTGCATAGGATTTTATTCTCGGTACTTCCCATAATGAAATCTCATCATGTGCAAAGAAACACGAAGCTCCACGTATACAAAACCATCGAAAGACCAGTACTATCCTATGGGTGCAAAACCTAGACCCTAATCCAAGCCTTCGAAAATTTACTAAACACATTCGAAAGGAAAGTCCTTCGACGGATTTTTGGAACAGTTCGCGACCGTAATGGCTGGCCCATCCCGTTTTGATGCCACAAACTCCTAAGACCGTGACTGTTGTTATGGGAGCAGGGAAGCAGAGTCCAGCCTGCTCGGATCTTCAGAGCCAGCCCGTAGCATTCACGAAGAAAATCAGCTCTCCGACCCTGCAGCTAGAAATCTTACTGAGGTCCTCAAAAAATGGTTTACCCAGTGTCCGCAGCCTGACTCGAGCCAGAGCTGGGCAATCGCAGAGAAAGTGCATGAGGGTTTCCCTTCCTTCTCCGCAGTTTCGGCAATGCGAGTTGTAGGGTAAGCCGAGCCTAGCGGCATGGTCCCCTATGGGTCAGTGCCCCGTGCAGACTGCCGTAATCTTGAATGCATTTGCACGCGCCTGGCACAGGAGCTCTCGTGATCGGGCTATATTATAAGCGGGCCAAATTCTCCTTGACTTGGCACAGCTTGTACGCCTTCGCTATCTCAGGCCCGCGGCTGCTAGGTAGTGCTAGTAGACTCGGCCCGAGACAACCGCCAGCGGAACACCGACTGTATTCACCGAAGGACTGCCAAGAGCAGAGCCTGGACAATCCGTCAGTCCGCTCATTCCCCTCTATTTTCCTATGCCCGGGAACCCAAAGGAGAGTGATCTTGAGCGTGCCGCCCAGATGGTTGAGCGCGTCTCTGCACTGCCCCACCAGCCGGGAAGATGTCGTCGTTGAGTACAAGGCCTTGATGGCCGCTTGGCAGTCGGTCAGAATGGCTATGTTACGCTTGGGGCTTGAATCACGCTCCAGCCATCGACAGACTTCCATTTTTGATCAGTCCGTAAATAATACAGTGTTATAGTTTTGCAACACGCCGCCGGTCTTCCACTTTGCCCTGGTTGGAAGGTCCACAGCAAAGTTTCTCGTGAAGCTCAGCTTGCGTGTAGCATAGTCCGTGGGGGATGCCAGATTTCTCGAGGTATTTCATCTAGGATGTTGCTGTGGCCGTAGGACTTCGCTGCCCAGCATCCGGACTCACGTAGTCTGACGGCACTGCACGCTGCAACATATTTGATGTGGAGGTCTAAGGGGAGGAGATACAGGAGTACATTGAGAGCATCTGCCGGGCAGGACTGCAGAGCCCCCGTAGCATCTGCACACGCGGTTCTTTGAATCCTATTAAGCTTCGTTTTATTGTATTTCTTCTTCAAAGCCTGCCACCATACAATAGAGCCGTACGTCAGGATCGGACACACTACAGCGGTGTACATCCAGAGAACCATCCTCGGCCGGAGACCCCATTTCTTTGCAAAGGTTCTCTTACAGGCATAGAAGGCTATACAGACCTTCTTAACCCTCAGTTCTATGTTCAACCTCCAATTTAGCTTAGGATCCAGGATTACACCCAGATACTTTACATTAGAGGAAAGAACCAATCTTTGTTCATTCAGCCGTGGTAGATGGAATTCAGGTATCCTTGGCTTGGTGGTGAGTAGCATCAGTTGCGTATTGGTTGGGTTTATGCTGAGTCTGCATCTTGCGACCCACAGGCACACCTTTCGCAACGCTCCTTCCATGATGTCGCTCATAATGGACAGAAACATCCCTGATACTAATATCACCAAGTCGTCGCCATACGCCACCACCTTCACCCCGCTGCTGTCGAATGTACGTAAAATTTTGTCCATTACTATTATATTAACCTGAGCACCGTTGAGATGGTCAAGTAGTTGCCTCCCAAGTCGGACAGGATTATCCTGGTACTCGGCATGGATATAATCCAATGTGTGAGATACCCCTCCAATCCAATACCTCGTGGAGGGCGGTTTCTGTGGATTTTCCTTTGAGGTGGGCATGCTAGGACTTAGAGAAAGGCGTTCTCTCCATAATCGTTCTTAAGTGAATGTCCAGGACGCGTTCTAAGGTCTTCAGCACGAAAGAGGTCAGGCTGATTGGCCGCAAGTCCTTCGCGGAAAACCACCCGTGCGCGCCTCCAGGACTGCGGTACGTATCCTAAAGTGATGCAGCTCCGGTAAATCTCAACAAGCCACGGCACAACCCTTTCCTGCTGCTTCTGTAGCATGACTGGCATTATGCCATCTGGGCCTGGAGATTTTTATGCGGAGAAGCTGTTTATAGCCCATCCGGTACAACCATGAGTTGTGTGAATTGTATGATAAGCCATAAGTCTCGAAATTCGTTAAACTACAACGCCTTCAGTGGGTAGCGCATGTCCAAAGAATGAGCGACGATCGCATGCCTAAAAAGGTTATAAACGGAGCGAGACTACGAGGAAGACGAGATCACGATGGGAGAGCACTATATATACGGACGTCCAGCAACTACTGGGCTTTCAAGGTTGGGGGACGCGTTCACGTGACCGAGATTGAAGGATAACAATTCAGGCGGCCGACATCGGGATGTAGTGCCACGATAATGATGAGGAGTACCCACTTCTGAGATAATATGTGTGACAGACAAGTAAACAGTAAACCGATTTCAATAAGGTTTTTTTTTCTCGAATTAAAATTTTATAAGTAATATTCGATTCAATAATTTCTAAATTAGAATTCCAGCAAATGTGAAAAAAAGTCATTTTGAGAAAAACGCCTTTGAAAAAAATTGTTTCAAATGTTGCTTTTCGGATGTGAAGACATTTCTCATTCATAATTACAAACAAAATACAGTTACAACAAGTAGAAATTCACCCGTAGAGTGGCCGGCGCCAAATATACTATTCACATAGCATTGCAAGATAACGTAAGGACATAAAGCGGCTACTTCTTGGAAGCTTGAATCGTTCGGTTCTGTACTCATAAATCTAAAGTAACGCGAATTTCCCTTTGAAATTTTCACAGAACATTCTGAGATAGTTAACGATACATGCAATCAAAAAGGCGATTCTGGAGACTTCCTAATGCGGTTTCTACCCATAATGGGAGACTGGCAAACTTCATTAGCATATACATATCCATGTCTGTCACGAGTAATTGATGCTGATATACAAATAACTAAAAAAAAAGCTTAGGAAAACTGAAATGTTCCCATGCACGCCGCCATTCCCATGATTTCATTTTATATGATGATAACGTCATACACGGCTTAGAGAGACATGGAATACGAAATTTTGTTCTTATTTAACTTAGTTAATAATAGATGAATTTCCTTCAAACTTACCAGAATCCCCCAAATTATTCCTTATATTAATGAAACACGAGTTTTAGATGGAAAGCGAGTTATATTTCATTGCAATCATCACAATCAACATTTGGTATACAATAGATGGTGTTGTTACTTAGTATCTAATTTTGATATTCAACTAGGGCTGCGTTCTCTCCAGAAGTAAATTGCCGGGTTTCGGACAGAAATCACTCATCTGCCGCTTCTGTTTTCTTCCGAGTTATTGGCTTGTAAGTAGCATATCCTACAGGATCAGAAAATTCTCACCAGCGCAGACCCATTAATTATAGTTTTCTTTGCCTTTTAGTTTAGAAACATTTACCAAGTAGTTCGATGCCATTTTTGCAAACTTTTGTTGCATATACTAAATAACACGTCACTAACTACATATATTTTACTAGTTTTAATTCGCGAACCTTTAGTTATTTGCTTTTGCAGAGAGCGCTGGGCCCATAATCTATTAATGAAACACGAGATTTCAAAGGAGAGCGAGTGACATTTCAATAGTGCATTCACAATCAATAATTGGTGAACAATAAATGAGTTTGCCACTTGGTATCTAATTTTGATATGAAACTAACACCTTATTTTTATTTCAGGCTTCTATGATGGACTTAAGGGAGGCTTCGGATCAATTTCTAAAATATATAATATATCACATTATTAACTTGATTTGAGCAGATGTCCTAACAGGGTATATTTTGAGGCATAGACTTCACATTGTTGTTTTTTTCAGATTTATCGGTAGGATCACAAGACCCTTTAACCTGGCCCTCGAGAAAGTGATCCGTGATGCTGAGGTGAATGCAAGAGGTACGATCCTCTTCAAGTCCACCCAACTACTCACCTATGCTGACGATATCGACATCATGGGAAGAACCACCCGAGACGTTCAAACTGCCTTCATCCAGATCGAGCAGGCGGCGCGAGATCTTGGGCTGCACATCAATGAAGGCAAGACAAAATATATGGTGGCAACATCAGCACCGAAGACGAATCAACCAACAACATCACTGGTCAAACACAAACACGAAGAAGAATAAGGATAGGAGAATACAACTTTGAGACCGTTGATAATTTCTCCTATCTAGGGTCGAAAATCACAACCGATAACAACTACGATGATGAAATCCGCGCACAGTTGTTGTTAGCCAACAGAGCCTATTTCAGCTTACAAAGACTGTTCCGCTCGAAACGTCTCACCATAGGGTCAAAGCTCTTACTGTACAAGACTATGATCTTGCCAGTCTTCATGTATTCCTCGGAAACTTGGGTTCTTAGCAAGAAAAATTGCGAACTCTTGGCCGCGTTCAAGAGAAGAATCCTCTGAAGAATTTTTGCCCCCTACATGAGGATGGACGATTCCGTAGCCTACACAATGACGAAATCTATGAGCGATACCATGACCGTCCGGTTGTGGATAAAATCCGGCTCAATAGGTTACGGTGGGCGGGTCACTTAATCCGTATGGATGAAGATGATCCCACCCGGAGAGTCTATAAGGGCAATATCTATGGTAGAAAAAGAAGACGAGGCAGACCCTGCCTAAGATGGAGCGATGGCGTGGACCAGGACGCCAGACATCTTTTAAGGATATCGAATTGGTGGACCTCGGCGCAAAACCGGGATGTCTGGAGTTCCTTATTAAGGCAGGCCTAGACCGGATGCCGGTTGTTGCGCCGTTGATGATGATGATGATGATGATCGCCAGACCTATTTCGCTTTTGCTGCTTACATTTGAGTCCTCATTCCCCTGCGTTTCATGTGATATCAAAAATAGAACCAGTTTGTTAAAGTACTAATCGAAACCTTTTATTTGATACTCCACACAGTCATATTCAATGAAAAAAAACTTTGCACCCCTCTTTCCCATAGAGGAGAGGGTTACAAAGTGAGCAGTTGAAACAAGGATTTATTTGTAAAAAGTATTCATCCAAAAAATTTGGGAAAATCGTAATTTCGGCTCTAAACAACGCCTAGCCATTCAAATATTCTCCATTAACATTCAAATAAAGTTGACAATAGCATATTAGCATATTTTGTAAATTTCCCACTACTTTTTACAATATAGGCGATAATAAGCGGCATGATACTAGTTTGGTGGAAATCCTACTGTTATTAATACAGTTAGTAGGTCTAATTTGTCTCATTCGAGTAAATTTGAGAGCGACATCGTATGCATTTAGAATGTTAATATCTCAATGAAGTGAATAGTTCGACATGCTTGGTAATAGTGCAGTGTGAAATTTCATAATTCTTTTTAATAAGAAGATATTACACGATTATGCTGAAATTTAAATATGATTTTGATTGAAGCTTATACTATACAAAGAATTTTTGCTTAAATTTACATTCAACAATGTACAATATATATTTTTCATGACCAAAGTAGATTCTTTGAAAGAAAAGGTGGTCCTACTCGGGGCAGCAGCGTGCTGTGGTAATTCATATTCATAAAAATAAATTTCGTTTTTCTTTAAACTCGGCGAAATATGCGAATACCTCAAATACATAAATACTTTTAAAAATAATAAAATGTCAAATTTATGAAAAGGAAATTTCAAAATTGTTGGATTTTTTTATGTTAAATTGTTAAAAAAATATTTAATACTAAAAAAATAAATATTTTTACGAATATCGGCATGGGTGTGCAGAATAAGTGATTCAAATTTCAACCAGACTTTGAAAATGTGGTTTCGAGTATACTGTATCCATTACTTATTTTCTAATAGTATATGTTTTACATAATGCCTAGGCTTTAGTGAGCTGATTATATCGGATCGAGGATATTATGTAGAAAGGACGATTGAAGTAGCTGCTACTCACTGATTTTCATTTCTATAGCTACTGCTTCGCGCTCCCCCAAAAATGACCGTGGGACACTTAAATGTCCTGCTTTGAGGGTAATACATTAAATATTCAGTAATAATATGTATATCGTATAAGTTATACGGTATAACAGATTTAACCGTATAGCATAGGAAAGAGCGAAGAACTGAATACTTCAGTGGTGCTACTGACTGAAACAGGTGACGCACGCTGTCAAGTTATCTACAGTGTTTCAAAGTTTTGGTTTACGCGTCTAGTTTCATTAACATTTGTTGTTTGAAATAGTTATCGTTCCGATGCTTGTAGTTCTTCTAAATAAAAATAAAACTAGGTAGCTTTTTCCTACTACAATATATTTTAATAGTTAATAACTGCGTATTTCGAGAGCTACTTAAGCTAAAGGGTAGCTTAAGTACTGAGGAAGAGAGTAAGTAGCTCTCGAAATTCGTATTTACTAACTATTAAAATATATTGTAGTAGAAGAAAGCTACCTGGTTTTATTTTTATTTGTTGTTTGTTTTCTTTTAAGAATGATACAAACATTAGTGACGTTGTTTGTGGAGAATGTTTGACGCATTGCTCATGGAGGATCTCGTGGCATTGATAAATATTTAAAATCTAAGAAACACCGACCAGCAAAACCATTTCTTCATTTTTTTAAGACCAGCGTCCTGAATAAAAAAGATTTCGATGTTTCTACTGCTGAGGGTGCTACGGCCTAAAAAACGGTCCGAGAAAACAACATTTTCCACTGCACTGTGTGTCCCAAAGATAATTAAAACATGTTTGATCCAAAATTTCATTGCGTGAGAACGAAAACAGAAGCTATTGTAACACAAGTAATAGCGCCATTGACTGAATCTAAGCTTAAAAACGGGCTGGATGATTGCAACTATATTCAGTGATGACAGATCCATCAAATCATGGAACACACACCAAAATGTATCCTGTTTTAGTGCGATATTTTGGTGGCGTTAAAGTCAAAGTCAAAGTTTTTAAACTGAAACGTTTTTTGGGCAGAGATATTGCAGGCATAGGGTGTGCGTCACACATCGTTCACAACGCTATACTAAGCGCATCAAATTATTTGTCAGTAGATGTCGAGTTCGTTACAGCACACAGTACAATATGGTCATACTTCTATCTCTACACAGTCAGGGTGGAAACTTTCAAAGAGACATGCGATTCTATTGATTTTGAGTATCACACAATGCTGGGATCCGGCTTGCGACAGTGCCGATAGTGGAAAGAATTTTGCAAGTTTTGATGCCACTTAGAGAGTACTTTCTAAACCGAACAAAATATCCTGAAACTTTGAGATCATTTTCTGAAAATCCTCATTCAGAAATATGGCTTTATTTCATACCCAGCCAACCAGCAACTTTCCAACAGACTATTTTAAACTTAGAAGGTGACAAGATCTGAGCAGTCGAATTCATAGTTCAAATAAAACTGTTGAAAGAAAATCTACAACAGAAGACCGTAAATAAATTTATTCCACGCATGGCTCGTAATTTGATGGCAAAAGCTGTTCAGGAAACGAAAAGGAAACTATTACGCCCACCTTTGTTTCTTTTTACGAGACATCACTTCAGCATTTGGAGCAATGGACTGTCCATTTTCAGAGTTTAGCGATTTTTAAATGTAGAAGATTGAAGAAAACCCTGAAGTGGGAGGACATCCAACCTTCCTTGTATTGCTTGATTTCAGAAAAGTATGTTCCACGCTCTTCTGATTTGCAAATCCTTCATGAAATTTTCAAAAGACTAACCTCAGAGTTCATGATCCGTGAGTGTGTTACTCACTAAAACCACCACCACCTCCAAGCTATTATTGAGATTTCCTAATCCAGCAGCTTTCTTTGCATATTTAGGGTTTGAGAAGACCCTGTGGTCCACCCCAGCACTTTGGTTGTCTTCTTGCTGCAGGTCCTCATTTGTATGACTTTGTTGATTGTTTGGTGCAGCCCCTGAGCTATATGTGGGCCTAAGGATCTGCTTATAATGTCGATCATCATCATCAACGGCGCAACAACCGGTATCCGGTCTAGGCCTGCCTTAATAAGGAACTCCAGACATCCCGGTTTTGCGCCGATGGTGGGATCATCTTCATCCATACGGATTAAGTGACCCGCCCACCGTAAGCTATTGAGCCGGATTTTATCCACAACCGGACGGTCATGGTAGCGCTCGTAGATTTCGTTATTGTGTAGGCTACGGAATCGTCCATCCTCATGTAGGGGGCAAAAATTCTTCGGAGGATTCTTCTCTCGAACGCGGCCAAGAGTTCGCAACTTTTCTTGCTAAGAACCCAAGTTTCCGAGGAATACATGAAGACTGGCAAGATCATAGTCTTGTACAGTAAGAGCTTTGACCCTATGGTGAGACGTTTCGAGCGGAACAGTCTTTGTAAGCTGAAATAGGCTCTGTTGGCTGACAACAACCGCGCGCGGATTTCATCATCGTAGTTGTTATCGGTTGTGATTTTCGACCCTAGATAAGAGAAATTGTCAACGGTCTCAAAGTCGTATTCTCCTATCCTTATTCTTGTTCGTGTTTGTGTTTGACCAGTGCGGTTTGATGTTGTTGGTTGATTCGTCTTTGGTGCTGACGTTGCCACCATATATTTTGTCTTGCCTTCATTGATGTGCAGCCCAAAATCTCGCGCCGCCTGCTCGATCTGGATGAAGGCAGTTTGTACGTCTCGGGTGATTCTTGAAGAGGATCGTACCTCTTGCATTCACCTCAGCATCACGGATCACCTTCTCGAGGGCCAGGTTAAAGAGGACGCATGATAGCGCATCCCCTTGTCGTAGACCGTTGTTGATGTCGAATGGTCTTGAGAGTGATCCTGCTGCTTTTATCTGGCCTCCCTCATTGGTCAGGGTCAGCCTAGTCAGTCTTATTAATTTCGTCGGGATACCGAATTCTCTCATGGCCGTGTACAGTTTTACCCTGGCTATGCTATCATAGGCGGCTTTAAAGTCGATGAATAGATGGTGCAACTGTTGTCCATATTCCAACAGTTTTTCCATCGCCTGCCGCAGAGAGAAAATCTGATCTGTTGCTGATTTGCCTGGAGTGAAGCCTCTTTGGTATAGGCCAATGATGTTCTGGGCGTACGGGGCTATCCGACCTAGCAAGATAGTGGAGAATATCTTATAGATGGTACTCAGCAACGTGATACCTCTATAATTGCTGCACTGTGTGATATCTCCCTTTTTATGTATGAGACAGATAATGCCTCGTTGCCAATCGTCAGGCATTGATTCGCTGTCCCATACCTTGAGCACAAGTTGATGAACCACTTGGTGTAACTGGTCGCCTCCATATTTAACCAATTCGGCTGTAATTCCATCGGCTCCTGATTTTTTAGCCGATGAATTGCACGGAGTGTTTCTCCTAAACTTGGTGGTGGCAGTATTTGTCCGTCGTCTTCAGTTGGCGGGACCTCCAACTCGCCGATGTTCTGGTTGTTCAGTAGCTCATCAAAGTACTCAACCCATCGCTCTAATATGCCCATTCTGTCGGAAATCAGATTTCCCTCTTTGTCTCGGCAGGATGAGCATCGAGGTGTATGAGGCTTCATCCTGCTGACTCGTTGGTAAAACTTGCGCGCCTGGTGCGGTTGCTCCCTGTACTTTTCTAGTTCACAGACTTGTTGGTTCTCCCAGGCTTCGTTTTTCCGTCTGTGAAGTCGCTTTTCCGCTCGACGGAGTTCGTGATAAGTCTCTGCGCGGGCCCCCGTTCTTTGAGAATGCAACATTACTCGGTATGCGGCATTCTTCCGTTCCGTTGCTAGCTTACATTCATGGTCAAACCAGCCGTTCCGACTCCTTTTGCGGCTGGGGCCAAGTATATTTGTGGCCGTATCCATGATAACGTTCTTCAGGTGGTTGTGAAGATCATTTGTTGATGCTTCATCTCCAGGTCCTCTGTTGACTGCGGTTATTGTGGCATCCATTTCCTTCTTATAGGTGTCGCGGAGGGTTGTGTTGTGGATGGCTTCAGTGTTTACTCTGAGAGTCAGAGGGGATTCTAGGTGGTATTGTTATTCGAGCTCGGAGCACCATGCCAACGAGATAGTGATCCGAGTCTATATTGGCCCCCCTATATGTTCTGACATTCATCAAGGCTGAGAGGTGGCGGCGTTCGATCAACACGTGGTCAATTTGATTGAAAGTGGTCCCGTCTGGAGAGGCCCACGTATGTTTGTGGAACGCTTTCCGCGCAAACCAGGTACTTCCAACAACCATTTCGTGTGACCCTGCTAATTGAATAGTCCGCAGTCCGTTATCATTTGTTTTTTTCGTGTAAGCCAACGTATCGCCTGAATACGGGCTCCTTCCCTACTTGGCTGTTAAAATTCCCAAGTATGATTTTGATACCATATCTGGGACAGGCTTCGAGGGTTCGTTCTACTGCCTCGTAGAAGGTATCCTTCTCCGACTCTGCAGTCTCCTCTGTAGGGGCGTGAACGTTTATGAGGCTTATATTTCTAAACTTGCCTCTCAAGCGCAGAGTGCATAGCCGTTCGCTTATGTTTTCAAACCCGATAACAGCAGGTTTCATTTTTTGGCTGACTAATAAACCCACTACGAGCACATGGTTTACTGGATGACCGCTATAATATATGGTGTAGTGGCTCTTCTCCAGGAAACTGGTCCCTGTCCATCGCATCTCTTGCAACGCTGTTACATCAGCCCTATATTGGGACAGGGTATCGGCTAGCTGCTTATCAGCTTCATCTCTGTACAGGGAGCGCACGTTCCATGAGAAAATGCGCAAATCGTTGTTCCTTTGTCGTTGCCGGGTCTGTCGTTTTAAAATCCGTCCTATCCGAGGCTCCTGTTGTGGCTTCGTAACAGGTTGTTTTCCGTGTAAGGTTGTCAGCCCTACCCAACCCCCAATCTGGAGGACCAGTTGGTACAATTTGTCTCGTTTTTAGGCGCGGGAGACTCGCCTTCATCCTTCTCCGTCTGCAGCTTTTCGTCAAGAAAGATCTCCCAGCGGTCACCTCGTGGAGGTGGAGATAGGGTTTGGTAGTAGAGCTGTTGGTGTTGGTTCAGCAGGCATTTCCCTGGTTTTATGCTCCATCGTGGGGGGATCGCCGGGACCTATACTACCCTTTGACCACCATGTCGATGGTCTTCCCCAATATCCAGTACATCTGTCTGTATTTGGCATTTAGCTCGCAATTCTTTCTTAAAATGTATCTTTTCCAGCTAAGCTTAGCATCGAATGTTATACACCAATATGTGACTTGATTTGCCTATGGCACCTCTTGCCCTTTAGCTCGTTTTAAGGTTTTATGTGAATCAAAACCTTATTGAAATCAATTAAATTTCTGTCTGTCCGTCTATCTGTCTGTCAGTCTCTGATTTCAGTTAACCCGTTGGGGAGTTCCGTCCCCACATACTCGAGGAGGGCGATCAGACCCGAGTCAGCAAGGGATTCATCTGAAGTGGCTCTGCCACGAAGCCTCATCGGAGGTTATCTGGTACCATGGGGACTGGGATGGCCCTTTGAGAGCATATGCTCTAGGAGAACTCCTGGAGGATGTGTTCTCGGTCCGGTTATTGGCGGTTGGTTCCCTAGTGGGAGTTTCATGGTGATTGTGGTTATGCCTACATCGCGGGAAGAGCTCCTCGGAACTCAAGCGTGGAGTTGCCCTATACAACTCGGGTGCCGTACTCCTTAGTTACGGCAGAGGTGTTAGATAGGCTTCGCATCCACTGGTATGAATGCTGAGCCTGCACTCAGTATAAACCAGGACCGCTGTGCTGGCATGGCGGGGCTCTGATTGTGGTCCTAAAATCAATCAATAGGGCTCAAAATGTGCGCCCCAAAAAGTGAAACAGGTCTGGTTCCCAGAACCTATCCTACCGAAAAATTTGAAAAATCACAGTGATGCATCTATCTGAAATCTAGGCCTCAAAATACATCCCGTTTAGATATCTGCAAAAATAAAGTTAAAAATAGTATATTACCATGTTTTAGAAATTTACCCCCCTTAAGTTAATATCACATAAGGTGAACATAAAAGCGTTATACACGAAGCGGCCAGCTTTCGGTATCCCAACTTGTTTGCTTGTAAAGAGACCGATACTATTCGACTCTACTTCTCTGATTTGGGGACCATTATAACTTCTGCCACTTTCCATTCTCGAGGGACGTATTTTAATCTAAAAGCTGCATTAATTATTCGTAATAATTTAATTAAGCTTGTTTCTGACAATTGTTTCAGTATCTGTCCTCAGGTCATTTAGTTTTGCACGGTGTATTAGGTAATGGTCTACTTTTTTGGCTGATGTTAAGCATGTAGACGCCTGTGTATCTAGAGGTTGGAAGGTACTTTCTAGATGTTTCGTGAACAAGTCTGTCTTTATCTTGTGCAGAACGAACCGTTCAATAGGTAAAATTTGTTGTCTGGGTCGTTTTAGATCTTTCGCAACCTTCCACGACGAGTAGCCTGTGTCCTTTTGTGGTATAAGATTTGAGATATATCTTCTGAAGGACTCGTTTCTATATTTGTTAATTGTGTTTCTTTGCCATAATTTGTGAGCTCTACGTTTCTCTGCAATTAGTTCGTTAACCTGAGCAGGACAGTCAGTACATTTTTTATTTAGTCAATGATGGGCAGGAGTGCTTTTTAAAGCCGCTTATTTTACCTTCATTGTTAGCAGATCGACCTCCTCCTTGAGTTTATAAGCAGTGTTAATTTAATCATTTAAGCATGAAATCGGTTATGTAACAAAATATGTGGAGAGTAAAGTTCCCGAGTGCAACGAGAAAAAGTTGAAATTGATTCTAGATGGGTAGAAATGTTCACACACTTCAAAGAAAACTCAATAAATTGTAGGTACACAAGCAATATTGCATTATATTGACACTGCCAGGAAACAAAGCGTTAATTGCAAGAGTTTTTTCGGCAATAAAGAAAGTATGGTCAACTGAAAAAACACAGTTTTCAGTGTACATTTTGAAGTCAATCCTTGGAAAAATTCGATTTTGATTAGAGCTGCCAAATTTCATGCAAAGTTGCGATTATCGTCAAATCTAGTTAAACAAATAGGTTCCCTTGACAAATATTAAACACTGGGATATAAATAGACTGCACTATCTATGTCCAGTTTAAGCTAGGATATTTTACATTGTAAACTAAAACATTTGCAAACCGTTTATTTGAATCTTCTGACCGTGCAAGCTGACACAAACTGCAATGTGGCGTTGATGTTGATGCCACCACTTCTGCCCCCATCGACTCTTAGTGGTGGTGTCGCTGCGAGTTATAAAGCGGTGCTGGTCTGCAACTCGCTGCACAGCCAAATGTGCGAATTGCGGAAATGCTCGACGAATCTCTGATGCAACAAGGGGCGGTAAGATGTTATACCCGCCCCAGCATTATTCCACTTCAGTGCACTTCATCCGCCGCTTACGCGAACCTTCTGAAGTGGTCGCCACAGATTGTGGCGAAACAGCTGCAGTAAGTGCCCCACGACTAGCGGTTTCGACGCCGTGCTGCCTATTACGGGAGCCCCACCCAGTCACCCAGTCATATTTCATTGTTCATAGCCATTAGAACTTTTAAGAGACAAAACATGGTTAATACAGAAGGAATTAAAATTTTTCAATTTTTTGAACAAATTCCAGAAAAGAATAGTCCATTCTTTTTGAAATTGCTCAAACTTTTTATTTTTGTAAAAAAGACACTTTAATACCTGTTTTGAAATGTTGCTTAGCATGGAAGCATATAAACTACTCAAATAATTTCCTCATACACAACTTTTTCGGTTGTTCCATTAGCTCAGTCATGCTAGTGTTCCTTATTCTTCATTTGGCCCGAAACATTTGCGATTGGATTGAGGTCTGGGCTGTTGCCTGGTCAATCCAAAGAGAACATCCTTAAATTTGTTGTTACTTACAGAACGGGCCCAATGAGAAAAATAAAACCTTCTCGTTTTTCTGGCACTGACTCCAAACTTGGCAGAAGTCGTCAAATATCAAAATCGACTTTTTTTTATTTATAAATGCATCCTTACACCATCACATAAGTTGAATGCTTCACAATTGGAAGGATACAATTTTGTGCATATCGTTCACCTTTTTTGCCTCGACCACTGCGAAAGTCATTGGGTCCTATAAGGTTGAATTTTGATTCATCCGAAAAAATAGCTCGTGACCAGTCAGACTCAGTACCATCGTTCGTGCGTTAAGTCCAATTTAAATACTTAACTTTCATTTTCTTTGTCAGAAGTGATTTTTTTGCAGGGTTTCTCGCGAACGGACCCAAATCCTTTATACAGCTTTGAACAGTTTTTATTTGGTGTGAATGTTGTACTCTTTTGCGATCTGAACTGCGTTTTTGGAGCAATTTTTCTGATTTTCTCTAAAAATAATTCCATCTTCTTTTGAAGTGGTACACTTTTTTCTTCTAGATCCTTTTTTCATTCTTTCTAGTTGACCGGTTTCACGATATTTTTTTAAAAAAAAAAGGCGCAGCTAGCCAATGAGAGCAGCTTTTTGACTTAGTAACAACTGCGTCCTTTTAGGTATTATCTTATCAGTCTTGGTAAAACACGCCTACTCCACAAAAGATTCATATCAACTGAGCCTCCAATCATGTGTCAAGTGCAAGAAGACAACTTGAGCAATCCAGTATAAATATTGGTAGAGTGTAACTACTTTCGAAGAAAGAATTTGAGCAAGCATGTGTATTGGGAGTCCTCTAAAACTGGACAACAAGTTATAGCAGTTACTGGGTGGACATCAGAGTTACTATAATGGCGGCGATTTGCCAGCACAACGCGATTTGTAACCAGTGCGATGGTAAATTTCACGGGACTCATTTCCAGGATAGAGCTAATTTTCTAATGCAAATACAGACCATCTGATTATACGATCAGAGTCCTTAGATACTTATGGAATTATGATAAAAATCAAGGTGGAAAGTTAACTAGAACAGAAATCTTGCGAACAAAATTTGCAGCCATTCTGTTATTCGAAAATCGATCTTTTCAGTGAAGAAGGCAACATAATAAAAATAATCGATGGCGCAACATTCCATATTGGGTCACACCCTTGAAGTTTGCTAGAGCACTTCATTCAAGACTGTGATGGTACACTACAGCATTGCGCTCGCCCGCGATTATTACCCTGATTTTACTAGGTACTCATTCCCAGCTGAGTTGACTGGTATCCGACCATCACTCACGATAACAAATCCTTCTGCCACCAGTGAGATTTGAGTCGCGACCTTCCGCCACGACAGCCCCGCACTCTTGAGCCATTTGGACAGTCAACATTAAGCATATAGAAAACGGGAGAGCGTATTTATAGAGAGAAATATGGAAACCTCTAATTCATAGCCATAATTGATGAACCTGAGGCCCTAGTGGTTTTCTTTTCAAATTTGAACTCTTATATTCAAATACAGTTCTACATATTGTATGAATAATAGTTACTAACTAATAATTCCGGATATTTTATATTTTATTAGAAAAAACAGTTCCGCGCTGTCTGTTGTTCTACACCAAGTGTTAATGAATAACTACTATAAAGATGCGGATAATTATTAATTCATTCGCCTCCTGGCGTAGTTTTCGAGGCTTTTTCCGCACGTGTTGCAAAATATTGATATGGTTATGTCTGGCCGTGGCATATCGGAAACTTTTAATTTCATTTCTGTATATGATTATTAGTTTTTGCTATTATGCAAAAACATCCTTTACGTTTGAAGTAATTGAATCTCATTTGCATTTCGATTTTTATTCAAAATCCATAAAAAAATGGTTTCAATAGATCTGTCTGCGAACATCGACTAATTCGCGAATATTGAACATTTATAAACAAGTCGGAAGTATTGAGTAAAAAAAAGAATATAGCGAAAATGCGTAGGCGGATGCGCATATGAGAAAGCCTTAACACAAATAACACTTTTCGAGAAGGGCGAGACGAATTTGAAAATAACTATGGATATGCATACATAAAAATATTATTCACAGCAAATTTTTTTGGTACGATTACTCATTATTTGCATTTTATTAGAGACTGGTGGGTCCACCACGAGAAAACGCAATGGTTTCTAGATTTTGTGTAAAAATCGGATAAAATCGGTTTGTTGCTGTGTATCTCCACCTCCCATAGGTGGAAAACGTAAAAGAAATCCCATAGGCCAATTTCCAATTCAAACCACCAGAAAAACAGGATGTAGTTAGCTCTCTTCAGGCCGCATCTATTCCCGACGCTTGTAACCAGGCTTCGACTTTTCTCAGTCGATGTTGAAGGGATTCGATCGCAGAATTGGTCATATCCCAGTTATTTCAGTTTTTTCGGAAAACCATCGCAGCACGGACAATTAGATATGGTGTCAAATTTCTACCTACATAGGTATTCACGATAATCTCGATATCTGAGTGAAATTATAGTAGTGGGTTATAACCGATCCTCTTACACTTGCGGCGAAGCAATGCTCGATGCTGCCTGCATATCCTCCATACACCCCAACAATTAGGAAGAAACAAGTTGGGATACCAGGAGGTTGGCGGAAGAATTTCCTGTGCATGGTTTCCAATATATTCCTTCATTAATTGCTAAATTCATCCCACACATAAATATTTTGCTAGTCCTAAACAAAGAAACGTGCACAAAAGCATACAAATATATACTTAAAGTAACTTACCACATTCCTATCCTGTTGGGCACTATACGTAAACTTAATTAGCGCTTACATATACATACACATGTCTGCCTCGAGTAATTGATACTGATATGCACATAAAACAAAAGTTAAAAAAAGAAAAATTAAAATGTCCCCATGGATCCCGCCGTTTATATGACTTCACTTCAGCTTATATGATGATGACGCCATACACCTCTTAGAGTGCAATAAATTATCGTGAACAGCAAACGTTTTAACGCCAATAACTTTGTTAATAATAATTAGATTTCATTCAAACTTTCCAAAGTTATGTCTTATAATCTTTTATATAAAAATCAATTGCTGTTCGTTAGTCTCGCTACAACTCGAGAACGGCTGAACGGATTTGTCTTATCTTGGTTTTGAAATGTCCGTGGAGGTCTAGGGAAGGTTCGAAAGGTGGGAAAAATTCGAATAATTGCCGCTAAAACCCTAAAAACAGCACTTTTCTTCTTCCCATATAAACGTTTTTTTCTAAATACAATTTAGAGTCAATTTGAACTTTATTGATATTTGATAAAGTTCAATCATTCACTGTGTTCATCGGACCTCATATTACAGCTAAGAAACGGACCAATTTTTTAACGCAGCTAGAAATATTTGACAACCAAGGGACAATCTTTTATTTCTAAAAAGAAAAAAGACATCAAATGTTTCACAGCTCAGAACATGTTGTATTGGAAAATAGAATTTATGTTTTTAGTATTTTTGTTTCTCACTGTGTAAACCTTCTTTGAATTTCCATAAATATTATAAGACCCAATTAGACTACCTAGACCTAGACTAGATATTAAGTTTTGTTACAAATTAAATTTCTGAACGCAACGATAATATTTGACATTAGATTTGACAACCACCTAATATGTCAATCCATCCTGTTGCACTTAGAACACGGAAAGAAGTATTACGATATTGCGTTACGATATCTATGAGTGTGCGAGAACTTTCTTTACTTTGGCGCTCCTTTGCGATAGCGACATTCCAGGTAATGTGCTCTTTTTTAAGGTTTTGTGTGAAACAAAACCTTATTAGAATGGTGACGGTGTCTGTCTGTCCGTCTGTCCGTCTGTCTGTCTGTCTGTCTGTCTGTCTGTCTGTCACACCCGATTTATTCGGAAACGGCTAGACCGATTGTCACGAAAATTGGTGAGAGTATGTAATCTGGTGATCCCTTTACATGCAGTAAGTGGCGCCATCTTGCGTTAAGTTTAAGGGGGGGCTCTCCGTACATGTGAATGGAGGGTGCAAATTTTTTTTTTCACAGAATGTAGCCAAGTAGGGTATCAAATGAAAGGTCTCAATTAGTACTTTTCGAATCTGGTTCAATATTTGATATTAGATGAAACATAGGGGAGTCAGGGTTGAAAATATGACCCACAAAAAGTGTAACAGGTCTCGTTCTCAGAACCTATCCAACCGAAAAATCTGGAAAAAATCACAGTGGTGCATCTCTACGAAATCTAGGCCTCAAAATATATCCGGTTCCGATATCTGCACAAATAAAGTTAATAATAGTATATTTCCACATTTTAGAAATTTACCCGGCACCCCCCCTTATCTTCATCCCAGAAATACAAAATTTGGCATGAATGTAACGAAAAATATAATGCACAGTTTGGTCAAGTTTGAAGAAAATCCAACTATTAATAACAAAGTTATTGGGGGTGAAACTTTACAATTTTTTGTGAATTTCGTGCACTCTACAACCCGCATGACGTCATCATCACATATCAATTCGTCAATACCACAACGAAATGAATTTTTATGAATTGGGTCGCAGACAATTATTTTGTTTTAGTTTTTTTGGTTATTTGTCAACCAGACATGTGTATATGTAGGTATATAATATATGAGTGCTAATGAACTTTGCGGCTAGTGCCTAATTCAGATAGATATAAGACGTAAATCGGAAATATGGGTACGATAAATTTAGATATGTGCATATATGTGTACAGCAGGTAATAGGCAGTTTGTTTGTTTAGGGTGAGCATGATATCTATGGCTCTAATATGTACGTATGTCTCGTAGTTTGGAAAAATATGAAGGATTATGTTGGATTTGTAGCTATATACGGACAGAGAAATGTGCGTCTCTTACATAACACAAAACCTTTATACCCGAAGCGCGAGCTTCCGGTATTCCGACTTGTTTTTAAGGTTTTGTGTGAAACAAAACCTTATTAGAATCGATTCGATGTCTGTCTGTCCGTCTGTCTGTCTATCTGTCTGTCTGTCTGTCTGTCTGTCCGTCTGTCTGTCTGTCTGTCTGTCTGTCTGTCACAGCCGATTTATTCGGAAACGACTCGACCGATTGTCACGAAAATTGGTAGAAGTATGTGATCTGCCGTTCCCTTTACATGCAGCAACTGACGCCATTTTGTGTTAAGTTTAAGGGGGGCTCCCCATACATGTGAAAGGAGGATGCAAAATTTTTTTTCATAAAATGTGGCCATGTGGGGTATCAAATGAAAGGTCTCAATTATTACTTTTCGAAACTGGTTCAATATTTGATATTGGGTGAAACATAGGGGAGTGAGGGCTCAAAATATGACCCCCAAAAAGTGTAACAGGTCTCGTTCTCAGAACCTATCCAACCGAAAAATCTGAAAAAAATCTCAATAGTGCATCTCTACGAAATCTAGGCCTCAAAATATATCCGGTTTCGATATCTTCACAAATAAAGTTAATAATAGTATATTTCCACATTTTAGAAATTTTCCCGGCACCCCCCTTATGTTCGTCCCAGAAGTACAGAATTTGGCATGGGTATAACGAAGAATATAATGCACAATTTGGTCAAGTTTGAAGAAAATCTAACTATTATTAACAAAGTTATAGGGGGTAAAACTTTACAATTTTTTGGGAATTTCGTGCACTCTTAAACCTGATGACGTCATCATCACATATCAATTCGTCAATACCACACGAAGTAAGTTCGTATGAATTGGGTGGAAAAGAATTATTTTGTTTTAGTTCTTTAATCATTTGTATATGAATATCAATTATTCCAACGAGACCTGTGTGTATGTAAGTATATAGTATATGCGTGCTAATGAACTTTGCGGGTAGAGCTTAATTCAGATAGATATAAGAAGTAAATCGGAAATATGGGTACGATCAATTTATATACGTGCCTATATGTGTACAGTATTCGAAAATAGGCAGTTTGTTTGTTTAGGGTAAGCGTAACATCTACGGCTGTAATATGTACGTATGTCTCGTAGTTTTGTAGCTGTATACGGATAGAAAAATGTTCGTTGAAGTTTCTTAGATAAGATGAACACAAAACCTTTATACCCGAAGCACGAGCTTCCGGTATTCCGACTTGTTTATATTTTGTGATTGTGACACTTTACTGCTAAGTGAGCGAAAAATTTCCTCACTTTGATTATTTGCAATTTACGATGCCGAGGAGAAGGCGACCTGACTTAGGTCGTCGCATTTAATCAAATGTGCGAAGAGCTATCTCACGTGCTAACCGCACTGATGGCCAGTGAGAGACAGATCAAGAAAATAGTCGTATTGCTATGTGATCGAATCCGCAGAATGCTTCACAAAATGCTTTTTTATTAAATACGGATTCGGTTTGTTTAAATTATTTTATACAAAAGTTTAAGTCTTTTATTTATCGATTGAGGCAGTCTGTCGGGTCAGCTAGTATAATATATATATATATATATATCAATACGATATATTGTATTTCTCGCATGAAATTAAGCCGGGTTTACGGGTAAATTTCTAAAATAAAGTTATATGCTCTTATTAACTTAATTTGAACAGATATTGAAATGGGATGTATTTTGAGGCCTAGATTTTGTATAGATGCCCAATCGTGATTTTTTTCAGATTTTTCTGTTGGATAGGTTCTGAGAACGAGACCTGTTTCACTCTTTGGGGCACACATTTTTGAACCCTCACTCCCCTACGTTTTACATAATATCAGAAATAAGATTTCAAAAAGTACTTATCGAGTCCTTTTATCTGACATCCCACATGACTATATTCTGTGGGAAAAAAATGATACACTCCCTTTCGCATGTATGGGGCGCCCCCTTCAAGCTCAAGTTAAAATGGCGCCACATGCTGTGTGTAAAGGGGTTCATAAACCACACCATAACGATCATTCCCTTCTAACGCTCTCTGGGAAAGGTTTCGGATTCTGTACGAGTGGAGCGATGATTGACTTCCGTGATGCGGTCTATACTTCTGTAGTTATTTCGTTCTTTGGCGTCTTTCACTTCCTTGACTGGCCCAATAAAAAATTCCCTTTTGTCACGGCACAGTACGCTCAACTTCGTGAGATGTCGCTCGTTATCCGATTCCGCAGTCAGCCAAATCTTATGATGCCCCACGGGAGGCATAGCATCCGAGAAAGAAGCATTTTGGATGCCGGCCGTCCTTTATTGATTTCTTCAGGGGGTTACTCGGTGTGCCTGAAGTTCGATCAGCAGGATTGCTCGCCCTAGTTCAAGCGACAATTGGATCATACAAGCGGTCTACGGGAACTGGGTTCGCAAGCAAATGTAGGCGACCATCAGATTTCTCTCGATCCCAAATATACTCATCATCATCAACGGCGCAACAACCGGTATCCGGTCTAGGCCTGCCTTAATAAGGAACTCCAGACTTCCCGGTTTTGCGCCGAGGTCCATCCTCATGTAGGGGGACAAAAATTCTTCGGAGCATTCTTCTCTCGAACGCGGCCAAAAGTTCGCAATTTTTCTTGCTAAGAACCCAAGTTTCCGAGGCATACATGAGGACTGGCAAGATCATAGTCTTGTACAGTAAGAGCTTTCACCCTATGGTGAGACGTTTCGAGCAGAACAGTCTACTCAAATATTACGACCGGTCAAAAGAGAACATTGACCTTGCATTTAAACTGACCGGTTTCTATATTTTGAAACGCAGGCTTAACACTTGATCTGGTTGAGGTAAATGAAAATGCATTTTGCACGAAATTAGCGGGACCGAGACCGGTTGATCGATTGACAGTGGAACGACTAGACCAGAGATTTGTCGATTTGTAGATTGGCACTTGAGACTGATTGTGAAAAGGGTAGATTTCATCGCGTCTTAAAGATTCATAATAATTAGTGCCGGCTTGTGATAAAACGATACGAAAGTCAACCTATAGTTCGGTTTTGCCTAAGTAAATAGTGGCGGAAGCGAGGAAACTGCGATTTGTATAAGGAAGAGCTCCCTTTCGAAAAGACGTGCGGAATGTGACGATTGGGAGAGGAGTTCGGACAGGATGCCAGTTATCGCAGAAAAGTCCCCGGAAGTGAAAACTGCTGAGTTAACTAAGGAAAAATTTGGTGGCCTCTAATTTGACTGCAGAACAATTCTATTTACTTTTAATTCGTAAAAGTATGCATTTGCGCCCAGAGGATGCTCTCTTTTCTTCGCGAGAGTGTTATTTCTCCGACGTCAACGGGATTGGGATCCTTATACCAAGAACTTTAGAGGACGGCCAACATTCCCATAAATCGATGCCAGTTATCGCAGAAAAGTCCCCGGAAGTGAAAACTGCTGAGTTAACTAAGGAAAAATTTGGTGGCCTCTAATTTGACTGCAGAACAATTCTATTTACTTTTAATTCGTAAAAGTATGCATTTGCGCCCAGAGGATGCTCTCTTTTCTTCGCGAGAGTGTTATTTCTCCGACGTCAACGGGATTGGGATCCTTATACCAAGAACTTTAGAGGACGGCCAACATTCCCATAAATCGAAAGCGGCTGCAAACGTCAATGAAGTCCTCCGCATCTGGCGTTCGTTGCGTGGCTGGTGTCCGAAACACCTTGAGCTCATCTCCTGCTCCCAATTCGTGAGTCAGTTTCAGAGTTTCATTGTGCTGTGTTAAAGTGTTTTGTTGATTGATCTGACTGGAATAGACGCATCTCAGAAGTCGTTCAGTTCTATCAATTAAATTGCTAATAAGGATTAGGAAATTAGACCGCAGTGGCCCCCTTATTGGCTATAAATTTATTAATGGAGAATCTTATTGCTTGATTGAGATCTCTTGGTTGAATTACTGAGGCAATGATGTATACATTTTGATGTCGGCATGTAGCAATAATTGCGGCTTTATGACAATGTTTACGTAATATTCCTATGTAGGTGCGTAGGCCGTAATAAGTTTAGAGAAGAACAGTGAAAAATTTTATTTAGAAAAAAATAATCGAAAGATTCTTTATGAAGAAAGAAAAGAGAAAATAAATACGAAATGAAGAATGGTAACTCTGGCAGCATATAAAAGGACTAGTTACTGGAAAAAGTTTCAACTACAATAATTTTTCTTGTCCCTACCTTTGAATGTTTCTAGAAGGGGGAGGGCGTGAATTTGTTTATTATCTTATTACTTGATATCATTTTAGATCAGCGAATTTTGGTTTGGTTGCCCTTTTTGTTTGTTCGCTTTTTTTCTCTCGCATTATTTTCTCTTTTTTTTATTATTTTATATATTAATTTTTGCCATTCCCATAATTTGTTACTTTATCATTTTCTATTTTTGTATTGTTCTCTACGATTTTATTTATTTCTTTCCTTCGTTGAATGGAGTAACTTCAATCTCATTTTAATAAAAATATACCTTATAATGAACCATCACTAGAGACTTCTCATTCGATGATTTCCTTTTACCCTACGCTTCCCTAGCCCCGCAAAACTCATAAATACAAAGGGACATCCTCCAATATGATGGCCTGAGGAAATGTCAAGACAGAGCGAGGACCAAAGAGGCCGCGCTTCACAGGCAGGGGAAACATCGATCAAAGATGTAATCCGCCGTGGATCCTCCCTTTCGATCGTGGCACTCGAGTCTCCAGTTTTATGGCTCCACCGCGTAGTCGAGCCATTTTTAAGGTTTTGTGTAAACCTTATTAAAATCGGTTTACCGTCTGTCTGTCTGTGCGTCTGTCTGTCTGTCCGTCACACGCATTTTTCCCGGAGACGGTTATAGCAATTGGCACGAAATTTGGTAGAAAGGTGGGAACTGTGAACGCTCACGCATATAGTGAGTTACATCTGTTTACGTCGAATTTAAGGGGGGGTCCCCATATATGCAAAAGGGGGGTGGAAATTTTTTTTTCATCAAATATAGTCATGTGGGATATCAAATTAAAGGTCTCGATTAGTACTTTTCGAAGCCGGTCTTAGTTTTGACATTTGTTGAAAAGCTGGGGAGTGCCGGGGGTTGAAAGTGGTCATTTCTTTAACGAACCTATTCTCAGAAACTACCCAACCGAAAAATCTGAAAAAAATCAGGGGGCTGCTACTATATGGTGCCTAGGCTCGGAAATACCTTCCATACCGATACCTGTTAAAATAAAGTTAATAATAGTACATTACTAGATTTTTTAGTAATTGACAAGAAAACCCCCCTTATGTTCACTCTAGAATCACGAAATTTTGCAGCAATGTAGGCTATAGTATAGAGCATGATTCTGCCAAATTTGGTGAAAATCCCACTATTGATAACAAAGTTATACTAGGTCAAAACTGTCGTTCTCTGCAAATTCAGGACTATGAATGTAAATATTACTTGAAAGTGTAAATTTTCACATAATATATGTATATTTTACATGCTACATGCTAATGAGACAAATGCACACTCAAATCTCTTTATAAACGAAATACACAAAACCTTTCGTACCTGAAGCGCTGAGCTTCCGGTTTTCCGACTTGTTTTAAAGTTGTGCGTGAAAAAAAATAATAATATTATAATAATAATAATCGTTGAAGTGTATTAGAGCACTTCATTCAAGACCGTAACGGTACACTACAGTACACTGTAGGAGGCAATGTGGTCAGCATTGCACACGCCCGAGATTATTACCCTGATTTGACTCAGGTACTCATTCACAGCTGAGTCGACTGGTATCCGACGTCAAATCACGATACAAATTCCACTGCCACGAGCGAGATTTGAAAAAAGAAACCTTATTAAAATCCCAGCCTCCAGTATCCCGACTTATTTTTATTTTATTTCATTTCCAAGTTCAGTTCGCGTGTTGTTTATTTCGACGGCTGCACGCGAATCCCCGTTTTTGGCTTATTTTTCAGGACCCCGTGCGGACTCACGCACCGCAAGGGACGCGCAAATTTTTGTGAAATGACACGTGAGGGATCGCAGTGCTCGAAGGGCTCCCCCCACACATTTCTGAGTCTGGCTATCACAGGGGCGTGCAAGCACGAGTTGATGGAGCTTCAAAATTTGCGGGCGGGCCTTAACGGTCAATTTCGCCATCTTTTTAGGTTTGGTCGTTTCCGCCGCTCATTATGGTCTTTTGACTGTGGCAATCAATTAGTCATTACAAATGTTCGTATTATCAGTTGCCGTATTCTTTTGTTTGTCGCAATGTATGTCCGTTGAACCCGTTGAAATTTTACTAACTTCCGACGGTACTTCATAATAATAATAATAGTAATAGTTGGCGTGGCAATCCATTTAGAATAGGGCTTTGATAGGTAGAGTACTTCATTCATATGTATGTTATTAGACTGCCGACAGACAGGCTACGGGGATGAAACCAGCTTGCGTTTGGAAATAGCTACAAGCTATTAGACAAAAATATGGGTAAATCATTGTTAAGTTGGACCGAAATGGTCTTGCTCTATCCTACGTCGTTCACTATCTAATATTTACCATATGTTTTGTATTGAGTAACAATTTTTTTTGCAACTGATGTTGGTAGAAGAGTTTGGCACCACTAGGAACCTTCGTATATATGTCACATGCCGTTTGACAGCTGACAGTTCAGGCTTCATTCTTTAAAGAAAATTAAGCGATTCGACTGACTGTGCATTTTCTCCTTATTTTAATCTTTTACTTCCGGAGAGGGAAAAATGCAAATAAAATCCGTGGAAAGTTTCGTGAAGTTTACGATGAAAATGGTCCAAAAAACGTCTGTCTAAAAACTGGTGGATCTCATTCGAGACGGTCCATTTGCATTGATGACGACAGAATCTGGGCAGTGATCAAGTGAAACTCATGTCACACGACGCAAGGCGGTGCAGAAACACTAAACAAGTCAAAATACCGGAAGCTGGATATATATGTGTTCAGTTTTTGTGGGAACAGGCATGTATAGGAAATGTTTTTCCATTCGTATATAGCTAAAAATTTAAAAGATTCTTTGTTATATGTATTTGGAAACTCTCACTCGCCGTTTATATGAGTTCGCTTTATATGATAGATAGATCCATAACTTCGTAAATAACTGATGGATTTCGACTAGAACACATTTTCAGAAACCGCCAACGGGGGCTCGTAGCCGTGGTTGACCCTCTCATGAAGCCGACAATAGGTTTTCGGGTAAATTTCTAAAATGTGGTTATATGCAATCGTTGAGTTTATTTGACCAAATATTGGAATGGGATGTATTTGAAGGTCTAGATTTCGTATAGGTGAGTCATTGTGAATTTTGTTTTTGGATTTTTCGGTGCTTTATCAGAATGATACCTGTTACACTTTTCGGGGAACACATTTTGAGTCTTCACTACTCTATGTTTTACCTAGTATCAGAAGTAAGATCAGTTTGGAAAACTACTAATCGAACCTTTTCATTTGATATTCCATAGGGCTGTAGAACAAAATTGATCACCTTCCGTCATTCGCATGTATGAGGGCTTTCTCAGACCCCACGCAAAATGATGTCATTCATTGGATGTAAAACGACGCATAGACCACATGTTCTGATGATAGTTTCGGCCGTTTCTAAGTAAATTTTATGTGACAAACAGATATACATACATTGCATCGATTTTAATAAGGTTTCGTTTCGCACTAAGCGGTAAAGAGGACTGGCTAAAAGTAGCTTCTTCATATATGGGACTTTATAATTCCACTCGTATGTCAATTATTCTCATTAATTATGGTGTTATTAATTAGTACCTTCTTCAGTTTTTTACACCAATAAAGGCAGGTCCTTCTACAAACCGGAGAAAGACTGAAAGACGGCAAAAGGTTATCAAAAATAACGAAATATATACCATTGATTGATCTTTGTTCTTTGTAAAAATAAGTGAATATAAAAAACATCCAAGAAACCACAATGACTTTTTTGCATTTGCATGATTAGAGAATAATCTATTCAAAACCCATGCAAATCCTTTAATTATTCAAATAAGTAAAAATGGTCTATAATATTCAGACAGCGAGTCACTCGTAATGGAAGGATTAATTGGTTCGAGTTTCATGTCCTTCGGCAGTTATCACCCATTTGTCGGAAAGCGATAATTTTCAGAAGTCCACGTTCTGCAAGTGTGCAAGTTTCATTCACTTTAAGTCTACGGAGCATTAGCATTTTATTACTCGCAAGCAATCATTTTCGTATAATTAAAATATTCTAAATGGAAACGTAAACCAGACGACCACATGGTGAAGCCAATAGAGGAGATTTTTCTGAAACCAGATCACCCGTGAAATGTTAATTTAACCATGGCTTCCTTTTCACTGTTTCTGCTTGATTGCCTTCAAAAGGAAAGCCATGGCGAGCCGCTCGCCCTAGGATTCAGACCGGAGGCGCGTTGAGTTCTGATAAATGATGACCAATTAGCTCCCGAATACTTGCCAGTTCTCCCACAAACTGGAAATGGATGAGATCAATTAACGCACTTAATGCTGAGCACTATCAACGTAAATCAATGAAAACATGTTCGACGCAATGTTGATTTTAATCACGAATTCCGCGTAATAGATCGCAGCGGTACCGCCGACTTCAGGTGTTGTGAGATTGCAGATGTGTGTTTATTATGGATAAGATGGTTGCGATGAATAATTGGATTTCTACGAGTTATTTTTCTAAAAATTACGAGGTCTGCAAAAATGCAACATAACATTATTTTCGGCTTTTGCGAGAAGAGTTTATATCCGCTATGGGTTACTAATAAATACCCCCAATCCAATTCGCATTTTGGTAACGCATATGTTTGCGATTATTTTGCTTTATAAAAAATTGTCTAAAATTTAAAATGTTTAGTTCTCGCTTTCTGTTGAATATCCATGGAGAAGCAATAGGATCCAAATGAAGAATTTTAATTGTCCATACTAATAGTTGATTATGGATTATTTATTTTCTGCTTGTAATTAATCGAAATCAATAATTCAGGAAATCACCGGAAAACCCTGATAATGCATTTTACCTGCTCAAACTCGATGTTCGAAGAATTTCAAAGAGAAGCTCACTTATCATCCAGGAGTCCTTAACAATATTTGAAGCTAGCATAGGCTCTTCTCAAACAAAGCAAACAAAGGAAGGCAAACCGCCGTCGTCGTGAACATTTTAGCGAACATTAAGCTACACCACTAGATCTCCCGAAGTTGTATTTCTCTGCCTTATGGGTGGATTTATACGAAGCTCTTCGTTTCCAAAAAATGGTATTCGCCTGTTGTCGTTTTAAGGCGGACTCTGCTACTGTTTCCAATTAAACCAGATTCATTGGCAAATCATAACAAGCTTATATGTAGGTTAAGAAGTCTACCAATTTCGATTGGCCCATTAACTGCAACCACCAAACATTGAAAAGCGGAATTTTAAATGGAAAAAAATATGGAGCAAGTGTCATATGGTAAAATTTTTTTGTTCAGCTCACAAACACTCGCATAGAAAGAGGGTGAGAAGTACTACAAAAAATCTTGAAAAATTTAAGTGTCACATGAAATCCTATTTTTCCAATTCCTTAAACTTGATGTGGAAAATATTGAAACGGTTGTCATAAAAAACCCATACGTGGGGCATAGTGCGCCAACCACACCAACGCGTAACCATTGTTGTTCTCTCATGATTTTTAGATAAACTTTAACTCTTTCTTCACTATTTTGTGCCACATAACCGTAACCTATCCGTCGGCAATCGTAAAATAGTGAGTACCATTGTTTGGCATAACCCTCAATGCACTTGTCGCCCTTTCTTAATATGCGACCTATCCATTGCCACTTCCACTTTCACATTAACACGATCACAGGTGTCTGTCCCCTATGGTGGCAAAAATTTTCATTTCTTAGAGTCTCAGATCAGAGTACTTCGATGGCACGGTGCAGACAAGAAGGTTGATACGGAACAGAAAAACAGACGCAAAAGCGATCATTTCTTTCGACCATCTCATCAGGAGGACGCCTTTAAAGATCTCTCCTGAACTGCATGCAAGCCCCTTGTTCTTGTGAAGCTCTTTAACCAGAATCTTGGAGTCAAAATCCTGTTAGAAATCGGCACGCCTTATGGTAGACGACAGAACTGATATCGGATTCACTTTTATTACACTTACGATGGGTACCACGAGAAGGGAAGGGGTACTCTCCAGAGTTTCGTTGTCTCATTTTGTTTCCGCCCATAATTTTCAATTTATATTGTATCACCAAAATTCTGGCTTAAATTAAAGTGTGAGGAACGCGTGCACTTTCCAGAAGCTAAAATCTCTTCGATTGATAAACTTCAGTTGTCTACAGAGAGTAAGGATTTATGACAACCAGGTATGTATGTTTATATGCATATCGGATCAGATCTGATAGAAAAATTAGAACTAACGCAAGCAGGATGGAACATTAATGTAAATTGAACAATTTCTTGTGCAGCCCGTAAGATTTTCAATCCGTACCCAGACTTTCCTCCCTGAATGCAATTTTGAGCCTGAGTGTTTTTTTTCTCACGATTGAAAAAAAGCTAAATTTAAGTTGGCAACCACCATTATGAAATCGCACGATGAAATCTGAGCACGGCTGTTGGCTGCCAACAGAGCCTATTTCAGTTTACAAAAACTGTTTCGCTCGAAACGTCAAAGGGTCAAAACTTTTACTGTACAAGACAATGATCTTGCTAGTCGTCATGTATTCCTCGGAGATTTGTGAACTCTTGGCCGCATTCGAGAGAAGAATGCTCCGATGAATGTTTGGCCCCTACATGAGGATGGACGATTCCGTAGCCTACATAACGACGAAATCAATGATACCACGACCGTCAGGTTGTAGATAAAATCCGGCTGAATAGGTTACGGTGGGCGGGTCACTTAATCCATATGGATGAGGATGATCCCGCCCGGAAAGTCTATAAGGGCAATATCTATGGTAGAAAAAGAAGACGAGGCAGACCCTGTCTGAGATGGAGCGATGGCGTAGGTCAGGACGCCAGACAGCTTTTAGGGATATGGAATTGGTGGACCTCGGCGCAAAACCGGGATGACTGAAGTTCCTTATTAAGGCAGGCCTAGACCGGATACCGGTTGTTGCGCTGTTGATGATGATAATGAAATCATTATCATATACACAATTTCTACCGCTTTCTGCACTAATAATGCGCTGTTGGTGGAGCGTCTTCTGTAGGACCCAATGTTTGCTTGGTTGCATTCAACCCTCTCATGGTATGAACTCGCATCTGATCAACTTCGGGTTTTCATAGGAACCGAAGTGAGATTCAGGTTTTTCTTCGCTGGAACCTCAAACGCGAAAGGTAGTGCTGGACTACAGTTCTCCGGAAGTTGTTCCTTTCAAACAATTTTAGAAAGTTACCAAATATTTTGTGATGCTGCATCTACTACAAATCAAAAAATCGTATAGCAGCACCTTTTAAGATTTCGTGTAAAACAATACCTTCTTAAAATCGGTTTACTGCCTGTCTGTCTGTCCGTCTATCAGACGAGTTTTATTTCGAAACGACTGAAACAATCATCAAGAAATTTGGTGAGAATATGTGGTCTGTGAATACATGTGCTATGAGTGGCCTCTTTTTATGTTGGGTTTTAAGGGGGCTTCCCATATATTCGAAAAGAGGGAGTAAATTTTTTTTCATAGAATGTGGTCATGTGGGCGCAATTAGTACTTTTCGAAAATGATCCTTTTTCTTATATTGCGTGAAACACAGGTGTGTTTGGACTCAAAATGTGTGCCCCAAAAAAAAAAAGAAAACGATCTCGTTCTCAAACCCTATCCAACCCAAAAATCTGAAAAAATCACATGCATCGATAGAAAATCGACGCCTCAAACTGGAAATAGCGATATCTGCTCAAATAAATTTAATAATAGTATATCAACATATTTTAGAAATTTACCCAAAAGTCCCCCTTAAATTAATTCTAAAAATACGAAATTTGGCATCAGTATAAGCAATAATAAAAGACAATTTTGGAAAATTAGAAGGCAGTCACTATTAGGAAAGTTATAGAAGATCAAAGTTGTGGTTTCCATGTGAATTCATTGTGGTCAGTATCTCTGTGGCCGCCCTTGGTAGATCCCGCACTAATTTGAGTAGCCACTCGCTGCGCTTCGCACTTCAATAAATGACGGGCTTACTAATCTTGGTGCAAACCCAGCGCTGTTGAACAGCGGGGTTCCGGGGTTTGAATTAAACAAAAAATTGAACAAAATGCCACCTATAACCAGTTTCCGTCACGCTGCTCCTGAGGGTGGAGGCGTGAGGCAGCGTTTGATGAGATCGCCTCTACCCTGCGATCGAAACTAACTGGCAACAAAAAGCTGATGGATATATATCTACGTTATTATCAGCGGTGTTCAATTTTACTTTTATATGTACATATATATGCTGTCGCGTATACAGTAAAGTAGAAATACTCAGATTCGTGCTATCAATTTAGTTAGGATATTTGCATATATATGTATGTACACATCAGTATGGATTAATAGACAATGTTTGTTTGGCATGAGCATAATATTCTTCTTTTCAATATGTACATACATATATCTGAAAATTCGGAAATACATATATGGAGGAATATTTTGAATTTGTAACTATATGTGGAAAGGAAAATGTGTATGGAAAGTTCCTCATATAAGGTGAGCCTCAACGCTTTTTACGTGAGGTACCCAGCTTTCGGTATCCCGACTTGTTAGTCTTCTGCGATGACTGTTACAGGACACTTCGTCATAACGCGTATGAGGAGGATCCCAGGGTAAAAGCAATCTCCACGCAAGTTATAAGGCCCTTCACCAACAGGTAGCCTTGTTGATAGTTCAGTAACAACAGTCCAAGACCAAATTCACCCTGATAAGGAAATGGTGCTGATGCTAGACCAAACTCCGCCTTCAAGTGTAGTTTTGCTCCATGGTGGCCGTAATAATAGAACACGGCCTCGCCAATTAAATGTCCAAATTGAAGATCGATTTCTTTTCATACTTCCTAGGACAGCTCCATTGTGCGTCGACATCCTGATATCCTTGAAAGTGGAGTAACTGCTGTTTTGCTTCGCTTTATTGAAATTCGCCGTCGTGGTGTGGTTATTATTTTATTTTGGTTGGGTGCTCAACGGAAAGGAAGAACTGAGCCGATCGTCTAAAGTTGTCAATGTTTTCTGATTATACAAAATTTTTTAGACGTTCCCCAGAAATATCGACTTCAAACTTCAAATCCTTTTGAAGAAGATTATTCAGGTCTGCACCGACTTTATCCCCACTATCCTCCTCAATAACGTCAGCTTCGTCTAAAATTGATAGACTAGTAGTTTGCTTCAAACTACAACTTTTATTTTTCATATACATCTAGTATATTTCGGGTTCTCAATAATAGTGCAATCCGAGGATTGTGGCGAGGTTTTGTATAGCTTTGGACAATTGGACACTACCACCATATTCATGTTTTTCATGCTTTATGTTTCGGGCCACTGTTTTGACATATCTTGAAAGTTTGACAAATGCTCAATTTTTCTGCGCTGGTATGCAGATCAAAGCAAAACCAATATTAATGTGCATATTTGCATGCATATTCCCCTCCACTATTACTACATTATCCATTATCGTATGAAGAATGAATGATCTATTAGCTCTTCAAGAATCCCAGACTCCAAAACGGAGGAGGTCATTAGATTAGTGGCAGGTGTCGGGCACATTGGACTTTTGGGGATTAAAAAGGGTTTCCAGTCAGTTTACAAGAATATAGTATTTTTGAATTATTTGAATAGCTCCATGAGAGGCAGAATGTTTTACAGGTTTTCACTCCCCTCCTTTTACAGTCAGTTTTAGATATTGCTTTTGCTTTGTAAAGTACTAAGACATAAGTTGAAATTAATTTCCATGTTCCTTTTTTTTACAGTTGGTATATAAATTGAAAAAGAACTAGGTGTTTTTCCTTATCCTGTAAATATTTTTATTCCCCCCCCCCCCCCCATACGATCGTTTCAGAGACTACGTGCCTCCTTCCTCAGTGCTAGTACCTAGACATTTTGTCTGATACCGTACATGTACGGCCACCTTACTTGAATGAAACTCCTTTATCCCTTTTTGCACGTATGGGGAGCACGGTTAAACTCAACATAATACGATGACATCGCGTGCATGGGTATTTTCCGTTCCATTATCTCTACCAAATTTTGTTTCATTGGGGGTCATCGCTTCGGAATACACCCCGTGTGATAGATAGACAGACAGTTAACTGATTCTGTTAAGGTTTTGTTCCACACAAAAACATGAAAATGAAATTGAATTTGCCACTTCGAGTTTGTGTGTGTCTGAATTTGACGCAACATCCATTGAACGAATTATTACTGGAGACGAAACCTGGATTCATGAATAAAATTTGTAATCTAGACATCAGGCATCAGGCAGCTCTGGCCAAGCTCTGGTCAATAAGGCGGATTTGCGCTCAATATAATTCGTAGTCATGTCGTGTTCTACGAATTATATAAAGGAGCACTCAACATCTGCGAGCCGCTACGGTCACGCTGCTCCCAGGGCAGAGGTGAGGCAGCGTCTGACGATTTGCCTCTGCCATGGTAAGAAACCGTAAAGCCGTCATCGCTTGACTTTTTTGATCAGGCGAGTGTTTGGTGTGCTGCGAATGAACCGAGACCGAAACAATGACGTAGTTTTCAATGGGAAGCAAATTCCTGCGAGAATGTCAGACAGTTAATAAGGAGTCTGATTTGGGGGTCATGAGTCTATATGGTTGTCATTATCTCCCAAATGGGAAATAAACCGCCCATCACACCCGCAGAAGCTTAATATTTACCTCCGCTGCTTTACTCTACGTGTTTCGGGATACCCACTTGTCGCCCATTCTGGGATAGTGGATTCCATTGCATAAGAGATGTCCCCTTTCTTAATATGTGACCTATACACTGCCTCTTCCATCTTCAAACATGAAACCTAGGTAAGAATATCCTAACTTCGCAATTGTTACAAGTAGAGGTTTGGAATTTTGCACAAAGTTCTGTCTCAAAACTACTTTCATTACTGTAAAAGAGTAATTCATTGAAAAAGTCGGTTCTTCATGTAAGAAATCTAGCACGAAGAAAATACGAAATAATGGTTGCTCAGCACTTTTGTTTTAAAAGGCAGATACTTAACACAAACGTATGAAACGTACAAACGTATCAAATATACCACAACTATCTATCCTATTAGAAAAGCAAAAGGAAACTGCACACAATTTCTTGAAAGAGAAGGTATTGATGGATCCCACGATAATAACAGCATATGAAACAAAGCTTTCATCGTCTTTTGACGAAAATTTCGCGGATATGAAATTATCTTTGTTTGTTGACTCAAGGGCTTCTTCGGACAGCATTCAATAGAGAATATAGATTATCTCGGCTCCATGAATTAATATTTCGTGAACACTTGAGGGCATATAGTACCATGTACACAGTATTAAGCGTATAATAGCAAAAAGCTTGAACATCGGCGGCATAACCAATGACATGGTAGTCAAAATTCTATTGAATTTCCAAATCAGACTCTTGCTAATTCCAGTTATATTTGAAGTTAACCCCGCTTACTGAAAGAATTTTCTTGCTAGAGCTTGTCGACTATATTTTTTTTTCATTTCCTTCATTAGAGTTTTTTCAACCTCATGAACTAGCTCTGTCTGAATTTGAAATTTGTACGCAATGTGCAAAATATATTCAAAACACCTGATCTAGGCATCCAACGTAGGTAGACCACATTCAAAAACTGACGTTGCAACTTCTAATTCAGCTTCAGTTCGTTCATAATTTTTGGAGTGGGCCTTGCATATTCCACATACTTGGGAAGAGCCTCTTGCAATAGAACAATAATTTCCGAATAGGTAAAATCTGGCAGATAAACTAAAAAGAAATTAAAAATGATTATTCAGCTCTTTCCAAAAAGCCGAAAAGCCCAAAAAAGCTGTAAACGCTGGTGAAAGATTAAGACTGTTCATTTTTAAGACAAAACAACGAACGGTACTGGGTAGGGTAACATCGAGTTCGGTGCCACGGTCTGACAAATTGAACAACGCTACCAAGAGCGACAAATTAATCAACGGACTCGATATACTGCCCATTAATAAAAACAGGAAGAGTGCAACGACCAGTTAGGCTGAGCGCTTTGATTTTAAAATTGTTTATTTTCAGGCCCACTTATATCGCTCCTTCCCCAAACCCAGAGATATTTGCCAAGACCAATGGCTTGGCGTGAAAACAAACAAAGGTCATCAACGTAATCGAGGTATTTGAGAAAAGATGTGATTACCGATTAAATCCCTCCTCGTTCTTTGAACAAGACGCCACGGAGAACGTGAAGATAATAAAAAGAAAGAGTACGGGCTTTGTATGACACTCTAATAATAACTATTAATTTCCCTGGAATGCTCCTCCTGGGCAAAGCATTCCAGATATATAAATTGATTCAAAGAGGTGAACCGGATATGTGAACTCCACATACTGGTCAATAATGATCCAAAAGGTGTTCGTGTAGTGAAAGTAAAGGAATGCAGAGTGAAAATCAGTGTGGTCTTTTCGATTTAATTTCATCATCATCAACGGCGCAACAACCGGTATCCGGTCTAGGCCTGCCTTAATAAGGAACTCCAGACATCCCGGTTTTGCGCCGAGGTCCACCAATTCCATATCCCTAAAAGCTGTCTGGCGTCCTGACCCACGCCATCGCTCCATCTTAGGCAGGGTCTGCCTCGTCTTCTTTTTCTATCATAGATATTGCCCTTATAGACTTTCCGGGTGGGATCATCCTCATCCATACGGATTAAGTAACCCGCCCACCGTAACCTATTGAGCCGGATTTTATCCACAACCGGACGGTCATGGTATCGTTCATAGATTTCGTCATTGTGTAGGCTACGGAATCGTCCATCCTCATGTAAGGGGCCAAAAATTCTTCGGAGGATTCTTCTCTCGAACGCGGCCAAGAGTTCGCAATTTTTCTTGCTAAGAACCCAAGTTTCCGAGGAATACATGAAGACTGGCAAGATCATAGTCTTGTACAGTAAGAGCTTTGACCCTATGGTGAGACGTTTCGAGCGGAACAGTCTTTGTAAGCTGAAATAGGCTCTGTTGGCTGACAACAACGGTGCGCGGATTTCATCATCGTAGTTGTTATCGGTTGTGATTTTCGACCCTAGATAGGAGAAATTGTCAACGGTCTCAAAGTTGTATTCTCCTATCCTTATTCTTGTTCGTGTTTGTGTTTGACCAGTGCGGTTTGATGTTGTTGGTTGATTCGTCTTCGGTGCTGACGTTGCCACCATATATTTTGTCTTGCCTTCATTGATGTGCAGCCCAAGATCTCGCGCCGCCTGCTTGATCTGGATGAAGGCAGTTTGTGGTTTGGTGGTTGGGTGGTTCTTCCCATGATGTCGATATCGTCAGCATAGGCCAGTAGTTGGGTGGACTTGAAGAGGATCGTACCTCTTGCATTTACCTCGGCATCACGGATCACTTTCTCGAGGGCCAGGTTAAAGAGGACGCATGATAGCGCATCCCCTTGTCGTAGACCGTTGTTGATGTCGAATGGTCTTGAGAGTGATCCTGCTGCTTTTATCTGGCCTCGCACATTGGTCAGGGTCAGCCTAGTCAGTCTTATTAATTTCGTCGGTATACCGAATTCTCTCATGGCCGTGTACAGTTTTACCCTGGCTATGCTATCATAGGCGGCTTTAAAGTCGATGAACAGATGGTGTAACTGTTGTCCATATTCCAACAGCTTTTCCATCGCTTGCCGTACAGAGAAAATCTGATCTGTTGCTGATTTGCCTGGAGTGAAGCCTCTTTGGTATGGGCCAATGATGTTCTGGGCGTATGGGGCTATCCGGCCTAGCAAGATAGTGGAGAATATCTTATAGATGGTACTCAGCAACGTGATACCTCTATAATTGCTGCACTGTGTGATATCTCCCTTTTTATGTATGAGACAGATAATGCCTCGTTGCCAATCGTCAGGCATTGATTGGCTGTCCCATACCTTGAGCACAAGTTGATGAACCACTTGGTGTAACTGGTCGCCTCCATATTTAACCAATTCGGCTGTAATTCCATCGGCTCCTGGCGACTTATGATTTTTTAGCTTTCGAAATGTTCTTTGATACCTTCTAGGATAAACTGTTGCCTTTACAAAAGCAAGCACTACGCAAAAAACCCTTTTCAGAATGTTGGTGACCATCCCCTTATTTCACTCATAGGAGAAAATTTCAAGTTTGCAGAATTTACGGATGGGTCGAACAGACTGCAGGAGTTGATTGGAACAGTTCCGCATCAAGACCGCATAGTCAACCGGCTTCGCCCGCTTGGTGTAGTAATGGCCGTGATTATTTAACTTTTTACTGTCGAAAGAGTTCACATCCGCAAGCCATTGAGGCATAGGTACGTAATCCGCTCCTTTCATCTTATTGGACCTATCTGTCTGTTTATCTATTTGTCTATCCATTTATCTGTCGGCCACAGGTACTTCCCTCGGAAACAGATACGCTTATTGAGATAGAATTTGTTGGACAGATGCATGAAGTGATTTTGCAATTTCAGTGTAAGTTAAAAGGGGGGTGTCGACTTGTTTGTTCCGAATATAGCCGCGTGAGATTATTGATTAGCACTTTCCGAAAAAAAATTAAAGTGTGAACTGAGATACCACTTGTCCAACCGAAAAATTTAGAAAAAATTATGATGAGCTCATGTGTGAAATCGGGACCTCAAACCCCATCCTATCCTGATATCTCCTCAAATCATACTAACAATATATTTCCATATTGTCGAAATTTACCTCCTCATAAATTAATGCTAGGATTATAATTTTTTTTTCAAAAATTAAACTATAATAGGGGTCATAATATTGGAAGGTTGGTAGTAGCGTACAATTGTCTATATCGTGTGACAGTAGGGCTCAAAATATCATGAATGGTGTAATCCCGTGAGAAAACTGTTTTTTCGCGTTTTTGCCAATTTTTTCAACAACTAAATAAATATGCAAATTCGAATTGTTCGTCATATATTTTTCCCGAGTTGTCCCAACCTGAACAGATGCCGGATTTTACCTAATACTTGCACAAAGTGCCAAGAATTTAGGCTCTGATGATCCTACCTACTCAAAAACTAAAGGGGCGCTGGGTAACGGGAGAATCCGTCAAGAACTCCCCGCAACATTGATCACATATGCAGAATGGTGTACTTCTGCATAGCTTGAACCAGACTGTGTAAGAGTCCCGTGAAATTAAGGGAAACCGTGAGGGATTTATATTAGGTATTCTTTGATTCCTCTAGCCTAGTGGTTCACAGTTCATCTTCCTCTCTACGTGTTTCCGTTCTATGTTGCTATTGCGGGGGATACCAACTTCAGCAATATACGCGGAGTGTCTTCTCAAGTAACAGCACGTCAAGCTTGTTGTGCGATCAGTTAGAACTTGCCGGTTCCAATAAGTAAGTAGAACTATCAAGTACTGCTTGCGGCTCCTATCGGTAAACCGGACATATTCCCGTGATCAGCCCATGCTTGTATGCAAGGTTTTGGTGAATCACCTTACATGCAGCATTATGCCTGTTCATGTATTGCACCGGTGTCATTACAGTGCAGCCAGAAATGAGCTGGTCCAGTCTGAAACACACATTCTGCACTAGTCAATCTCCGCCCGCTCTTTCATTATCAGCTTTTTATAAGCTGGGGTGGCGACCACGCCCTCCTGAATGGCACACGTAAATTCCTCCGCCTCCCCAAGACCCGGCCATCTGTTTGACAAATGCTAATCAACAAGTACCTGCTGAAGACAATTTACGTGCTTACCGTGCATTGTGTTTGACTTCGCTTCATCGATCGGCTCGTGGTCCGACTTCATCCCACTCAGAGAATTGTGGCGTTGATGTTGTGCCACCACGTTAAACACCCCCCCGCACGTCGATGTCACTAGGTTACTAGTGAAGTCTATTTCGGTCATAGTTAAGATGTAGAGATCACCAACGCCATGTTCGACATACGGCTTGTGATGCCCTTTGCTGATGGCTTCGGTTCGACACTTGTCTGATTCAAATTCCATCCGAATATCACGGTTAAACATATTATCTATTCGGAACTTACTTCTAAGCATACAACTTGATGGCATCTAAGTACATCAAGTGTATCAGATCGTACTTAGCACGTATGCCACATTTGATTGCAAAACCATGCCCTTTAGCATCATTCAGTAGCCATGAAAGGGGTTCAGTGCCACGCAAAACCAAAAGAGACTCAACGAATCGCAATGTAAGATGTCCCTCCGTATACGGATAGGCTCTGAGGTATTGATACTCTCAGCTGAATGCAGTGATAACATGGTATGCCACCCTTCCATGACTGTCGCCAAAAACTTCATTAGTCTCGGATATCAACAAAGGACGTTTCTGTAGCCTCTAGTTTTTTGTCATAGAACGCATCATCATCAACGGTCCAACAACCGGTATCCGGTTTAGACCTGCCCTAATAAGGAACTCCAAACATCCCGATTTTGCGCCGAGGTTCATAAATTCGATATCCTTAAAAGCTGCCTGGCGTCTTGGCCTATGCCATCGATTGATCTCAGGCAGGTTCTGCCTCATCTTCTTTTTCTATCACAGATATTGCCCTTATAGACTTTTCGGGTGGGATCATCCTCATCCATACGGATTAGGTGACCCGCCCACCACAACCTATTGAGCCGGATTTTATCTACAAACTGACGGTCGTGGTATCGCTCATAGATTTCGTCGTTATGTAGACTATGGAATCGTCCATCCTCATGTAGGGGGCCTAAAATTTTTCGGGGATTATTTTTTCGAACGCGGCTAAGGGTTCGCAATTTTTCTTCCTAAAAACCCAAGTCGCCGAGGAATGCATGAGAACTGCCAAGATCATTGTTTTGAACAGTAAGAGGTATGATACTATGGTGAGACGTTTCGAGTGGAACAGTTTTTGTAAACTGAAATAGGCTCTGTTGGCTGCTAACAACCGTGGGCGAATTTTGTCATCAAAGCTGTTATCGGTTGTGATTTTCGAACCTATATAGGAGAAATTATTAACAGACCGTTAACAATTTTCTTAAAGTTGTTGTCTTCTATCTTTATTCTTCCCGTTTGACCTGTGCGGTTTGATGTTGTTGGTTGTTTGGTTTTTCGTTCCGAATTGAAGCGGAGACTTCAGCTGGACAGTGCTTCGGCGTATACTAAAACTGTTGCCCGTCTTGCAGCGCGATGTTGTTGATGCCGCAGCGTTGGCCCCCACCCACTCTTGGTCGCCAGTTTTCGCAATGAAATCAACTCATGCTCCCTGCTGATAGTCGGAATTGCGTCGTCTCGAGTAATGAAGCGGTACTGGCCTGCAACTCGGTACACAGTCATATTTATTAATTTCTTGACGATAGGGAACACTATCCCTATATCATAGTTCATTATTGAAGTGTAAGGCAACTTCTCCACCCATCTCCAAAAGAAGTATTTTCAGATGCACTACTAGAGGGCGCTCTGCTCTTCTTAAAGAAAAACAAGTCGGATATAAAGGTTGTGTGTTCATCTTATGTAAGAAACTTCAAGGCTCACTTTTCTATCCGTATGTAGCTACAAATCCAACATATTTCTTCAAATTTTTCCAAATTACAAGATATACGTCCATATTACAGCCATAGATATTAGCCTCACCCTAAACAAACAAACTGCCTATTTCTGAATACTGTACATACTGTGCACGTATATAAATTGATCGTACCCATATTTCCGATTTACTTCGTGCGCAAAAGTATACATATACGGCTGGTTTAATGTACAAATACATCTATCTGAATTAGACATAACCCGCAAACTTCATTAGCACGAAGTGCTATTGACGAATTGATATGTGATGATGCCGTCATACACGTTGTAGAATGCCCGAAATTCACAAAACATTTACCTCCTATAAATTTGTTAATAATAATTGGATTTTCTTCAATCTTGACCAAATTGTGCATTATGTTATCCCTTACACCCATGCCAAATTTTTGTGCTTCGAGGATAGGCTTAAGGGGGGTTGCCGGGTAAATTTCTAAAATGTGGAAGTATACTGTTATTAACTTTATTTGTGCAGATATCGGAACCGGCTGTATTTTGAGGCCTAGGTTTCGTAGATTTCGTCGTGTGATTTTCTTGCGAAACGAGACCTGTTATACTTTTTGATAGTCATATTTTGAGCCTTCACTTCCCGATTTTCAACATATAATTTTGAGAAAAACACATTTAAAAATTCAAATGCGATTATGAACAATAAATTTTAAAGTGACCATTAATCTATTATATCTGATCAATTAATCTTCAGTTTAGTCAGAAAAGTCATGTAAGGCCGATTTTTGCTCCTTAGCGTCAAGCCTCGCTCTTTTAGTGAAGTAACTTGATCGTCGTTCGAGCCGATAAATTCACACTTCATTACGGCGGTAGGCATAATCCTGACAAGTGACACTTTATTTGTTTAATACTATAATTCTGAATCGACTCCTAACGGAATATTCTTACATATGAAATGTGAAAGCCTTTTTCATATCTTAAGGGCCAAGCATCTGGTTTCTCACTTGTATTTAATTGTAAAATATATATAAAATAATATAAGTATATAGCCGTATAAATTAAAATAATAAATAAGTTAGGGACCTTCTCCCTATTATTTGGCTGTATTTATTTTAAAAATGAACTTCTATACGCTTATTAACGATCAATAATAAATGTAACTGCATTATATAGGCTAGTTTAAAAGTACTAATAATTGAAAAATCTAGTTACAAGCAAGAAAGACAAAACTTGTTACACCTGAAGCACCCAGACCCCGGCTTCCTACTTGTAACCTATTTTAATGTGGATTTCCGTGGCACTTTGAGTAGCATACATAAATCTAAATATGATGGAGACATCGGAACAATTAATTGTATCATATGTATGAAAGATAAATGAATTAAATAGTATACTCAGCGTGAAGATCTGCACTGGAAAATTGGTGGATAGACTGGAATTAAATCAGCCTCAGAACATCTTTCAGGGACTCACCTAGTCTATACAAATTTGGATATTATGAGTAGGCAGCCATTGGCACAGAATTGTAAAATATTGAAAACATGAAATGGCACGCATATAGTGAATAAGACTTTAGAGATATGGAACTATGCAGTTTCCATCCATTAAAATGAAGGCAAAAATTCATTAATTTGTTTATGTGTACAATTCCCAATTTAGGAAACTTCATCAAATCATTGTTATTTATTTACATGCATTGTGGCATTCGTTACAAAGTACAATCCGCTTGTTACCACTCGAATTATTTCCCTGACAAAGCAGAAGAAAATCGGTTCAGTGGAACGTGGTCGTTGCTCTTTCTGAATTCGTTAGTCGTTCCACCCAATTTGATCTTTCATGACTGCTGCGGTCGTTAATCGTGATTCGAAATCTATGGGCTTAATCTTTAATCGTTTAATATGTCAACTGTCAGAAAGCAGTTCGACATGACATGTATCAGGGATTTGGTCTCTACAAGTGCGGAACACCTTACTGTTCGATAAGTTCACAAGAAGCAGGTAGACACGAAAACATCGGAGTCCCAAGAGTGCCAAGAAATTACAGAGCCTTAGCTTTTCGGGTAGGGTCATGATGATTAAGTGGTAGCAAATTAACTTATCTGACAGTAAATTAAATAAATGATGGGCTATCCTTTGAATATTCGAGTTATTTGTAAGTTTTTCAAAACGGTGGAGTTTGCTGAGTCTTAGTAATTTTCGCACATTTGCTAAAGTGCTAAGTTAATCCGAATACCGTGTTGTTAAGTTGAACTATTTACCGGTATTTAGGGTGACGAGAGATATAAAACAAAGCAGCTTCCGCATCATGTTGAAAATTGAAAGAGTCGAGAAAGAGCCATTCTGGGAATGGAACATCTAAAGAAATAAATGCTGATTCGAAAAAAATCAGTGTTTCCTGTGTGTATGTGCATAGGTTAGGAAGAGCATTGTTTCTAAGCACGTTGTATTCGACGTACCCTTCTAACGGAACATGCCAGATTCGTCATTCGCATATACGATTGAGTCGAGCAACATACCTGCAGTCTACAGAATTAGTGACAGCACACCTCTCTTTTGGCCTCTCCGTTGTCGGGTACCGATTAGCACCTAGTTCAGCACATAGCAATTTCTGCGTAGACCAACCACATATTATGGACACCATGCTCTTTGACAGCAACACAAAACTTTTGGAAAGACACAGAGTTAAAAGCCTTTTCAATTTCCACGGCCACGGAAATCATGGAACGGATAGTAGACTGTTGGTTTTCACTTAGTGGGTGTGACTTTCTCGTGGCGCTCAAACAGATGCGTCAGACATTTCGGAGAGAATATGGTTAAACTGATTTGGGTTCTTTGCGTTTAAATAGTCATCTTTACCAGGCTTGGGTATGAATACTACCTTAAGTTTCCACCAAAAGGTGGGTCGATAGCCCAGAGCAAAATTCGTGTTCCTGCAATTTTGCCTGCTTTGCTGCTAATAGAAAGGAAGATTGACATTGGAATTTGGCAAGCTGGAGGTTAATATACAAGCTTGTTTTCACCTATCGCCGATGTTACCGCTTCTTTATGTTCGGCTTCTCTCTCTAAGTATTACCACATTACGTGATCAGAAACACTCATCACCTCATTCTCAAGGAGCTTCAACTTCCTGGGCAGTGCCTTCAACATTTGTCGGCCTGCTCAGGTTCACAGTGTCCGATCCGCATGGGACAAAAAACAAAATTAAAATCAATTCAATGTCTGTCTGTCTATCTGTCCGTTTGTCTGTCTACCCGTCCACTTGTTTGTCCATCTACCTGTCTTTCCGTCTGCCTGTTTGTCTCTCACACGATTTACTCAAAAAGGGTTAAGCATATTTTCGCAAAATGTTGTGATCAGCCATATATATGTATGTATCAGTGTGCGGTAATAGGCAATTTCTGTGTGTTTGAGATGGCCACAATATTTATGTCTTTAATATGCGCATACACACATCTTGGAGAAACACCATGAGAAGCATCGCTCTTTTTACATTGCATTTTATACCAACTTATCTGGTATAGTTTACGACAACACTTAGTGCCAGAAGAACTCGTGCGCTGTTTTAAATTGCTCTACCACGATCCGAAAAGTTAAGTTTGAAGTGTGGCGGGTGTATCAAAACCGCTTCGTGTCTCTGTTGGTATTCATCAAGGAAATGCCCCCTCACCACTCCTCTTTGTTCTAGTTATGGACACTGTCACTGCTTTATGCAGCTGATGTTTTTCTAGCGCCTAATTCCAAAAATGATGTCAAGCAACTTGTCCAAAAGTGGAATGATCGCCTCATGCAAGACGGTCTCAGATTGAATCTAAATAAAACACATTTTTTGACGACCGATCGCCATGAAACAGACACAACCATTGTCAACTGCAGGGACCTGCCCAAAACTAAGCGATTTAAATATCTCGGGTGAATGCTATCAGCCAATGGAGAACTGCGTTATGAAATTGCTTCCTGCATTATTGGGTTCCACAACTGGTGTTCTTTGTGATCGTATCAACGTCTCAAATCTAAAATTTACCGCAATGTCCGTCCTGTCGCTCTCTATGGTTCTGAGTGTTGGCTGACTATAAAAGACAATGGACGACGTTTGCAGTAATGTAGACGAAGATGCTGCGTTGGACTAGTGGCGTGATACGTTTTGATCACATCCAAAATAATAATAATAATAATAATAATAATCGTTGGCGCAACAATCCATGTTGGATCAGGGCCTTGAAGTGTGTTAGAGCACTTCATTCAAGACCGTAATGGTACACTACAGTATATTGTAGGAGACAATGTGGTCAGCATTGCGCTCGCCCGAGATTATTATCCTTATTTGACTCAGGTACTCATTTACAACTGAGTCCAGTGGTATCCGGCGTCAAATCATGATACAAATCCCCCTGCCACCAGTGAGTTTCACATAAGGTGAACACAGGATCTTTATAACCGAAAAGCCCAGATTCGGATATTCCGATTTGTTTCTACTTTCCTTAATAGAGGCTGGGAAGAATGTTCTAGCAGGAAGGTAGGACCTACCCTGTAATTACCTTTCCTGACGAACAGAAGCCGATTTTGTTTTCTGGAGGAATTTGTATGTTTTTCGTTTTCTTGGTGGATCAGGCAGACGGACGCAGTGGAATTTGCAATTTCTTCCTGTATAGGAGTTGCCGTACTCTCCTTTCTGGCTTACCGCGGCGTAGATACTAAATACAGGCTTTATATTTAGGTTGGGAGCATGTCTTCCAAGGATTTCTCCTTGGCGAAGATGAATCCGGTGAGGATCACAAAACCCGTAGTTTTACCGATGGTAAGCGACCAAAAGGCAGACCTAAGCAACAGTGGCTTGATACGCTGGATGGAGATTTGAAAGCCTCGAGATTGCACCCAGATCAGGCATTCGATAGAGCCAAATGGCGAAGCCGATCACGACGAGCCGACCCCGCTTGTGAACGGGACAAAGGCTGAAGAAAAAGAAGAAAAAAAAGAAGAAAAAAAAGAAGAAGAGGCGTCTGACGCCACTCTTAACGGCTTAATAAGAAGTACTATTATTCCGGGTGTAGTTTACCTTAAAGGCGGATGAGTCACCTAGGTGTTACACGGCACGTTGTCTATAGGCCCTCCTGCCTCCCATCTTAACGGGTTTGAGACCGTCTATGGTGAAGTTAAGATGTGGTGAGGGGCTGCAAAACGTAAGAGAAAAAAGGAAATCATTGTGGCATTGAATTTCTAATAGCTTAAATTACTAAGTAGGTAACTTTAAAAATGTTATAAACAATTATAATATGATTGAAAATATAGTTTGAAATTGAGATTTGGTAATAAGCGTGATAGTTGCGTAGGGGTGAGCATTCATATTATTTATAAGCAAATAACTTGCTTTTGAGAGTTCTATGTTAATTTTTCAGAAGTATATGTTTTCGAGCCATTCGCTCCGGATGGATATCTGCCACAGTTCAAGTTTCGGGGGACATGCTCTAATTTGCGATAGCTTCTAGAGACCCTCTCTATATTCAACTGGGACTGTAAATATGTTCATATAATACATAAACTCAAAAAGAAGAAAGATTAATGGTTTCGTGCAGGGCAGAGACAACTCATCAGGCGCTGCCTCACCTCTGCTGTGGGAGCAACGTTACCGAAAGTGGAAAGGAGGAAAACGCTCCTTTCTATAATCGCAAAAGCACGACTAGGGTGCGAATTATACCCAAGTTTAATCCACGATTAGTTTGAACCAAACCGGGCTAAAGTGGATGCGGATCTATGTAGTACATAACAAGTTGGGACACCGGAAGCTGGGCGCTTCGGGTGAAAGGTTTTGTGTTTATATTATGTTAGGAACTACCCTGGATGGTTTTTTATTCGTACGTAGCTAAAAGTGCAAAATATTCCTTCATTAATTGCTGAACTCCTGACATGTACATACATATAACAAATGTTGCCCATCCAAATTGATCTAACGCATCTTCACGCACTTCCACTTCACTCCGTGCACAAAAATTTACTTAAAGTAAATACCACTGGTGGTAGCATGTTTGTCTATTGAACACTATCCGCAAACTGAATTAGCGCACAGATATACGTATACATACATATGTTTGCCTCGAGTAAGTCATAATGGTACACAAATAACTAAGAAAGCTAAAAAAGGAAAACTGAAATGTCCCTATGGACCCCGACGTTTATACAAGTTCACTTTATATGATGATGGCGTCATACACGTCTTAGAGTGCAATAAATTTGGGTGACATGCGAAACTTTGACCTTCTATAACTTTGTTTAAAGTAGTTAGATTTCATTTTAACTTCCCAGTGTTATGCCTTATATTATCCCTTATTTTTTTTTTTTTTTTTTTTTTTTTTTTTTTTTTTTTTTTTTTTTTTTTTTTTTTTTTTTTTTTGGAGTAGGGTAGGTGAATGCGTTTACGCACAGAGTGTTGGACTCCCGCAAAAGCACGCTGGCGGACTACCAACTAAACACCTCCCTGTCATCAGAGAACTAGCCTGGAACCGTTTGACACATTACTTCGGGCTAGCCCTCCCGCTCTCCCGGCTTTGGGAGCCTTCAAGTCAGGGAATTCCTTTCACCAACGGGAGGGGAGGGGAGGAAGGGAGTTGTTAGTTCAGGGAACCCCTTACCGTCCGATCCCTCTGCCGGTCGAGTTCAATCTTCTTCGTAGTAAGAAGAGCCCGAACATAATGCGCAATACGATTCCAGCTGCCAGCGCTCTTCAGCATCTCTCTGACAATGTTGTCTGGAGAGAGCTCCCCTGTGTCTGCATAAAGCTGCTGGCGGAGGCCATCCCACCTCTCGCAAGAGAAAAAGGTGTGTTCAGCGTCATCCGGCACTCTATTGCAGAACACACAATCAGGAGATCGCGCCTTCCCAACCCTGTGCAGGTAAGACTGAAAACCTCCATGCCCACTTAGAAGTTGGGTAAGGAAGTAATCAATCTCACCGTGCTTTCTGTTCAACCATGGGTCTACTTTGTCGATGAGCCGCGCAGTCCACTTGCCCCTTGGCTCATTTTGCCAAGAAACTTGCCACTCGTTAAGGGTGCGTTGACGTTCTTCACGGGCAACCACTTCTCTTAAGTTTTCGCCCTTACGGCGATAGATAGCTTTGCGCTCCTTGGCAAGGAGGGCAACGGGGATCACTCCCGCAATCACCATCACAGCCGGTTCGGAGACAGTGCGGTAAGCAGACGCCACTCGCAAAGCTCCCCGCCTCTGCACTTGAGCTAGGCGTTTACGATGCACCTCCTTGTCAAGGGCATCAGCCCATACCTCCGCACCATAGAGAAGGACGGACTGCGTTGCTCCCATGAGGAGACGTCTCCTAGTTGATATAGGGCCGCCCACATTCGCCATTAGCCGACTCAAGGCCGCGACTCCTGTTGCAGCCCTGTCCGCGGCTGCTTTGATTTGCTCGAAGAAGCTCATCTTCGAGTCGAGCATTAAACCAAGGTATTTAACCGCTGGTTTTGACTCTATAGTCAACTCGCCGATCGATATGGGACGCAAGGTCGGGATTCTCCTTCTGGTCAGAATGACTACTTCGGTTTTTTCCAGCGCAAGGTTGAAACCGTGAGCAGTCATCCATCCGCTTACCCGTCGCATCAATATGCCAAGTCTGCTTTGCGCCTGTTCAACAGTGCGTCCGGCAACAAGTGCCGCAACGTCGTCTGCATAACCGACCAGGCGCGACTCTTCAGGCATATCGAGTCTCAGCAGACTATCGTAGGAAGCGTTCCAGAGGTCCGGCCCTAGGATGGATCCCTGCGCTACTCCCGACGTGATTTCCATCCTCCTCTGGCCCTCTAGCGTCTCATAGAACAGGGAGCGGTCTTTCAGATAATCCTTCAATATCCGCAAGAGATAGCTTGGCACGTGAAAGGAGTTCTCTAGTGTGCCCAGCATATCTGTCCATCTTACGGAATTGAAGGCATTTCTGACGTCAAGCGTTATGAGGAGCATTATCCGTCGAGATCGGCGGCTGTGTGCCCCGGCTCGATTAAACGCATCTACGACCTCCATAACAGCATCCACTGTAGATTTCCCTGTTCTAAACCCGAATTGCCTTGCGGATAAGTCCCCGGCAACACGGATCGCTTCAGCGAGTCTACCCCTGATGAGCTTCTCGAGCACTTTTCCGGCCGTGTCAAGCATACACAGCGGTCGGTATGCAGACGGGAGCTCCGGATCTCCTTTACCCTTACGGATTAACGCGAGTCTGGCCACTTTCCAGCGAGAAGGAAAAATGCCCTCCTTCAAGCACGCGTTGAACGCTTCGAGCAGCAATTCTGGCCGTTGGCGGAACACCAGTTTGTAAACTTCCGCCGGGATGCCATCAGGGCCTGGCGCCTTCCTGTTTTTCATAGTGAGAACCGCTTCTTCGAGTTCTCCCATTGTGAAAAGGGGGCAATCCACGAGGCTTTCCGCGCTGTTTACATCAACCCGTACAGGGTGTCTGGGGAACAATGCCCGCACAATGCGGTCCATCTGGTCGGTGCTCAGTATGCAGGGCTTCCGCAGAGCCCCGATTTTCCGAGTGACAAGCTTATAGCCAAGTCCCCACGGGTCATCATTCACCTCATTAACGAGATTTTGCCAGCCGCGAGCTTTGCTTTTATTTATAGCGCTGCGGAGTCTCCTTTTTGCTGATCTATATTGTGCCTTTATGGCACATGCCTCCTCGTTGGCGTACAAGCGTTGTGCCAAACGGCGGAGCTTATGACACTCCTTCCGTAGGTCGGCAATTTCCGCCGTCCACCAGTACATAGAAGGCTTGTCGCGCCTGGGGCCCCTCCGGGGCATGGAAGCCTCACACGCCGCCGTTATCAGATTCATCACTGAATTTACGACGGTGTCAGCTGCGACACCACCACCCCCCGGAGTGCCCCCCGGTGCGGCCCTACCTGTTCCAAGAGCTTCGACGAACCTTCCGATGTTCACCTTCGCGACATTCCACACGCAGGGGGAACGTCGTGTTGGTGCTCGCCGGCAAGTAGCGTCAAACACTTCGAACGCAATGTACTGATGATCACTTGCCGAGAAGTCTTCTAGGACTCGCCACCCGTCCACCGATGATGCCAGAGATTCCGACGCAAAAGTGATGTCGGGAATGCTTCCTTCACAACCTGAGCGCCGAAACGTTGGCGTGGATCCGGTGTTTAAAATTACGAGTCCGGTTCTCGCCGCCATTTCCAGAATCCGTTTCCCTCTGGAGTCTGATTGAGGCATGCCCCATTCAAGAGCCCTGGCATTAAAATCACCGCCAACCAGGATTCGTCCCTCCGTGCTCGAAACGGCGTCCTCCAGAGCATCAAGCCGACGTTGAAAGTCCGGAATCGACTCATTCGGCGTCAGGTAAACGCTAAAAAACGTTATCCCTAAACACCGGATCCAGGCAAATCCGTCTCCCCGGCCTTCGGCAAGAACACGAAGTCGAACGTCGTCCCGAACCCAGATGGCAGCGGTGCCCGATAAGTCCAGATACCATGAGGACGGGTCCTTGTTTCGGTATTGCTCGCTAATCAGCACTAGATCAGCATTTACTTCCGCAGCGAACTGTGCTAGCAACTGGTGAGCGGTTGCACTCCGGTGCATATTAATTTGCAAAATGCGGATCATGGCGTTCGCACCCTAGCCCTCTCCAATTCCGCCCTGAAGATCGGACACCGTCCCGAGCCCGCAGTGTGTGCGACGCTTTCGCCAGACGCACCACGATCCCTGCAGAGAACACAACTCTCGCTTTCCTTGCAAGTCTTCGCTTGATGACCCGCTTGGCCGCATCTCCGGCATGCTGTCCTCCTGTCCGGACCCTTGCAAGCTGCTGACGTGTGTCCATAGTCCAGACACCTGTAGCACTTGGTGGGGACTATCCGCATTCGTACCCTGCATACTACCCATCCGATTTTGATTCTCCCGCTGTTAAGGAGTTTCCTCGCATATTGCTCGGGGACATCCACCACGGCAAGTTTTTGGCCTCGAGCATTTACAGAGGTAATAGCTACCCGGGCATTGGTTACCTCTGGACATTCGCGCTTTAGCGCCTCCTCTACTTCGACCTTTTCTGTGAGGCAGTCAAGATCCCGTATTTCCAGAGAGCACATGGGTTCTAGGCTGGAAACAAGGGCCTTCTCCCCCAATAGCCCCTTGACCGCTTCGCAGAACGTGCTCTTGTTGGTCGTCTTTGGGCCCAGTTCGACGAGAACTCCACCACTCCTCGTTTTCCGTATCGAAGACACCTCTGCTCCGTTCTCCTCGGGTTTCATCCTGTAGCGGATTTCACTAAGGACTTCCGCAAATGTCTTGCCTTCCGTCGGCTTAATGAGCAGAGCCGACGGTCTAGTCCTTCTTCGTTTCGACGTTTTTTCCGCTACTGGCTTTGGGTTGGCAGCCTCCTTGTTTTTGGGCAGACGTGTCTCTGGCGCTGGAGTCCGTTGTTTCTTTTTATCCTTTTTCGCCTTTTTTTTTTTTGGGCCTTGGAGACTACTTCGATAAAGTCTCCTTCAGGCACGTCGTCCTCTTTCCGCTTTTTCCCCTGTTCACTTTGCAGAGGGCTATCTGCGGTCCGTTTGACGCAAGCAGCATTCTCAGCGGGGAGTGCGACTGTTTCTGCTCTACAATCGTCTTCCGCTGCTCTCCACGTGCGTCTATAAAAGGAAACGCGGTCCAGTAGTTCCTCCAGTTCCATCAGCCCGTTTTTGACGCCTTTGCTGACGTTTCTCTGAAGGAACGTTGCCGACCGCATACGCTTCACCACTGCTGCGCACTTTCGGATGAGCCTTTCCTCTTCAGCTCTAGCGAGGACAGTCGAATGCATTTCCACTCGATTTGTGCCCAAATCCATCTGCTCAGGACTAGCGTTTCTCACTGAGCTTACTTCCAGGATAGGGGCACTGCAAGGTAGTGGAGTTGCCATCCCCGCACGGTCAGTCGCACCACTTGATGAGGCTTCCTCTTTATTTGGGCGCCCCAGTGTCTCATCGGGTATATCAGCCCTCGTTGCCTCTTTCACTGGTCGCTGCGGTGAGCGACGCATCTTTGTGCTCCGCCCAAACGCACCCAGCTCTTCCTCCTTATCTGTTGTTTCGTCTTTTTTTTTTATAATTGTCAGAACATTCTCCATGAAAAAGTTACCAGCGCATCGTGTGCAAGGGAGCGGGCCGCAATAGTCAAGAACGGGTATACCCTCGGGGACACAGCCCCTACCCCAGTTCCCTGAGGCCTGACCTACGCTTAGCTGATCCCGGAATTCACGGACGGATCAGCGCTCGCTCGGGGCAACGCGGTCTACTAACACCGGTTCAATGCACACTTCCCGACCAGGGTCCCGAAGGGGCTGGCTCCTGATACACGTCGCAACTACCACCTTGGCAGAGCTACGCTCACATCACCCCGTCGACGCCGACAGAGAGTTGTCGACGGCTCCGGAGACTCCCAGTGTGTCCCGACGTGTACCGGTCATTCGCGGTTCGCTCTTCACCGAGAAGCTTTCTCGAGGCTACTACCTAGGACGCAGGTATGCTGCCAGCTAGGGGGCAAAACTACTTACTCGGGCACCTCGGGGACGTCACACCCCGTATCGTAAGCGACCCGTTTAAAAATCGCTAACGACCCCTTATACCGATACCTACTTGAACAGATATCGGAATGAGATGCATATTGAGGCCGAGGTTTCGGATAAATGCACCATTGTGAATTTTCGGGTTTGTTAGGTTCTGAGAACGAGACGTGCTTCACTTTTTGAGGAACACATTTTGAGCCATTACACCCATATGCTTCATCTAATATCAGAAATAAGGTCAGTTTCGAAAAGTACTAATCGAGTCCATTTATTTGATAAACCACTTGGCTATATCCCCCCCCCTAATTGCATGTGTGCGGAGCCCCTCTTCAAACTCAACACGTAATGGGGCTACTTCCCATATGCAGAGGGTTCTCAGACCACACTTTTCCACCAAATTTCGTGACAATTGGTTCAGCCGTTTCCGTGTAAATCGGGATTGACGAAAAGTTTTTTCCCAATGAACAAGAGAATAGGAGGATCATCAAGACGGAAAAAGACACTCGTCTTAAGTTTGATAATTCAAGGGGTATTTGCGTGCTCCCTATCGTCCCAAAGATGGTAAGGGCGATAGCTAAGCCCTGCAGACCATTGTAGACCAGTGTGTGGAATTCGAGGGTTTTCAATAACGTGAACAAGCAGAGTATCTGGAGTGCTCTTTGCGGAAGGGGTAATGCTAGGCGATATACAACAACATAAAATGTTAGCTGGACAGAAGGAATTTGAAGCCCAAAGCGGAGTCACACAGGGTTACCTTATGTCGGCGATATTTTTCTTTCCTCATTCTGTTATTCGAAATCCCCAAGCCTTCACTAACACCAATCCCAGCTGTGTCATCGATGTGACCATATTGTTGCGATTCTCCCTTTATTGGGGTATAGCGCGTACATCACGCCCCGCCATCGTTCATGGTCCGCTGAAATTCGCTTGAACTCCTTTAGAAGCCCGCACTCCTCCTCCACTGTTCTCCGCCAAGTATTCTTGACAGAGTTGGATGCACTGAATAGCGCAACATTGAAACAATGGAATTGTCGCCCTGCTTAAGGTGGAAGCCCCTCCAGAATTTTCAATTTTTGCATTTTTTTTGTTTTTGCTTTAAAAATTCATTTACAACCCAAAGAATATATTTTCAGTGTATTAGGCTCAATAGAAAGTCTAATATATATTTAGAAAGTCGGTAAAGTGACATGCGTCGAAAGTACCAAAAGTGGTTCAACAAGCGCGCTCTCTATTCAATATGAGACCGTGTTGCATGAGGCGATCATTCCATTTTTGGACAAGTTGCTCGAGATCAATTTTGCTATCAGATGCTAGGAAAACATCATCTGCATAAGGCAGTGTGTAGGGCGCTGGACGTTGGATATCCCGGTGTCCTCAACAAGAACAAAGAGGAATGGTGAGAGGGCGCTTCCTTAATAAACACCAACAGAGATAAGAAACGGTTTTGATACACCCGCCATACTTCGAACTTTACTACGTCTCTAATTCGGCGTTATTATAAACTCAAATCTATTCTAAATCGCTTAGATCAACCATTCTCGAAATCCTACTACACATTCTTAAAAGCCTACAGATGGCTATATCCCATTTGCTGCTTTACTAAGCCTACTCTATGAAAGGTCAAGATTCATCCTTGCCTAGGAAATAGTGATTGGGCGTGCAGTGACGCTGAAAATGAAGTCGCGCCTCACTTAAAGAATGTTTTTATATGCAATGCTGTGAAAACAATCAGCTCCCGAAATGGTCCCTCTTGTCTATTATTATTATTCTGCCAAGAGAAGTCGCACTGCTATTACGCTTGTTTTACTGGTTATAGTGTACCTTTTAACTAACTTACAACCGTCAGGGAATTTTAATATTGTATATTCCGATCCAAATATTTCAACTTGGTATTAAGTATTCTCCTAGGTGCCTTGCTTCACTTTGTACAACTGCCGTAGATATCCATAGCTTCCGTAGATATCTGAAGCTGGTGTCGGCAGTTACCAGTAAATATTCCCACTATAATCCGGAAATTCTTCTTAGTGAGGTTTAAAGAGTCTTTTGTAAGCTTGGATTCATCTCTCCCATAAGTACCTCGGACTGACTCATTCCTGATAGGTTCATCCAATATAGTTTCGTCAGCTGTTCCTCTTCATTTTTTAATGTCATTGGCGCGGACCCGCGCTTCAGAGTTAAAAATGTTTCTTACCTCATTAGAGACCTCAATCGTGAAAAGGCATGTGGCATCTGCCTCCTTGGAATCTTGGGAATCCGAGACCTTTCTTAGAGAGTGAAGCGGAAAGGCACCCATTTTAAGTGTGACAATTGGAGGGATATCTACGTGCTCGCTGCCACCGCAAGAAAACAACTAAAATAATCCTGGATGCATGAAAGAACATTTTGAAAGCTTGATCGGCAGAAAGCAACCTAGTTTCTACTTCGGATCCTCCTCCATTGACCACATCAACACTCTACGGATAAGTTTTCGACAGGGTGAACAGGAAGTGTATCTGGCGTGCTCAGCGCAGGAGGGGCATTCTGGTAAACAAACTAACTTACTATTACCTTAGCGAGATATGAGGTCACGCGCTGCATTGAGGTAAAATTTTAGAGGAATTTGAGATGCAAGGCGGAGTCGGTTAGAGTAGAATCTTGTCACCGATATTATTTCTGCTTATTCGTAGGACGGGGAAAAATTCAATAGACGATGACATCCTTCCTCGATTACCAAATTTGGCTAAATGACTTTGGATTTGGGAAGGGAGGTAAGTAGATTTGGACTGGAGAGAAACGACTATTAACATTAATGGCAGACCATCGAAAGCATCGATCAATTTGTGTATCTAGGGGCGTTGTTTCCGCCGACGGTGACACTGAACGCTAGATCCGCTTACGGTGCTTGTCTAGAACCTAGAAATGCATCTGAACCCCATGACTGAGTTGAGAATATGTAAATGGAAGTAGCGCATGGAAAATATCACCATTGTCAATTGAAAGCTCCAAGTCTTCGTCAACACCTGTCTGTGGCCTAGCATCGGAGTACATTGGCCTGATACTATTTCAAACAAAAAATATGGTCTTCGCACAGGCCTTTAACTCAAACGCGATGTGATCGGAAGACGGAAGTGGCAGTGGACAGTGGATAGGTAATACTTTAAGGAGGGGCGACAATTGCTTTGTTGGCTACATTAGGATAGTTCCAAGGGCATTTGGCGGAGAGCAGTAAAGGCGGAGTCTTTGAGGTAATTGAAGCACATTTCATGTTAAATATTAAAAGATGAAGTTATCTGTTAAAGTTTATGTTCGGGTAATTCATTTTAACATGTGGAGTCTTTAATTATTAATGAAAGTTAAAGTGTTGTTTGGTGGTGCCCAGACGATCTGTTGCCACCGATGTCCTTTGGAACAATTGATTCGAAGAAGATGGAAATCTACTGGAACTTTCAAGGGTAAAAATAAATTATATTTTGTAGGTATTAACCTTATCATAGACCTGTTCTAAGATATTTGGTACCGTAATGTGCCAACCGAAACCGCACGAGAGGAAAAGATCACCATCAAATATTGCACATGCACGAACCTTTACTAGCTTGTTATCCACATCTTTTCAATCGAGTGGATATCACCAATACGCTTGTATGGCAGATTGCAATCACTGAAAGTGCAAAGTACTAGGCCATAAATTTTCGTGCAGAGTCAGTACAAACATTTAATTGAGACTAAGGAGCAGCATCAGTACAGGGCCCCAGACGCATCTGAATTCAATTATATGCGCCGTCTTTAGATATCTCAACAATAAATTCTTATGATCAAAGCGAAATATTTGCTATCGTCTTAATCTCCATAAAATACGGAGGGTATCTAGTCCTGAGTATCTATTTCATGTCGTCGTATGAGGATTTTACTGAAAGCTTGTTGCGCCGGCAGAATTGATAACCGCTCGAAGAGATGTTAATTGTAACACCTGGCGTAATAAATTCCAGCAATTAGCATTTGGGAAAAATTGACTTTGATGTCGGTAGGAGTTAGATTTGAGTGGGTGCTTAGCTTTTTGAGATACAGTTAAACCAGCCATCAGATTTGTGTTAGCTATAAAAGCGAATATAGGACACCATTCATGGCACTAACTGCACCAAGGCGGAAATCTGAACAGTCCCCAGACAGAAATAATCGATTGGGCATGTTGTATGCATTGCTCAGGTAGCGTGAAATTTGGTTTCATATAAAAATCAAATATTATTTCATTGTCAGCTTATCAAGATCGAATCAGTTACATTAAAGTAGCTGGTTTGGATTACTTGTAAGCTGATTATTCCTAATTTGTTTGCTTTTGAAAACTGAGACTTGCGCTCATATCTCTAGTGGAGTAAATCAAAAATATTCGCGGTACGCTTTCGAATAATAAATATATTTCAAACAGACAGTGAACTGGCACTTTGACGATGATTTTCACAACACATGTTCCTAATAATATTATGGATTATGGCTTTGTGTTCGGCGTAAAAACAAGTATTACCTTTGAAAATTAAATTTATATTCCTCAAATTATTTCTACATATACATATGCATAGCCTAGATTTGGATTTGGATTTCTAATATTTCATGCACCTTCAAAAGGTTCTTCTGATAATAAATTGCAAACTGGAAGCTAGGTATATCAGAAAGGGTGATTGATGATTGACTATTTGGTCCAGAGCAAAGACGACCCATTAGACGCTGCTTCACCTCTGCCCTGGAAGCAGCATGACCTAAAGTGGAATAAGAACCCCGTCAATCCCCAAAGAAAATAGGTATATCATGTATGAACATTTTGCTCTATAAAAACACTGCGCTCACAGCTTTAATGTATTTACATAGCTTTGGCGTGAGACATCTATAACTACCGAAGAACATTTTTCATTTGTTAACGAGAGCGCGATTTGTACCAAAATTATTTTTTTTTGTTCATTTTATAATTTCTGAATAGAGTGGTATAAACCGAAGGTATCTAGAAACTTTAAAAGTTGTTCAAACTTCGCCGTATCTACCAAAACTTTTTTGTAGAAGTGGAAAAGGATTCGCGAGCATGACACTTCAGAAGGAAAGAATAACATTTGGACGGTCATATTAGAAATGAAACAGTTCAAATTGCATATTGGAATATATACCAAAGCGCTTGCAGAATTGCTTGAGCCTAAGAAAAGCTTCTGTGGGCCGGAATTCTTCTTTTTCTTCTCTTGTTATTCTTTGCCCCATTCACACACCTTAGCGCGATTCCACGATCGGGGCAGCCCGATATCGATTTCTTATGCGATCAAGGCGTGTCTGAAAGAGAGGCAATCAAACCTCACGTAAACACAATACGACAATGTCCAACAGTGTCCAACAATATCTTAGACTGTCTAGAAGTAGCCAACATTCCAGTCATACTATCAAATAAACATCGAAAGAGAACAATAGTTCTTCTGGAGAGGATATGAATCCCTTTGATTATTGTTATTATGCATAGATAAAAGGTGTTAATAGACCGCATTTCTGAGGTTCTGTACAAAAACAAAAAGTATAAGGGTAAAGATATAAAAGTAAAGAGCAGCTCCCAATTCTTCTTTCGAATACATCTTCGAAAATATATATCATATCAAATGGAGGGTCCCAATTAGTACTTTAAGAAATAAGCTTTAAATTTGACATCAGTTATAGGTGAGTGAGGGCTCAAAGAGTACAAATCCGCAGTGAGAATCGACTCATTCTCAGAAACTACCCTATGGAAAAACCCAAAAATATTATAAAGGCAAAATGCACAAAATCTTTCATACCTGAATCCTCCAGTTTCCAGTTTCTTTGGAAAAATGAAAATGAATGAATTTTGTCGTCAATAAAGTCCGCAACAGAGACATGGCAACTAATTTTTTATTACCTATTCTGTGGTTTGTATGTGAAGAAATTGTGATTTCAGGAGAATGGAGTTGCGTGCCACACAGAAATCTAATTTCGTGAAAAGGTGATATTACCGACCTATTATTGAAGCTTAAAGCGGATGAAAATGGAGGGGAGGACACTGGTGGCACAGCCACGATCAAAAGGACCCATTTGATGGCGATCGGACTCTTTGAAATCACCGCGAAGAATGAGATGCTTGAAGCCTCGCAGCCTCAACTAGGACTACAATCGGTGAGTGAATTAAATGTATTATGACTAAGCGTGAGAGGGTTGTTTTCTTTTCGCTTTTCCTGGCATTTTTTTTTTTTTGTAGAATTGAATAAAGATCTAAAAAATTTTCACCATACATTTATTAATATCTACGTTTTTCAGACCGATATCCTCACACATTATTAAAGTGCATGGCAGCTCATCCATCCTATTAGTGATAGTCACCTGCCCAGAACTGATCGATTCAAATATCTCGTGTCAATGGTATCAGCCAATGGAAAACTGTGTTATCAAATTGGGCACTTATCAGCACAACCTGGATGAAGTGGCGTTCCACAACTGGTATTCTTGTGTTCGACGTATCGATGAATATTTCAAAGTTAAAATTTACCGCAATGTCGTCCGCCCTGTCGTCTATGGTTCTGAGTTTTGGTCGACTATAAAAGTTAATGAACAACGTTTTGCGGTAATGGAGAAGGAGATGTTGGACTAGTGGCGTGATATACCATGAATTAGGATATCCCCCATCGATATGGGGGTTGCACCAATCGAGGAAAAATTGCAGGAGAAGCGTCTTCGGTCGTCGTCGAATTCACTTGCTAAGATTGGTATGAACATCGAAGTCGATGATAAGCGACCAAAAAATGTGCGTTAACCATTATCGATTACATTGTATGTGACCGTGAGCGACCATTTTCCAAAAAAAAAAAGAATTTTATTTCAATGCGTCCCATGCCCGGGGTACAATGAAACAGCGAAAGAGTTACCATGAAACGATTGAGAAAAAAACACCATAGTTAATGAAGAAACTTTATTTCTCCATTTGATCAACTTAAAGTCGTAGCAAAAGGCATCTAGGGCAAAAAAGTAATTTAACTAGTCCAATTGAGTCACAAATATTCATCTTACCTCTTTTCCGACACATTTCATTCCTTTTTGGCTCGTATACCCTCCATTCCTCTTCTGAATCCCCCTATCGTCGAATTAATAATTGGAAACGCCGGCGTTCGTGGTGGTTGCGATTCCGATGGTATTTCCAATCTCTTCCTAAAAAAATGTACACAGAACATTTCACTTTCACGTATTATCATCAATAACACGAGTTTCCGGATATGTGCACAAGAAAAGTGGCAATACCCGGCCCGAAAATTACCGACCTATATCTATCCTTTCCTCGTTTTCCAAAATTTTTGAGACTTACGTAAAATAGTAGGATGGGTTTCAACACGGTCGCTCAATTGTGAGCAATGTCTTGGAATTTACTAATTTGGTTGTGAAATCTCAAAATAAAAGAAACAACGTAAATCTTTACTGACTTCTCCAATGCTTTCGATTCCATTGATCACTCCTGGCTTCTCACCAAACTCCGATCCTATTGATTTCCGACCAGTATTCTCTGCTGGTTAAGATCTTATTTAGATGGCAGAGTAGATCGTGTCTTCTTCAATGATTGTCTCTCGTCTCCAATTTTGCCCTTATCGGGAGTACCCCAAGGGTCTATTCTCGGTCTATTTCTGTTTTCATTTTTCGGAAATGTTTAAATGTCCGGCCTTTTATATGCAGACGATTTAAAATTACTTTCTGCTGTCAGTTCGCCTACTGATAGGTGCAACCTTCAGTCAAATCTTGACACATTATCTCAGTGGTGCGTTCGTTACAAGTTGCCACTTAATGTGAAGAAATGCTACTCTTTATGCTGTTCACTAAGAAGTTTTCACGTAACACCCGTTTATTATCTTGATGGTCAGCCCTTAGCCGAGATTGCCTCTTACAGAGACCTAGGATTTAACATTCCTTATGTCGATGCACTCAGCAACGCTTCCAAAATGTCTAGCTTTATCCTTCGTTCTTCCAATCAATTCACGGGTATCCTTCCTTAAAATCCTTCGTCCATAATATTCTTGAATATGCTTCGGTAGTCCCTTTAGCATAATTGTGATTGCGATGTAATTGAATTTATGCAAACTTTGTAATGGCATGATGGACAGTTCTGTAGCCTCCGAAATTCATTACCGTTACCGATCACACAATGTTCGCAATCTTAATATTTTTGAGGTTCCTCTCGCGGAGCTCTTCTGTTACTCCAATTCCTCCTGGTCGAGAATGTTATGGGGTTATAACTGTTTGCAGCTTGGTCCACTGGCTTCATCCCTAGCCACTCACAAAAATAGAGTTATTGACACTTTGTAATTTTTTGTTTTCCCTTTGTGTTCTACATGCACTTATACTCAATAAGTAATTGGAGTATTTTCTGTTTATTGTTTATCAATTATTTATTTGAAATAAAAAACACGAAATAATTTTAAATTCCGCCCATGATCAAATTATTAACATCGATCTCGAATGGAATTAAACCTTTTTGTCTTTGAGTATCTTGAGCCAAAGGCGGATTTCCCAACAGCATCTTTATGCCTGTGCCACTAAACGAGGTAATGTCTTCTCCAGGAGGCTCTATGAAGGTGTTGCATTTTGGTTTCGAATTCAACTGAGCGGTAATCGTCTAAAACGGGAAGACGGAATAATTCTGCAAAGTGATCATGCTTAATAGCAAACAAATCCTCATCCATTCATTCATTATCTGATGAATAAGCGTCCCTTGTTTGTGTAGATTTGAGGGGTCCAAACAACTTCCTTTTGGTTGCCTTTTTCTTAGAAGGTGGACCCGGCTTCATCTTATCTGCACTGACGTTCATTTCTGGAGTGCTCGTAGCTATCATACCTTTGCGTTTTCTTTCTTCACTTTCAATCAGTTTTTCATTACCCTGCTTTTGGGTAACTACGAAAATCTTCAGAAGGAAGGAAAGCTTGAATTGAACCAGCTCCTGAATCAAGGGCACTGATTTCTGCATAATTGTAAGCTGTTCCTTCTTCTACTTGTGGGACGAAACCATTGGGCGATTTACTTGGCAGAGTGCAACCACATGTAACCAGGTGGTTTATCAGTTACATAATTGCATAAGAAGCCTGCTTCATTAAAATGGTTATATCCCGCTTTTTTGAATCCTGAAATTATGTTAGAAGGCATCATGGAGGATGAGAGCTTCCAGAGACAATTAGCTTTCTACATTGTCAAAAATTAATAGAGTAGGGTACCCTCCAGAATTCCAGGTCTGGCAAATGAAATGCTTAATAACTTCGGCAAATAGTTTTGATGTCACTCAACCGGTGCGGGTGGCTAAGCCCAGTGTGCCGAAAAATGCCCTCCTTGCTCCTTAAAATGGACACGTGGAAAAATCATGACTGGAAATTATGGGTACTGTGATGATGTTAGTGCGTTTTTCTCCACTTGTGACTATGCATACTTACTTGACGTCTTTTTCAGCCACTATTCGTTGGGGTTGAGTTGGTGAGGCTGTCGTATGGAAGGTCAAGGTTCGAATCTCACTGGTGGCAGTGGGATTTTTATCGTGATTTCTCGTCGGATACCAGTCGACTCAGTTGTAAATGAGTACCTGAGTCAAATCAGGGTAATAATCTCGGGCGAGCGCAATGCTGACCACATTGCCTCCTACAGTGTACTGTAGTGTACCGTTACGGTCTTGAATGAAGTGCTGTAGCACACTTCAAGACCCTGATCCAATATGGATTGTCATCCTCAACAAAAAGTCCCTTGGTGGTTTCCACTATTGATTTCGCACCATTTCGAAATAAAACAAAATAGAAACAATTGCTTACTGCAGAATGTGAGTCTCCATAATTCGTTTCGGTCTGCCCTGAACACCTCTGTTTCAAGGAACCCCATACGAGCCGTTTTGATTTCTTACATGCCTTACGAAGAACGTTAAGAGGTATAAATGCCAAAGTCGGGAAAATCCTTAAAGAAACATGTACAATGGGATGTTATAAGAGCCGATTGAATAAAATAATTACTCTTACCTTTTAAATGTAAAATCCGTTTGTATAAAAATTTTAGTTTCACATACAAAACTGCATTTTACCTCGTGCAGTCTGCCACGGAACTAGTGGAAAGGGCGCGATTGCTTGCTTTGTCTGGGGTCGCCCTCAACGCTCTCTATCAGAATCCCCTTGCACTAGACGTTTCGGTTAGCTTGGTGCACCAAATGTTTCATTGTGCTTCAGCCTCACCTATATAGAATAATCAAACAAACCTTCAAGTTCTGAAGTTCTGAACTGCCACCAACAGTTCTATACATTTTTAACTCATTTCCATAAATTGATAATGATGTTCGGACATTAAGCGACGGTAACTTCGTCCCGGGAATGCCTCAAAGCTTTTTTTAGTTTTTGTGTAAAACAAAATCTTATTCAAATGGGATCAAAATCTGTCTGTCTGTCTGTCTATCTCACCCTATTTGTTCGGAAGCTACTGAACAGATTGTCACGGAATTTGATGGTAAGATTTTATCTGTGTATCCCCTTACGTGCATTGAGTGGCGCCATTTTGTGTTCAGTTTCGCGCTTGTGGAAGGGGAATGTAAATTTTTTTTCACCGAATATGGTCATGTGGGGTATGAAATGAATGATCTTAGTTCTGATTTAGAATGAAACATAGAGGAAATACGGCTCCAAATGGTACCCCAAAAAGTGAAAAAGCCCAACCGAAAAATTTTAAAAAAAATCACAGTAACATAATTATATGAAATCTAGGCCTCAAAATACATCCCATTCCGATAGCTGCACAAATAAAGTTAATCACAGTATATTACCACGTTTTAGAAATTTACCGTAAACCCCCCTTAAGTTCATCTCAGAAGTACAAAATAGCATAGACGTGTAGGACATAATTCTGAAAAGTTTGAAGGCAACCCAACTATTATTAACAAAGTTGTAGAAAGTTAAAGATTCGCATTTCAGGTAAATTCATGGCACCGTAAGACGTGTCTGACTCATCATCATATAAACTGAACTTATATAAACTGAATTTATATGAACGACGGGGGCCATGTGGACGTTTTAGTTTCCCTTTTTTGGCTTTTTTTAATTATTTGCATATCAGTGTAAATTATTCGAGGTAGACATTTCCATATATATGTATATGCTAGTACAGCTTGCGGATAATAGCCAAACCACAGTTAGATACTAGACAGCTACCTCACTCCCCCTTGCCCCTCAAGGGGGGAAATCAGTGCGAGTACACACGATTTCAAATTGTTTTGCCCTTGAGCATGAGCGAGATGTACCGAAAACCCGATCAGCTGTGTTTGACATACCACCCGGACTTGCCAGTATATTGGTGAGATTGGCAAGTTTTTGCTTATGTATAAGTGAATACGTGAAACAACTTTTTGCTATATGGGTGAGCACGCCGTAGTACCAGAATAGCAAAAGCTCACCGATCTCTCTCTTACCAATACGATTTGACGAAGATTATGCCTTTTCCTTGTTTAGCGTCTCTGATGTGTACAGATAAGCTTCTGCAAGCACATTTGCAAGTGAGGTCATTTTTGTAAGGGTACTGCCTATAGTATCTACTGTGAGCCAAACGAATAGACATATATGTACCTTGTTACCAGGGGTTTTTAATTTACGTATTGTACATACAGTTACTCAAAAAAGTATCCGGACAATGGTTAATTTAGAATTGTAATGCGAAAAACATAGATTTGTAAAATAGTAACATAATTTCGTTTTCCACGATAATAATATTTTATAGCAACACTTTCGAATGAGCGAAAAAAAAATCATCATTTCGTTTTAGTACAGTTGTTTTTCTGAGAATTTATGTATACATGCTTGTTATGAAAGTCAAAAAAGTATCCGGACAGCGATGAATTCTTGGAAAATGCACAATATTGCAACTGAGTTGTCTTTTAATTTAACATGGTGATTAAACATTGATTAGTAGCGCATTTAATTCTTCTGTGTATACACACGTTTAATAAAGATGGGTCGGAAAATGCGGGAGATTAGTAGTGATGTTAGAAAAGTTATTATTGATCTTTTCAAGGACAATAAACCGATATGAGCGATCGCGGAAATCGTGAAAGTGACGGTTCATGAAATAATTACACGCTTTAAAAAAACGGGTTTCATCGATAAGAAAGGGCGATCAGGCCGTCCACGAAAGTTTAATGACCGAGAAGAAAGATGGATCGTGCGGAAAATGAAAATAAACCCCAAACTAAGTGCAGTTAAGTTGAGAGCTCAGGCGGAAAAGCGGTTTGGTAAAGTTACAAGTGTCGAAACAATTAGAAATATTCTTCGAAAGAATAATTTCCACGGTAGAGTTCCCAGAAAAAAGCCCTATATAAGTAAGCAAAATCGGCAAAAAAGGCTACGGTTTGCTATTGCACATATAAATAGGTCTTACGATTTTTGGAAAACCGTTATATTTGCCGACGAAAGCAAATATAACATATTTGGATCAGATGGAAGTAATTTTGTATGGCGGCAGCCAAATACGGAGCTGAATTTGAAAAATTTAAAGTGCACGGTGAAACATGGCGGTGGTTCTCAGTTGGTATGGGGCTGTATGTCAGCAGCGGGAGTTGGCAATTTAAAGTTTATAAATGGGAAATATGACAAATATCAGCATCTCACAGTCCTTAAGGAAAACTTACTTCAAAGCGCAAGGAAAATGCAAATGGAGCATTTTTGTTATTATGAGGACAATGATCCCAAACATAACTCCTACATTTGTAGACTTTGGCGGCTGTACAATTGCCCAAAAGTGATAGATACTCCGGCGCAAAGTCCGGGTCTAAATCCAATAGAGCATTTGTGGGAACATTTGAAAAGAAAAATTCAAAACTGCGAAATTTCAAGTCTAATTACACTTAGAAAAGCTTTGAAGGAAGAGTGGGCGACGATCAGTCCACAATTTTGTGAGAAACTTGTCAAATCGATGCTTTGTCGACTAAGGGAAGTAATAAAAAATCGAGGAGGTCCAACAAGATATTAAATTTTACATTAAAGGGGTAAGTTTCCTTCAAACGCTTTCTGTCCGGATACTTTTTTGACTTTATTTTTTGTAGCGTTCTTAACAGCGGAGCTATTTTTTTTTAAAGCGGAAACTGAGAAATTTTTTTTTTTTGGAAATTTATTATAAACCAATCAAAGATAAATATAACAAATAATCATTAAGCAAATGTGCCACAATTGTTTATATTTCTTTGAAAATATCTATACAACGGTCATGTCCGGATACTTTTTTGAGTAACTGTATGTGTATACTTTTGTGCACGGAGTAAAGTGGAAGTGTGTGAAGATGCGTCAGTTGAATTCAGAGGCGCACTCATATGTATATGCATTGTCATGCGGTAATAGACAATATTTGTTTATTTACGATGAGCACGGTATTTTTCTCGTTAATATGTATGTGCACATATGTGTAACTTGGAGTTTGTCAAAATACGACAGAATATTTCGTATTCTTAGCTATGTACGAATAGCGTTTCAAGTACGAAAGGTTTTGTTGATCTTCCATGTAATAATATTCGGGTACACGATGGTTTCATTTATACATAGCTCGTAGTGTATATACGTTGAGCGTACCCGATATCCAACTCGATGTGGTACTGACATTTAATAGTTGTAGGATTAAGGTTAATATACAATTATTAACTTTATTGTAGCAAATATCGGTATATAGGGTATTTCGGAGCCTTGATGTCATACAGAAGCATTATCACGTCCTTTTTCAGATGTTTCTGGTGGGTACTTTCTGAGAATGGCTCCTTAATTTATTATAACCCCCCCCCCCCCCCTCCCGCACTCCTCCGTTTATGACCCCACACTCCCTCGCTTCGCAAACGGCTTCGAAACTAAGACCTGATACTAACCGAGACCTTTCATTTGACATGACTATATTCGGATAAAAAAAAATTTTGCACCCGCCTTTTACATACATACATGGGAACCCCTTCTTAAATTTCACATAGACCGATGGCGTTCACAGTTCCCACCCAATTTGGAGTAAATGGGTGCAGTTACGTATGACAGACAGACCGGCAGTAAACCTATGTAACAAAACCTTAAAAAGTGGTAGTTGACTAATGACTCATGACTTTTGCTGCAATGGACCTTCTTAGGTCTTTTTCGGAAGATGGCAAAGATTTTAATAATTGTGAAGTGGTTCCATTGTAAAGATTTTTTCGTCAGTGAAAAGAATGTTATCAAGGCTATCACCAGGCGAAGTATTTTTAGAGATTTCCATTTGCTTTTTGTTTCCTGTGATCATTTAAGAAAGAAATTCCACTTATTTCATAAAACGGGGTTCTAAGAATATTTGTTATGCTTTTTCCATGAACATTGTTGAAGATTTCTAAGAATTCGACATCCAATTTTGTTCATACTTTCCGGAATTGCCACTGTGATTGTGGGATCGTTTGTGGGACGGTCTAAAGCCCCATTATTATATTATATTTTTATTAAATCCTGTAATTCCGGTAGTCTTGGATTTTTTTATTCCTTCTTCTTATATAATTCAACAATAGAACCACGTCCATTTTCAGGATATATAACAAAGCTGTAACGAAACACTACCGAACGGACTTAAATTTTCGAAGGATCTGAAAAAATTTAGTTATTTAGTACAGCTATCTAGCAAAAAGCTTAGTGAGGAAATTTATAATTTTTATCCGCGGGCTGCACATGCAAACATTCCACAGAAAGGCATCCCTTTGACGACCAAACTTAAAAACAAGTCGGAATACCGGAAGTTCGCGCTTCGGGTATAAAGGTTTTGTGTTCATCTTATGTAAGAGACGCATATTTCTCTGTCCGTATATAGCTACAAATCCAACATAATCCTTCATATTTTTCCAAACTACGAGACATACGTACATATTAGAGCCATAGATATCACGCTCACCCTAAACAAACAAACTGCCTATTACCTGCTGTACACATATATGCACGTATCTAAATTTATCGTACCCAAATTTCCGATTTACGTCTTATATCTATCTGAATTAGGCACTAGCCGCAAAGTTCATTAGCACGCATATATTATATACCTACATATACACATGTCTGGTTGACAAATAACTAAAAAACTAAAACAAAATAATTGTCTGCGACCCAATTCAGAAGAATTCATTTCGTTGTGGTATTGACGAATTGATATGTGATGATGACGTCATGCGGGTTGTAGAGTGCACGAAATTCACAAAAAATTGTAAAGTTTCACCCCCAATAACTTTGTTAATAATAGTTGGATTTTCTTCAAACTTGACCAAACTGTGCATTATATTCTTCGTTACACTCATGCCAAATTTTGTATTTCTGGGACGGACATAAGGGGGGGTGCCGGGTAAATTTCTAAAATGTGGAAATATACTATTATTAACTTTATTTGTGCAGATATCGGAACCGGATATATTTTGAGGCCTAGATTTTGTAGAGGTGCACCACTGTGATTTTTTCCAGATTTTTCGGTTGGATAGGTTCTGAGAACGAGACCTGTTACACTTTTTGTGGGTCATATTTTCAACCCTTACTCCCCTCCGTTTCATCTAATATCAAATATTGAACCAGATTCGAAAAGTACTAATTGAGACCTTTCATTTGATACCCTACTTGGCTACATTCTGTGAAAAAAAAATTTGCACCCTCCATTCACATGTACGGAGAGCCCCCCCTTAAACTTAACGCAAGATGGCGCCACTTACTGCATGTAAAGGGATCACCAGATTACATACTCTCACCAATTTTCGTGACAATCGGTCTAGCCGTTTCCGAATAAATCGGGTGTGACAGACAGACAGACAGACAGACAGACAGACAGACAGTCAACAGTCAACAGTCGACTGAGCTGGGCGAGCTTTAAAACGCTCCGCGTCTATTTGGTGTTAAATAACAATTTTGGAAGCAGTGAGCAAAACAAAAAACAAAAACAGTGAAAGTTGGTGAATAAGGTGAAAGTGACAAACAAAAGTGTATAATTATCTGAGTACTTTGCAAGAAATTCTTCTTCATTGACTCTTCAGTGATAATTTTTCTCTTTGTTCATTTCATTTCCTTTGTTTGACCTCTGTATTGAGCTAGAAATTAATTAGCCGTTTACTGAATGTATTAGCGGCTACAAACTTGACTAGTGAATATAAAAGGGAACTAAAGATAGTGATATACGTGGTGCGGTGGGAGCTTGTCTGCCCGTCGACCACGAAGACTCAGGTTCAAGTCCGAGTAAGGACGCCGCATTTTTTATCAACATTTTAAATTTTGAATTCTAATTCCATTTCCATCCTGGGTTTGAATCCCACTAAAAGCGAAATTTGAATTTTCTATTCGTCAAGAATTACAGCATATTAGATATCTTCACAAACACTATGGAATGCAGTGCTACGCTACAGTGCTACGGTAGGTAACTTGCTTGATTTGTTGTGATTAGTAGATTATTTAAAAAAATGGAAGGTGAATCTAAACAACCCGGAGAAGAGACATCCGCCCGGACGTTGGATGTTAACACAGCATCCAGCCTGGTCCCCACTAGTAAGGGCGTCGGCGAGAAGACGCCACTGGTAAATATTGGAGGCGACCCATTTAAGAGGAGCAGTAGAGTCATGCGATCCCCGGCAGCAAAGCCCGATAATGCTGACAAAATTAGCCAACGCGCCTCGATTAAGGATGCGAGTAGTGAGCCGGAGCCGATAACTAAGCTAGGGGCAATGATAAAAAACCTTATGGAGTATGTAAACGCTCGGCATAATGTCCATCACGCGATTAAAGACCAAGTGCGTGCTATTAGAGCTGCGTATCTTGAAGTACGAGAAGAACTAAAACAAAGTAGTGCAGGGAAGAAACAGGGAGAAACTGCAGCACTGCAGTCAACGCCTAGAGTGCTGCTTCCATCTAGGGGCAGCCCCTTCACTATTAAGGAAACTCCGGAGCTCCGTAAAAGACCGAGAGAGTCTAATGGGGAACCAGAATCTCCTCGACGTAGCCAAAAACGCAAAATGGAGAAAACGTCTCCACGGCAACTTCGCGAAAGACTACCAGAGCCTACGGCGAAAGACGGTAACTCCAATCAAGGTTCCACTTGGACTAAGGTGGAAAGGAAGAAAAAGCTGCAGAAGAGAAGCAGGCCTGATGCGCTAATAATAACAAAAACAAGTGAGCTTACGTACGCTGATATTCTGCGCAAGGTCAAAACAGACACCTCGTTAATGGAGCTAGGAGAAAGTGTGAACCGCATAAGGCGAACACAGAAGGGCGACCTATTGCTGGAATTCAAACCAGGCGAAAACAAGTCAGAAGACTTGCAGAAAAAAATCGAGTCGTCACTGGGTGAGGCAGCAGAAGTGAAGCTCAGTCAAAATCGTGTGGTCATTGAGTGTAAAGACTTGGACGAGATCACAACGAAGGACGAAATTTGTCAAGCGCTACGATCCCAGTTGGGAATACAGTCGGTCCAGGAGCGAGATATTTTACGGCTGAGGAAGGCATATGGCGGCACACAAACTGCGTCCATAAGCCTAACACTTGAAGCGGCCAAAAGGGCTATCACAGCCAGCAAAGTTCGGATTGGCTGGGTCGTCTGCCGACTACGAGAGCAGATAACTCTAAAAAGATGCTTCAGGTGTTTGGAATTTGGGCACGTGGCGAAGAAATGTACTAGCGTTCACGATAGGTCCGACCTGTGTCGTAAATGCGGAAATAAAGGCCACATTGCAAAAGCCTGCGAAGAAAAACCCAATTGTCTGTTCTGCAGGCAAATAAACGACATTGACAGCGCCCATGTCACAGGCAGCAGCACATGTCCGGTGTATAGGAAGGCGATCAACACTACGCGCAAATGAGGTTCCTACAGCTAAACCTGAACCATTGCCAAGCGGCTCAGGACCTGCTCTCCCAGACGATATTCGAAAACAAAATCGACGTTGCTATTATCTGCGAGCAGTACAAAAACCTAGACAGTGGAGTATGGGTCGCGGATAAGAGCGGAAAGGCAGCGATATGGACATGCGGAAATCGGGCCATAGAAGGAACCACCAAGATCCTCGAGAATGGCTTCACTAGAGCAAAAATAGGCGGAATATCTATTTACAGCTGTTATGCGGCTCCAAGCCTTACGACAGAGGAGTTCCATTCTTTGGTGGAGAGGTTAGCAACAGACGCACAAAACCATAGTCCTAAGATAGTGGCTGGAGATTTCAACGCATGGGCTGAAGAATGGGGCAGCCGAGAAACGAACGCAAGAGGACGAATATTACTCGAAGCTCTTTCTCGTCTGAATCTTGTAGTGGCTAACACTGGATGCGTGAACACTTTCCGTAAGAGAGAAATGGGGTCCGTGATAGATGTCACTTTTGTTAGCGATGTTTCAGCTAAGGATCTGCAGTGGTATGTCAGTGACGAATATACACATAGCGACCACCAGGCCATCATTTTTGAAATCAGACATGGAAAACGAGTGAAACGGTCTCGGACGAGAGCTGAAAGGTGGGCAGCTAATAGGTTTGACGAGGAGATTTTCGGAGAGGTTTTGCAGCAAAATACAGCGCTTGAAGGAAGCGCAGAAAATAAAGTTCTGCAGATTGGCGAGAAGTTGCGACGAGCATGTGACGCATCCATGCCAAGGTATGTTGTATCACAGAAGCGAGTTCCGAACTTTTGGTGGAATTCTGAAATCGGAGAATGCCGCAAGGCCTGCCTCAAGGCCAGAAGGCGCAGTCAGCGAAATAGAAACCGATCTGGATACGAGCAGTTACATGAAGAATATAAAAACGCTCGGAAGAAACTACATGTGGCCATCATGAAAAGTAAATGCGAACACTTTAAGCGACTGTGTAATGAAGCTGACACAAACCCCTGGGGCGGCGCTTATAAAACCGTAATATCGAAAGTTAAAGGCAAACGCTCCCCACCGATCTCTTCCCCTACTCTGCTTGATGAAATAGTAACGGATCTTTTCCCACAGAATGTGAGTACCGCTAACCTTCCCACTGTCGAGATAGACACCGCGGAAGTTCCCACGGTAAGCGAAAAGGAGGTCCTCGAAGCTGCGGATAAAATTGTTGGAAGTAAATCACCTGGCTTGGATAGCATTCCCAATAAAGCTCTGAAGGCAGCAGTAAAAATAGCTCCAAATATGTTTGCCGAGGCGTTCACCACATGCCTTAAAGAAGGAGTATTTCCTACACAATGGAAGAAGCAGAAATTAATTCTAGTCCCCAAGCCAAACAAACCTTTGGGTGAAGCTTCGTCCTACAGGCCGATATGCCTTCTAAATAATACTGGCAAACTATTCGAACGAGTAATCTATAACAGATTAATTCGAATTGCCGAAAAGGATGGCGGTCTCTCCGAAAATCAGTTCGGTTTTCGAAAGGGGAGGTCTACAACGGATGCACTTGTCCTAGTAGCAAACACTGCTAAGACCGCACTTGACGAGGGCAAATGTTGTGCAGTGATTACACTTGATGTGAAGAATGCCTTCAATTCCGCTAGATGGAGCAAGATACTTGAGTCCCTAATTAACTTAGGCGTGGCGAAGTACCTGGTGCGTATTGTTGCCGACTTCCTAATCGATAGGACTCTGTGCTGCGAATCAGATGAAGGAATGAAATCCTACCAAACGACATGCGGAGTTCCGCAAGGGTCTGTCCTAGGGCCACTCTTGTGGATTATTATGTATAACGGGGTACTGACCCTAGAGCTTCCTACTGGTGTGGCCTCCATTGGTTTCGCGGACGATATTGGTGTGACGGTTGTTGCACGCCTTCTCGAGGAAGTCGAGCTCTATGCAAATGAAGCAGTCTATGAGATTAAATCCTGGTTAGAGAATGCTGGTCTACAGCTCGCAGAGCATAAGACGGAAGTAGTACTTATTACCAAGCGGAGAAAGTGCACTTCCATGAAGATCAAAGTTGGAATGCAAACAATTTATTCCAAGCCTGCACTTAAGTACTTAGGTGTAATGATTGACCAGAGGTTGAATTTCAGATTGCATGTGGAGGGTGCAGCAACCAAGGCATATAACATCGGAGCGCTGGTTGCGAGAATGCTACCAAATATAGGTGGCCCAAGGCCGAGTCGTCGACTCCTTATTTCAAGGGTGGTCAGTTCGATCCTACTGTATGCAGCCCCAGTATGGGCAGATGCACTGGAAAATATAATAAATAAAAGAAAGATTGGAGCTGCGTATCGCATAAGTGTGCTCCGAACATGTTGCGCTTACAGAACAATTTCTAATGAAGCAGCTTGCGTGATAGCAGGAATGATCCCGATTGAGATTCTGGCGAAAGAAATACAACGACTTTACGATCGAACGTACCTCACCGGAGAATCTCCTGCCCGTCGGCGACAGTTCGCACGAGCTGAAACTGTCGCGGAATGGCAAGAGAAGTGGGACGAGTCAGAAAAAGGCCGTTGGACTCACAAAATCATATGGGATATCCGGAAATGGATCGAGCGACCTCACGGCGAAGTAGGTTTCGACCTAACTCAATTCTTGAGCGGACACGGAGGCTATCGAGCATATCTGTACCGATTTGGGCGCGATGATTCGCCATATTGCCCACAGTGTGTAAACATTCCAGAGGACGCAGAACACGTCTTTTTTTCACTGCCCCAGATTCGAAACCCAAAGAGCTACATTAGAAGCTACAACCGGGGAGCACTTTACACCTGAAAATATCATGGAGCTTATGGTGAAAGCCAAGGGAATATGGACCGAAGTAGAAAAAGTGATTACAGCCATCGGAAAGAAGCTTAGGCAGGAGGAAGTCATCCGAAAGAATGAACGCGAGAGGAACACGAATGTTGACATGAGCGCAGAATAAATTCTGATCCAGCCCCGCGACGTAATACCAAATGGGAGTCCCGCGGGGAGAGTGGAAGGAGAAGGAGGTGGTTTTAGTGGGTAAGAGTCCCACATAACCGTGTGGCAGGAGCCTGCGGTAGCTTTTGAAGCTTTCCACCTTCCATCGGAAAAAAAAAAAAAGACAGACAGACAGACAGACGGACAGACGGACAGACAGACACCGTCACCATTCTAATAAGGTTTTGTTTCACACAAAACCTTAAAAAAGTGGGGAGTGGGAAGTATTTTCTCAGTGATTTCCTCCAATTCTCAAGCATTGAGTTGGTCAACCAAAAGCGCAAATCTAGATTTTTCGCAGTTACAATTTTCTGTTTAGTTAATTATAATAGATTAAATCACTTCCAAACAGATGCAAAAATGAATGAATGAAAACCTGTGTAATATTTCGTAGTACAGTTTAATAGATGCGTCCTTGGAAAAATAGAGGAAGCTTATAAAACTTTCGAAAAGCTTTCAACACGCCACCGTAGAGATATCTGTTGTTGGTTACCGAAAGTACGCTCTGAATGTCCTGAAAGTTTTCGACATCCGTTCAGCCGCAAATGTTTCAACGGATATCCTTCCATTTTGGTTCGGATTTGAACTAAATTATGAGCTTGAATTGGAAGGTGAAAAGTTTTAGTTTTTATCACTGGATTTCATTCATGTTTCGATTAAATGTGGGTGGATGACTCGTTGGGTGCAAGCATTTCAATGTACAGTATAATATAGTGAGTATATCATTTAAGGGTTTTGATTTATTTCGAAGGGTAATTCGAAAGAACTTTTTTTTACTTGCATACATACATAACTTACAGCTACAGCTGTCGACTTCATGGCTTGAAGAATCTGTTTTGATAAACTTTTATGACCCTTTTTAATAACTTATTCTAGATTTCAGCATATGTCGCTATTGTAAAATTAAATATTTAAATGGCATTATATTCACTGATCCGAATAGCTGAGTGCACAAGGCTGTCGTACGGAAGGTCGCCGTTCGAATCTCACTGGTGGCAGTGTGATTTGTATCGTGATTTGACGTCGGATACCAGTCGACTCAGCTGTGAATAAGTACCTGAGTTAAATCAGACACTCTGGCGAGCGCAATGCTGACCAAATTGCCTCCTACAGGCTATTCTGTAGTGTACCGTTCCGGTCTTAAATGAAGTGCTCTAACACACTTCAAGGCCCTGATCCAATATGGATTGTTGCGCCAACGATTATTATTATTATTTCCGAGTTATCACAATCTCGGCAGATGCCAGATTTTACCTAATGCTAGCACTAAGTACCAAGCATTTAGGCTCGGACGATCCTACCTACTTAAAAATTAAAGGGGCGCTGGTGGTGGTGGCCGTTGGTAGGTCGTCGAGTACTCCCCGCAACATCGAGCACGTATGCAGAATGGTGTACTTCTGCATGGTTTCAACCAGACTGTGCGAAAGTCCCAGGACATCAAGGGAAGCCGTCAGGGATTTAGGTATAATACCTGTAGCTGACAATATTATGGGAACTACAACCACCAGCTCGAGACGTCAAATTTCTTTGATTTCCCAAACTAATGGCTCATAGTTCACCTTCTTCTCCACGTATTTCCGTTCAATGTTGCTATTATGGGGGATAGCAACATCAATAATATACGCGGAGCGACCCGTCTTGTCAACTAACAGTACGTCAGGCTTGTGTGTATTATTATTATTATTATATTCACTGATGGCTGATGATTTTTTGGCTCTTATTGATTTGATTCGTTTTCATTAGATTATTTACCATCGAGCACACATTTCTCAATTTGCTCATGATTTTGGTTTGAAGGAAATCTTATTAGGATGACGCAAATTGCCGAAATTTTCTGGTTTTGCTAGTTTTTCATTATATTATATACAGTGAGCGTCAACAGGAAGTAAACAGTTCTATTAAGCACTTTTAAACAGTCATTTACATTAGCATTACTAGTAACCAGAAAAATTTTATAATTCTGAATGCTTTATTGCGTTCTTTTCTTGAAACAAATAATTAATGCATACAATTCCTGATAATACATATGAATATAATCCAAAAAATATGCAAAAGCCACTAAATTTACGCGTCAAAAGAAAGTAGATAAACACTTTAAAGGTAAATATTTGCGTGAAATTGGCGTTATTATAAATATAAATCATTGTATATTAAAAAAATCTTAGACAAATGCAAAAAGTTCAGACAATTGGAGGATCTTCCTCGTTCTAGAAGACCACAGTCTTTCATGCGCCGAAAAAAGAGAGAAAGTGTAGTGAATATAGCACATGAGACAAAGGACCGTAAAGGTGCAAGTGCAAGTAATACCACTATTCGTGGGGTTTTATCATATATGAAAATGGCTACATGGCAGAACACAGAGAAGGAAGTGTTTAATATCCGGGAAGAATCGACTTTGTTGAAAAGTACAACAAGTCGGGAAACCGGAAGCTGGGCGCTTCAGTTATGAAGGGGTTCGTTTGCTTCTTCTGTGAGTAAATTTGAGTGTAAAACTATCCCGTTTGTACGTAGCCCGTTATGTATATGCATTTAGCATATTAGATTTAGTACTTCGGGTTATAAATTTACATGGTAAGGACAACTTCAAACTACTGTAACTTTGTTACTAATAGTATGATTTTGATCAAATATTATAATATTGGGAATAATATACTCCATATTATATTTTATACTACTACCAACTTTTATAACTCTGGGATAAACGTAAGGGGGGTTTTACTCAATTTTCCCAAAAATATGGTAATGGTAATATGGTAAAATATTATATTATCTCCAAATTTGACCAGAATCATACTATTAGTAACAAAGTTACAGTAGCACAAAGTTGTCTTTACCGTGTAAATTTACAACCCGAAGTACTAAATCTGCCATGCTAAATGCATATTGTTAACGGGCTACGTAAAAATGGGATAGCTCTACACTCAAATATACTCACACAAGAAGCAAACAAAACATTTCATACCTGAAGCGCCCAGCTTCCGGTTTCCCGACTTGTTTTATAGTTGTGTTTAATAAAAATGTGATATATTATTATACCTTTTCAAAGGTCGGTTTATTATCTAAAAAAAAAAATTCCAAATGGAAAAACAGATTAGAGTCTAACACAAATAAACTTGCGCAACAAATTGAGCAGTCTTTGTCCGATTATGCATTTGACATGTATGTATGTATATGTATAAAATATTGTTGCAAGTGCGTTGTAACTTTATAACCCAACAGCGGGCGAATCGACTGTCACCAAAATTTAAGAGTACGTTTATATACAGTTTGTCAACTATTTGATTGCGAAACGAAGTCACTAGTTTTTAAGGTTTTGTGTAAACACAAAACTTTATTAAAATCGGTTTCCTGTCTGTCTATCTATCTGTCTGTCTGTCACACACATTTTCTCGGAGATGGTTGTAGCGATTGATACCAAATTTGGTCGAAAGGTGGAAAATGTGAACGTTCACGCATATAGTGAGTTACATCCTTTTTCGTCGACCCCCCTTAAGGGTGCCCATAAATGCAAAAGGGGGGAAATTGTTTTTTCATTGAATATAGTCATTTGAGGTATCAAATGAAAGGTACTTTTCGAAGATGGTCTTAGTTTTGGCATTTGTTGGAATGGTGGGCAGTGCGGAGGGTAAAAATTGATAATTTCTTTAATGGACCCATTCTCAGTAACTACTCAACCGAAAAATCTGAAAAAAAAACAGGGGGTTGCCACTATATGGTGCCTAAGCTCCGAAATACCCCTAATACCGATACTTGTTCAAATAAGGTTAATAATAGTACATTACTATAATTTTTAGTAATTGACAGGAAAACCCCCCTTATGTTCACCCAAGTATCACGAAATTTCCCAACAATGTAGGCTACAGCATAGAACATGATTCTGCCAAATTTGGTGGAATTCATATTATTACTAACAAAGTTATAATAGGTCAAAACTGTCGCTTCTGTGCAAATTCAAGACTTTGAATGTCAATATCATTTAAAAGTGGATATTTTCAGATAATATATGCATATATTGCGTGCTACATACTAATGGGGCAAATGCACATTCCAATCCCTTTATAGAAGAAATATACAAAGCCTTTCATACCTGAAGCGACTAGCTTCCGGTTTGAGTTTATACGTCCATAAAACAATAACTACGAAAATTTTCAATTTTGTTCTTTTATAGTTTATTTGCTTATTTGCTTAGAGCTACGTCACATAGAAAATTGCTTATTCCTACAAAAACAATAATAGAATGCAACAAAATACAAATAAGTCGGGAAACCGGAAGCTAGACGCTTCAGGTATGAAAGGTTTTGTGTATTTCTTTTATAAAGAGATTTGGGTGTGCATTTGTCTCATTAGCATGTAGCACGTAAAATATGCATATATTATGTGAAAATAGCCACTTTCAAGTGATATTGACATTCATAGTCTTGAATTTGCAGAGAAGCGCAGATTTCACCTAGTATAACTTTGTTAGTAATAGTGCGATTTTCACCAAATTTGGCGGGATTATGATCTATACTGTAGCCTACAATGCTGCAAAATTTTGTGATTCTAGGGTGAACTTAAGGGGGGTTTTCCTGTCAATTACTAAAAATTACTTTAATATACTATTATTAACTTTATTTGAACAGGTATCGATATGGAGGGTATTTCGGAGCCTAGGCACTATATAGTGGCAGCCCCCTGATTTTTTCTAGATTTTTCGGTTGGGTAGTTCCTGAGAACGGGTTCGTTGAAAAAATGACCACTTTAAACCCCCCGCACTCCCCACCTTTTCAGCAAAAGTCAAAACTAATACCGGCTTCGAAAAGTACCAACCGAGACCTTTAATTTGATACCCCATATAACTATATTTGATGAAAAAAAAATTTACACCCCCCTTTTGCATGTATGGGGCCCCCCCCTTAAATTCGTCGTAAGAGGATGTAACTCACTATATGCGTGAGCGTTCATAGTTCCCACCTTTCTACCAAATTTGGTGTCAATCGCCATAACCGTCTCCGAGAAAAATGCGTGTGACGGACAGACAGACAGACAGACGGACAGACAGACAGACAGTAAACCGATTTTAATAAGGTTTTGTTTTACAAACAAAACCTTAAAAAGGCGGTGTCAAAAAATTCTTTGCGAAATTCTTACATACAACACTTTACATATAAAAGTAGTAACACCTGTTTAACATTTTGGATCCAATATTTAGTATGCTGTCTGTTGAGGTGGGTGCTTTTACCCACCGATAAGCCGAAGGAAGAAGGGTTGAGCCTAGGCTCTTGTACCTAGACTTTGGTTCTTATGAATCGATACTTGTACCGATACCCAATTGATGCTGGCAACTTTGCTCCTATTCAATGACACCTTGTAGCACGGAACTGAAGATGACCAAAACCTTTAATTGAAGCGCTGAGCTTATGATTACCAAACCTTTGATGAAATAACCGAGAGAAAACTACTTGACTGTTCTACAGTCAGTAAAGCGTTCGAGATCTGAACGAAGACTTATTTTTTCAAACGAATTCACTAACGGCATAATTTTCAGCACCAAAAATCTTACTCAGCAGTTTGCATAGTTATCGTTTGAAGCCAAGCCGTATCGTATTCCATTTAGAATATTCGATGACGATGCTGTCTGGCTTAAGAGCGACAGTACAATTTATGAGAATAGAAATGCAACAATTTGAATACAATGTATGTGAATTAAATCATCATCATAAACGGCGCAGCAAACGGTATCCGGTCTAGAAATGCCTTAATAAAGAACTCCAGACATCCCGGTTTTGCGCCGAGGTCTACCAATTCGATATCCCATCGATATGCCATCGCTCCATCTCAGGCAGGGTCTGCCTCGTCTTCTTTTTCTACCATATATATTGCCCTTATAGACTTTCCTGGCTAGATCATCCTCATCCATACAGCTGAGGTAACCTAGCAAGCGGAATTTTATCCACAACTTGACGGTGATGGTATCGCTCATAGATTTCGTCGTTATGTAGGCTACGGAATCGTCCATACTCATGTAGGGGGCCAAAAATTTATCAGAGGAATCTTCTCTCGAACGTGGCCAAGAGTTTGCAATTTTTCTTGCTGAAGTCTCCGAGGAATACATGGGGACTGGCAAGATCATTGTCTTGTACAGTAAGAGCTTTGACCCTATGGTGAGACGTTTCGAGTGGAACAGTTTTTGTAAGCTGAAATAGGCTCAGTTGGCTGACAACAACCGTGCGCGGATTTCATCATCGTAGCTGTTATCGGTTGTGATTTTCGACCCTAGATAGGAGAAATTGTCAACGGTCTCAATTTTGTATTCTATTATCCTTATTCTTCTTCGTGTTTGTGTTTGACCAGTGCGGTTTGATGTTGTTGGTTGATTCGTCTTCGGTGCTGACGTTGCCACCATATATTTTGTCTTACCTTCATTGATGTGCAGCCCAAGACCAGCCAATCGCCACCTGCTCGATCTGGATGAAGGCAATTTGTACGTCTCGGGGGGTCTTCCCATGATGTCGATATCGTCAGCATAGGCCAGTATTTGGGTGGACTTGAAGAGGATCGTACCTCTTGCATCTACCTCAGCATCATGGATCACTTTCTCGAGGGCCAGATTAAAGAGGACGCATGATAGGGCATCCACTTGTCGTAGACCGTTGTTGATGTCGAATGGTCTTGAGAGTGATCCTGCTGCTTTTATCTGGCCTCGCACATTGGTCAGGGTCAGCCTAGTCAGTCTTATTAATTTCGCCGGGATACCGAATTCTCTCATGGCTGTGCGCAGTTTTACCCTGGCTGTACTATCATAGGTAGCTTTAAAGTCGATGAACAAATGGTGCAACTGTCGTCCATATTCCAACAGTCTTTCCATCGCTTGCGGCACAGAGAAAATCTAATCTGTTGCTGATTTGCCTGGAGTGAAGCCTCTTTGGTATGTGCCAATGATGTTTTGGGCGTATGGGGCTATCCGGCCTAGCAAGATAGTGGAGAATATCTTATAGATGGTACTCAGCAACGTGATACCTCTATAATTGCCGCAGTGTATGATACCTCCCTTGTTATGTATGAAACAGATAATGCCTCGTTGCCAATCGTCAGGCATTGATTCGGTGTCCCATACCTTGAACACAAGTTGATGAACCACTTGGTGTAACTGGTCGCCTCCATATTTAACTGATTCGGCTGTAATTCCATCGGCTCCTGGCGACTTATGATTTTTTAGCCGATGAATTGCACGGACTGTTTCTCCTAAACTTGGTGGTGGCATTATTGGTCCGTCGGCTTCAGTTGGCAGGACCCCCAACTCGCCGATGCTCTGGTTGTTCAGTAACTCATCAAAGTACTTAACCATCGCTCTATTATGCCCATTCTGTCGGAAATCAGATTTCCCTCTTTGTCTCGGCAGGATGAGCATCGAGGTGCAAGGTTTCATCCTGCTGACTTGTTGGTAAAACTTCCGTGCCTGGTGCGGTTGGTCCCTGTACTTTTCTAGTTCACAGACTTGTTGGTTGTCCCAGGCTTCCTTTTTCCGTCTGTGAAGTCGCTTCTCCACTCGACGGAGTTCGTGATAAGTCTCTGCGCGTGTCCGCGTTCTTTGAGAATGCAACATTACTCGGTATGCGGCATTCTTCCGTTCCGTTGCTAGCTTACATTCATCACCAAACCACCGACTGCTTTTGCGGCTGGGGCCAAGTATATTTGTGGCCGTATCCATGATAACTTTCTTTATGTGATTGTGAAGATCATTTGTTGATGCTTCATCTCCCGGTCCTCTGTTGACTGCAGTTATTGCGGCATCCATTTCCCTTTTATAAATGTCGCGGAGGGTTGTGTTGTGGATGGCTTCCAGATCCGGATTACAAACTCTGACCAATTTTCGTGATAATCGGTGTAGCCGTTTACGAATAAATCGGGTGTGACAGACAGACAAGCAGACGGACAGACAGACTAACGGACGGACAGACAGACGTAAAACCTTAAAAAGTCGGTAGTGGTATAAAATATAATATGAAGCATATCATCCCCAAGTTCATACTATTAGTAACGCTGAGCTTCCGGTTTCCTGACTTGTTTTTGTTTTACTTAGCCCGGAATATATATGTATATTTAGTATGTCAAACGATTTACTTTAGTGCGATATTGATATTTATTATTTTGGGTGCAGTAAATTCACGCGTAAAAGACAACTTGAAACTACTAAATCTATATTAGTAATAGCACGATTTAGATCAAGCTTGGAGATGGCATGCATTGTAGCCTACATTACTCTAAATTTCTATGAATCTGGGACAAACTTAAGGGGTGTTTCTAGGCAATTTCTCAAAAACATAGTAATATACTATTATTAACTTACTTTGTGTGGATGTTGATTTGAAGAATATTTTGGCCCAGTAAAACAAAAATAAAATGCTGAGATTAGGGAAAGAGATAAATAGAGTATAGATGGAGTTATTCTACTATGCTAAATCCTACCTGATCTCTCTTGGTGACAGGACTCGCGACAGGTCGACCAAGAAAATGCATACAATGTCGTTACAAACTTGATGATCGGATTGAGTCACAAGCCTCGGAGAAATGCTAGGGCGTCCACTTCAGTCGACGCGGCAGGACGGGCCCCGGTCCTGTCGAGAAATGGGCAAGGGTTCTTGACGCATGGACGGCGTCAGGACGTAAGCAAGTTAGTCCGAACACAACGAACAAAACAAATACGTGTTTGCACGCTGAATGTTGGTACCCTAACTGGAAAGACCGAGGAACTCGCAAGAACCCTTCGGAAAAGACGCATTGATATCTGCGCTCTGAAAGAAACTCGATGGTCTGGTGCCAAACGCGCGAACGCGGTAAAAATGGCTACAAACTTCACTATTTTGGTAACCCACACACGCAATATGGTGTTGGCATTGCCATCTCAGAGGGTTTCCGTGATGCCATTAGAGAAGGTGAACGATTTGATGATCGGCTGATGAAGCTCACCATTATATCAGCTGATCGCACTATTCACTTCTTCACCGCGTATGCACCACAGACAGGTCGACCTGATGCCGAGAAAGATGCCTTCTGGCAACTTCTCGATGAAAAGATTTGTCACGTGCCTGCTGACGATTATATAATCATTGCCGGCGACCTTAATGGTCATGTGGGTGAAAAGGCAGACGGTAACAGGTGCCATGGGGGAAAGGGGTTCGGAGCGCGCAATGAAGGTGGCGAGCGTATAATCGATTTTGTGGACACCCATGACCTTGTACTTATGAATACATGGTTAATCAAACGATTGTCTCATCTTCCCACATTTTATAGTGGAAACAGTAAAACGCAAATCGATTACATTCTCATAAGACGCCAACATTTTACCACTGTCACTGATTGCAAAGTCGTTCCCTATGAGACCATCGCACCTCAACATCGGCCGTTGATTGCCGTCCTGCGAATTAAGCCACAGATAAAACAGCGTGAGGAACGCACTGGCCTGCGCCGCACATTAAATGGTGGCGATTTGGTGAGAAGAAAGAAGAAACGGTCTCACTCATACGATTGCCGACCATTACGAATGTGGAAGAATCATGGATCCAAATGAAAGACACGATCCACAAAGCGGCCTCTGCAACCCTCGGGGTCACCAAGCCGGGTAAGCGGTACATCAACCGAGATACTTGGCTTTGGAATGATGATGTTGAAGTGAAGGTCCGTGAAAAGAAACGCCTCTACCACAAATTTCTCGACGATAAAACGCCTGCTAATTGGCAAATTTATAAGAATGCCAACTCGGGATGGCGAGAGAGATCTGTATCGACTTGCTAAAAGCCGTAATGAACGCACTCCGGATATCGAACACTTCGGTTGCGTAAATGACAAAAACGGTACTTTGCTTACTGATCGTCGAGCCGCGACGAATAGATGGCGAGAATACTTCGAGCAGATTTCAACTGAAGAATTTGCTCATCCTCCAGTTGCACAATCATTGCCGACATTTGGAGCAGTTCCACCAGTCAGCGCAACTGAAGTCGAGGAGGCAATAAAACAAATGAAATCTGGGAAAGCAACAGGACCTGACGACATCGCATCTGAACTCTGGAAAGCGAAGAGCTGGGACCCAACACTGTGGCTCAGTGAATTCTTTAACCGGGTTATTCAGGAAGGAAGAACACCATCTGACTGGCAAGAAAGTACCACTGCTCCAATATGGAAAAAGAAAGGTAGTCCAGCAGAATGTTCAAATTACCGTCCGATCCGGTTACTTTCCCATACCATGAAGATTTTTGAATCCATTCTTCACAACCGTATTCGCGAAATCGTTGAAATAACCGTGAATCAAGCCGGATTTGTCAAGAACTGTGGAACTACTGACGCAATACACGCTGCGCGGTTACTCATGGAGAAACACCGTGTGAAGCAGCGCCCTCTTTACATTGCCTTTCTGGATCTAGAGAAAGCGTTGGACCGTGTACCACATGAACTCATCTGGTATGCTATACGACAACACTTCGTGCCAGAAGAACTCGTGCGTTAGGTTCAATTGATCTACCATGATCCGAAAAGTAAAGTTCGAAGTATGGCGGGTGTATCAAAACCGCTTCGTGTTTCTGTTGGTGTTTGTCAAGGAAGCGCCCTCTCACCGCTCCTTTTTGTTCTTGTTATGGACACCGTCACTGCTTTATGCAGATGATGTTTTCCTAGCAGCTGATAGCAAAAATGATCTCGAGCAACTTGTTCAAAAATGGAATGATCGCCTCATGCAACACGGTCTCAGATTGAATTTAAACAAAACTGAATTTTTGACGACCGATCCCCATGAAACAGGCACAATCATTGTCAGTGGCAGTGATCTGCCCAGAACTGAGCGATTTAAATACCTCGGGTCAAAGCTATCAGCCAATGGAGAACTGCGCTATGAAATTGCTTCACGCATTAACGCAACCTGGATGAAGTGGCGTTCCACAACTGGAGTTCTTTGTGATCGACGTATCAACGAACGTCTCATATCTAAAATTTACCGCAATGTCGTCCGTCCAGTCGCTCTCTATGTTGGCCGACTATAAAAGTCAATGAACGGCGTCTTGCGGTAATGGAGACGAAGATGCTACGTTGGACTAGTGGCGTCACACATTTAGATCACATCCGAATTGAGGATATCCGCGATCGTTATGAGGTTGCACCGATCGCGGAAAAGTTGCGAGAGAGGCGTCTTCGATGGTATGATCACGCAATTCGTGTAAACGAGAATTCACTTGCTAAGATTGGTCTGAGCATCGAAGTCGATGGTAAACGACCAAAAGGCAGACCTAAACAACGGTGGCTTGATACGCTAGATGGGGATTTGAAAGCCTCGAGATTGCACCCAGATCAGGCTTTCGATAGAGCCGAATGGCGAAGCCGATCACGACGAGCCGACTCCGCTTATGAACGGGACAAAGGCTGAAGAAAAAGAAGAAGGAGACTTTTAATACGGGTGGTATTTTGCAACTAGGTCATACTTTACCGCCAGATTTTGACGGTTTGTGTACTCGGAACTTCTAAGCATCCTGCAAGCAGATGACATATGCAAAGCTTTCAACTGGAGTTGGTGATGGAGGAATCATGAATAATATACCGTTTTCATTATATTTGTTATTTGTTGTTACTTTTATTTGAGGCATCTTAAATTGAAGTAAGTAATGTAGGCGGCGCATTCGCATAGAGAATGTTCCGTAGTATCCGCTTCCTCATTAAAGGAGCGACACCTATTGTACAATTTCAATTCTGAACATATTCCCAGCTAGTGAATTAAGGTTAAAAGGCCGTTGCACATTGCCCCAAGGGAAAAGCTCCCTGCCTGTTTTTGAGCAATCGATGTAGAAGACTTCAGTATATTCTGCCACATATTCTTTTGGTTCGTCCCAGATCTCTAAGTTTCCAGATAACTTTATATCTTCTAATAGGACCCGAGAAGGATGGTATTGCAAAAATTAGAATTAGAATTAGTTCTCCTACAGATCCAAACGACTTAGTCTATGAGCTGCTCTCATTGAAGTGCTTAGAAAATGCATATCCATTGAGTAATGCATTTAGAGCTTTTCGCGGTGCGGCTAGCTTACAGTGGAAACCACAGTTAGATACTAGACAGCTACCACACTCCCCCTTGCCCCTCAAGGGGGGAAATCAATGCGAGTACACACGATTTCAAATTGTTTTGCCTTTGAGCATGAGCGAGATGTAACAAAAATCCGGTCAGCTGTGTTTGACATACCGCCCGAACTTGCCAATGTATTGGTGAGATTGGCAAGTTTTTGCTTATGTATAAGTGAATATATGAAACAACTTTTTGCTATATGGGTGAGCATGCCGTAGTACCAGAATAGCAAAAGCTCACCGATCTCTCTCTTACCAATACGATTTGACGAAGATTATGCCTTTTCCTTGTTTAGCGTCTCTGATGTGTACAGATAAGCTTCTGCAAGCACATTCGCAAGTGGGGTCGTTTTAGTAAGGGTACTGCCTATAGTAGATCTACTGTGGTGGAAACATTTGTGTCTCACTTTAACCCACCACACTCCAAATGCTTAAGTGAACATCGGTCCAATGAGAGCGAGGTATGCCCATATTATTACCTGACGCCTAAATCCCTATGTCGGGGCAAAGGTCCATCTATAGAATTCATAGGCTGTGAGAGCTCGTTACATCTTTACCTTTACATGTTTGTTCCAAAAAAGCTTCTTATCTAGAATAGCTCCCAGATATTTCACATATTCGGAGATTTGAAAGATTGCACACCCTGCTAGCGCAGCATAAGCTGAGGTGTGCATTAGCAAATTTTGCAGCTCGGGTAGTAGTGAGTAAGTCAACAGAGCGATTAGCATCGCTGAATAGATGAATCTACCTTAAGGCATCTACATCAGTGCTAACCAAAGGCCCATCACGAAAACTTTAATTGTTGGATCTTGTCTTTGTTTTAGGCTGCAGCATGTTTTTCCACAGGCACTTCCGGAGGATGGTAAATTGCCCGTGGACATTTGAAGCGTTCGAAAATGAGGCTACAGCTTTCGTATCGACCATCTTCTTTCCCGCCTTCATATCCATATTCCTATGGCAGGGACTAGCCTCGTCTAGATCTCTCTCGCTGATTTGATCACCTTCCGCAAATCGGTTCTAGTCTCCACAGGAAGCGTGGACGTAGGCCTCGGTGCGGAGCACAATAAAGCGTTGTCCCCCCCACAGATGTGTGTTCATTACCGCTGAACGAAGACTCTGCTGCATCCAGTGTCACTGGGGTCGCCAGTTTGTCTTCACTTTTTGCCAAAAATTCAACTTTTTTGCGTCCGATTTCCCTAGGCAGTACCACATGTGGCGGTGCAGCCACGGCGATATCCTCATTTCCAAGGAGCATTACCTTTCATCGCCTTCCTCCACCGCCGGGAGTCTTTCCAGGTTCATGGTGTCCGGATGCTTGGCCCCATTTTGGTTGGAGTTTCCTTCTGCCGAGCCTTCGTCTTCCGCTTGCGGGCGATTTAGGCAGTAGTACCGCGGACGAGCCGATTGTAGTTGGATTTCCAGATTCAGTTAAGGTCATGAATTTGGTGAGGCCTCCAAAATCAGTGCCTCGGCTGCGTTCTGATTGCTCATGATCGCGGGTCGGTATGAAGTCTGTGACTTCTAACCCTTTGGAAAGTGTCGTTACTTGCAATGTGTCGCTGTGTTCATTCAAATCGAAATCTTGCACGATGTCCGAGTAAGAATTTGAACCTCTGTGAACCTGCGCTGAATTGATCTCATCAGACAAACGATCGTCAGAAATTCTACCAAAGTTGGTTTCCAAAATAAACATCGGGTTAGGATTGTTGACCTAACGAGTGGTAGAATGTCAGTACACTCTCTGTGAAAGTAGTGATCAAAACATCATTATAAATTATTAAAATTCTCCTGACTATTGGGCTCATGAAGTGCCTTACAAATGGAGTATTTCAATTACTCCTTTGATTAGTTCGGTTAATTAATGACTCCACATCGAGCTCAAGTGAGCGTCAATAAACGGCTTGTTACCTAGCTTTATGGGCAACTCGATTATTTTTCAATATCACTCGGTACACTGTTCCGAAAGATGATTTCATTCTATAAAATAGACTATGAGCGTGTTGTGGAGTTGATCTCTATGGCCTGCGGGATTCCTTTCTAAATCTATGGCACGGTAGTAGGCGTGGACGTTGGATTTGTTCAGTTGATTCATACAAACAACAACAACAACAACATCGTTTACAGCATCTCTACCGAAACGTTCAAAGGTGAAGATTAACCCTGGTTGTATTGAACAACTCTTAAGTATGGTGGGTACTGTCTTCAGGCCCTATTAAAACATTTATAGGAAGGCCCCCTTTTGCCCCTCAGGTAATGGGGGAACAGACATATATACGACCATGTGGGGTATCAAATCAAAAGTCTCTATTAGTACTTTTCGAGGCAGTTATAAATTTTGAAATTGGTTGTAAAGCTTCGGTCACGAAAGGGGTAAATTACGTGAAGGACCCCCTTCTCGAAAACTACTAAAATCTGAATAAAAAATATGGTGGGCCGTTACGATATCTACTCAAATAAAAGTGATAGTAGAATATTATTATACTTTGAAAATTTACTGCCTCTGTTAAGCTCATCTTAGATCCGTAGAATTGCTACTACAACATACTGGAAACTTTAGTGGAAATTCTACTATTGTTAACCGAGTTGAAGGAGGTGAAAGTTGCCTCTTTCGCGTCAATTACTACTCTCTAAGAGATAAAATGTCAGTATCACGTCGAATTGAATACCTTGTATATTCAAAGTATATACACTGCGAGTTGTGTATAAATGCAACCGTCGTGTACCCAATATTTGTACGTAAAAGATCAACAAAACACACTTCAAAGTGCAAATGGGCAACTCGACTGCCTGCATGGAGTTGAGCTACTCGCTATGTGGATATCGCGATCATGAAAGGATAGTCTACTAGGGAGCACATACTCAATAGTTCTCTCTGCCTTGCTGTTACTGAGACGGGATGGGTCTCTGCTCTGCGCTTTGTGTGTGTGCTTGAAGTGGGAGAGAGGCAAAGCCTCTAAACATTCAGACCTTGGTGGTGCATTGTACTCGATTCCCCCGTCTAACGGAACGGGATGCTACCCACTGCAGGTAGAGCATGTCTGCACCAAAAATCTGATGTCTGATGCATCCATAGGCGGGGCACTCACATAGAAAATGTTCCGTGGATTCCATTTCCTCATTGTAGGATGGACACGTATCATCCTGCATAATTCTATTCTGAGCATATGACCAGCTTTAGCAAGTCTTTCTGTTTTTCCACAGGATAAACTTTGCAGTATGTTTAATTGGATCTGACAGGAAAAGTTTAGTGTGTCTAGAAGCATTAAAGCTTCGCCACCTGTCATTATGGGAAGCTTGTTCCCAGCCTTTGATAGCAGCATCAGGCAATGCTACTGGCACCCTAATTGCTGGTTCCGGTCCGGACATGGGGAAAGTTGAAGCCTCTTTTGCAAAGGCATCCGAGATTTCACTTCCCTCTATACCACAATGACCAGGTACCCAGAGTAAATCCACTGTATTGAATCTAGAAACAGAGGTCAATAGGTTTCTACACTCCTGAGCGACTTTTGAAGTGATCAAAGTACCACTCAACGCCCTCAATGCAGCTTGACTATCGCTTCAGATTGTGCTGCGTCTGCCCCTCAACCGCTCGTCAAGCATTCAGAATGCGGCCCGTATAATTCCATACAATTCAGTCTGAAATACCGTAGTGTATCGTCCCCCCAATTCTCGCTTTTATTCGAGAGATAGACTCCTGTTCCAGAACCATTTGCTGTTTTTGAGCCATCGGTATCGCGAATGTGACGCTCAACCAGTCACTCCAGACATTTCAGCGAAAATGATGTTAAGTTGATTTGCCTGAAGTTCTTTGGATTTGAATAGTCACCTTTCCCATCCAATCCCCCCTCCATCTTTCCCAGGCTTTGGTATGAAGACTACCTTCACCCTCTGCCAATAGGAAAGCACGTAGCCCAGAGCAAGACATTCTCGAAAAATATTTCTTAGAAGTTGCTCTAATCGCTCTATACCCTCCTTTAGCATCGCTGGGTAGATGCCATCCATGCCAAGTATTTGGAAGTGTTCAAATTATAGTAGCAGCTCTCTCCTTTTCATTGGTAATAACCGTCCCAATTCCCCTTGCAACACCTTCGTATTGGAGAATTTGCAAAAACCGCCAATTTATTTTTTTCCACTTTTGAGACCTGTTCTCCCGGGTGGTGTACTTCTAAGAGAGTCTGCATAGGCTCAACTCTGGAGTTCGTGAAAGCACCATCCGATTTTCTAAGAGAGTCCAACTTGGTCGACTCATTATTATTAAGGACTCTGCCACCTTCCAGTTCCTCACAGTATGTTCTAAAAGAGTGTCGTTTCGAACGTTTTACGAGCCCGTTATATTCACGCTGTGAGTTCCGGAAGCTTAGCCAGTCTTCATATTTATTGGTTGATTGATTTCCTGAGTCTCTGTAGTTCTTGTTTCCACCATGAAACCGTTTTACCACGTTGGCCTCGGGCAGTCCAAAAGTGTGCGATTCAGAATTTTCAATTGATCTTCTATCGCCAAAGGAGTTCTTAGTCGCTTAGCAAGCTCAACTTTGTTGCCAAGAAGTTCACTGAACTTCATCCAATCCATTTTCCTAGGATTCCGTCTTTGTATTACAGGCTGTTCGCCTGCGGTTAGACTAAATTCTAAGTAACGGTGATCTGAGAGTGAGACTTCATCCAGCACTCGCCAGTTTCTAATCAGCTCTAACAACTTTTAAGTGTAGATTGTTAGCTCAATTACTTCACTTTTTCTTGGTCCCACGAACGTAGGGGCGCATCCTATGTTCGCAGTCATCAGTCAAGCTGAAGTGATAAAATCATATAGCGTCTCTCCTCTTGGATTGCATTTGCTACTGCCCCAACAAATATGCTGAGCGCTCGCATCACAACCTATTAAAAGTTCAAGGCCGCTTAATTCTACATACGCTACAAGATCCATTAGTTCTTGCGCTTTTATCGAAGAAGATCGTAGCCCCCTTGACTGATCCAATTCCACAAATTCTATTAAAACGAACCCATGGCCCTTGAACCAGAAATATATACGGACAGTCCTGCAAGTTTGCCAGCTTTGCCGCCAGTAGATAGGAAGAAACTTTGACATGTTGAAGGTTGATTTGACTAACTCTTATGTTTGTAGCCATAAGTGCAGTCTAATATGAAAACCGCCGCTAACTGAAAAGTTTGCTGCGTTCAGTGTGAATCTCACCGGGGTTACCAACTTGTCCTTACCTTCCACCGTTTTCTTGCGTCCGATTTCTATGGATATTGCCACACTTGGTGGCCATGTTCAATTCGCAGAAAACTTCGCCTTCTTTCGCAGTGCCTTCTGTCGTCGTCTTTTAGAAGCCCTCCCAGATTCACGGAGTCCGGGCTGCATGGATCTGTTTTCATATACTGGCGTTAGACCATTTGCGTCATTTTTTTCGTTTTTCCTGGTACAGGCGGGGGGGGGGGGGGGGGTGGAGGTTCTGACAGGCAAGCCTGTAGTCCCTTCTCCTTTACGGCTAAAGTTTCCTTCTGTCGAGCCTTCCTCTCCCGTATTTTAGAAGAGTTAGGCAATATCGACAGGCCGGCCATAGTCAGATTTCCAATTCCTCCCATTAGGGGAGCTGCTGTACTATACTTTTTGGCTGACCGCACCGTAGACACCGAGTGTAGGTTCTCCACTGAAGTGGAAAACCTGTCTTCCACTGAAGTGGAGAGCCTGCCTTTCACAGATTTCTCCGTGGGGGAACATGAATTAGGTGAGGCCTCCTAAATCCATGCCTCGGCCACAACCTGCTGTTTTCTCAAAGTCGCGGGTGGATTCGAAATCTGTGACTTCTTACCACTTGGAGAGTTACAATCCTTTGTTTCCATCTTCATGTACTTTTGGACACCTTTAGTGTAGTAGTAAACTACCACAAGCTCCCCCACCACGACAAGGTTGTGTCCGAAGGGGAGGCCCTGCGCTATTCAGTAGGAGGAAAGAGTTCTCAAATTTAAAAGTAGAAATAAACGGAAGCGCCCAATAACGGCATTACGAAATAAAGAGAAGAAAACGGTCAAGCCGAAAACAAGAAGAAAACTTTAAAAATATACTAAAAAATGAAAAAAATAGAACGCCATACGTAAACGACCATTAAATGCTTTAGGTTAGTAATTTTCAATGCTTAAAAAAAATGTATGACACTACGTTCGATGAAACATAGGAAGCAAATCGCAACCTCCGTTCGTGCTATTAATTACATTTTTTTGGTTCGCATGGATTGCAATTTCTCTGCTTAACTTCTCTTCTGCCAAGGGCAACCTCCCAACGGCTTCCCGTCAGATTTGCTTTCTTTGGATATGTGTTGCCCGCTATGTACGCAAAGTAATTTCGCATGGCATGTCAAAACCGTACGTCTAGTTAAATATTGGGTTGGGGAAAAAGCAATGTCGCATTTGTGATCGAAATTTGACCCGTTATTTAACATACATAGAATTATCCGATTTAAGTCAAATACGCGCCGTTTTGTTCGCAAACTTGTTGCCATTTAGAAGGCGACTTCATTATGTCCCTCTTATAAAACCGCCCTCCTTATTTGCAAGAAACTCATACAGCCAGTTTTCGCAAGCTTCTTTTGAGGCCAACTTATTAGCACCAAGAGCGTTTAGCATGGATCGGAAGAGATGGTACTCACTTGGTGTCAAGTCCGGACTATACAGTGGGTGTGATAAGACATCCCATCCGAGCTCCCGTAGCTTCTGACGGGTCATCAAAGATGTGTGAGGCCGAGCGTTGTCCTGGTGTCTTGGCCGCTTCTGGTCAATCGCCTGCTTCAAACGGTCGAGTTGCTCACAGTAGAGGACCGAATTGAGGGTCTGGCCATAGTTGAGCTGCTCATAGTGGATGACTCCCTTCCAATCCCACCAAACACACAGCAAAACCTTCCTGGCCGTCAATCTGAGCTTGGCGATGGTTTGGGCCGGCTCGTCGCGCTTCGACCATTATCTTTTTCGCTTGAGATTTTCGTACGTGATCCACTTTTCATCAACAGTCACCATCCGCTTCAAAAATGGGTCGAATTCGTTCCGTTTCAGCAGTGCATCGCAGGCGTTGATTCGGTCCAAGAGATTTTTTTTCGTCAACTCGTGTGGCACCCAAACATCCAGCTTTTTTTGGAATCCAATCTTCTGCAAATGGTTCCAAACGGTTTTATGGTCCTTACCCAGTTTCTGGTCAATCGAGTGAATGCTCACATGCCGGTCTACTTGGATGATTTCGAGGATTTTATCGGTTTGTACGACGATTGGCCTACCAGTACGGGGTGTATTTTCGGCATCCGCTACGCCAGAACGAAATCGATCGAACCAACGCTGTGCTGTGCAAATCCTTACAGTATCGGGCAAATAAACTTCACAATTTTTTTTTGCCGCCTTCGTCGCATTTTTACCTCTCAGGTAGTAAAAATGTAAAATATGACGAATTTCTTCCTTGGTGGACTCCATCTTTGACGGGCTATATCTGAAACGAACGATCATAAAACTGTCAAAGAGACACCTGTAGCCCAGATTGTCGTCTTCAAATCGCCGTATAGTATGACTCGATGCGATAAGTACAATACAAGATATGTTTAAGTGTCGCCATCTATTGACAAAATACGACATTACCTTTTCCCCAGCCTAATACAATACAAGCAATAGCATAACATTGTTAGGGAAATAAAATGTAAGTGGGCATTTTTATCAAGCTGGTGATTGTTAAACTAATGGAGGTCCGAGTTTTTTAATTTTATTAAGTAAGGTTTCATATGTGCAGTGTAGAGATTTATAGTTTGAGTAACATTCTGTAGTGCGGGAAAACTAAAGGAGGAAGACAACTGCGTAAATGTAGATTCCTTTGCAGGCGAACGGAATGGCGAAGTTTCGCTTTAAAATGAGCTCGTACTTCCGTGAAAGTTGCGGACCGCACAATTCCCAACATATGTAGGTACTTAGCGGGGAGATATATTTTTAAAGATAGTAAAACAATACTTGGGAAAAATGCGGTTTTCAAATTTGATAAAGGGCAAAGCTGATGGTTGTTATAGAACTCAACTCCAGATACCAAAAACTAATTACGAATCCTCTATGTAGATCATTCTGGAGCTCGTTTCTTAGAATGTTGTTCATATTGTCCCTACTATAGTTTAGGTTTAACTTGCTCTATTCCAGGTTCAGGCATTTTCATGAATTGAAAGTCATTTTTTATGTGGGAATCTATTTTATATTTTATGCATAGTATCTTATTCTAAGGGTATAAAATATCACTTGTATTTAAGTATTGCAAAATTACTAATTAAAATGAATTATTTCGTCAGTGATTCGTCCTTGAGAAGAATTTCCAGCTGGTTGATAAGGCCAACAGCTCTCATATTTTCCTTGCTAAGAACGAATTCTTCCAATGGTTGAAGATATTGGACAGCATCATCAAATTTCTCAATCTGAACTTCGTTAACAATAAGTGGACGACTCAATTGATTCCTTGACATCTCGTCCTCTTCTTCAGTTTCCGCTGCTTTAACAAGAGCGTTGCCCAGTTGGTTGCCCATGTGAATTGTCTGTTCTTTGCTCTTACTTAAGATGAATTCCGCTAGTGGTCGGAAGTAGCTGAGGGCAGTTTGGTAAGAGTCGATAGTCATTGGATCATCTGAATAGCTATTGTCTTCTTCTTCATCCCCAACTGTTAAGAAGTCAGTAGGATCAAATTCATTTGAGTTGCCGTCGTAGTTAGACATGGCGTAATCATCATCCGAGTAGTTGGTGTTTCCAGTCATCTCTTCATTGTTGTTGTATTCAGTGCAGCCTTGGGCTAAATATCCAGGATACGGGACGCTGTTCGAAATCATCTCCTTGACTGTTTTTTCATATTCCATTTCATCCATTTTCGTTGGTAAGGGAATGACAGATTCTCCTTTTTGCGCTCGGAGATCTTCTATAATAGTTTCCAGATCAACCGATTCCAACTTCGAAAATCCATCATAAGGGAGACCCCACGTATCCCAGTTAACGTCATTTAACTTGAATCGGCGTTTGAACGTTTTCAGCCAGTAGTTGTGACCTTTGAAGCTGGAAAGGTTCATGATGGATGCTATTTCTTTAGCCTTTATCAACAGGAACTCATCGTTAAGTTGAATCGGGTAATATCGGCACCGTTGTACGAACTCGTTCAGGATCGTTCCCACTGCTTGTAAAACCTTGCACGCCGACCTTTTCTTCCGGATTTTCCCTACTGCTTGGATCCTCCTAAATTCCGAGACAATTTCGATTTTATGTTGAAGTGTTCGATTGATTTGTCCAACATGGCAGTAGAATAATTTTGCAAGATTTGACCGAGTTTTAGTCCTCTCGAATTCCTTGATGATTTCGATTTTCTCTTCCAGAGAAAGTTTACGATGGGGTGGATACCCTCCCTGGAAAGTAAATAATTTTAGAGATTTATGCTCCTGGCACAAGGTTACATGTTCGAAACTATGAGGAACTTAACCGTAAATGTATAATTAAGATGACTACGACAACATATTTATGTATAAAATAAAAATTAGGTAAAGAAAGACTAACAAAGGAACCTTATACAAAGAATATTGCACAATTTGAATATTTCTACAAATATTTATCAAACAAACAACTCATATACGTACCGATCGACCCATGTCTCTCACTGCAATAATAACGAGTTCAAGAGATAAGACACGAAACGCTAGTCTGCCCGTGCCTCTTTTCCAACTTTTTCGTGCCCCTTCACTGCGCCAGCGTCTCTTGCAACCGACCAAGTACGTTTTGTAACGCTAGCGTGTAGCCCTTGTGCTAGAAACCAGTCATTTGAAGCAGACAAGAAGCGAACAGCGCACTCCAAGGTTTCCCGTCCGACTCACTCATACTGTCGCACATTTTGCCTAGGCCTAGCATTTTAATGAGCCAGTTTCTCGTCTCTATTCCGGTTTCGGTTGGATTCAGCTAGGATGCCTCCCCGCAGACGTCCTCCATCTCTGTAACTACGGTTATGTGAACATAGAAATGGAAGCTAGGGCTTCCCTGTCTCCAGAATCCGAACAAGGGGACCTGCAGCTAGGGTTTTCCCTGCGTCTTAGTTCGGAAAAAATGTGATGAATCGCGGTACACCAACCAACTTTTCAGTCTGCCTGATCGCTTTATATGCACCTTTCACTATCTGTATAATTCGCTCGATGGTAGATACTGGAAAATCTGACTGCGGCAATGGTACGTACTTTCACGTTTTCTCCACTTCTTTCGTTCTCAGTTCCTAGGGTGCATTGGGATACATTTGAAGCATATTTTCAAGAACTCATAGCACCCCATGATGCTAGTCATGCTAGCATATGCCAGGGAAGTGAAATTGGCTTGCGATCTTGCTGCAGGAATCAAGATACATATAAAGGTCGGATGCATAGTTATAACAACCAATATACGGAACTGCTGCTTGGGAGTTGGAGCCCCGCTCAGATTTGAACGATTTGCTTTTTTACGCGGACGTAGGCTGTGATGAATCAGCTCATACAGAGTGGGCTTAAGCTGTGGAGTTGTCTAGTTTCTTTGGCGTATTTGTGGACAGCTGACGATAGGAAACTAGGGCATAGAGAAGACCCCGCAATTTATAGTTTGGCTTGAGCAGAGACATGTGCGTCGTTTCCAGTCAGCATCGTAATAAATCTAATATTAAAGATGGTCATAGGGTAAATGTGAGGGCAGCGTGGAGTCTGCTGGCGCAGAACCTTGTAAGACAAAAGTTTCTAAATGCTGACCACATAAAACCATTCCGCCCCTCCGGGATCGAGTGAATAAATTTACAGCGATAATAAATACAGTGGAATCCCAATAATTCGTATTTCCGGTTAATTCCTAGAAATTTTCCGGCTCGAAGAGTTGATTTTCCTTATTTTGTACTAAGGGTTACATGTGCACGAGTGTTTCAGGACGAGTATTGGTGCCTTTTTCTGTTACAGATTTTCTTTGAAGATTTTCGTAAATAACAGTCGTACCGGACATCTAGACATTATTTCTGGCAGACTCCTTAAATAATAAATAGATAACATCGATATGGGCGCAATTTGGAAAAGTGGCGGAACGTTAAAAAGGAAAAGGTGGAAGAAAAACTAGCTATTCCTATAAATTAAAGTTAGCCATAACCGTGAAAAAGCACATCCATTACAAGGAAGAATGCAGAACAATTCCTTACATCGATGAAAAGATGGGAACGGGTTTGGTTCGCAAATAGTACAGCCGCTGGGCACAAGAACGTGCAAACATGAAAATTCAGCGGGATTTTTTAAAATTTGATAATTACACATGGAATATGTTGTAAATGGTACATATAAAAAAGTTTACCCTATTAAATATTGGAACATAAAAAAAAATTGGAAATTTCCTCAATCTCCATTTGATGTCTTAGAGTGGAAGAAATTTAAAGGACGGGTTTCGCCTGTTATAACTTTGCTAACTTATTAACATTTTCAGAAAATTTTCGACGCCTTTATTATGGCTTGCATCTTCGCAAATTTTTCTACCCCTAACTTTCCAAAATGCGGTAACATATGGTTGCGATTCACACCTTGGTGGTGGTCAAAGGGTAGTATAGGTCCCAGGGCGAAACGTGGATTGGTACCCACGATGGAGCATAAAACCTGGGAAATGCCTTCTGAACCAACATTGACAGCTCTACTACCAAACCCTATCTCCACCTCCACGTGGTGACGGCTGGGAGCTCTTTCTTAACGAAAAGCTGCAGACGGAGACGGATGAAGGCGAGTCTCCCGCGCCTAAAAACGGGACAAATCGTACCAACTGGTCCTCCAGGTTGGGGGTTGGGTAGGGCTGACAACCCTATACGGAAAAAAACTTGTTACGAAGCCACAACAGGAGCCTCGGACTGGACGGATTATACAATGACGAACCCGGCAACGACAACGGAATAACGATTTGCGCATTTTCGCATGGAACGTGCGCTCCCTGTACAGAGATGAAGCTGGTAAGCAGCTAGCCGATACCCTGTCCCAATATAGGGCTGACGTAACAGCGTCACAGGAGATTCGTTGGACAGGGACCGGTTTCCTGGAGAAGAGCCACTGCACCATATATTATAGTGGCCATCCAGTAAACCATGTGCTCGGAGTAGGTTTCTGAGTCAGCCAAAAAATGAAACCTGCTGTTATCGGCTTTGAAAACATAAGCGAACGGCTATGCACTCTGCCCTTGCGAGGCAAATTTAGAAATATAAGCCTCATTAACGTTCACGTTCCTACAGAGGAGACTGCGGAGTCGGAGAAGGATACCTTGTACGAGGCAGTAGAACGAACCCTCGAAGTCTGTCCCAGATATGATATTAAAATCATACTTGGGGATTTTAACAGCCAAGTCGGCGATACGTTGGCTCCCATAGCTTACACCAAAATACAAATGATAACGGACTGCGGATTATTCAATTAGCAGGGTCACACGAAATGGTTGTTGGAAGTACCTGGTTTGCGCGGAAAGCAGTCCACAAACACACGTGGGCCTCTCCAGACGGGACCACTTTCAACCAAATTGACCACGTGTTGATCGAACGCCGCCACCTCTCAGCCTTGATGAATGTCAGAACATATAGGGGGGCCAATATAGACTCGGATCACTATCTCGTTGGCATGGTGCTCCGAGCTCGAATAACAACACCACCCAGAATCCCCTCTGACAATCAGGTGAGAGTTAACACTGAAGCCATCCATAACACAGCCTTCCGCGACACCAATAAGAGGGAAATGGATGCCGTAATAACCGCAGTCAACAGAGGACCTGGAGATGAAGCATCAACTAATGATCTTCACAACCACCTGAAGAACGTTATCATAAATACGGCCACAAACATACTTGGCCCCAGCCGCAAAAGGAGTCGGAACGGCTGGTTTGACGATGAATGTAAACTAGCTACGGAACGGAAGAATGCCGCGTACCGAGTAATGTTGCATACTCAACGCGGGCACGCGCAGAGAGTTATCACGAACTCCGGCGAGCGGAGAAGCAACTTCATAGACGGAAAAAAGAATCCTGGGAGAACCAACAGGTCTGCGAACCTGAAAAGTACAGGAAGAAACCGCACCAGGCGCGGAAGGTTTGCCAACAAGTCAGCAGGATGAAGCCTTATACACCTCGATGCTCATCCTGCCAAGACAAAGAGGGAAATCTGATTTCCGACAGAATGGGCATATTGGAGCAATGTGTTGAGTACTTTGATGATCTACTGAACAACCAGAACATCGGCGAGTTGGAAGTCCCGCCAACTGAAGACGACTAAATACTGCCACCACCAAGTTTAGGAGAAACAGTGCGTGCAATTCATCGGCTAAAAAATCATAAGTCGCCAGGAGCCGATGGAATTACAGCCGAATTGGTTAAATATGGAGGCGACCAATTACACCAAGTGGTTCATCAACTTGTGCTCAAGGTATGGGACAGCAAATCAATGCCTGACAATTGGCAAAAAGGCATTATCTGTCTCATACATAAAAAGGGAGGTATCACACAGTGCAGGAATTCTAGAGGTAACACGTTGCTGAGTACCATCTATAAGATATTCTCCTCTATCTTGCTAGGCCGGATAGCCCCATACGCCCAAAACATCATTGGCACATACCAAATAGGCTTCACTCCAGGCAAATCAGCAGCAGATCAGATTTTCTCTGTGCCGCAAGCGATGGAAAATCTGTTGGAATATGGACAACAGTTGCACCATCTATTCATCGACTTTAAAGTCGCCTATGATAGCATAGCCAGGGTAAAACTATACACGGCCATGAGAGAATTCGTTATCCCGACGAACTTAATAAGACTGACTAAGCTGACCCTGACCAATGTGCGAGGCGAGATAAAAGCAGCAGGATCACTCTCAAGAATATTCGACATCAACAAAGGTTTACGACAAGGGGATGACCTATCATGCGTCCTCTTTAACCTGGCCATCGAGAAAGTGATCCGTGATGCTGATGTAAAGGCAACAGGTACGATCCTCTTAAATCTACCCAACTACTGCCCATGGGAAGAACCATCCGAGACGTACAAACTGCCTTTATCCAGATCGAGTAGGTGGCCCGAGATCTTGGGCTGCACATCAATGAAGGCAAGACAAAATATATGGTGGCAACGTCAGCACCGAAAACGAACCAACCAACAACATCGAACCGCGCTGGTCAACCACGAAGAAGAATAAGGATAGGAGAATACAATTTTGAGACCTAGGGGTCTAGGGTCGAAAATCGCAACCGATAACAGCTACGATCATGAAATCCGCGCACGATTGTTGTCAGCCAACAGAGCCTATTTCAGCTTACAAAAACTGTTCCGCTCGAAACGTCTCACCATAGGGTCAAAGCTCTTACTGTACAGGACTATGATCTTGCCAGTCTTCATGTATTCCTCGGAAACTTGGGTTCTTAGCAAGATAAATTGCGAACTCGTGGTCGCGTTCGAGAGAAGAATCCTCCGAAGAATTTTTGGCCCCCTACATGAGGATGGACGATTCCGTAGTCCAGACAATGACGAAATCTATGAGCGCTACAATGACCGTCCGGTTGTGGATAAAATCCGGCTCAATAGGTTACGGTGGGCGGGTCACTTAATCCGTATGGATGAAGATGATCCCACCCGGAAAGTCTATAAGGGCAATATCTATGGTAGAAAAAGAAGACGAGGCAGACCCTGTCTAAGACGGAGCGATGGCGTAGGCCAGGACGCCAGACAGCTTTTAGGGATATCGAATTGGCGGACCTCGGCGCAAAACCGGAATGTGTGGAGTTCTTATTAAGGCAGGCCTAGACCGGATACCGGTTGTTGCGCCGTTGATGATGATGATGGTGATTCACTCCTTGGTGGGGTATGGCGTGCCAACCACAACCGCAGGTTATCGTTCGTGTTCCAACACGAGTCTGAAAAGCTTTTCAGCTCCCCCTCTCGAGACGCTCGCACTTGCCCTCTACTTTTCTGCACCAAGTGCTCTTGGGGCGTTGGCGATCTTAAGAAAGTGGGTTCCACTTCATGGCGGAGCCGGTAATGTAATTGTCTTCCCTGGTTAGTGTATGACCTATCCACTGCAGCTTCTACCTTCTGATCATATCGCATACGGATGGCAGTCCTGTGCGCCGATCAAGTACTAGATTTATATTGTGTCTCAGGTCAGCGTAATCCGATGATACGGCGGAGACGAATACTTAGTGTTTTCAAGTGATAGTCATGGTTACTCCCATATAACAGCACAGAACAGTCTACACTTGAACTTGGTGTTGAGATAACTCCATTTCAAAATTTTTGGCAAAGCAGAGGAACCGGATTTAACGCTGCCTCGGGCAACATCCAGTTCAGTGCTACCGTCGGCAGAAACCATGCTTCCTAGATATATGCACTGATCGCAGCCTTTGATCCTCTGCCCAGTAATGCAGATACGAAAAACACGATGACCCATCAAATTGAGAACCTTGGTTTTGTTGGTTTTTATCTTCCATCTCACTCTACCTGCCTGTTTTCCCAAATCCAGAGCCATTTGGCCAAGGTCCATGAACTGGTTAGAGAGCAAACAAATGTCATCAGCGGAGTCGAAGAGTTTGAGGAAAGAATTGCCGTCGATTGAACTCCTCCACCTCCGGATAGGGCAGCACGAAAAACGTCACCAACAACAAGAAGAAATAAATTGGCAGGAAGAGCAGCGCCAAATGTCACTCTGTGAAAGGTTTTCGATTCCGAGTGGAAGCAGCAGATCTTCAGTAACTGGAGCATTTAGTAACCCTGCGGTGTGCACGCTTTATTTCGTTTGAGTGCGTTGATGGCCGAGATGGTTTCTCTGCTGCTTGGTGGAACAGTCCGTATTCGTGTGGCACGATGACTACCTATTCCATCCACAAGAAGAGGAATCTCACCGGATGTGATAAAGTTAAGAATCGTGGTGAAGTGTTCTTTCCACCTCTTTAGTTTTTCATCATCGTGGATAAAAAGTCGACCGATGACGTCCTTCACAGGATCATCGAAAGATTTGCGACCATATGCAAGTACTTTCGAGGCGTGGTATAGGCTTCTGAAATAATTGCGACCTGCGGCATGTTCCGCTTCCCCGCTCAGCATAATAGCAAACTCTCTTTTATCATGAGGTACAATACGCGGAAATTCGCGGGATTTCCATCGGCATCGGAGTTGGGGCGCGTCACGCCGGCCATCACTTGCAATGGTCAATAGAGCCATCAACCCCTTCTGTTCATCGATTCGCCCCTTGAGGACGTGGCTGACGTTTAGCGTAGCACTCGAGGCAGAGCATTTTTTATAGCGGTCCAATGCTCATCGATATTCTTAGGTGGTTTGGGCAGTGTATCAACCAAGCGAGAGTTGGATCATACAAGCGGCCGATACCGAACTTACGCTCCAGACTCCCAGCATCCTACCTCGCTTAGGCCAAAAATGTTCTCATTATAAGGTTGGAATTCCCGCAGGAGGTGGAGAAACCGAACATTCTCAGTACCCACGCTACCGTTGTCGCAGAGCCTGCGCATATTCCACAAACCAATGGAAGTCAGGATGGCTCAAGTGGTTAGAGCGCTAGGTTGTCGTAGCGGAAGCGGGGATTTGTTATCGTGACTGGATGTCGGACACCAGTCCACTCCCCTGCGAATGGGTACCTGAGTCAAATCAGGGTAATAATCTTAGGCGCGCGCAATGCTGACCACATTGCCGCCTACAGTGTACTGTAGTGTACCGATACGGTCTTCATTGAAGGGTTCTAACACACTTCAAGGCGATCATCGAATATCGATTATTGCACCCACTATTATTATTATAATGATAGTCCATTTTCGATAGTCAAAGGAAGTAGCCGTGAGGCTAATTCCTATTCCTGAGCCAGAACCAGGGGCTATGCTGCCAAATTCAATCTTTCTTAACGTAAAACGGAGAATGATATAAACCAGTCTGTCGACCTGTAGCAGTTGGCCTTCCAGGTTGGCGGTTGGGTAGGTCATGAAAAACCATCTGTTACAAAGCTACAGAAAAAATCTTATACCGGATTAATTAACATCGACGGACCTGGCAAAGGGCGATTTATGCATTTTCTGATGGAATGTGTACTCCCTGCACAGACCGAACTCAGCGGCTAGCCCTGTCCTAATATGGGGTTGGCATCACCACCGTACAGGAGATACACTTTCTGGAGAAGAACCACTATACCATACATATATGAAAGCGATCATCCAGTAAACAATGTGGCCGGAATTAGTAACCTAGTCAACCAAATAATGAATCTTACTGTGACTGACCATAAACGAGCACTATGCACTCCTCGCTTCCGAGGCACAATTCGAAATGTAAGCCTCATTAACGTTTATCTCCGTATAGATAAGACGGCATATGCCTGAAAATTTTAACAGCCTAGTATTGACGAAGAACGTAGTTTGTTTAAAAGTACAAATTTTAACGGACTGCGGATTATCCAACTGGCAGTGAAACACAAAATGGTTGTTGGAAGTACCTGGTTTGTGTGAAAAGAGACTCAAAAGCCAGTATGGGTCTCTCTCAACGGAACCATTTTCAACCGAATTGATCACGTGTTAAACGCACACCGCCACCTCTCAGCCTTGATGAATGTCAGAACATGTAGGGAGGTCAATTTCTGGCTTATTGGCCTGGTGCTCCCGCCGCCAATAATAATTCCACTTCAATTTTAATAACAGTTATAACGACAAAACAAACACGGTTGTTGGCAGCCAACAGGCCCTATTTCAGTTTATAAAAACTGTTCCGTCTCACCATAGGGCCAAAACCCTCACTGTACAAGACAATGCTCTTGTCAGTCCTCATGTATTTATTCCCCAGGGTTCTTAGCAAGAAAAATTGTGAATTCTTAGTCGGATTCGAGAGAAGAATCCTTCGAAGATTTTTTCCCCGCCCAAAATGAGCACGATTCCGTAGCCTATATGACGATGAAATTTATGAGCGATAGCACCACAGCAGTATAATAATACAATAATCGTTAACGCAACGATCCAATTGAATTAGGGCCTTAGAGCACTTCATTCATGAAAGTAAAGGTACACTACAGGATTGCAATACCCAATAGGAGGCAATGTGGTCAGCATTGCACTCGCCTCCGATAATTCCCCTGATTAGACTCAGGTACTCATTCACCGCTGAGTCGATTGATATCCGACACAAAATCACGATACAAATTCCACAGCCACCAGTGAGATTTGAACCGCGACCTTCCGTACAATAGCCTTGCGCTCTAACCACTGAGCTATCCACCACCGTATGGTCGTAGTAAAAATCCAACTAAATAAGCTGCGGCCGACGGATCCCTTAATTTGTATGGGCGAGGATGATCCAGTCCGGAAAGTCTGTAAGGACAATACCTATGTTAAAAAAGAAGACATGGTAGACCTTTGCACCCCTTGGGATGAGTCCTTCAGGGTTTTATGTGAGCACCTGTCAGGGAAAATAATCCCACGCTCTTCTTAAGACACGGATTGATTTCGTGACCACAATCAGAGCCCCGCTATGACAAGCAACAACGGTACCAGTCTATACCAAGTGCATGGCTTAGCATTCATACTGATGGATGCAAGACCTACCTAAATTTCTACCAAACTAAGGAGTACGGCGAGGCCTAAAGCTCTCTTCTCGCTTGATCATAACCACAACCCCCATGAAGCTCCCACTAGGGAGCCAACCGCAAACAATCGAGCTGTACTCATATACAACAGGAATTCTCTCGAAGTATGTGAGTCCAAGGGCTATCCCGGTTCTCAAGGTACCAGTATACCTCGAGTACGGTTTCGTGACCAATTGCCACTTCAGATGAGTCCCCGTGCAGACTCGGGTCTGATCGCCCTGATTAGGCCTTTGGAGCATTCACCTACTACATCACGCCTCCCGGTCTCTTGGTTTTGGTTCAGCGGAGAGGGTTGCCGCCCCGTCTTCTTCACCGTCACCTCTGAGCACCGCACCCCTGTGTTGACCTCTGCCAGAATTGTTTAACCCTGTTCGGCGGGAAGGCGAAGATTCTCCCCGTATACCGTCTCCGCGAGGCTAGCCGTGAACTCCTCTCGGTAGGCTGTGCGAAGGCAAAGGAGTACGAATTGCAAGGACTGTGAATACGACGGATCGTCCTGAGTCATTTAGGCAGCCTTCAACGTCCGGTGCCAACGTTCCAGCATACCATTCGACTACGAATGGTATGCAGTATCCCCATGCCCTTTTAAACCAATGAGTTTGCCTAACTCTGTGAAAAGAGTAGACTCGAATTGCATTCCCTGGTCCGAGATGTTACGTCTGGTACACCAAAACACGGAATCCACTCTCGACAGAGGGCCTCGACACATGATAATGTTAGACAGAGATATTGCCTCAGGCGGCCGCGTAAACCTGTCGATGATTGGGAGGCAATACTTTCGAGTCCCGCAAAGGGTCGATGATGTCGAGATGGATGGTGTGGAAGTGCTTGGTTGACCTAGGAAATACGCCTACTTGCTTTCGTATTATGTACGTGCTTATTGACCTTGCACTTCTATCTCGCGATGCGCTGTCTGGCCCAAGAGTTTTCGCCCTTCTTCATGGACGCCAGGAGTATTTTCAGGAGTTATCATCGTCCTGATGCCTGGATGCGCAAGATCATGTATTGCGTAGAATACTTCCTTGAGAAAATCGGCCGGAATGAATGGCCTGGGTCCTTTAATTGAAGTCTCGCAAAGTAGATGTATTTGGAATTTGCCTTCAGGCTCTGAAGCTCTGCGTTTTCCTTTTGAGCCTCGGCGATTGCTGTATAATCGACCACGGCGGGGACTGTAACCTCGGAGATTCGAAACAATGTGTCTGCAACAACATCGTCTTTTTCAGACACGTGTTGGATATCAAAAGTAAACTGGCTGATATAATTCAAGTGCCGATCGTAAGGTGGTAGTGGTCGGTGAGCATGGAGAACGGCCTGCCCTCAAAGGAAAACCGGAAGTATTTTATAGCGAGGTACGCAGCGAGTAGCTCACGACCGTAAACGTTATAGTTACGTTGAGATGGGTTGAATTGTTTTGAAAAGAAGTTCAACGGTTGCTAGATTTGATTCACCTGTTGATGAAAAGCGGCGCCTACCGTTGTATCTGAGGCATCGATGAACACAGCTAGAAGTGCATCTGGCTGGGGAAATGCCGGCAGTGTTGTATCAACAACCTGTTGTTTGAATGTCTTAAATGCATGCACGGCTTCACCATAAAACGCAACCTCGCGGGAGTCATTTTTGGGCTCAGACAAGTAGGCGTTCTAGATCGCTTGGTAATGAGCGGCCCTGGGCAAGAAACGACGATAGAAGTTTAACATGCCCAAGAACCTTCGCAGATCCTTCAACGTGGTTGGAAGAGGAAAGCTCTTAATCGTCTCAACCTTGTCTGGGTCAGGTTGGATACCGTCAAGGGCTATTAAGTGGCCGAGCAATTTTACCTGCTTCTAGAGGAATCTGCATTTTTCAACGTTTAGGACAAGTTTGGCCTCAAGGAAACGCCGAAAAATGCACTCGAGATGGTCCAAGTGCTCAGATTCTGAAGAAGAAGCGACCAAAATCTCACCCACATAAACGAAAAAAAAGTTGAAGTTTCGCAAGACAGAATGCATGAACTTCTGGAAAGTTTGCGCAGCACTCCACAAGCCGAAAGTCATCCTAGTGAACTCGAAGGGTCCGAAAGGTGTACGACAAGGATTTTGCGCTACGCCTTGACTCAATCCAAGGTCGTAAAAACACGACAGTAGGTAAGCAAGTGCGCAAAATTATGGATAAGTGGGATAGGGTATCGGTCTGGAACCGTCCGAGAATTCAGACGCCTATAGCCTATGCATAGCCACCAGTCTCCGTTTGGTTTAGGGACCAAATAAAGTTGAGTGGACCAACAGCTATTGGATGGTCTGCAGATACCCTGCTTTATTAAGTCGCCAAACTCTTTCTTCGCAACAACCTGCTTCTGGGGTGAAAGTGGACGCATCTTTGAGAAGATTGGAGAGCCGGTAGTGTTGATGTGGGGCTGCACATGGAGCTTAACCGGCTGGTAGAAACTACTCTTCGTAGTAATGTTGCGGTACTTTCCGAGGATTGCGCGATTGCGGTGGCCGGCAACGTCCTCGCAAATAATCGAAAGAATGTCATCTTTGCAGATAGAAATTTCCCCTGACATATGTAAAGAGGTTGCGGGGTCTATCAAGGCCTTGCTCTGTAGATGCACCAACAGCGCATAGCGACAGAGGAAGTTTGTGCCTAATATTGGGATGCTAATGTCTGCCAGAACGAAACGCCACGAAAACGATCGGCGGTACAAGGGTGGTCGGACGGGGTTCAGGGAGAACCGACACCTAAGCGTCCGTGTCAATTAGGAAGCAGCGTCTGCTCAGAGGGTCGAAGATTGTAAGGCGACGTGGTACTGCGCTTCGGGTAGCTCTCGCCGTGGCACCCAATCAGCCAAGTTTTTTGTTTCTTTAAACGTGCATTTGGTGGTACATTTAGTCGCTTGAGCTCTGTATTTACGATAGCACCAGCAAATCGTCGAACCCGATGATGGTCCCGAAGTGTGACTACCCGAACTCCCATCTCGGAAAGCAGACTTCGGCCGTGATTGCGATCGAGATCGACTTTCTGAAAGCAAAGTACCAACCATCGCTGCGGGCTTGGTGATCGCGTCGGTCAGTGCTATCAGTGTGGACTTGATCTACCTCCCGAGTCGTGTCCCGGGAAACCTCTACGACCATGGGGCGCACGTACATTTCGGGCGATACTATATAGAAAGAGAGGGTTCAAAATGCACAAAGAGCCTTAATTTTCTTTTCCTTCAGCCTTTGTTTCGTCCACAAGCGAGGTCGGCTCACCGTGATCGGTTTCGCCATTAAGATTTAGAATGTTAAACAAGTTCATTAAACCATACCATTAGAATTAGAATGGTTTATTCCAATTTTTATTGCGAAAGTTCTCTTAACATTTGTCTCGTTAATATCTATTCATTTGTATCTTTCAATATAGTATCTACAACTTTCATTTTCAGTTTACATAGCAATAATTTTTTTTTTTGTTGTTTAAAGTAAATCTGGAATACATTTTCAAGAAAAAATTCCCACAATCTGATCCCTTGGGAATTAAAGGGATTGTGCGCGATAAAACAACCACCAATTGTTGATAGGTGAATTCAAGGGGGAAATCATGTCAACACGGTTAGGAAAAAAGCTGATGCACACGTGTTTCAAAATTCAAAGTGAAATTACCCCTGGTGAGAATCGAGGCGCACATGTATGATCCCTTTGGATATTCATATCTAAAGAGTACGCGATTATGAGAACGGAACTTTGTACATTGCGTCAAGGATTCGCGTCGTCCTTTGGCATCTGCTAATAGAGCGCACATTGCTCCTCGTCTGCCGAACATGCACATGTGGGTCATTCCCAGATTCGGAGCAGACGTTACACCGGTCCTTTGATACTTTGATCCTAACTCAGTTGCAGATGTCAATATTATAAGATTGTCACAAACTCGACCAAATTGAACAGAGTTTGTGTTTTTTGTCAACAATTTCTCACAATGACGACATTGTTGCTCAAATGTAATCAGTAAATTCTTTGGTAATGTAACAATGGTTTTAAGAAAAAGGGGTTTCTTTGAGTAATAGGGAAAGTAAAAGAACTTTAACTTGCTGAAGTCTGATACGAATGGATATAATAGTACCATTATTTTATTCAGTATGTTTTCAATAAGGTTCGAGTTTTCATTCTTAAGGTTTTATAAAATAACCACAGCGGATGCGGCTAATCTGTAATGAACTTTTTTGTAGTAATTAACGTCAGTCCCACCTAGTAGCTTCTTACTTACTTACTTACTTTTCATATCACGCTTTTCCTATGACCCTCGATGGAAGTTGTGAACCGTGGAATGCTCAAAGGTTAAAATTAATTGACTCTACACCTGTTGATCACATATGTTTTATTTGAAAATTTTCCATTCTGTCATGACATTTAGCAGGAATAGGAAAACTTGAAAATGCCAGGCATGCGGGAGTGCTATCGTGCAAAACAGCATATTAATATCATAGTTACCAAATTCAACAAATTCATTCTGATGAACTTTTGGCTGCTCACTCACTATTCTACAGTTTATGATGATATACATTTTAATGGTGGATAATACCACTTGTTTCAGGAAAATTAGTCCATGACATGGCCACTCTATCTTTTGTCACATAGCTTGACCTTAAAAGGTTTCTTTTGTTTTATTTAAATTTCAATATGCATTACTGTAACGGTACTTTAAACTTCCAAACCTGAAAAGTTGATAAAAGTTACCGCATTATGTTAACTAAACACTGAAGTACCATATTTGAGTGAATTTTCTCCATTTGATGCGTAATATTCTTAAATTTTCCATAATCGAGTCCATCATTTTTAGATGTAATTTGAAAGCTAACGTAAGGAGGCAGCTTTTATCAACTTTGCAACTTTGTGAGTTAAACGTACCGTTACAATAATGCATATTGAAATTTGAATAAAAAAGTTATTTTTGAAATTTCTTTAAAATTCAAACAGTTATATCTTTGAGGGGATGATGACTGTCGGAATTGAAAAAATATTTACTTTTAAATGGAATCAAATCTGGGATTAAATGATTGAGTGAATGCAAATTGTGATTTTTTTGAGAAGATCAAGCTTTTTGACACTATTCACGAAAAACGCTATTACTCTGTAACGGTAAAAGATAGAGTGGCTATTTCATGGACTAATTTTTGTACAGTTTCACTCAAGGAAGGTATGGTCGCTTTAATACGAGCATATAGATAGCATTCGGCGCACTTCTGATGTTGTCAGTTGTGAACTGTGGTCAGTCTTTCGCTTATGTACGTTGGGTTGGAATTTGGACTTTTTAAGGTCTTGCATAAAACAAAACCTTATTACATTCTTTATAAGAAAATAGATATTTTCAAAAGGCATTAGTCTTGTGTGAGACTTTTAGTCAGTGGAGCTGAAGAGTTAACGGCGTAGAATTGGTTCATCCCCGAGATATTTGCGACCACAAACAGTAATATGTCCTCAAGGTGTCCTTCGAAATCAGGATGTTTGGTTCATCATTGCACATGACTTTTTAAAGCAGTCGGCCAAGTTTTGAGCCCCTGGGTATGTGCCATGCCAGAGTATTCTTCCTTCTTCTTCTTCTAGCAGCCAACGACAATTGCAGCTGAGAGCACAAGTCGTGGTCAGAAACTTCCGTGCAGAGCCAAGTTCAATGCATTTCTCACTTTCCCAGCTACCTACTACGCAATATTCGTTGGTACTATCCCTTTTGCGAATTACATTCCTGCTTAAGTCAGTAGCGGCTAACGGCTAACGTGGATTCATGGAATATACAATCATCATCATCATCATCAACGGCGCAACAACCGGTATCCGGTCTAGGCCTGCCTTAATAAGGAACTCCAGACATCCCGGTTTTGCGCCGAGGTCCACCAACTCGATATCCCTAAAAGCTGTCTGGCGTCCTGGCCATCGCTCCATCTTAGGCAGGGTCTGCCTCGTCTTCTTTTTCTACCATAGATATTGTCCTTATAGACTTTCCGGGTGGGATCATCTTCATCCATACGGATTAAGTGACCCGGCCACCGTAACCTATTGAGCCGGATTTTATCCACAACCGGACGGTCGTGGTATCGCTCATAGATTTCGTCATTGTGTAGGCTACGGAATCGTCCATCCTCATGTAGGGGGCCAAAAATTTTTCGGAGGATTCTTCTCTCGAACGCGGCCACGAGTTCGCAATTTTTCTTGCTAAGAACCCAAGTTTCCGAGGAATACATGAGGACTGGCAAGATCATATTCCTGTACAGTAAGAGCTTTGACCCTATGGTGAGACGTTTCGAGCGGAACAGTCTTTGTAAGCTGAAATAGGCTCAGTTGGCTGACAACAACCGTGCGCGGATTTCATTATCGTAGTTGTTATCGGTTGTGATTTTCGACCCTAGATAGGAGAAATTGTCAACGGTCTCAAAGTTGTATTCTCCTATTCTTATTCTTGTTCGTGTTTGTGTTTGACCAGTGCGGTTTGATGTTGTTGGTTGATTCGTCTTCGGTGCTGACGTTGCCACCATATATTTTGTCTTGCCTTCATTGATGTGCAGCCCAAGATCTCGCGCCGCCTGCTCGATCTGGATGAAGGCAGTTTGTACGTCTCGGGTGGTTCTTCCCATGATGTCGATATCGTCAGCATAGGCCAGTAGTTGGGTGGACTTGAAGAGGATCGTACCTCTTGCATTCACCTCAGCATCACGGATCACTTTCTCGAGGGCCAGGTTAAAGAGGACGCATGATAGCGCATCCCCTTGTCGTAAAAAAAAAAAATATACAATGCCGATCTGAAAAGGAAGTCAGGGTACTGAGTACACCAATCGCCACAAAAGACCTCATTATGTAGTTCCAACTGGCCGAGTTGAACGCATTAAAGAGTAATCACTGCATAATACTTGACAGTGTCACTCCTTCCATACATCGCATTTTCAGCTGAGATACCAGTTCTATTGCGTCGACGGTAGATCTGGCCGTACGGAAGGCGAATTGTCGGCCTGCCTTTGTAAGCCTTTGAGACTTTCGATCCAGCATTTTCCCCATTGTGTCCAATAGACATATGCAAGTCTGTAGGAAAATGGTTCAGGCTTACTCTGTTTTGGTAACAACACTAACCTTTGTCTTTTCCATATCTATGGAAAGATCCCATTCTCTAAGCATGCTTCAAACAACTTTATAAATATGTCTGCGCTTGACTTATCAGCTATCTTAAAGACTTTGTTTGGTATACCATCGAAGTCCGATGCTTTCTAGTCTTCTAGTCTACCGCAAATCTCATGGACTTCTTTCGTCGCTACTGGGAGTATTACATCATCATCAACGGCGCAACAACCGGTATCCGGTCTAGGCCTGCCTTAATAAGGAACTCCAGACATCCCGGTTTTGCGCTGAGGTCCACCAATTCGATATCCCAAAAGCTGTCTGGCGTCCTGGCCCACGCCATCGCTCCATCTTAGGCAGGGTCTGCCTCGTCTTCTTTTTCTACCATAGATATTGCCCTTATAGACTTTTCGGGTGGGATCATCTTCATCCATACGGATTAAGTGACCCGGCCACCGTAACCTATTGAGCCGGATTTTATCGGGAGTATTACAGCCGCATCTAAATGTGCCTGCAAACTGTAATCGCCAGTGCTCTCCTGAGGAAACAAATGCTGAACAATTTTCAGTAAAAGATCGGGTCATGCGATTTGCGGCACTACCTGACCTTTGAATCTCTCCAATACAACCTTGTAGGCGCTTCCCCATGGGCTTATATCCGTCGCTGCGGAGATTTACTTGAAGCCGTCAATCTTGCTTCGCTGTACAGCTAACTCTAGCTTTCTTCGACCTTTCCTTGTAAGCACGCTGGTAGATTCTACTCATTGGTGTCTGGGCCACTCGCTTGGCCCGATGACAGGCCGTGTCGACTTCGCGGACAGGCTTGGCAAAAGTTAAAGCACAGTTCAATGGATCGGCATCAATGGCGCATAGTTGGGTTACCCCCCATGGATTATTTAGTGGATAATTGTAGCCATGTAACACACAGGCCATAATCTCTGCGGGAACTGTATTAAGTCCTAGTTGCGCGCCTAATTTATGCTTTTTTGACATGTCAATATTTGTCGAATATTTAGTGGCGTCCAGTATGGTTCCCAAAGAGGCTACCAACTTGTCCTCATCTTCCGTCTAAGGTACTGATTCCGATCTTCAATTCCAATAAAGTGCGCTTTGCCCATCCTATGTCAGCAGGAAATGGATGCATCTGAATGATTGATCTTGGATGCATTTACTTATTTGCTCCTTACTTCCTAGGAGAGCAAACATGGATCAATTGCGGAAAAAGTTGTGCGTGTTTGCTTTCACGTTGCTTCCTATAGAGGAAGCATCATCCGCTCGGTGATTTCATGAACCATTACATTAATCCGCAATGTGTCTTTAAGGAAGTTCTGCCTTTGCTTCCCGCTGGGATGTAGGAAGCCATAAATAGCTGTGGCACCTATTGTTATGAGAGATGCTGCACGTGCTCGAAGCAAATCGCAGCTATGCACTCGCAACCACCAATGCATTGCGTCACATACACGGCTCTAACACCAGCCCTTATGCGGGGAATTTTTGTCGCACAACTTCTATGGGGTCGAAAATATGCAATGATCTCCATAAGATTTCAAAGAATGCGCTGGGTGGTGTCCCGAACTGCGAAACATTTCAGCAACGTGGCCAGGATTCAATTACGTGTGGCACTGGCAGATGGCAATTCAACTAACAGGAAAACTAGCGTTGAAGCCAGGCTGACGAAGATGGTTATCGAGCATCTCCTGGACGCCGAGGGGGAAGACACGTGATCCATAACTGCCCCGATTCCTCTCAGAGGGTCCGTGGTTCCACCTGATAGCTTGCGAGGACTAATTCTTCAAAGTCTTTCTCGACTCGGACGTCGCTAAGAGCAACGACACCTGGGAGAGTGCAAAGCTTAAAATCATCCCCTATGACGATATTCCTTGGAGACCGGTTGTTCGCATTAGGTTTTTGAAGATCCTCATGGATAAGGACATGATCGTTCAATCCCCGCGCCATGAAAACCTCAGGATTCCCATGGACGACTGGGTGGTTATAAAGGAAGAGGAACCTCCGGCGAACAGCCAACCTTGCCTGCTCCGCATAAACCAAGAATATGTGGAGCCGCTGGAAAAGGTTCTGATTCATCATCATCATCAACCGCTCAATAACCGATATTTGGTCTACTATCCATACGGAATAATGATCTGATCACCGCACCCAACTGAGCCGGATTTTATCCACAACAAGACGGTCGTGGTATCGCTCACAAATTTCGTCGTTCTGTAGGCTGCGGAATCGTCCATTCTCATCTGGCCCCCTAGATCCTTCTCCGGAAGATTCTTCTCTCGAACGCAGGGCAGTAAGACCCTGTGCTGAGACGTTTCGAGCAAAACGATTTTTGTAATCTGAAATAGGCTCTGTTGACAGATAACAACCGCACGCGGGTTTTATCGTCATAGCTGTTATCTGTTGTGATTTTTGACCCTAGATAGAAGAAATTTTCAATGGTCTCAAAGTTGTAGTCTCTTATCTTTATTGTTTTCGGTGTCATTTACCACCATGTACTTCGTCTTGCCTTCATTTATCTGCAGCCCGAGATCTTGCCCCGCCTGCTCAATCTGGATGAAGGTAGACTGTACATCTCGGGTTGTTTTTCCTATAATGTCAAATCGTCAGTATAAGCCAGCAGTTGGGTGGACTTGAGGAGGATGGTGCCTCTCGCATTCACATCTACATCGCGGATCACTTTCTCTCTCTCCGTTACACCCTGTATTTTTCGAGTTCACAGAGCTGTTGGTTCTTACACGCTTCTTTTTTCCGTGTGTGAAGTTTCTTTTCTGCTCGAAGAAGTTTATGATAAGTCAAATAACAAATTCTATAATTAGTTTTGCTTGATTGAAATTCTTATGTCAACTCAATTTTCAACTTGAATTATTATTTTTTACATTTCAAAAATCAAGGCCTACTCCGCCACGGAGAACACCGGTGGTGGCATCCGTCAGTCGAATTAACAACATTCGAAAGAAATTTCGAATGTCGTTAATCTTGCTGCGCCACACATTCATCGTAGAAGCAGTCGTTCCGACTTTTCTTGCGGCTGGGGCCAAATACCTATATTTGTGGCCGTATCAATGATAACGCTCTTCAGGTGATTGTGAAGATCATTTATTAATGCTTCATCTCCAGGACATCTATTAGCTGCGGTTATCCATTTCCCCCTTATAGGTGGTACGGAGGGCTGTGTTTTGAAGGGCTTCAGCATTCACTCTCATCTGATTATCAGAGGGGACTCTAGGCGGTGTTGTAATTCGAGCTCGGGCCACTATGCCAACTAGATAGTCATCCGAGTGTATAGTGGTCCCCCTATATGTTCTGACATTCATCAAAGTTGAGAGGTGACGCGTTTGATCAGCACGAGGTCAATTTGGTCGGAAGTGGTCCCGTCTGGAGAGGCGCGCTAACCAGGTACTTCCAACAACCATTTCGTGCGATAATGCTAACTGAATAATCCGCAGTCCGTAATCATTGGTATCATAATGTAGCTAAGGGAGTTAACGTATCGCCTGAATACGCTTTCGCTCCTAATTGATAGACCAGTACTACGAAATAGTTTTGTACTGATGAAAGGAGTAAGTTGTTCCGAAATATATATCTAGACTCTAAAATAAAAATTGTAGTTTGGAGTAAGCTATTGGTCTATCAATTTTAGGTTTGACTATAAATAGAAGACAATATCTAACCTCCTTTGCTCATATTTCCAAAGCCGATAACAGCAGGTTTCATTTTCTGACTGACTAAGAAACCTACTCCGAATACACGATTTACTGGATGGCCACTATTATATATGGTGTAGTGGCTCTTCCCCAGGAAACCGACCCCTGCCCAGTGCATCGCCTCGCTGCTGAACAGCTCTCGGTCTGTACAGGGAGCGCACATTCCTTGATAAAACCGGTTCGAAGTCAGGAGCGCAAAGGTGAAAGTGCTCCGCTCCCAAAGCCGGACGATGACCTGGATCCAGACGACGCCGCCAATGAGATGTTGGAGGAGATGAGGATCCAATGGAGACAAGCAGATCATACTGAGGGTCGTGCAGATAAATCTGTGGCACTCGAAATGCGCCTCGGCTAATCTGCATGTCTTTATGGTCGAGGAAGACATCGATATCAAGCTAGAATAGGGGTCCTGGTTCGGAGGCGATAGAATCATTAAAGGACTCTATTTCATCGGCTTATATGGCTCAGGAATGATCATTACCGCCAGAAGAATTATAACACTTGACGACAACCAGTAAAGGAGGCAGCCTGTTGATAGTCGCCGACGCCAAGAGGCGGTCTTGATTGGGCTATTATTAGAATAACACAAGCGCAAGGCTCAGTAAGATCCTGTCCAAAGAACATAGGAGCCCGTCTCTTTGGAATACGTACCTTGTCCACGAATGATTTTCATATCGAAACGGGCAAGGATGGTGATGAGTCCACGAAAGACTTTTGACCAATCAGCTTCACCTGTTTCGTGTTGAAGACCCTAGAGTGCGTCCCAGCACGCCTATTTTAAAGGCAAATCCACAGAAACCGTTGTTCATGAGGTAATTTGTGCGGTAACAGGGTCACTGCAATACAAGCAGTATACTCTAGTTGCCTTTCTGGATACAGAGGGAGTATTCAACAATGCTAGTACCAACGCCATTAAGGAAGCCTTAACCAGCATGGGAATGGAGGGATATAGTACGCATTGGATAATATCTATACTAAGAACCAGGATAATCCAGTTGGATCTGGGAGGCAGCCACTTGACCAGAGCTGTGAAAAGGGCCACATCCCAGGGTGATGGCATTTCTTCGGTGCCCTGATTAAAAGTGGTGGACAAGATTTCACGAATATTGGCCATGAGCGGGGTGAAGGTAGTGGCGTATGAAGACGAATTGTTGACATTGGTGATGTTTCCCTCCATTATGAGTGATAATGTGGAAGAAGCATTGGGAAGGGTGTGCCTGGGGGCCGCAAGATACGGACTCGGCATGAACCCATCCAAAATGGAGCTGATGCTATTCACCACCAAGTCAAGGGTATCCGAATTCCACCTCCCGCGGCTGGATGAAGAAAGACTGGTTCTTTCCTTCAATGTAAAGTATCGAGGTGCAATCCTAGATCCGAAGCTAAATTGGAGATTGAACACAGAACTGAGGGGTAAGAAGGCCTGAATATGTAGCCTTCTATGCCTGCACACCTTTACAAAGGAATGGAGTCTCCCACCTAGAATGGTTCTCTCCGTATGGCTATATTGTATAGTAGGGGCTTTGAACAAAACGTGCAATAGAAAGAAGTTTAGTAGGATTCAAAGATGCACTTGTGCAGGTGCTACCGGAACTCTGTAGTCCTGTCCGGTAGATGCTTTCAATGTTCTCCTGCACCTCCTCCCCCAAGACCTCAACATCAAATACGTTCAGAATACGTGAGTCAGGATGCTGGGCAGCGAAGCGACGTAATACCTCGGGAAATCTGGGCATTCATCGCGGACTATGTCACATGCAAGCTGAAATTAAGGGGAAGCTTTGCTCTAGACTTTTCAACCAGGGCAGAGTGGAAGATCGGCGGCGTCTTGCAAGTCTATGTCACAATGTTCTTGACCGGCCGATAACAGATTGTTTAAGGAATCAGTGCGGGAGCTATTTCAAATGCACATTGTGTATCTGTGTCGTATGGTCTTCAAAGTTTTGCCAGTGTATTTCATGCGGAATTACTGGGGATACCGGAAGCCTGTCGATGGCTGGTGCATCATCCAAGCCACAAGCGCAATGTAGTCATTCTGACCGGTAGCAAAGCGGCCGTTAAGGCCTTGCACTCAGCGATGACATCCTCCAGGCTGGTAGAGCAGTGCAGAAACGCGATGAACCATCTGGGCGGCACGCTCAAGCTCACCCTCCTCTAGGTTCCGGTCATAGGAATATAGAGGGGAATGAGAGGGCTTGCGGGCTGGCTAGGCGGGGCTCTTTTCTTGGCAATCTTTTGGAACGTACAATCTGTATCCCGCTGGCGACTGTCAAGAGTGGAATCTGCTCGCACTACTTAGCAATCACGGACCTCAGTTGGCGAAGGCTCAAGACCTGTGCCAAGAGCCCAGATTACCGCGGTCTGCACGTGGCACTGGCGTATATGGACCATGTCGCCAGACTCGGCATACCCTACAATTCGAATTTCCGAAGCTACGGAGAAGAAGGAGAAACTCTCAGACATTTCCTTTGTGATTGCCCAGCTATAGCGTGGGTTAAACTACAGAAACTAGGTCAATCATTCTATGACTACCTCAAAGAGATCTTTGGCTAAACTCAGCCTCGTTGCTCTTATAACAGCAGTTATTATGTCAGGAGTTTATGGCTTAAAAACGGCGTACCACAGCGCTATTTGACTGTTTGGAGTGGCCACTAATACCTACCTACCTTAATGTACACCATCTACCAGTATAGACACATCTGTTTTTATTCATTTAACGTCTTTGATTTAATTCTAACATAAATACAGTTATTCAAGAATAGATAAATACGTATTATTGTAGCCATAGATTTCAATAATAAATGACCACGTGGTTAGTAATTCCTTAAAGGTAATTGTTATTTCTTTTTCTCCAGTGAGGTCAGTATTAAAAGGTGGAGTCGTAACGGCTACATTTCTGCAAAATAAAATAAGTCTAGATCAAGACTTAATCAGGTTTGGTGCTTCAGCTCAGATATTTTTAGGTAAGTTCGGCAAAATACTCAAAAATAATTAAAATCTTCTGCACAATTGCCAATATCAAAAGGTCCCCAGAGGAACAGTTCTAGACCATATCCACACTCTGCAGTTACCGGTAATTGGTGTCGGCAATTGGTGAGTACAATTTCGAAGTAGCTGTTTGACGCAAGCAACGATCCCGCCTCCGTCTAGGGCTATTGTCGCAAAGGCGGTTGCCGCTCCAATCTCATGATATATTTCATTCAAACTACTAAAAAATATTCGCAAAGTCAAGCCGCTACTCTATTCTACCGACAAATTAAAATTAACTGGGTTATCTCAGTGTTACTTAATGGACAGCGCGCTTCGGCAAACAGACAGCCCATTTCCATTAATTTTTAGATGCTACGTCTTTTTACAGAATGGCGCCCAATGTGGGACAGAAACAAAAGTATCTTCGATTTGGGAAAATGTCGAAAAAGCGCCCAACAAGGGAGAGCTATAGCAACTATGGTGAAAAAAGCAAAAACCATGATAGAACAGACACAGCTTCGTACAACTGTGGCCGCATATACGCCAAGATGTAGAAAAAATAGCGTTGTTCAGTGGTGCTAAACGTTGAGCGATTCGATGTGCTCCCTTTGACATTCAGTTGCCCTAAAAGCACACCCTTCTATGACGACAGTGCAAGGGAAACAACATGTTGAATACAAATTAAGCGTATATTTCTAGCCATATGATACATATGCCAACAATTCAATTCATATAAATGTAAATGTAAAAATAAAGATATCAATTAAAAGTAAATCCTCAATCCGGTTTCCTATTGGGGGTCGTCTTTCATCTTGTCCTGGAACAGAATTTCTAATTGGTTGATGAGCCCCACGGCCCGGACATCCTCCTTCAACAGGGCGAACTGCTCCAAAGGTCCCAATGCATTCAACGCTTCCCGGTAACTCTGGATTGGCTTTGCTTCCCGCTCGACTACTTGCTCGATGTGGGACTGGCTGACACTGTTATCGACAGCATCATTGGAATCGTCATTATCGATGCTTATGGTTGCATATTGTTCGTCGGAATCGGATCCATTGTACGATACATAGCCGCTGTGGCTGTTCGAAGACTCCCCGAAGATGTCCACCGGCTCGGTGCTGGCGACGTCCATATCGTCGTCTGCATTGCCGTTGCAGATAAGCTTCCCAAGCTCCTGGGCCACGTTGCTGTTCCCGTAGCACCGGACGGTGAGGTCCTTGAATTCGTCATCGTCGAGCTGAACGTAATTGGGGATGACCGACTCTCCGTGAATTGCCCGCAAGTCATTCAATATTTCAGTCAGGTCTAAGCTCTGCTGATTGACTCCCACCTGGGAATGCCAGTCGTCCCAGCTCGTGAGCCCGTCCAACTTGTATTTGATCTTGAACCGCGAGTACCATTTGGGATTGGGCTTAAACAGGCGGTACTGCAGGATTTTGGCTATTTCCGAGGCCGTTGATTTTACCATCTCGTCGGTGAGCGTGAACTCGTAGTGGCTGCAGCGCAGAATCCACTCGAACAGAATCAAGCCCAGTGCGTTCAGCACTTTACAACGCGGTCTCCGCGTCCGAGTCGGGTCTTTCGTGGCCAGCCAGTCCGCTAGATACTCGTCTTTGTGCTTGAGTATGTGGTGGACTTGGCCTCGGTGGCAATTGAACATTTTCGCCAAACCCGTTGTTTGCTGAGTCCGCAAGTACTCGCGGATGATGTTGACTTTTTCAATTAGCGTCAGGACTCTCGACTGCAATGAGAGGATGTGGAAATATAAGAAATTGAATGCAAATTAGCAGCGAAAGCGAGGATCTAGCGCAACTCACCTTCCCCATGATGTCGTCTACGTAGCGAAGCGAAGCAAACTGGTGGAATTTCGGTTTCGACGGCAGCCTGGTGCCTCTCTCGTATTTCTACATGAGCGGCTGCGAGTGGTGTTGTTTCCGTTGAATCGCCCTGAGCCCCTGGCCCCGCACCGGCTCAACTGGCTGTAGTCGCTCGCAAAGATAGAGGCTGCTTTGCCCGACCACGAGTGAATCAACACATAGGCGGGCGTTGAAACACGTCGACATATACAAGTTTGCCCGTACAAATGAGCGGCGGCGCTGTTGCCACTGTACCGGTTTTCCAACCAGGCCGTCGAACCTCGAGTCCGCTGTAGTTGAAAAGTGCAAAGCCTTGGATGTGCTGTTCGCAGAGCCCCCGGGGTTTCTTTCGGGCTCCGAATGCGGGGCTGAAATTAGTCTGTGTGTTTTCATTCCAGGCTTTCTCGACATGGCAGACATTTGTGCTGTTCGGGTTTCCCATCACCGCTACGGTATTGATGGACCTGGGTATGCACACGACACAGCTGATGAGACTTCAAGCAACAGATTGGGCAAAGCGAGTCGTAGATAACAGAACGAGCGTTCAGATACGTACAAGTTGTGCATTCATTTCACAACTCACTATATTGGGTCTACGGAGGCAGACGGCTGTGCTGGCGATGATAAGCCCGTTTGAACGCTGGCCGTCGATCCATTCATTCTGGTTGTACTTAAATGGACGCCCAAGTGAATCATGGTAAATCCGTTGTGAGCTCTCTCGATGTTTTTTGAGGTTTTCGTTTTTATGTGGGCGAGTATAAATTGGATGATCTGGCGACAATGCTACACACAAATGTACTTTTCACCGTACATCAGTCGTCACTTATGACGAAGACTTTGTTATTTAGGAAAAAAACGTTTAACAGTCGATTCGTTATGTTGGAACACTATCTTGGACTTTAGAAATTCTGGCATAATCGAGGTAAGTGTTTTAGGTTCAACAATGTCATTTAAATATTCTTAAAGGTGTCAGATATCAGCCGCAGCAACAACAAATAGATTTCACGATGGCCAGTATAACTCGTATACTCTAGATTCCAGATAGGGTAGTATAATGCTGAATATAGGTATGTAGATGCGTTGATATGTTGCTCTCGAGTTATCATAGGAAGAACAGATACTGGCCGCGAGGCAAAATGTGGACCCGAATCAGATTAGGTAATCAATGAAAGTGAACCATTTTAAATTTAATTAGTCGTTACAGTCGACTAAGAGAGATCGGAATGCAAGTAAGCAAAAACAACAACTTTTTTTTCGCAAAAACAACAATTTTTATTTCTTATAATGCGTGAATATAAACTTATGGCTAACTTAGGGACTACCTTAACAGTTAAACTTAATCTAAGGTATTACATACACACATACATACACATACACACTCGTTAAGCATATATTAAAAAAAGGGGGGGGGGGTAAAAAGGACTGGGATAGGATGGGTGAGGTGCGGGGGAAGGATGGTAATTAAAAGCTGGGAGGGGTGCTAATGATGGGAAGGTTTAAAAAATTGGGAGTCGGAGAAGTTGCCGGTGTAGAAGACTACTCTGCCTAGGGAATCGAACAGACGGTTCTGTGACTGGAGGGAAAGGAGGATCTGGGGAAACAGATGAGTCCGGAGAAGGTTATCTTCCACGATCTCAATCTGCATGGCATTGGCGACAAGAGGATTGGGATGGGATTGGCACTTGGTCAGGAAGTTGAGGGCAAGACGGGCAAGGAAGGCATCGATGCGTGGGGTTTGGCAGGATTCATAGAGGATCTGGTTGGATATGTACTTGGAGCGGTCCTCGTTCTTGAAGATGTTGGCGCAGTGGCGAAGGATCCTGCGCTCTCTGAGGCGGAGTCGCTCCATTTGGGATGGGGAGCAATCGGACCAGAAGATGAAGCCGAAGATGAGGAGTGGGCGGATGAGCTGTTTATAGGAAAACAGCTTAACCTTTTTGGGAGTTGGGATGTTGTATTTAAGGATAGGATACAGGGACCGGAGAGTACGAGTTGCACGGCCTAGTGCCCTCGTTATGTGTGGTACGTGGGAGAGGCGGGAGTTCATTGTCACCCCGAGGTAGGTGACTTCTTTAACAGTGAGAATGGGCTGGTCGTGGATTGTGAGTGATAGTGATCTGGTGTCACTCCACATCTTCGGAGTCATCCTCATGTCTCCATAGAAGACGATGGTCTCACACTTGTCGGGATTTAGGGAAAGTTTCCAACGGGTGAAATAGTGGTAAAGTTCGTCCAAATAAGCATTCAGACGCGCTTCACCACGGGAGATGTCTTTCGTGGTCGTATATATGATTAGGTCATCCGCGTATTGGAGGATCTGGATGGGACACGGGTGTGGAGGTGGTTTAGGGATGTCTGCGGTGAACAGGGAGAAAAGGGTTGCAGACAGTACTGAACCCTGGGGAATGCCGGCGGGGCAAGTATAGGACGAGGAAAGATGCTGCTGGATGTTGACTGAGGATTTCCGCCCATCTAGAAAGCTAAGAATTAGCTTACAGAGGTGCGGATGGAAGTTGAGGATTTCGGAAAGCTTGTACGTGAGTCCGCATTGCCATACGGAGTCGAAAGTTTTCCTTAGGTCGAGGAGACAGGCTATGGTGGGTGTCCTCCGATTGATACCCAGTAGGATATCAGTCTTGAGGACAAGCAGTGCGTGCTCAACCGAGTGTCTAGTTCGGTTGGCGAATTGGAACTCGGGTAGGGTGTTGTTTGAAGTGCAATGCTCATCTAATAATAATCCGATTTGATAATCCGCTCGAAGATTTTGGTGGATGAAGAAAGGATGGAGATAGGCCTGTAGCTATTGGGATTAAGTGGATTCAGGTTCTTTTTTGGGACGGGAACTATGCGAGCATTTTTCCATTCGGTGGGGAAGTGTGCGTTGAGGACGCAGTGGTTAATGATCGAGGAGAGTGTGGTGGAAATGTTGGGGGCGCACTTTTTTAAAACTATGGACGGGATTTTGTCGATACCCACTGATTTTTTGTTCTTGGAGGCTGCATTGGCAGCCTCCGCCTTAGGGTACGCTTGTATTTGATATCCTCGAGGATATCGTTGGGGAGAGAAATAAGGTTGCGGTAGCTGAGGGACCGAGATGGTATCAGCTCGTCACATACTTGCTGAATTACTTCAGTGTACTGACGAACTGTCCAATCTATAGTGTCGTTGGAAACTGTTTCGTTGGTAGGGAGGAGGAGAGGCTCAAGTCTGGATTTAAGGGTGCGGTTGATGAGTTTCCAGTTCGCCTTCTGGAAGTCAGGGACTAAAGCGGGTGAGGGTCTGGTGGCTCTGTCGGGGAGTGAAACTTCTAAGACCACGGCGTCATGGTCACTGATATCGGGGGCTGTTTCTAGGAAGGGATAAGTATTGGGATTGGGTTTGATGGTGATGTTGCTGCTGATTAGGAAGTGGTCAAGGTAGGAATGGTAGTACCCTTTATTAAATGAAGGGAGGGCAGGGCTGAAGTGGGAGAGGTTAATATTGGGATTAGAGGTGGTTAGGAAACGGTGGAGCTTTTCCCCGTTCTGGTTCGACCGTACAGCGAACCATGACGGGTGCCTGGCGTTGAGGTCTCCCCCTATAATTATGTACCAGGACTTATTTGCTCTCGGTTGAGCGGCACAGTAGGCTAGGATCGAACGGATGTCATGGGTGTCAAAGGATTTATCGGGACAGTAGACAGCAGCTACGAAGACCAGGGAGGATTGGGTTTCAATGGAAATAAGGGTAACCTCAATAGATTTGAAGCTATTGGGCGGAGGGAACAGTTGTTTGGTAAGGAATTTTGTCGGAAATATGGATGGCCGTTCCACCACAGGTGTCTCGGCCTTGTGGATTGGACTGAGGACGGTCGGTTCTGAAGAGGTTGAAATTTGGGAAAATGGGCTTATGTTTATAGTGCAGCCTGGTTTCACACAGGAGCACTATGTGGGGCTTATGCTCGCCAAGAAATAGCTCGAGTTCGTGTCAGCGGGCACGGCCGATGATCGAGTTGATGTTCAACTCGATGATCTTAACATCCATTATTGGATGTTAAAATACCGACCATCGCGTTGAACATCTGCAGGAATTCCTGTGATTTCTTGGCGAACTCGAGGAAATCGGGGTTGGAGATGTTCGGAGGGTTTAGGCGTTGGGGTGCTGGTGCCGCCGGGTTTCTGTTCCCCACGGTATCCGCGAAGGACACAGATGGCCGTGTGAAAGCGAGTGGGGAATGCAAGCAAGAATGCATTGCCCCGTTCATATATTATCAAAAAGGTGACATTCTTTGGTAGATTTTTGAAGGTTTGGTGCTTTCAGCCGTATATGACGTTGTAATGCCCAAAGCATATCATCTACATTCGGATGCAGAAAAGTTTTGAGTCTGTTTCTGACCATTTAAGGGGGTCATCCCGTGTGAAGGCCGTTTTATTTTTGCTTAGAAATTTGTTGTGAAGAACTGGATAAAGGTACAAATACGAATTTTTCACTATATATTTAATGTCTTGAGCATTCATAATAATTTTTCCAGCCTGATAGCGTAGTTCATTATTGAAATACAGAGCAACTTATACACCCATCTCCAAAAAAGGGTGTCTTTCTGTTGCCAAGATGAAGGGCGCTATGATTATCTTAGAGAAAAAATGTAACAACACTCCGCAAACTAGGATTATTAAAAAATATTGAAAGTTAAATTTTTCGTGCCTTGTTAAACTTTTTTTTTTGTAAATTTTCGCGTTTTTTCAAGGTTTCTTTAATGAACAAAAAAAAGACTACTGAATGAATCGCAAATATCCTAGTTTGCGGACCGTAGAAATATGTTCTGAATAAGTTGTGAAAATTTCAGTTTCGAGAAAAACACAGACGGGATGACTTGTAAGTATGATAAATCTAAAAAGACCTATTGCAGTTCTTCTTGTTTAACGGTGACAGGGGACAGGGACAGGTGCTTTGTATCAAAATCAGAAGTTCCAGATATTTTACAATTTTACTACGATAAAAAGATGAGCGCTTCGTAAGCATGTAAAAGGATTCCTGCAGATTATAGTGAAGGAATTCTATAGCGAAGTACTACCAACTTTTATTCCAGAAATGTTGGAATGAATGATGATGAAAGTTACACAAGAGCCAGGCGGTAGTCGCCATTATAGCGAATCTATCATATACCGACTTTGAGCTGTTTGGAACGAGCCAGTTACAAAAAATGCGATGATTAGATGCCTCACGAAGCAAGTGAAAAAAATTAATAGACCGAATTTCTGAATATGCATGAGTCACAATTGAAAGGGATCGTAGGTAGGAATCAATGACCATTCCCAGGAGCCCGATTAGCGCTGTGGGGCGCTGTTTGGGTGATACAAACCCCTAAGACCACGACTGCTGTGAGGGGGGAAAGAGGAGCAAAATCTAGCCGATTCAGATCTTCAAAAACAACCCGAAGCATTTACAAAGGTTAGTAGCTCTCCAAGCCTACAACCAGTGTCTGCACCCTGGCTCAAGTTAGAGCTGGGCAATCGCAAAGGATGTGACTGATTATTTCCCAATCATACCCGTAACTTCAGCAATGTGGATTATAGGGTATGTCGAGTTTGGCGGCATGCTCGCCAACAGGCCGCATTTGCAAGCGTTTGGCATAAAAGCTGTTTCCATCGGGTTTTATTAGAGGAGAGCCCAATTGTCCTCGTCTTGGTAAAGGTTGTGAGCCTACGTCATCTGAAGTGAGCAACTGTAAAATAGTCCATCCTTGACTGTTGCTAGCGGGGCAACAAATGCGCACACTAAGGAACAATCATCAGCAGCAACGCTGCCTGGCCAGACCGTCAGGCGCTTTATCCCCCTTCCCCCCCATATCCCCTTTTGTGTCAAGTAGGGACGGAATTCGTATTCAGGCGGTATGTTGGCTCCCATAGTTTACATAAAAAAAAATGATAACGGGCTACTGATTATTCAGTTAACAATCGGTCCACAGACATATATAGGCCGCTCCATACGGGATCACTTTCTACCAAATTGACCACGTGTTGATCGAACACCGCCACTTCTCAGCTTTGATGAATGTTAGACCATATAGGGGACGGGCAGCCCAATGGCCGACATAGGCTCGGATCACTATGTCTTTGGCATGGTGCTTCGGATTCATATACCAACGATACCTAGAATCTTCTCTGACAATCAGGTGAGAGTTAAAAGCCAGCACAACCCTCTGCAACCCCTGCAAGGGCGAAATGAATGCTGCAATAACCGCAGTCAACCGAGTTCCTGAGATGAAGCATCAACAAATGATCTTCATATTCACCTGAAGAACGTTATCATAAATACGGCCAGAAAGATACTTGGCCCCAGCCGCAATAAAGGCCGGAACGGTTGTTTCGACGATGAATGTAAGTTAGCATATTCTCCACTATCTTGCTAGGCCGGATAGGCCCATATGCTCAGAACATCATTTACCCTTTGCAAAGAGGCTTCACTCCGGGCAAATTAGGAATAGATCAGAATTTCTCTCTGTGGCAAGTGATGGAAAAATTGTTGGAATATGGCCATCAGTTGCACTATCTTTTCATTGACTTTACAGCCGCCTATGACAGCGTAGTCAGGGTAAAACTGTACACGGCCATGAAAGAATTCGGTATCCCAACGATTGACAAGACTGACTAGGGTGACCCTGATCAATGTAGGAAGCCAGATAAAGGCAGCAGGATCACTCTCGAGACCATTCAAAATCAACAACGGTCTACGACGAGGAGATGCCCTATCATGCGTCCTCTTTAACCTGGCCCTCGAATAAGTGATTCGCGATTCCGATGTAAATGCGAGAGGCACCATCCTCGTCGAGTCCCCCCAACTACTGGCCTACGCTGACGATATTGACATCATGGGAAGAACAACCCGCCATGTACAGTCTACCTTCATTCAGATCGAGCAGGCGGCGCGAAGTTTCAACTCGGGCACCGTAAACCTTAGTTGCGGCAGAAGTTTTAGGTCAGCCTCACATCAACCGATATAGATGCTGAGCCTGCACTCAGTTTAAATCAGTACCGTAGTGCTAGTCACGGCGGGGCTCTGATTGTGATCTTCAGATGAATCCGTGTCCAAAGAGAGACGTGGGATTATGCTTCCACGACAGGTACTCACGTTAAACCTTCATCCTTTTGAAATGCCTTTTATGACAAGCAGGGAATATTTTGAGTGTATTCTTAACGCCCAACTTACAAGTCGAGAAGCCAGAAGCTGGAGCACCTTCAGGTGTGAAAAGTTTTGTGCATTTCTTATATAAAAATATTTGAGTGGATATTTGTCCCACTTGTACCAAACACATTATGTATATGCAATCATTGTATGTAGGTATGTATGTCCTGTGTGGAGTTGCCAAATCTCCCATCAGGCGCGTCCCTTCGTGCGGATAAGGGAATGCTCGGCGAATGTGTCATGGCCATGCACATGCACGCATCCGGAGATGTGCGTGTATGGGCATGTTTATGCGCAGGCCGGGTAGGTGGGAAGTAAACGCCCACCCGTGGATAAAAATTGGCTATGGGAAGGATACCCAGAAATAAAACCAAACATGGAGGAGCAGAAGAAGAATGAAGTTACGGTGCAGGGCTTCGGAAACCCAGTGCCGGCGGTTTTTGGGAGTGAGCAAGCGGGCTCCCGGCCGTCGATATCCAACGACCGCAGTGCCTCAGTAGTGGGAACCTTGGCTACTGTGGCATCTAATGTTACAAGCGTACGGGAGGAACTTGAACTGGCTCCAGTGATGGATCCGTTCAGAAGGAGCTCGATTTTTCGTAGATCCCCTCCCACACGGGCACAAGCCCCCACGATCGCTACCCCCAGTGGAAAGCGTATAGTGGGAGCCTTCGATGAGGAAGAATCGCTGACGCCGATTCACCCGAGCGATGTTTTGGACAATGATCAGTCTGGAGCTGCCTTTACTGCCCTCGGTAAAAAGATCATGGAGCTGTGTGAGTTCATAAAGGAGCGCAGGAACATTCACCAAAATATAAGGGCCATGATAAGAGGCATCCGTTTGACGTACGGCAAGGCCCAGGATGAACGAGTAGGGAAGTTGCCGATTGGAAAAGTGAACCAGGCAACTCAAGTAACGCCGGTTCAAAACACAAAAGGGGAGAAACCGGGGAAGAGGCTGCGCGAGAAGTTGAATGACTCAACAGGCCAGCAAACCCCGAAAAGAAGAAAGGACTCAACTCCCAAAAAGGCGGAGTTCATGAAAATTATGTCTGACTCTACCAGGGAAAATACTGCAGTGGCTACCTCGAGAAAAGGGATCGAACCTTCAAAGGCGGATGCGGAAGCTTGGAGGAAGGTAGAACCGCGGAAAAGAAACTATCGGAGGAAGATTAGACCGGAGGTGATTTTCATTTCCAAACGAGGTGAAGGGTCATACGCCGACATACTCAGGAAAGTGAAGGCAGACCCCGAACTCACCAATTTGGGAGACAACGTCAGCCGTATTAGACGGTCGCAGAAGGGAGATCTTATGTTGGAACTTAAGAAATCCAAGGATGTAACCGCGGACAAATTCTTAAGCCAAATCGGGAAGACTTTAGGGCAGGAAGCTGACATAAGAGCTAGCAGGCCGGAGATCACTATAATCTGCAAAGATATAGATGAAATCACGACGAAGGAGGAGGTTCGCGAAGCGTTGGAGAAACAGTTCGATCTTGCCGGACTACAAGAGTCAGCGGTAAAAACTCTAAGGAAAGCCTATGGGGGAACACAAACCGCCATCATCAGCCTACCAGTGGAGAACGCACTCAAACTGTTAGCAGCAGGGAGAGTGAGAATAGGTTGGGTTATGTGTCGCCTTAGGGAACAGGTGGCGTTAAAACGGTGCTTTAGATGCCTTGGCTTTGGTCACATTGCGAAGTCATGCACTAACCCAAATGACAGGTCAAAGCAATGCAGGAGATGCGGAGTGGAGGGCCACATCAGCAAGGACTGCGGAGCTGACCCAAATTGCCTACTGTGCAAAGGAAAGGAGGGTGTGGACCATCGGCACATTGCAGGCAGCAGCAGGTGCCCGGAATACAGGAGAGCCCTTAGCACAAATCGCAGATGAGGTTGATACAAATCAACCTCAACCACTGCGAGGCGGCGCAGGACCTACTCGCGCAAACTATCCGCGAGAAAAACATCGATGTGGCCATACTAAGTGAACCATACCGAAACCGCGGTGGTAGCGTTTGGGTCAAAGACCAAACGGGCCAAGCAGCGCTGTGGACTTGTGGAGAACAAGCCTTCCAGGAAATAATGGAGCACCCGGAGGAGGGCTTCATCAGAGCGAAGGTGAAGGGCATCCACATCTACAGCTGCTATGCTCCACCCAGCGCTACACTCGTCGAGTATGAGCGGATGCTTGCTGCTCTTGTTTTGGATGCAAGAGGACGTTGGCCGATCATAATAGGAGGCGATTTCAATGCGTGGGCTCTTGAATGGGGCAGCCGGGTAACTAATGTTAGGGGACGTGTTCTCCTCGAAGCATTCGCGGAGCTGGACGTGGTACTGGCGAATGTTGGGTCTTCGTACACTTTCCGGGGAAGGGGTCTGGGGTCTATAGTGGACCTGACATACGTGAGTGCCACTTTAGCCAGTAGAATCGCTTGGCATGTCAGTGAGGACTATACTCACAGCGACCACCAGGCAATCTGCATAGAGATCAAGGGCGGATCGAGCTCGAAAAAGAGTTTTCGCAAAATGCCGGGTGGTATGCTTGGCTGGACAGTGAAAGCGTTCGAGGGGGACACGTTTTCCGCGGTGCTCAAATCCGACATATCCCTGAATGGTACGGCTGGAGAGAAAGCCACCCAGATCACTCGATGGGTGACGGAAGCATGCGATGCAACTATGCCCAGAAGGCGATTGCTCCCCAGTAGGCAACCCAACTACTGGTGGAACAATGAAATCGCAAGTTTGCGAGCCGCATGTTTTCGGGCAAGGAGGCTTTGCCAGAGGCTCAGGGGAAAACCCGGTGGCGACGGTCGAGAGGAGGCACACAAGCAATTGCGTGGCCGCCTAAAGGAAGCCATTCGGAGGAGCAAAAAGAACTGCTTCAAACAGCTGTGCGACCATGCCGACATAAACCCTTGGGGCGAGGCTTACAGAGTGGTGATGAAAAGGCTGCGGAAATCACCCCAGGTGACCTGTCCGCGCCTCCTGAAACAGATTGTTACCACTCTGTTCCCTCACCACGAAAATAGGGGAAGACAAGTTTTTGTCCAACCAAATGACGGCATAATACCGCCTGTAACTGTGGAGGAGCTGCGGGAAATATGTGGTAGGTTCGGTGACAACAAGGCCCCAGGTTTGGATGGCATCCCCAACCGAGCTTTGAAACTGGCAGTGAAGACTAGGCCCGACCTTTTCGCCAACACCTTCGAGGCGTGCCTAAAAGAAGGAATATTCCCTGCCCAGTGGAAAAAGCAAAAGTTGGTGTTGCTTCCGAAGCCTGGCAAGCAACCTGGAAACCCAGGGTCGTATCGTCCTATCTGCCTGTTGGATACAATGGGGAAGATGATGGAGAGAGTCATCTACAACAGACTCCTGCCCATCGTCGAAGCCAACAATGGTTTGTCGGAACGCCAGTTTGGTTTCCGACGCGCCCACTCTACGGTGGACGCAATTGGCATGGTGGTAAACCTGGCAAAAGGTGCACTGATTTCTGGCGGCTGCTGTGCCGTGGTGGCGTTGGATGTCAAAAACGCATTCAACTCGGCCAACTGGAATAGAATTAAAGGGGCGTTGGCTGACATAGGTGTCCCCGGATACTTAGCGAATTTGGTGGAAAACTACCTCTCAGAGAGGACTCTCTGGTATGGGACGGATGAGGGCCCCAAAGAGTACATTGTCACAGCCGGGGTACCACAGGGATCGGTACTTGGTCCCCTGTTGTGGAATATCATGTATAATGGGGTGCTTGCTCTTCCCGTCCCAGAGGGGACTACGATTGTCGGCTTTGCTGATGACCTAGCTGTGGTTGTTGCAGCAAAACACCCAGAAGATGTGGAGGTTTACGCAACGGAAACAGTGAGAGCGGTAAAGTCCTGGCTAGAAAAGGCTGGGCTGACCTTGGCGGACGCGAAAACGGAAGCGGTCTTGATAACGAAACGCAGGAAAAATAATACTGTAAAAGTGGAGGTCGGTGGACATACGGTCGTATCAAAGCCGGCTATCAAATACCTGGGGGTAATAATTGACACCAAATTGAGTTTTAGGGAGCACCTAGAGTATGCATGCCAAAAGGCAGCCAGTGCCACCACGGCACTTGCAAGAATGTTGCCAAATATTGGTGGGCCGAAACATTGCCGGAGGTTGGTGCTAGCCGGAGTGGTGCGCTCCATCCTGCTCTACTCGTCGCCTGTGTGGGCGGAGGCGCTTGCAAACTCTCAGAGACGGAAGCAGGTGAACTCGGTTTACCGGCGGATGGCTTTGAGGGTTTGCAGTGCTTTTAGAACCACATCAGATGAGGCAGTATTGGTGGTGGCAGGCATGATCCCGGTTGACATTCTGGCCAAAGAAATGAGTGTCCTGTACAATGCAAGACATATGGAGGGGCATGCACAGCGTCGAAATGCGGCAAGGTCAGAGTCGCTTGATCTCTGGCAACGCAGATGGGACGAGTCTGCGAAAGGTCGGTGGACGCACAGGCTCATTCCCAACATTAGGGTGTGGCTTGAGCGAAAACATGGGGATACCAACTACCACATTACCCAGTTCCTCACGGGACACGGTGGTTGCTACAGGCAGTATCTGCACCGCTTTGGGTTGGATGATTTTCCGAACTGTCCCAGATGCGATGGCATACCGGAGGATCCAGAGCATGTGATGTTTCACTGCCCACGATTTGCGATGGAGAGAAGGAGCTTAAAGCAGGTGCTGGGCAGGAGCGGGACCCCGGAGAGCTTAGTTAATGAGATGCTGGAGTCCGAGGAGAAGTGGCTTGCGGTTAGCTCCGCAATCATCCAAATGCAGGAGGAGTTGCTGAAAGAACAAAGAAGGAGGAAAGCTGCAAATAGGAGAAGGATGAGTGCCTAAGAGCAAACCTACCCCGCGAAGTAATACCTCAATGGTGGTCCCGCGGGGCTGGGGCTGGAGAGACCGGGGGTGGTTTTTAGTGGGTGCGAATCCCACACGCGCCCGCTGTTGTTCCACCGTTCGGGCGGCGGAGCTGCGGCGGACGTGTCTTTCTAAGATTTTCCACCTCCGTGTACGCACAAAAAAAAAAAAAAAAAAAAAAAAAAAAAATGTAGGTATGTATGTATGAATGTATCCGTTTTAGTGTGATATTGACATTCAAAATGTTAATTTGCATTGAAGTGAAAATTTTGTCCTATTATAACTTGGTTAGTAACGGTGCGGTTTCCCTCGGTCCCTCGATAGTGGGCAACGTGGCCACCGTGGCGTACAAGTGATCTGGAGAAGGACGTATTCAAGCGTAGTATCACCTTACCGAGAACACCGACTAAACAAAGATGAACTGAAGGCAGATCACTGGACAACAAAAGCAGTGACAACTCTCACCGCGCATGGTCAAAAAGGGTGGCAGTAGGAGTTACTCCAGGATCAAGACAGAGACCCATTAGAAGAAGTTCGTCAACTCTGAGAAGAGAGGACACATTCTGTACAAATTGTAGCTATTACCAGACCGACACTTTTATGTGACGCAGAACAGGATTGAAAGCTTTTCGGGAGAGGTGGAGGGTTGAATTACGTAGTGATGAACTGTCGACAATAGCTCATAGGTGTGGTTAGCATGCTGTATCCCACGTAAGGATTTATGTCAACCATAAACAAGTCGGGAAACTGGAAGCTCAGCGCTTCAGGTATGGAAGGTTTTATTGATTTTTATGTAAGAATATTTAGGTACACATGATTCCATTTGTGTTAAGCTTCATGCAATTCGATGTGGTAGTGACATTTCATCTCCATGGGAATACCAATTTGACGCAGAAAGGGGAACTTTGATCTACAATAAATCTGTTAATAATGGTAATTTTCCAATATACTGGTTTCCCATTAATCCAACATTACTGTAAAATTTTACGGATCTAAGATGAACTCAAGGGAAGTTCACATTAAATTGCCAAAATATGATGATATACTATTATTAGCGGAGAGTATTTCGGAGCCTAGATACCATGTGTATGGTGCATCATATTTTTTTCAAGATTTCGATTGAGTTTCTGCGAATGAGTCCTTGAAGTAGCTGCTTCCTTTCAGATACCCGCCCTCCTCTATTTTACAACCAATGACAAAACGAATATCTGCTTCGAAAATTGCTAATCGAGACCTTTCATTTGATAACCCACCCATCATCCCTTTTTACGTGTATGAGGAACCTGTCCCTCTTAAGTTCAACGGACAGCAATGTAATTCACCATATGTGTGAGAATCCACAGTTCTAACCTTTCCGCCGAATTTCTTGCCAATAGGTCTAATTTTCTCTTCTTCTTTCTTCACTAAGAAAAGTGCGTGTACAGACAGACGGACAGATCTGCGATGAGTTGTGATCTCTCATCAACCGCGACCTCAAGTACGGATAGGGGCATACCTCTTAATGTGCAAATATATGTAAGGGTGCTTTGTTTTTTTATTATCCATGGGCATATGTTTACTCATCTCGGGTGCGAAGACCAAAATGACTATGGAAAAGATACCAAGAAAAAAACCGAACATGCAAGCCCCGGAGAAGACGGAGACTTACGATGTAGGGGCTCGCAACCGTAGGTGTTGAAGCGAAGCAAGACCTTATCAAGAACATCAATCAAGAAGGCAAAAAATTATGGGTTGCAATAAAATTGCTGCACAACTAAGGCGATTTCGGTATTCGCCGAATTTGTCCAAGAAGGACGAACACAGGAGGTACTCTAAGACCAAGAAATTGAGCCATTCAGAGGGAAGCTCCTCAGTTCCTCCAGCACTGTCAAAGACGGCAAAAAATAGAACGCAGGAAAGCATATCAAATGATAGGGGTGAAGGTGTGTTTAGGAGCAGTAATCTGGCCATGGCTTATAGAGAATAGAGCCCTGACCTGGAGAAACCACCTTTCATGCAGCTTCGAGCGAAAATAGTTGAGTCGGCCGAATTTACCCAGGGCAAGGAAACGTATATAGGTGACACCGAACCTAAGTGTTAGCGAACTGACATTAAAGAAAAGAGTTCGTTAGAAATATAGTGATCCTGTGAGGAATCAGCAGGCACCTAAGAGGAAAAAATACACTAGCATTTCCGAAGAACTGAACCAACTAACAGTACGGAAGGTAGAAAAATTGTGCTTTAATTGTGAGCATCAGAAATTGAAAGGAAATCTAAAGTAAACAAAAATGGCGGATGGTCGAAGGTCGTAAAAAAAAGGCGAAGAAGAAAGAAGAAGGAATTTGTCCTACGCGAAGATTCTAAAGCGATCTTATGTTCCAGCTTGGGCGTTACCAACGGTTTTCGCACCCAAGGGAAATCGCTTGGGAAGAATATCACAGTACGGGCCCAAAACCTTGACATCTACATACAATGCAAGGACCGCGACGAAGTGACAACCAGAGAAAAAATATACACTATGTTGAGAGAGCAGTTTAAGTTTGAGGAACTGGGAGAAGAATCGTGAGATCGTGAGCTTGAAGAAAGCCTGAGGTAATACTGAACAGCTACAATGCGATTATCAGGTGTGGGGGAAAGGCTATATCGCTAAGGAACGCAAGTAGCAGTCTAAATGCTTATTGTGCGAAGAAAAGTATGAATGGGAAAACCGCCATGTTGCCAAAAGTAGTAAATTGCCGGAATTCAGGAAGACGTTCTCTGTAATTAGAAAATAAGGTTTATTCAAATAAACATCAATCATTGCAAGATCGCCCAAAATTTACTTGAGCAGGCCACCCATGAGTCTGAGATGGAGGTCGTTATCCTAAGTGAACCATACAGGAACCGTCATGGGGGCTTATGGGTCACAGATTCAACAGGTGGGCTTTGTGTGGGAAACAATAAACCGCGTGCGCGTGTATGGCTGCTTTTTACCATCCAATCTCATATTGTCTGAATTTTAACAGATGTTGGACAATTTCCTTTACGACCCAAGGAACCGAAGTCCGATGGTGATTGCCGGAGATTTTAATACATGGGCCGTGAAATAGAGACGCTTGGAGAATAGCCCAAAAGGCCAAAGTCTATTAAATGCACATTCGTAGACTTAACTTTAATCAGCCCTAACTGACACATGATATGTCCTGGCAAGTTAGCTAGGACTACATTCACAATGATTACCAGGTAATCATCTTTGAACTAGAGCGACAGCCACAGCGCAGGAAAGCAGCATACCTAAAACCGAAGAGGGCATCAGGTTGATCGGCAAAAGCATTGGATGAGGAAACCCTTTTTAGTTTTTAGAAGCGTGGCTAGACAAACCTAGTACCATACCTAAGAGATGTTCATTGCACTGTAGACGCAACTGCCGGTTGAATACTGAATTGGCCGGCCTTCGATCATCCTACCTCCGAGCGAGACGAACGGCTCGAAGAGTAGTAGGTAGGATACATAAGTGACAAAAGAGCATGCCTTCAAGGAAGCCCGCAAAAAACTCCAGTGTCCCACCCAGCGGAGTAAGAGCGAAGGTTTTAGAGAGCTCTGCACGGAGCGGATGTATCCATAGGGGAGCGCCTATAGAATTGTGACGGGACAGCTCAGAGACCAGTCATCCCCACAGATCATGTGCCTTACTCTTTTGTTGAAAATCAATTATTCCACAAGGAAGAGAGAGGAACTAACACTACCAAATCGGCACTGACAAACTTTAGAGATTTCATAATATGACGGCCTACATGTAGTAACCGTTGACGAGCTGTGGAAGATCTGTAGAGCAAGGGAGGAGACAACAAAATTCCCGGCCTGGTCGGTATACCGGGTTCTGCTCGGTCTCGCATAAAATCTAGACCGGACATGTTCGCTGAGTTGTTTGTAGCGTGCATATCCGAGGGGATGTTTCCTATAGAATGAAAGTGGCAGCAGCTGGTATTACTGCCTAAGACTGGTAATTCTCCAGGTGAGCCATCCTCCTATGCCATCTAGACGCTATGGAGGAAATCCTCGGCAGCGATTGGTGTTCCCGCCTACCTTCCCGCTATTACTGATAACTATTTAGCTGAAAGGAGCTTGATATGATATTCATGACAGAAGTTCTGTACTAGGCCCACTATTGTGGAGCATTATATACAATGATGTATTTAAACTATCGATTAAACACGGTGGTGTGTTTCGTCGACGATATTGCACTGCATGTCATGCGAAGCAATCTGTACTGTTAAGACTTGGTTGGCTGGGCTAGGCTGGGCTGATCCTTGCGAAGCAAAAAGCGGAAGCGATCCTCACCATCTAGACATTCCGCTAGCATTGGAATTAGGAGCCATATTACCAGTTCCAAGCCAGCCATCAAATACTTGGGAGTGATGATAGATGCAAAGTTAACTTTTAAACAACACGTGCAATGACAAACGATAAATGGCGAGTATAACCCCGAACGTTGAAAGGCTACGGTATATTTGTAGGCTAGATCTTGCTTTATGACATTCTCATTTGGAGAAAAGCATTTCACATATCATCCAACGCCCATAAACTGAATGCGATCTATAGGAAGACATCCCTGAGGATGTGTTTTGTTTCAGATCAGGCAGCATTCGTCCTCTCGGGGGTAATCCCGATTGATATCTTTTCAGATGAGATGGCAAACATATACAATCTGAAGTCAGTCTCTCCTTTGTCGCAAACGAAGAACACCGGAAAAAAAAAAATCTGTAAACAGATTACAAGAACGTTGGGAGCACACGGGAACGGCCGGTGGACTGGCTGATTCCTACCATCAAGGAGTGGTCGCCAGTATCTCTATAGGTTTAAATTGGAAAATTCGCCCGAATGTACAAATTGCGACGAAGCCCCCGAAGACCTAGAACAGAGGAGAATCTTAGCGAGAACTTTAGATGAAGCACTAATACTGGCAAATCTGGTAAAGAGACTGCTAGCATCGCATAAAAGATAGCTAAAGTAAGCTAATTCATTGAAGATTTCCAGCTCCTTAGAAAAAATGGCAGTCAGACGGTAAACCGATTTGAATAAGGTTTTATTTTCAACAAACCCTTAACGAACTTGCACAGAGTCTATTATACAATAATTACGTTAATTATGTAAATGAAGGTTATTATAATTATGCTAATTATATTTCTGACTAATTGTTTAGGTTGCTCTTTGCATCTAGATCAGTTTCCAATCCAAAGTTGTCAGTCGCATCCCATAACCTATGCAAGTGCAAGCAATTCCATTCTGCACATCAACTAATTTAGCGAATATTAATGAATTAGCATTTCCCAACGAACTTATAGGCACTTTTCGAATCACGATATTGCCAATTACCAAGAGCTAATAGCAATCTCGGTATGATGTCTCCGCAGGATATGTGAACAGGTTTCACCTTATAATCGATCGTGACTCAAAGTTCAATATCACTCCGAGATCGTGTCGTTCACTGGTTGCAGTACACAGCCAAGATGCAGAGTATTCCGTGGAATCGTGATCCCCTGCACATGTTTGTCTCGCAGTGCCATTTCCTTTATGATAACATCTCACATTGATTCCACATGTACAAGAGTCATCGAATCATCTTCCGTAAATGAACTGGCAGTGTGAAGATATAGCGTAACATCTGCTAACTCGGAATGCAATCAAATCGCAAATGATGTAAGGATAAATAATTAGATCAGTTAAGGGGTATCGAATTTGAAAATGGTTTATTTGCCAAGAATTTATTTCAAATGCTCCCTATTACGGTAGAATAGACGTTTTCCCACTAATTCACGGATATTATGTATCGGATTGCTCCGTCAAGACTAACTTGATGAATTGCATTGGCTATTGGATAATTTATGATGTTGTAAATCATATCCTATCCCTTGCTTCGTTTACATACGTATACATATGTGTAACGGGAATACAGGAATTCCTCTAATTCAAACTTAGAGCTACCTTAGCACCCTTAAATAGCTTCACAGTTACTAAGTGAAGTTTCTCCGGGAAAATCTGAATTCATTACCACGTTGAATTAATAAAACTACTAGATCTGCGCTCTCCTTGCCCATTTTGCGACAGGTGTGCCCCATCTTAGCTAAAAGAGGAAGTGTAAAGTCAACGTTTATGCTAATTCATAATTGATATGTTCGCGGTAGGAAATTTCGATTAAATTACGACGTCCATTGAACTAATGAATTGACTCTAAGAACTGTTTCTGCACAAGCAGGTGGACACTAAGGCGTACTAGTAAATACCATAATGAGGAAGTTGCCGGAAATAGTCTAAATTATGCGCATCTGACTGGAAATCGTTTGGGAATACCCAGAATGATTAAATGTAAATGAATTAATCTACGAAAAACAACAATTTTTTCCGAAAAACAACAATTTTTATTTAACCTATAAAATTACAAGTCTAAATTAACCGAACTTATGTACTACCTTAACAGCTTAGCTTATCACTAAAGAATAAATTGAAAAATACATGAAATGTTGCCTGGAGGAAAAGTCGAAAAAAAACCTCCACTCGTTGATTTTTTTATAAAAGCGGGCGGGCGGGGAAGGAACTAGGATGTGGGTTGGGATGGGGCATGCGGGAGGGGTTTGGGAAAGGAAGCTAGGAGTGGTGCTAAGGATGGGTAGGCTTTGAAAACTGGGTTGAGGAGTAAATGCCGTTGTAGAAGATTACTCTACCGCCGGGGTCGAAAAGGAGGTTACGGGACTGGAGAGGTAGGAGGACTTGAGGGAACAGATGAGTTCGTAGAAGATTCTCTTCGGCGATCTCGATCTGCATGGCCTGGGAGATAAGTGGATTTGGGTGGGATATGGATTTTTTTAGGAATTTGAGGACATTACGGGCTAGGACGGCGTCAATGCGGGGTGTTTGAGAGGAGTCGTAGAGGATCTGGTTTGTGATGTATTTGGAGCGGTCTTCGTTCTTGAAGATGTTGGTACAGTGGCAGAAGATTCTGCGCTCTTTGCAGCGGATTCGTTTGATTTGGTGGGGGGGAGCGCCGGACCAGAAGATGAAGCCGAAAACGAGAAGGGGTCGGATAAGCTGTTTGTAGCAAAACAGCTTGACTTTCTGAGGTGTTGGGCTAGTGTATTTTAGGCAACGTCTGACGATTTGTCTCCGCCCTGGTAAGAAACCGTAAAGCCGTCGTCGCTTGACTTTTTTAAAAAGTTTGGGTGCAAGCCCTAAGCAAGGGGTCCGTGGACCAGAAAAGAGGGAGTAAGTTGCTCCCCAATTGGTCCGGTCCTGCATCAAGTTGATGCGGACTTAGGGCCCCCTTCATTCTCAAAACGAATATTTCAGCTCTGGCCAAGCTCTGGTCAATAAGGCGGATTTGCGCTCAATATAATTCGTAGGCATGTCGTGTTCTACGAATTATATAAAGGAGCATTCAACATCTGCGAGCCGGTACGGTCACGCTGCTCCCAGGGCAGAGGTGAGGCAGCGTCTGACGATTTGCCTCTGCCCTGGTAAGAAACTGTAAAGCCGTCGTCGCTTGACTTTTTTAGGGTCAGGATTCTTTCGCGGATGGACTTGTCCAACTCGCGGATTTCGGTGAGGAGTTGAGAGGATTGCGGAGAGTATCTATTCCTTAATAATCTCCGCCTGAGCGCCTTTTTATATTGGATGTCGGATAGGATATCGTCGGGAAGGGTGAAGGTGAAGGGTGATGATTCGTCGCATACTTGCCGAACTGCCTCGGTGTATTGACGAACTGTCAGGTCAATGGACTCATTAGGAACTGTACGGTTGGATGGGAGTAGGAGAGGTTGAAGTTTGGTTTTGAGGGCCAGGTTGATATATTTCCAGTTTGCACGCTGGAAGTCGGGAATTGAGAGTGGGGTGGATCGAACGACTCTGTCCGGGAGTTTTATGTTTAGGATTACGGCGTCGTGATCGCTGATGCCGGGGACCGTTTCGAGGAAGGGGAAGGTGTTAGGATTGGGAATGACAGTCAGGTTGCTGCTAATCAGGAAGTGGTCTAGTTAGGAATGGTAGTGTGGTTTGTTGAAGGTCGGGAGTGCCGGACTGAAATGGGCTAGGTTGATGGTGGGATTTGAGGTTGTGAGGAACAGGTGGAGCTGATCTCCGTTGTGGTTCGACCGTGCATCGAACCAGGACTGGTGTTTGGCGTTGAGATCTCTGCCTATAATTAGGGACAATTGTTTGCCGGGAGAGCGGTGTAGGGGCGTGCAGAGGGACTTAATACAAAGAAAGTCGTGGGTGTCGAGGGATTGGTTGGGACAGTATACAGAGGCGACGAAGACCGAGGTTGATTGGGATTCAAAGGAGATTAGTGAGATTTCGATGGATTTGAAGGTGTTGGGAGGTGGGTGGATTTGGGTGACTAGGAATTTGTCGGAGATAAGGACGGCCGTTCCGCCACAAGTGTCCCGGCTTTGAGGATTGGACTGAGGTCGGTCAGTCCGGAAGAGGTTGAAGTTGGGAAAGGAAGGATTGCATCTATAGTTCAAGCTCTTTTCACATAGGAGAACTATATCGGGTTTGTGCTTGCCAAGGAACAGCTCGAACTCATGTCTGCGGGAACGGCCGATGATTGAGTTGATGTTCAACTCAATTATCTTAACGTCCATTAATGGATGCCAAGATACCGACCATTGAGTTGAACATCTGCAAGAATTCTTGCAATTTCCTGGCGAACTCAAGGAAGTCTGGATTCGAAATGGTGGTGGGTTGGATTACGTTGTTGGGTGTCCGGGGAGAGGTTCCGCTTCGCGCGGCATCGGCGAAGGACACGGACGGACGGGTGAAGGCTGGGTTCGTGATAGGACGACCAGCGGGGCGGGAGGTAGTTGAGGAGAGAGGGCGGGAGGGAGGAGCACGTTTTTGAGCGTTCCTCCTTGCTACCACCTGGATGAACCGTGGGCACTTCCGGTAGTTGGCGGGGTGATCATTGCCCCCGCAGTTGACGCATTTCGGCGCCTCCTCGACTGTTTTGGCGCATTCGCCAGGGCCGTGTAGTTGGTCACACTTGACGCACCTGTGGGTGAGGTGGCAGTTGATTGCCGCGTGTCCGATGCGCTGGCAATTCTTGCACTGTAGCACTTGTTTATTAAAAGGTTGCATCGAACGTGACCAACCACAAGTCGAGGTTGATGTTGTTGTTCTTTGCCCAGGTCGTGGCAAAGGGTTTTGCGCTCAGGGTACTTGAGGCTCCCTGAGCTTCCAATTCATCGACGGTCTCCTTAGGGGAGAACGTCGAATCGAGGCCTCGTAGGATGAGGTTGTTCGTCCTATCCGAGGGAAGGGTGAATGTGAAGAACTTGTTGTTGTTCTCCACAAGGGCCTTCTTGGCGGTAGCGTAATCTTCCGGTGTTTTTGTTAGGATTTGGTAGGAACTACCTGATTTCTTGATCAGGTAGTTGTTGGAGAGGGCACGGGATATATTATCTTTGATGTTTTTAAAGGTAGCCGAGTTTTCGAATACCACAAGTGGAGGAATTTTTTGACTGACCTCTTTCTTTCCTGGGGCTGCAGTGGCTGGCCTCGGTTGCTGTTGATATTGTAGCTTAGGTGGCGGCTGTTTGATTGCGATAGCGGGCTGGCGCTCCTTCGCCTCGCCGAGGGTCGGAAAGCTTCCGGGTGTGATCCGGATGGTAGGGCGGCATCACAAGCAGGTGGACACTTAGACATACTAGTAAATACCATAATGAGGAAATTGCCGCAAATAGTCTAAATTATGCGTATCTGACTGGAAATCGTTTGGGAATATCCAGAATGATTAAATGTAAATGAATTAATCTACCATTTTATGAAGCTGTAATAGTCCTCTGTATAACACATAGTCACAATATATATACATATATGGGAACCATAAGCCCCCATACTGAGCACAGTATGTCAACCACAGCTACGCGGCATCCCCAAGCTATTTGGTCATTGGATTGATAATACTCCTTCCCTACTTTAATGCAGCGGAGTCCTCAACATTTGGAACATGGATCTGCCTGGAAAGGAGTCGTTTTGGTATGGACCGATGACGGTCTGGGAGTATGGAGCTATCTGGCCTACATAGCGAAAAACATCTTATAGGCGATTCTCAGTAGAGACACGCCTCTATAACTGCTCCATTGAGTGACGTCTCCCTTCTCCTCTATGGAGTAATGCTTCCTTGTCAATCATCAGGCGTAGATTCGCTTCTTCATGCGATTAGCAGCCTTCACAATTATCCAGTTATGGTTCTTAGGGTGACCAATTACACGGACTGTTTCTTCCGTTCGTTTCGTTTCGAGTTTTACTTACGGCTGAGGCTGTTTGTGGCCGTGCCAAATATAACTTTCTCCACGAGATTGTGAGGCTTACTATTGTATCTGGCAGAGTGGCTCTCTTCAAGGAAACAAATCACATTTCAGTATATTTCTTGCGAGGCGGCAATATCTGCCTGTCGCAAAAGGCCATTACAGGGAATAAAAATTTGTGGACTAGCGTAACTTCCATGAGAATATCTCGTCTTGTGAGTTGAGGCTTAATAATACATACAAAAGCAATCCATGCTTGTCGTAAAAGGCGACTAAAAGGGATAGAAATTTGTGGTCTCCGGATCATTGCGATTAATGTGAATTCTATAGTAGCAATCCACCGAAATGCGGAGCTCCTTGATTCTTCATTTCCGAAACCGACCTCAGTCCGAGGCATTCGATAACGTTCAAAGATTTTGATTTGATGAGGAGCGATAGGCGAAATTGTGATGGGGGAGGTGGTACCGGAATACTTGTGGGTCGCCATTATCGTTTCAGGCATATTAATAGGCCTGAATTTGAAACCTTTGAATGTATGGAAGTCTATTGTATTGTGTTTCCATTGCCTAGAGGAGGGAATATATACATTCTGAGCCATGTCAAGGAGGAATTCCATTTTCTGTTTACGATCTTCGAACTGAGCAGGCTGCATAATTACCATATTATAGCCGGCGAGGGGTATTCCTCAAATATTGGATAGAGCAATACCAGATAGAGAATAAATGCGAATTATATGGATCAGATAGTCCAACCTGGCCCAGGGAAAATTCCTATCTAGATTTGTGCGTTGCTGACGCGCTCCTGAACTTTATTTTAGTAATTCTCAACGGAAACTACAGAATCTTCCCTACGATAGCGACCATAACGCTATTCTTATTGAAGTTCGGTTTGATGGACGAAGGGTTCGCCTTCTGCCGATGGACAGTGGCGTCCACAGGCTGAACAAACAGATTGGAAGAAATTCTAAGAGACGTTTATTCGGGGGTATCGAGAGGAATGCCCACCACTTGATGGAAAAAACGATAGTACAATTATGCCAGGTGACGGGAACGTGAGCAACGAGGAAATACTTCAGTATCTTCTTAAGCTGGAGAACTTGACGCTGACAATTGAACAAGTCGTCTCTAAGATTAAACCTCGGAATAATATTGAAGGATATGAAACCGCATTTATGGCTGGTCAAAAAAGTGAAAAGTCTTCTGCTCGCTCGCGTCAACAAAATTTATCGGAGATATGGGGACTATCATCTTCCCATATTGGTTGAGTTCGAATCAGTCCTTAAGATCCCGCGGGATTATATCCGCCAATATAACTTAAATGAAACGTTGCTCGATTGTAGTACTTCTCGATAGGAACTCATTTCTTTGTTGCGACTGCTAACTCATATGTGGTGGTATTTGAGCTGCCGCGAATCAGCATATTCGTGTTGTCTCTATACCCTCTTAAGCATCCCCTATGAGGCAATAGCTGCTCGCATTTCACCTGGGAACTGCGTAGCGCTCATTATTTCCTGTGTTTATTTTCTATACTTTAGTCCAGGTTCTCCAGGGAATGAATTGTTTGATACGCTAGCGGATGTTGTCTTAACTGAATATCTGGACTGAATATCATCCTCTGTGGAACATGAATTTACCCTCAATTGAATGAATGAACTCTGCCGGTCCACCCATCCTCCACGAACATTCCTATCACTCCGTCGTTTCTAGCTCATTTCACGTTCATCAAACTCGTAATATCCGCTTCTTCGGTCTTCTTTTTTGCAACATTCCCCACCATTGTTTTTGACTATCTCCCAGTAACTCGGCTTATTTTAAAATTGATGATCAGTATCTCCATCTTGAAGTCGACCATATTAATCGATCCATAGTATAACTGATACATAAGGTTCTAAAATTTAATTTCCACAGAGCCGACTTCCTAGTCCTAAATAAGTTTCTTACCGCAGTTGATTTGACCATAGTCCTCCAAAAATTATCTTGCAACCGGGAAGTCCCACACACACTAAGACTTCAAGAAAAACTGCCTGCATGCTTTATCCCCACTTCGGGTCATAAGCTCCGCATAAAAGCGGTTTGGTCCACAGTAAAAATTAGTGATGCTTTACATGCGAAACATCGGTCTCGGCAAAAATTTCGTCGTAGAGACAGTGCGGTTAATCTCGCCAACTTTAAACGTTCATCTACAAAACCCTCAATTAGAGCAGGCGCAAGTTGAGACGAAGCTTGAACTGATGCGACTCACCGTGACTTTTTGTCCTTCCCCTTACGCTCATTTTCAACAAAACTTTATCCAAAGATATCTTAACAGATAATAACACGTATCATCCCCCAACGCAAAAAAGGCCACACCTCTTTGTCCTATGTCTGAAATTTTAGAAAAATATGTCAAAGGCTGCCTTTCGTCTTGCACGCTTAGTTAAAAAAGCCCTTAGTTTGACTTGGATCTTTTCAGCTCTAACCTAAGGTTCCTTTCCAAGGTCCTGCGAATTCGACTAATATATCAACCCACTCCTAAAGGTCTGAGTCAACTTTGATCTATTTCTTCAGCTTGTTTCCCTCCAGAACCGGGGCGGTCCGTCGTGAACAGTTGCACCATTTCGTTCTATCAAAAGCCTAATTTGTATGCAATCAAATGCCCACCCAGCGTAGCAAGCCACTGCTGTTTCGGCTGGCTCTTTAGTCGCTTACCATTGACTTCAATGTTCACACCAATCTTGGCGAGCGACTTTTCCTTAGCGCGAATTACGCGACCATACCATCGAAGACGCTTTTCGAGAAATTTTTTTACGATCCACCCCCGCCCTCCTTCCTCCCACATTTCAAACGTAAGCAATTCCATAACGCAGTTCTCTTTTGGCTGATAGCATTGCTCCGATATATTTAAATCGCTCAATTCTAGGCAGGTGATAGTGATAGTGCCTGTTTCATGGGGATCGGTCGCCAACAATTCAACAATTCAACAATTCTGCATAAAGCAGTGTATAGGCGCCGGACATGTCCTATGTGTCGGTGTCCATACCAAGAACAAAGAGGAGTACTAAGAGGGCACTTTCTTGATGAACACCGACAGAGACACGAAGTGATTTTGATATAACCGCCAAACGTCGAACTTTACATTTCGGATCGTGGTAGAGCGAATGGACCTAGCGCAGGAGTTCTTCTGGCACTAAGGGATGTCGTAAAGCACACCAGATGAGTTCATACAGTCAAATGCTTTCTCTAGTTCCAGAAATGCAATGTAAAGGGGGCGATGTTTCTTCATGTTCTACAGTTCTTGACCAACCCGGTTGGGACTGCAACCGGGTTTGCAGTTCTGTTGCTTTCCCCAATTTCATTCGTTTTATTGCCACCCCGACTTCGGTGGCGCTAATAGGTGGAATTGCTCCGTAGGTCGGCAATGCTTTTGGAAGTGGAGGGTGAACAAATTCTTTGCGACTCGACGTCGGTAAGAAAAGTACCGTTCTTATCGTTACCGCAACAGAAGTGATCGATATTATGTGTGTGCGTTGATGTTGGCTTTTGGCAAGTCGATTTCGCCATCCCGAGTGTCCAGTTTATTGATCTTTGCAATGGACCGCTCAGGTGGGAGGGATTGCTTTCTTTACTTCCTGGTTGCCATTCTTGTGAATTTGCCAAATGGTCAGCATTTTATCGTCGAGAAATTTGTGGTAGAGACGTTTTTTTTCACGGACCTTCATTTCTACATCGTCATTTCAAAGTCAAGGATCTTGGTTTGGTGACCCCAAGGGTTGCAAAGGCCGCTTTGTGGATCGTGTCTTTAATTTGATTTCATGATTCTCCCACATTCGTAATGTCTGGTAATCGCGCAAGTGAGGCCATTTCTTTATTCTTCTCATAAAATCGTCACCGGCGTTATTCATGCTGTTTTATCGGTGGGTTGATTCGCAAGACGGCAATCAACGGCCGATGTTGCGGTTCGGTGGTCTCATAGGAAACGGCTTTGCAGTAACGGTGGTAAAATGTCGGCGTCTTACGAGAATATACTTGATGTGCTTTTTATTATTCCGACTATAAAATGTAGGAAGAGGAAATATTCTTTTTTAAACCATGTATTCATCGGTACAAGGTCATGGGTGTCCGGAAAATCGATTATACGCTCGCCACCCAATGGAACCTGTTACCTTCTGCCATTAAGGTCGTCGTCAATGATGATATAGTCATGAGCGTGCACGTACAGGGTCTTGCATCGAGAAGATGCCAGAAGGCATCCTCTTCGGCATCAGGTCGACCTATTTGTAGTGCGTACCCGGTGAAGAAGCGAATAGTGCGATCAGCTGATATAATGGTGAACTTCATCAGCCAATCATCAAATTGTTCAAATTCTTTAATGGCATCACGGAAACCCACTGAGGTGGCAACAACCGTATTGAGTGTGTGGGCTACCAAATTGGATATGACGAAGCTTTTGGTGCAAACCGTCGGGTTTCTTGTAGAGCGTAGATATCAATGCGTCTTTTCGGAATCGCTCTTGCGAGTTCCTCGGTCTTTCCAATGAGGGTGCACATATTTAGCGTGCAGATACGTATTTATTTTGCACGAACTAATTTACTTAAGTCCTGGCGCCATCCATCCATCAAGAACTCTTGCCTATTTCTCGACAGGATCGGGGCACGGCGTGCCTTGTCGACTTAGACGAGCGCCTTAGCATTTTTCCGAGGCTTGTGACTTAATCTGCTCATTTTGTTTTCAACGACATTGGATCCTTGGTCGGCCAGTCGCGACACCTGTCACTAATAGAGAGAGGCAGGATTTAGAATAGTGGAATAACTCCAACTATACTATATTACTTATTTATCTTTTTCCCTGATCTCAGCATTACATATTACAACTTTATTTATCTGAGTGAAATTATGCGGTGTTTCCGACGATTAATTATTTGAAATAATAAAAACTTGTTGTTTCTTTTCCGTTGGTGTGAATATATATATTTCGGCAACCACTTGTTCCCTTCATCAGTGCTGTTAGCAAATATTCACACCAACGGAAAAGAAACAGCAAGTTTTTATTATTTCAAAAAACTTTATTTAAATCGATTTTCTGTCTGTCGGTCGATGATACGCATTTTTCTCCAAAACGGCTACATCGATTCAAACAAACTTTGGTGGACACATGGGAACTTTGAAATATCACACATTTAGGAAGTGACATACATTTAGGTGCAGTTTAAAGAGGACTCCACACAAATGCAATGGGAGATGTTAAATTGTTTTCCACATAATATACAGTGTTTTATCAAATGGAAGGTCTGGATTAGTACTTTCCGAACATGATATTAGTTTTGGCATTAATTGTAAAATCAAATAAAAATCAAATAAAAGTAAGACAGGACTCATTTTCGGAAACTATCCAACCCAAAAATCTGGAAAAAAGGCGATGCACTTATATGAAATCTAGGCCTCGAAATATGTCCCATCCCAGTATCTACTCAAGTAAACTTACTAATATTAAGTTCATCCTAGGAATACTGAATTTTGCCCCGGCACTCAGTATCGTGCAAAACATTGCCAAGTTTCATGGAAATCCGTCTATAAATATCAAAGTTGCAGCAATTCAAACTTATCAATTTCGGACGAGTTTAAGGCATGAAAATAAGATGCTGTCGTCATAATTAACGAGAATAATTGATCATCATCATTAACGGCACAACAATCGGTATCCGGTCTAGAATAATTGATAATCGAGTGAAATATTAAAGCGCCATATATGAAGAAGCTGCTTCCTGCAGCTGCTGCCCTGGAATAGGGTCATTTTATCCACGGGGACATTCTCAGAATCTCCCCAAGAAGAATCTGGAAATAATCAGAAAGCGGCCACTTTATGGTACCTAGGCTCCGAATCTGTTCAAATAAAGTTAATAATAGTATACTATTATAATTTTTTATAATTGACTGCAGAAGCCCCCCAGTCCATCCTAGAATCATGAAATTCTGCAGCAATATAGGCAGTAATATAGAGCACCTACTTGGTTCAAATTGAACTATTACTGACGAAGTTATAATAGGTCAAAATTTCCGCTTCAGTGCAAATTCTAACACTTTGAATGTTAATGGAACCTAACAGATCAAATTATTTGTGTGAATGGCTCTGTCACACGGAGCTGTCATACACTCATCGTTCTTTACATAGTGAAACATAAAACCTTTCATACGTGAAGCGTCAAACTTCTGGATTCTCGACTTGCTGTTTAAAAATTAAAATCGCTTCAATGTATGTCTGTCTATCTGTCACAAGCAATCAGAAGTGGCTATACCGATTGACACGAAATTTGGTCGGACGATAAGAACTATGAACGCCTAGAAATGCAGTGAGCACCAGATTTTCTACGTTGAGATTAAGGGGGGTATGATTTTTTTCCACCGAATGTGGTCATGTTGGTTACCGAATGAAAGGTTTTGCTTAGGGCGATACAAGCGTTAGTTTTGACGTTTGTTGGAAAGGCGGGAAGTGCGAGGGGTAGAAAGGGATGATTTCTTTAAAGAAGCCATTCTCAGAAATTACTAGTAGTACAGTAATATTGATTATAGTATCAAGTTTGATCAAAATCATACTATTACTAACAAAGTTACAGTAGCTTAAAGTTGTCTTTACTACAACCCAAAGTACTAAATATCAATAGCATACTAAAGTGAGTAGTCTGACAGGCTAAATGCATATACATTACGGGCTGCGTGCAAATGGAATTGTTCTGCACTCAAATATACTCAAACTGGAAACAAGCCAACCTTTCGTACCCGAAGGCCGAACTTTCGATTTCCCGGCTTGTTTATTAATGGCATTTGTCCATCTGCCATTATCATTTCCTTTCAACTTCGCTTTACTTACAGGGACCCCTGGGGGCTAGTGTCACTGCAAGGGCAGAAGAAACTGTTTCGTTCCCCTAAATCCTCTTGTAAGATACCTGAATAACTGTTGCCATATTTTTTATAGCTTGGTACAAGTTATGCTGCTGATCAACCCGGACAACTAAATTATTTTTAATCCAATCCGTGTGAAGGCCAATTCCCTCGAATCAGGGCTCTTCTCTCCATTGATTTTAAGGGTGAAGAGCATGCTGGGTGTCCTCTTTCAATGCAATTAAAACGCTTTCTCGTCCAGTTTCCTACAACTCTAAATGAAAATTAAACACTACCATCCAGGACTCCGTTGTATTTTAAAATTTGCCACCGGAAAATCGCGCACACATTTCTGCAGGTTAGTGTACTTTGAAATTTAGTTGCGCTAAAGTGCAGATAAAATTAATGCTTTCAGTAATCTCTGCCGACATAATTGATAATTGGACCTACAAATGAGACAATTAACATTTGTTGAGGTCAACTTGAAAACAGTCTACAGACGGCGTCAAGATCCGTAAAGTGGGTACTTTGAATCAGGCCACATTTCACTGCACTCGAGTGGTAAATATGAGGCCTGAATCAAGATGACGACCTCCTACATTAGCGCCTTTGGTAATTAGATGCGCGACACAGCCGACAAAATATGATCTGGGCCAATTGAGAACCACACATGCTCGAATGAATTTAGAAATTTGAAAGCCTTGAACCATCCTTGGGCTCTGTGGATCCAGATTGCCAGTCATTTGGTCGACATTTGTCAATTGGCTGCTTATGAGGGCTTTGATCCAGAGCTGAAACATGATGATGAGCAATCCCAGCGGGAAATTGAGTCAGTATGGCCGAGGGTAGTGACGCGAGTCTATGCTAGTCTAGAACGCCTTCACGGTAAACACTTCAATGAAAGCATGTAATAATGTCCCTTACTTTTCCGGCACTTTACTTGTCCCTCGTGTATAAATTTTTCTAACTGGGCTACGTAAGCCAGGGAAATTTCAAAACAACCATGTTTCAGCTTTTCATGCCTCAAGTGCCACGGAAATCGATAGCAGACAAATTTCTGTGTTTCGGTTTTCACGGAATCTCCAAGGACCCAACACGGAAAATGTGTTCACCATTCCGCGGCTGTCTTTGGTTAGATCTCTTAAACTGGGAAAATATCAGAGGATTACTTTAGCGAAAAGATATCGTCTCGAAAGGATGCGTAACATATGATACATGTGATTTCTTTTCCGTGATATAGATCGCGGATCATTTGGAAGGTTGTTGCGAGCACTGGTGAGGGAGATTCCCTTGCATATAGAAGTACGTGGACGCACACATGACGTGAGTTTCAGATATGATATCAGTGTCGCCAGGCGGTGGCGGTTTCTAGGAGTAAGCAAAGCATAAGAGTTGGTTTCAATTGTTAGATTAGTTCACTGTTGAGTGTTCATCATATGGTTTTCTCAAGTAGGAAATTGTTAACACGTTTCCTTTGGGAATGCATACAAATGTATACTATGTAAGACCGTGAGATTTCTTGAGTACACACTGTTCCTATATGATATCTGTTCTGGATATCATATGGTATTTTATACGAGTACACTCTTATGCTCCCTCTAAAAAAAGCTGAACATACAAGGGAAATGCGTAACCTGAAGGACGCGACTTCAATGCCTAATGATTTACGAAGTCAACTTGAATTATAATGCGTATCATACAAAACCAGGTGAGTAAACTAAATGCAGTCTTGAAAAAGAGTCTCAGCAAATCTTTGCGCAGCTTGAATTCAAAGTTTTTGCGCGAAATCCTATCAAAAACTTGAACGACATCGAAGAAAGTAGCAATCCAGACCTTTTCTCCCTCAAAAACCTTTTCCATGAAATTAGTGATACGAGGTCAATCATTGAGTGCTTGGTCGTAAAGGCAAATTGATGTGTAATTGATTTTATTGAAGCGCTTCAGAAGCAAACTCTAAAAATCTTTGACATTGCGCGAAGGAGCAAGATGAGACGATAGGAGGTGACTTCTTTTGGGATGACAACGATTTCGCAAATTTTCCAGTGGGACATATTTGACATGGAAGCAGACACTGATTATATGTTGAAGTTTCCGTGGAGCAATGTTAGGAAGCTCCTTAATTATCTGTGCGGCGATAAGTTCTTAGTCTGACGCCTTTTCAATGCTTAAGTAATTTCCTTTTTAGTTCATTGAAAGTTACAAAAGAAATTTCAACTTGATCCATTTGATTTACAAACGTTAAATCTTCATCAGGTGCTATCCGTGGCAACGGCTTGATCGCGTTCAACCCAAAACTGTAACCAGTATCTTTGCAGAAGGATACTGGCTGGCTGGTCAGTCAACTTTTTGTTCTTTTTAAGGTTTTGTTTGTAAAACAAAACCTTATTAAAATCGGTTTACTGTCTGTCTGTCTGTCCGTCTGTCTGTCTGTCTGTCTGTCCGTCACACGCATTTTTCTCGGAGACGGTTATAGCGATTGACACCAAATTTAGTAGAAAGGTGGGAACTATGAACACTCACGCATATAGTGAGTTACATCCTCTTACGACGAATTTAAGGGGGGGGGGGGGGGGGGGTCCTCATACATGCAAAAGGGGGGTGTAAATTTTTTTTTCACCAAATATAGTCATGTGGGGTATCAAATTAAAGGTCTCGGTTAGTACTTTTCGAAGCCGGTATTAGTTTTGACTTTTGCTGAAAGGTGGGAAGTGCGGGGGGTTGAAAGTGATCATTTCTTCAACGAACCCATTCTCAGGAACTACCCAACCGAAAAATCTGGAAAAAATCAGGGGGCTGCCACTATAAGGTGCCTAGGCTCCGAAATACCCTCCATATCGATACCTGTTCAAATAAAGTTAATAATAGTATATTCAAATAATTTTTAGTAATTGACAGGAAAACCCCCCTTAAGTTCACCCTCGAATCACAAAATTTTGCAGCAATGTAGGCTACAGTATAGATCATGATCCTGCCAAATTTGGTGAAAATCGCACTATTACTAACAAAGTTATACTAGGTCAAATCTGCGCTCCTCTGCAAATTCAAGACTATGAATGTCAATATCACTTGAAAGTGGCTATTTTCACATAATATATGCATATTTTACGTGCTACATGCTAATGGGACAAATGCACACCCAAATCTCTTTATAAAAGAAATACACAAAACCTTTCATACCTGAAGCGTCTAGCTTCCGGTTTCCCGACTTGTTTGAATACTGGCCACAATTTTGGATTTCTCATCGTTTGAACTCTGGTCTTTTTAGACGTTTGACACTAATTACTCAGCGAATGCCATTGCTTCCGCGATTTTCATGTTTTTCGCAATTAATTCTAAGGCTTAAGGTTAAGATTAATAAATTCCGGCTGTCTTCCCCTGAATATTGCATAATTGGTTATTTTAGGGCCTCTTATAATATTTTTATATATTTAGTTCAAAAAGCCCACGGACCCTCTTCTCGCCCAACCGGACCGAGGGGCGACCAACCTAAGGATGGGCTGAAGGCAACATCCAAAGGCCCGCATCACAGCGATGATGCGTTTTAACGCAAAGTGTGTGCGACCATGCGAAAATGTATTGCTACATCCCGATTGTCGCAAACACTTCAGCCAATGACGCGGAGGTCCTACACTACAGAGACATGGATCTTATTTATATATATATATATATATTATTTATATTATTTTTTTCACTAAGAGTAAGAAGCACTGGAGTATGATCTGAAGAGAGGTGATGATTGCTTTCTATTTTAAAACGACTATTATTGACTCCTTTTATTACAAAAAGATCAATTAAGTCTGCTTTTGCCATTGGGTCCGCAGGCCAGTAAGTGGCCAATGTTTACAACGAAATTTCGGAAAGCCGAGGGAACAGATAAACATTTGCCAAGGATGCCAAGAGCAAAACACACCTACTTCTCAAAATGCTTCTCCAGGGATTCTATCCTATGACGGAGAAAGCGAAAAGGAAAATTTTGAAGTCGCTGAAGAGCTGTTCTGGAGCTAGAGTAATACTGATAACACCACAAAGCGACCATCCTAGACTCCTTACTAAGGGTGGGTACAGCCAGCCAATGTTGGGAAGGAGCCTGTGTGGGGGATAGGCTTCATCCCATCTGCATTACAAGAGGTCGTGCGACTCTGATTTTATTGCTTTGCCCCGTTCTGTGGTGGGCTTTCATATGTCTTGCAAGGTACGGCACATTCATTTGTTTGCTAGAATATCGAATGGAATTACGCCCGCACCACTAGTGTTGACCCATCTGATGTGGTTCTAAAAGCGCTACAACCCTTCAAAGCCATCAACCGGTAAACCGACTGCACCTGCTTCCATCTGTAAGAGTTTGCAACCACTTTCGCCCACCCAGACGACGCATAGAGCAGAATAGATAACTTCACTCCATCTAGTTCAAGCCTATAGCCGATACGGACTTTATTATGCTCTCTACTTCACACTGTCTCAACCCGGCATCTGGTATTTATTATTTTTTCATGTGATACAACTAGTACAAATGCCAGGCACTATCGTGGAATATGTGTGGAGGTTTCACCACTCTCCTCACAGAATCCGCAGATAGTGTCCGTAGATATCCCTATCTTTCCCAGCTGATAATTTGACCAGTGAGTATTCCTATGTACTATGATCCGGAGGCTCTTCTTGATAATAATAATTGCTGGCGCAACAATCCAATTGGATCAGGGTCTTGAAGTGTGTTAGAGCACTTCATTAAAAAAAAAATGCAAATTTTTTAATTGCCGAATAGTCAGTTTTTTCTTCCTCATATCCCAGTTGTCCTCTTCCTCAGTGAGTTTTTATCTGAACTACTTATGGTCCAGCTTGTCCTTAAATACCTAAATCCAGACGGTAGTTGCTAGTTAGTTTAATTTTTATTTTTTTCATGGTAAAGTAAGCCGGAAAAACGACGCACACAAACGAAGAAAAAACTTCATTCATGATCGTAATGGTACACTACAGGATTACAGTACCCTATAGGAGGCAATGTGGTGAGCACTGCGCTCGCCCGAGATTATTACCCTGATTTGACTCAGGTACTCATTCACAGCTGAGTCGACTGGTGTTCGCCGTTAATTTATAATATAAATTCGGCTTCAACCAGTGAGATTTGTTCCGCGGCCTTCAGTGCTTGGTTTCGAATGAAAACCCTGAACTGCTTCATCTTAGTTTTTCAGAGGCTATGCACCCATTTTAGACTGTACAGAATGACTCTGGTCCGTACAGCGGCGTTCTTGCCACTTTCGTGTCCAGCTTGTCCACTGCCTCATTGCTTTCTAATCTAATGATCTGCAATCCAGAGTATCCAAACTTTATTGAATGAACCGAGTTCAGTCTGGTAAGGTATTCCTGTACCAGCTTGGAACTCAAATGGATGGACCTAAGGGTCTAAATACCCGCTTGATTGTGGGTTGGAAGAGCAACTTTTTGCTCCCTATAGTTCCTTTCGAGATTGAAGGAGACAATCTAATCTATAGCATTTAATTTGGAATATGCTCGCGTGTTTACCTATTGATTCAAAGTACGTTTTCCTTGGACTCATGACCTCCCCGTCGATTTAGGTAGCTTCGCACTTCTCTGGCACTCCTGGACATTCTGAAGATCACCCTCCTTGACTGAATATATTGCAGATGGAGAGAAGTCAATTCTAGAACGACCTCTAGGAACCCAGTTAGGCATGTGCTCATTGCCCTTGCTACATACAAGCCCATCTTTGATATTTGTTTAACTCCCTGGCTGTTGCGCAGAATATAGTTCTGTAAGCCAAAATTACCACCCTATTAGTAATTATTGACCTTACTATTGCACTGTATTCCAGAGTAGTTTTTGGTCTAATGTGATTCCCAAACATTTCAGCTCTGTTGCTCCTCTCACCTCCTTGCTAATGGCTCTCAAGTCATCAACGTTGCGCTTCCTAGTAAATGGTACTATATTAGCCTTGGCTGAATTTATGAGCAACCAAGCTTCCCTGCCCCAATTACTAGTGATTCGTAGTCCAATTTGAATTTTGCCACATAAGAGTTGATGCCCGACAGTTTTGGTTGACCGCCCTGCCCCTAAGTGTGTTGCCTTCATGTCTTACCGTTACACGCCTCCCACTAGAGATAGCGTTTTCAATCGCGGAAGTTTATGTTCGTATGTGTGGGGATCTGCGTAGAATCGAACTTCTTCTGAATAGGTCCGCCCAGGATACCAGTTCTATCCCTCCCGCGCTTGCAGTATTAGGTACCACAGTAGTCAAGGTTCTCACTACTGAGGCACTGCGGTCATTATATATCAATGACCGAGAACCGCTTGCGCACTCTGAACAGCACCAGTACTGAGTTTCCGAACATGTAGGACAGATTTTATTTTTTGGTATATTTCTCATAGCTATTTTTTGTCTACGGGTAGACATTTTGTCTATACACGCACACTTCCGGATATGAACATGTACATATCCATAACACACCCTTTCCCTTTCCCACGGAGTTACGCGGTTGTTAAGAGATTTCCCTGTCCAAAGCTGGACGATGATAGCGGCAAGCAAAGCGTCTGTAACAAACAAAGGACGCTCACCGCTCGACTATGCGGGATACCATATCTCGTTCACTATTATGCCCTGTATCACCTTTTACGTTCATGCCAATGTATATCTAGAATGAATGTCAAAGTGGTTCCTTGATGAATTTCTAAAATATAGAAACATACTACTCTTAACCTTATTTTAGCAAATATCGAATGGGATATATGTTCCGACTTAAATTTCCTAACGGTGCATTATTAACACCATATAGATTTTCTGATTGGGGAGGCTCTGAGGATGAGACCTTTTACACTTTATGATATATATTATTCATTTTGGTTGTTGACGGCCTTAAGCTGATATAGGCCAGTTTAAGAAAGTACTAATTACCCCTTTCGGCTGATACCCCATAATCATAAACATATTCGGATAAAGAAAAATTTACGCCACAAATATGGAGAACCTCCCCTAAATTTAACACAAAATCAGACCACTCATGTAGAGGGATTTGCAAAGCATATACTCTCTTCGAATGGCGTGACAATGGTTCTGCGATTTCCGGGCAAATTTCGTGCGCCAGACAGATAGGCGGGCGGACGGATAGACAAACATTGATTTTACACAAAAGCACTTGGCACAGAATAGTGAAGAAGAAGTGCAGGCGTCTCAGAAGTTATGGGGGAGCTGAAGCGAATTTCCGGTAACGAACAAGGTCACGAACGAGGGCACGTAGGTGCAGTTGACGCGCTATACCCCACCATCTATCTATATCTATATATCTATATCTGTTTTAATATTTTATTAACTTAACTCTATATTCTTCTAGCCTAGTTGTCTTGATTATCAGCTATTAGTTACTAAACGTCTCCTGCATATCTTCATTGGTTAGTAGTAATTTATGAATCAAGAACTGAGAGATATATTTATCTGCAAACATGCGACTCACAGACAAATAAACGCTTTTCATAAATATTGTCAACTCCCTCCCCTCCTCCATCCTACAACAGTCATAAAGCGATTTTCCACCGTGTCTGAATCCTCGCTCCTTAGCCGAAGCTGTTACTATTTTTCCTATTGAGAATGATATTACCTCATACAAAATACACGCCTCTTTCCCAGGCCCGTTACTCCGAAAAAACGTCATTGCTTATATTCAAGTTCTTAATGCACTTGCCTTCAGATCAAAAAGAGAAGCAAAGCTCTCTTTTAGGGGATGAAAAGCTTGCGATTTTTAGTTCAGTAAGCAAACAGAGGGTTTTATGCAGCCTAAGAAAGTTGCAAACTCTGAATGAAATAAATCTGGAATAAAGTTAAAATCATACGGTCAAAGAATCCATGTAGTCTCCCTACCCTAACCGTGGTTCCCATGTGAATTCTGAAAAGGGACTAAAGTATTTGGGTCAAAAGTAATGGTGGGCCTAAGAGTGAACAGGAAATTGAAACACATGGGGAGTTGCTTTGTACTCATTCATCTTAGTTTATTTACAAATTTTCCTTACGAACAAAAATTGTCTTACAGCTAATATCAGGGATTATATGAAAATTTACAAAAGAGTTTTTTTTAGATTTAATCCAATCTTCCTGCTTGTAACATTCTTTCAAGTTCACCGCGGAAAAGGTTCTCCAATTGATTTATTAGACCGACAGCACGCACATTTCCCTTCAGTAGAACAAATCTTTCCAAGGGACCAAGGACATTCAAAGCTTCCCGGTATGAGTTCACCTCCTTAAAACCGCATGAAGGTATCTCATCCTGCAGAAATGTACTGGCCGATTCCTGCTTTTCCTCATTTCCATCCATTATAATTGGCTCGGACTCGGAAGATTCCTCCTTAATGTCGTTTTTCAGGCTGATTTCCAAATTGTTTGTGTTTTCCGGACAAGAGGAAAAAAGCTTCAATACGGGCGGCACCGAGTAGTTATAGTATTCCATCCCTGATGGGACGTTATACTTGATACCAAGTTCGTCCATGATGTCGGTGTACTTCAGGGAATTGGAGCTTGCCGCTGAAGCTTTGTGCTGCGAACAGCCAAAGGAGAAATCGTATTTGGTCATGATGCTTTTCACCCACCCTTCCTGAGGGCGACGTTTCTGAATACCCAGCAGAGGAGCAATGTTTTCTGCGGCGTTTTCAAGCAACGTCTCGGTAATTTGCAGGCCATGGGCTTGGCTACGTTGACTCCACTCGAACAGAACAATGGCCAAGGTGTCGGAAATATTTTCTGGGATTGAATTTTTCGAAGGCGTATTGTTGCTGTGGTAACTTCTGCTCTGTTTGGATGCTTTGTACAAGGCTAGTAGCTCCTTCCTTGCTTTTATGATGTTCTGAATTTGTGTGCGGCCGCAACCATACCTTTCTGATAGAACCCGAGCATTTTTTGTAAGGCTCTTGTAGTCGTTGATGACGGCAATTCGGGTTTCTAGGGATAAAACGTTTTTGTGACGACGAGGCTTTCTCTGTAAGAGAAAATTTCAAACAATGTGGTACAGAGTTCTGTAGGCTGGATGCAAAATACATACCTTATTCATTGTTTATGGGTCACGCTGTGGCAATTTACTGTCTGGACTTGGATGCCGCCATTCGGATAGATGCCTTGCAAGAGGTTCCCCAGCAAGGGGCCGCAAAGGAGTTCCCCGACATGCGCCCTTTGAGGAACGAATTGGTGGGGAAAACTGCAACATGATTGCGACGGTATGTGACAAAACCAAGGCCCCGCTTTTTTCAAATTGAGCTTTATATTAGCATTAGAAAGGTAATGAATTGTTGTTAAATATTAATGTCGCGAATCTAATATATTTACATCGAGGTCGTTTCGGTCATTGTATAATAAAAAGAAAATACCATCCTGCGCAAAAGAAATCTATTCTTCTCATATTAATAGGGCGCAGAAGTAATCGCCAAGAATTATTTGGTTTCTATGATAGTTGCTCCAACAGCCGCAGAACCTTAATATGTTCGAGTTAGTTAAAAATGGAAACTGTGGACTGTGTTGTCAATTCATAATAGAAAAGTAAATTCGACTTGCTCTCGCGTCCCTAGATATTAAGAAACTTCGAAAAGAAATGGACTGCCAGCTCTATTACTCTACTCTCCGACTCTTCCGGCTAGTACAGGGGACGTGCAGCCTACGCATTTGAAAAGTAGACGAGGTGCAAAATTTCCCAAACAAATTTGCAGCACTATAATATTCTGACATCTGGTAGGACCCGAACTTTAGTTCCTGAACGCGGACAATGAAGCCATGTTCTACAATGCCATCAGACGAGAAGTCATTGGCATCAGTGTGGTTTTGTGTAACATTGCATTTGAGAAAACTACCCCAGATGATCGCAGCAGGTATGAGAGAGGCTTTCAAAGAAAATTGTCAACTTAATTGGCGAAAGAAAAGTAAAACCCTTTGGTGGAACTGTGTTTTGGTAACGGCGAAGGTACTGCTCAACTAAGCTCTGAAATCTGATATAGCTTTTAGCTGGAATCGGTATAAAAAGGAACAGAAACAGCTAAACAAGAACATAAAACCGCTGAAATGAGCATCATGTAAATGCTTTTGTGAAGGGACTAGCTCGCCTGTACCCATCTCGAAGATGAAGAGGATCCTAGTGGAAAAACTTAGCTACCAGGTAGCCAGGTAACATATGTTTACAGAACAGAAGTATACAGAAAGCATACAGCCCTCAACCGAGAGATTAGATTTGGCAAACTTGAGCGAGTTCAATGGGCATTTAACTCCTTCGGCAGTCACAACTCCGCTCTAGTAATAGATGAAATGGTTGCCTTGGGTCTACATGTTCGAAATATATACCGTGCATGCCTAGACCACGCTTATATTTCAATTACCTGGCATGGCGTGATGGTATACACCAACACGGCCTCAAAAAGTTTTCGACCAATCAGTTAGGATACTGAAAGGTCTGGAAGGAATAGTAGATCGGTTCACATGCATGCGTGGGTGGTCATTTCACTTTCGGAAACATTCTCAACAGAAAGGAAAATCCGCCGAGACAACACTCCATGAGCTCACGGCAAAAATTGAGAAGGCGATATTCGAAAAAAAAATACGTTTTGGGCACATTCATGCATTTTGAAGATGCCTCCGCTAACCCTAATTCGCGGCGACTCGCAAGATAGTATGAAATCGGTCCACTGTTAGTCAGGTGGATTCCTCACAAGCTTCACAGTCAGAAAGTCTTAGGAACTCTTTACAGGGAGTTGTTCTCTCTCCTCTCTGGTTTCTAGTCATGGGCATCTTGCCTTGACAGAAAGGTGTTTGCGCAAGCATTTACGGTCCAAGTAGTCGTCATAATTATCGGCAAATTTGGGAACAATCTACAATTGTTGCCTCCGCAATGGACTCACGATAAATGCTAGGACGACTTAAGTTATGCTCACTGGGATCTGTAGATGGGAAAGCTACACGCTGGTCTGGTATGACTGACTAGGGTGTCCCTGGGCAATGAGCAACATCAACAACAATCCAAGACAAGGAGATGCCCTATCATGCGTCCTCTCTAACCTGAGCCTGGAAAAGTGATCCGTGATGCTGAGGTAAATGTGAGAGGCACAATCCTCTTTAAGTCTACCCAACTACGGGCCTATACTGACGATATCGACATCATGAAAAGAACGACTTGAGGCATATAAATTGTCTTCATCCTGATCGAGGCTTCTGGGGCTTCACATCAATGAAGGCTAGACAAAATATATGGTGGCAACGTCAGCAAGGTCAAACGGGAAGAATAAAGATAGGAGACTACAACTTCGAGACCGTTGAGAATTTCTATTATCTAGGGTCGAAAATCACAACCGATAATAGCTACGTTAACGAAATCCGCGCACGATGGAATCTATTTCAGATTACAAAAACTGTTTCGCTCGAAACGTCTCACCATACTGTACAAGACTATGATCTTGCCAGTCTTTATGTATTCCTCGAAGAACTGGGTTCTTAGCAAAAAAACTCCGAAGAATTTTGGCCCCCTAAATGAGCGTGGATGATTCCGTAGCCTACATAACGACAAAATCTATGAGTGATACCACGACCGTCTAGTTGTGAATAAAATCCGGCTCAACAAATTTTGGTGGGCGGGTTACCTAACCTTATGGATGAGGATGATCCGGCCCGAAAAGTCTGTAATGGGAATATCTATGGTAGAAAAAGAATATGAAGTAGACCCTGCCTGAGACGGAGCAATGGCGTAGGTCAGGATGCCACGCAGTTTTTAGGGATATCGAATTGGTGAACCTTGGCGCAAAACCTGGATATCTGGAGTTCTTTATTAAGGCAAGCTTAAACCGAATACTGGCTGTTGCGCCATTGGTGATGATGGTGCATTGTCTTATGGCCGAGACTGAACTTTGTTACCAGCAGGGACCTGCTAGCGGAAATTCAAGGGCTCGGTTGCCTGAGTATAACTGGAGCTATTAGCGGAGATTCAAAGGCTTGGTTGTCTAAGTATAACTGGAGCAATGTCTACTATGATGACCGCGGCACTCGAAGCTATCCCAAATCGACCCCTCATTTATTTGGAGGTGAAAGGGAAAGCACTCAATCATATGGACATGCATCCATCTGAAAAATCCCTTGGCCAACATCTAGTGGCTGGATGATCAAATCATTTCCAGATGTGTTTTTGAGAGTATGGAGTTGAAATCAGTGGCTGCTGAAAACTTGGCAGACTGCACGAAACATCCTTGATGTTGATGATACTTGTGCAATGATGAGACCAGAGCGAGCATTTGCCATTCGGCAAAGGACAAAGGATTATCACATGATGCTAATCACATGCTTAGTGTGGAATACCATTTGAGTTTTGTGTTCAACATTACTCGAAGGTTCTTGCCTTTGTTTTCTGCCAAAATCATTCTCTCTCCCTGTACCGTATCCTCTTTTTGATAATTTCTGAAATTGATCTTGTTGGGATTTATATTAAGATTTTCTCGATCGGCTCACCCTTGGATTAGCTAGGCTCAGAACTTATTAAAAAAAACTCTGAGATTTGTAATGTATTATGTGGGTAGAATGATCAGAGCGATCATCCGAGTTGACCGTGAAGGTCCGCCCGGAAAGATTGAAGCTCCATCAAAGTGCTCGCTCGACACGTTCTTGCACCCCCTTGTGCTAGCCAGGCTCGGAAATGGGGGGGAGGGTCCGTTGAGCGCTTTGATCCCTCATGCTTCATTACTAACAAATCAACGTGTCTATTCCGCTGCGTGGGTCCGCACCGGATTCCAAAATAGACAAGACTAGAGAATTCGCGACGGCCTATCGAATAATAACTAGAACGCGAACTAAAATTGGAAAATAAAAAAAACTCCGGACCCGAGTGCCGCGATCAAGGAGGGGAAGATCCACGACGGATCACAGTCCCAATTATTGCCTCTTCCGGCTCAGATCTTGAATGAGGCGCGGCCCCTGAGGTTCCCACCCTTCCTTGACATCCTCAGGCCAGTTTGTCATTTTTGAGGATGTCCCTTTCGATACAGGTTCTGCGGGAGCAAGGAGGAAAAGAAAGAGAGGAAGTCCTCAAATTACGCCAGAATTATTCACAATTCATAATGTATTAAAGAAAAAAAAACAAATATATAAATATATAATAAAGACAAAATAGAAAAAAATTTAACTTAAATTAAACAAGTCGGAATACCGGAAGCTCGTGCGTCGGGTATAAAGGTTTTGTGTTCATCTTATCTAAGAAATTTCAACGCACATTTTTCTATCCGTATACAGCTACAAAACTACGAGACATACGTACATATTACAGCCGTAGATGTTACGCTCACCCTAAACAAACAAACTGCCTATTTCCGAATACTGTACACTTATAGGCACGTATATAAATTGTAAAATACTGTAAACTTATTCACTTTATCATTGCCTACTATGTAATATTTTCTCTAAAAATACTGTAAACTTATCATTGCCTACTATGTAATATTTTTCCTAAAATACTGTAAATTGATATGTACCGGCCTACTAAGTATAGGTAAAAATTGTATAAAAAAGGAAATATAAATTAAAAATACGTAGTTCGTTGGAACTATCAAACTCAAGCTTAACGTGTTTCATTCTGTGGAGTCCAAGCAATTCGCTGCTCCCATAATTTACACTGCTTGATTAGGTCATTGTGGAGTTCAGGCAATTGCTGCTCCCATAGCTGGTTAGTCTGGAGTTTTGGCATTTAGCTGCTCCGACTAACCATAATCTAATCTAGAAAGAAAGAAGAATAAGGTATTGCCAAGTGGACTGGCAACAATCACATAAGGTGGCACATCACAGGGATTGCCAAGTGGACTGGCAACAATCACATAAGGTGGCACATCACAGGGATTGCCAAGTGGACTGGCAACAATCACATAAGGTGGCACATCACAGGGATTGCCAAGTGGATTGGCAACAACCACATAAGGTGACACATCACATGGCGACCGTGACAGTCTAAAGACTTCATACATAAGTAACAGTCTAAAGACTTCTGCTTACTAGCGTTTCTACTTACTATCGTGAAAATTTGGAAATCAAGGTCGTGTAAATGAACGACATTGGGGAAAAGTTCGACCAGCTTTACCAGAAAATCTGGCAATTGCTCAAAAAACCAGAGCAAAACAATGGAGGCATAACACTATATAAAATTGGAGAGCAACCACCACGCTGGAAGCCGTCAGAATCAACACCGACAACTACGGTTGATGATAAACTTGCGGGACCTCGACGCCTTACGATAGAAGAATATAAGAAACGTACGAAACGACTATCCAATAACGAATCTGTCAGCGCTAAAGGAGGACGAAGAAGAGAACTCCAGCGGCAGTTCATAAAATATAAACGGTTAGAGGAAATCGCAGCTACACCAGAAGAGACCAACAAGTATAAATATTTAATAACCAAAGTTAAAAAAGAAATAAATTATTTAAAAAAAATGCAAAAAAAAAATAATAAAGTTAATCAGTAAAATAATATAAAAAAAAAAATGTTTGTTCCAAATTAGAATTATGATAGTTTAATAAATGTAATAGTAATAAATAATAAATGATTTTTTTGTTTGTTCCAAATAATGTTAGTATTTATATCACATGATTGAAAGCACGACAATATAACAATATAAAAGTAGATGTCTG